>NW_026137969.1:155000-1355000 GCF_019393585.1 Leptopilina boulardi
TTTTTTCCCAAATAATTTAATAATAAGTGTTAAATAAAAGAAGAATCTGTAAAATAATGTAGACTTTTTTACCCATGACTGGATTCGAACCTACGAAACACGCACTTATAGTCTAACGCACTAACCATTATGCTATTTTATGAATTGGAATATTTGATGAAAAATGATATTCTTTAAGAATTAGAAAATAAGATAGAAAACATTCCAAATATTACATGGGATAATTATAAACAATTAATAAATATTAATAAAAATCTTATAATTATTATTAATCTTTATTAATTAATAACAATTAAAATGGGACAAAGGGTCTGCTGGACCCGAAGTATTCAAACGTGTATTGTACTGCCGGTATTGAATATTTTTGCACAAACATTTAATCTAAGGTAGCTTATGATGTGTTTTTTAAAATTTTATTAGTTTTAACAGGGATTAATTTATTTTAAATTAGTTAAAAAAAAATTGTGAAAAATAAAAACCAAAAAATTGCGTGATTTTATTTAAAAATTCATGAGTTATTTAAATTTTAATATTATGATTTAAAAATTTAAGGTTATGATGTATTTTTTTTTAAGGAAAAAATTACCACAACATCAGGACTTGCAAAAAAGATATTTATTTTGCGCAGAATAATAAAATGTGTCTTTTTAGGTTAAAATTAAAAATTCATAATTATTAATGTTTGAAGCTAATTTATTCTTTTGTATCCAATTTAGTTGTATCAAAAAACATAGAAAATTACTAATATGTCAAACTAATATATTAAAATATAAAAAATATTCAAAACATTTAATTAAGAGCTCTAAAAAATGCTCGGGTCTAATGGACCCACGGTGACAGTTAAGGGTTAAAAAATTAATTTTTCAAATAAATATTAAAAAATTAATTTTTTTATAAATATATATATATAAAATTTCCTTTTTCATATACTGTAAGTGTGATTTGGCATATGATACAGGTGACTCATTGGAGGCGTATCGTTAAAACACTTGTTTTAACATATACAAACATTCACAAATATAATATAGGTATATATTTTTCTGAATTTTATTTTTTTTCTCTTATATCAATTTTTTTCATTTTTATTTAATCATAGATATATATATATATAAAAATATTTTCTAAACTATATGTGTAAATTTCAATTATATGCAAACACAAGTAGTAGAGATTATGAAAAAAGAAATCTGAGACAGATAAGAAATATGCGTTTACTACGATGCGTTGATTTTGTAATAAGGTCGATGTATATCGGACCAATAAGAGCCGTCAATTATAGTAACAGGTGTAACAAACAGGAACGTGACAATATACTCGAGAATTATGTTATTTTTAAATTACTTCATAATTAACCGCAACAACATTATAATAATAATTTTTATTATCCCAATAATAATAATATTGATAATTTCTATTATAATATTACCTATAATTAATAATATTATAATAATAAAATAATATAATATAATATTGTAATAATTTTTACTGTATTAATAAAAATTATTATTATTATTTCAAAAATATTATTTATTTTTGTAACAGAATATGATAAATATTAAAAAATAAATAAAAATAAAAAAGAAATAAAATTTTTATATGTTGGCAATTTTTAAAAATTTTAAAAACCATATTTTCCATACTACGTTATATATGTATATACGTATTAGTAGGTTATGTTTTTTTATATTTTAATTTTATATTTTTAAATAAATAAATAAAAATATATTTAAAATAATAAATTTGAAAAATTAATTTTTAAAAATCCAAATTTTTACTTTATCGCATTCTTTAAAATATAATATTACGTAACATTAGAATTAGTTCACTTTATATATACTACTGGTTTCATAATATAAATTTAAAATATTCTTCCGTTAAAAAACTATTATTGTTGTCAGTCACACATTAACACTATATATATATATATATATATAGAGAGAGAGAGAGAGAGAGAGGATAAGTATGTGCTTTCATAAGAAGTTTTCTCCTACAGTTAATTACAGAAAGATTATATTCTTAATTATATACTTGTGAAAATAACTATTGAAATTTTTTTTTTTTTTTTTTTTTTTTTTTTTTTTTTTTTTTTTTTTTTTTTTTTTTAATCACAAGGTCTTGACAATTTTGTAATTTCTAATATTGTATTGTTCATTTATTGATTTTTATTTTGTTTTCTATAATGCAAAAAAAAAAAAAAATGCAAAATTCTAAAAATATTTTCCAGTAATTTCTAAATTTTCAAAATTTTAAATTACTAAAAATTTTTTAAAAATTTGAAATAACGATTTAAATAATTTTCAAAATATTAAACATTTAAAATTTTTTATTTACTTACATTATTTAAATTTTAAAGATATTTTTAACTCAATTTATTTATTTATAATTTTCCCCGCAATCCTCTAAACATTTTTAATTTGTTAATAATTAATAAAAATAAATAATAATAATATTAATAATAATAATATTAATAATAATAGTAATAATAATAATGATTAATTATTTATTATTATTGATAATTATTACCCCTTTTTTTCTCTAAATAAATAAATTTAATATTATTTTAATTTTTTTTTATTTCTAACATATTTTAACGTTATAAACATTTTAAATTATTTCAATTTTAAAGATATTTTAACTCTTGAAACATATTTTTAATTTTTCAAATATTTAAAATTTATTAAATTTTTTACAATTTTAAAAAATTCTAATGAAATATTCATAAAAAAATTGCAAAAAAAATTTTAAGATTTAATAAAATTTAAATAGGTAGGTAATGTTTTTTTTTAATATGAATTTTTAAAATTTAAATATTCGAAAAATTAAAAATATATTATAATATTGTTAAAATTTCTTTAAAATTAAAATAATTTTAAATGTTTATAACGTTGAAATTAAATATCAAAATTAAATAAAAAGAAAATAAATAAATTTTAAATGTTTAAAAATTTTCAAAATTGTTAAACTCTACGGGAACACTAAAAAAATTTCTTTTGACTTTAAATAAAAATTTTCAAGTTTTTAAAAATAATTTTTTCTTTTTATAATTGCTCGTAAATTACAAATAATTAAAAAAAATTAATTAAAAAAATTAATTAATTTAAATAAATAAATAAATTTAAAAAAATAAATAAATAATGAAAACAACGCAAATATTTTCTTTTTGTAATTAAAAAATTATACGCTCCTGATGCCGCTTTTTCATTCACAAGAATAAAATAGTAAGAGAGAGAGAGAGAGAGAGACCACGTGACCTCGGCGTGGCTTTTATGACAGTTTTTCGCGTTCTCCAAAAGTGTTACACACCTGAGAGAAGAATAAAGATGAAGAAAACCAATTCAATGGGACTGGTTTGTCCCATTTTAAATTTTTTAAAATTTCACTTTTTCTCATAAGTCCACTCTACCACTTGTATACACTTTTCAATAATAAATTTTTCATTAAAATCACACATATTCCCAATGATAATAAATCCACAATGATTTGAAATAATTTCCGCACATTTTTAAATTAAATTTGAACCACACATGTAAATGAAGAAAAATTTCTTTTTTTTAAGGTGGAAAAAAGTAAATAAATAAATAATAATAATAAAAAAAAAATTCCCGATCCGAAGTGGATCTACGTTCGACGACCACTCTCTGACTAACCATAAAGAATCCATGGAGAAAACATGTATCTCCAGACCCCACCCGCGTTACTTTAATGTAGTTATCGGTATCTGACGTCATCATCGCAACTTGCTCACACTCGAGTAGTGATGGGTATAACCCATTCATATATATACACCGGGAATCGTCATCATAAGCAAACATTTATGATGTAAAAAAAAAATTGTTTATATATATTTTGATAAATAAATTTTTTTTTAAATAAAAATATACAAAATTTCTTTTAGAAATAAGTGGAAATTTTTTTACTATTGTAATTGTTAGAATTAAATTTTAATGAAAATATTAACTTTTAGAACGCATGATTTTCCCACAAAAATCATTAATTAGAATATTCATTATAAAGAATTTTATTAGAAATAATTATTATTTTTTTAACCAATTTGCATTTTTCGAATTATCATTTTACGCAGAATTTTTTTTCTACAACTTTTTACTTAACATAAAATTTTAAGCTATATCAAATTTTTGTTTTTCCGAACTTTAATTTGTCCGAATTTTTGTTTGTCCGAACATTAATAAGTCAGAATCTTCATTTAGACCAATTTTTGTTAATCTGAATTTCTATTTATCCAAACTTTAATTTGTCCGAATTTTTGGTTTTCGAATTTTCATTTGTCCAAAATTTTGTTTGTCTCAACTTTAATTTGTCCAAATTTTTGGTTTTCCGAATTTTCATTTGCCCGAACTTTAATTTGTCGGAATTTTCATTTTCCTACGAATTTTTGGTTTTTCGAACTTTAATTTGTCCGAACCTTAATAAATGCGAATTTTCATTTGCTCGAATTTTTGTTTGTCCAAACTTTAATTTGTCCGAATTTTTGTTTTGTCCGAACTTTAAGAAGTCCGAATTTTCATTTGTCCAAACTTTAATTTGTCCGAATTTTTGGTTTCTAAATTTTCATTTGCCCGAATTTCTATTTGCCCGAATTTTTGTTTGTTTGAATTTTCATTTGTCCAAATTTACAAATGTCCGAAGAAACAATAGCGACAGAAAGATTTTGGGCGCAATTTTTGAATATTGACCTAACACATTTTTCTTGATAATTTTTTGTAATTAGTCAATTTTTGAAACTTACACCAAAATTTTTCTGTCGATTATTTATTCGGCCACTTGTAATTTCGGACAAAAATGAAAATTTGTGCGTCTTAAAAATTATATCAATTAAAAAATTGTATAATTAAAAATTCGGATAAATTTGAAATTCGGTGAATTGGAATTTCTATATCATTTAAAAATTTGAATCACTTATAAAATTCGATTGAATTGATAATTCAATTAAATTAAAAATTGATTGAATAAAAATTTTTAAAAATTAATGGAAAGAAAATGACTGTAAATTAAAAATTTTGACAAACAAAAATTCGGTAGCCAAACAATTTTGTTATGTATTTACATCGTTATATGTAGATCGTAACTTACCACAGTAGGTAAGTGGTTAGTTGGTAAGTACTTTCAATAATATTACCAACCATTTACCTACTGTGAAAAGCTGCGATGTAAAGTCGATAAAATCATTATCTACCGTAAATAAGTTAAAATCACTCAATTTTTATATATTTATTTAGAAATTCGATTGTTTTATGAAATTTGTACTTTTAGAAATTCGATCTTTTGATAATTGGAACTGAATTATATTTTTTTAGTAATTTAAAATTTTTAAAAAGTCACGTTTTTCAAAATTTTTAAAGTGTTACATACCCTGTAAAAAAAATAATTCAGAATGATCGTTTAAATTAATTTCATGTTTAATGTAAAACACAATTGAAATAAAAAAATACAACATTAAAAATTCTAAATACTTAATTTTTATTTACATAAACATAATTTACATGATTTACAAAATTGTTTTAAATTGTTGTCGAATTTAAGTAAAATGTATATAATTATTAATGTTTATTTTACAAAGCAAAAATGTGAGAACGTTTTTAAATTTTCTGTCACAAAATTTGTTATTGTTCAAATTTTTATTTGTCAAAATTAACCCTAGACAGTACAACTGGGGTACATAAATACCCCAGAGAAAATTTAAACTATGCCCCTTGCTCTGTTCCAGTAATTATGTTTTTTTTTTAATTTCAAAAAACGCTTCTTGTACCTTTAAATACATCTATTCAGCTTCACAAATCCACCGAAATTTTTAAAAGAAAATTATTTATAAAAAAAATGTAATTTCTTGCAAATTTTGTGTTTTTTTTGGTTTTTGTAATTTTTTGACCTTATTTTTGATTGTATCGAAAAAAAAATCGCTGGCTTATTTCTTATAAAAAAAAGAAGAAAATTATGTTTATGTAAATAAAAATTAAGTAATTAGAATTTTTAATGTTGTATTTTTTTATTTCAATTATGTTTTACATTAAAAATGAAATTAATTTAAACGATCCTTCTGAATTATTTTTTTACAGGGTATGTAACACTTTAAAAATTTTGAAAAACGTGACTTTTTAAAAATTTTAAATTACTAAAAAAATATAATTCAGTTCCAATTATCAAAAGTTGGAATTTTTAAAAGTACAAAAACTTCTAAAATTTCAAATGAACACATGATCAAATTTCTAAAAAAAAAACAGGTTATATATGAACATAACCTTAAAGTTCAACATAACCTCAAAAATCATAGATCACAGGTCATAAACATAGATTAAAACGAACATAACCTCAAAAAATCAAGATCATATGTAACGCCACACGAAAAAAGGGACCTATCCCCGAAATAACATTAGGCTCAGTTTTCCTTGCACTGTACAGAGAAAACTAAACCTAAAGTTATTTCGGTGATAGGTCCCTTTTCTCGTGCAGCGTTACATATACATCGAAAACTTAAGTTAAAAACAAACATAACCTTAAAGTTAAAGGTTAGATGTAAATAACATATAGTTTAAAAGAAACATAACCTCAAATTTAAAGGTCATATATGTATATATAATTATGTTTTATTTATCAATAATGCTCTAATTCGAAATAAATATCTAATTAATTATATTTCACAAAGTTTATCGCACTTTAATTTAATCACAATATTGAATTAAAATGACATCTTATCTAACTAACGACAAGTTATGTACTAGAATAAGAAAATAAAAAAAAAATAGGATGAGCAATATCATTGTGGAGGGATATCAAGTATATATAAACAGACATGCAAAATGTATTGATATAATTCAATTTTTATCATAGTGATCTATCAATGGAATTATTTAATTATTTAATTTTAAAATAGTTTAAAAAATATATCTTCAATAAATAAATATAAAAAAAAAATTTCAAATCAAAACGATTAATTAATTGTGTTACGAAAATGTTGACAGTTTTGATATTTATTACAGTAGCTTTAATTGTCTATCATTATAAAACACATTATGGAAAATGTGGAAAGCTTATTAATAAAATTCCAGGACCAAAAATTACTCCCATTTTTGGCAATGTCTTACAATATAATCTTCCAAATGGTATGTTTATTATAATATTTATTATTTCAGTGAAGATCTAATTTATTTTTTAATTTTTGACAAAAAAATTTTTACAAATTTTTACAAAAATTTAATTAAAAAAATAAAATGAATAACATATTAAAAATTAAATTAAAAATAAAAATATTACTTAAATTAAAATTTTTCTTCAAAATTTAAATGTACATGCTTTTTGCTACAAAATTTGAAAAGCAAACTGCGTCAATAGGTAAATTATTAAATTAAACACTAATAATAACTATTATATTATAATCGAATTTAGAATATTTAAATAAACAAAAATTATATTAAATTAATTTTTTTATAATACTGCATTAACTAATTTTATTTTATTTTTTAATTTGTTCACTAAAAAAATTAGAATTAATCAATGAAAAGTTTCTTTCTTGTTAAAGAAATATAAAATAATAATTTTTGCCGAAATATTTTAAATTAATTAAAATTATAATTTAAATATAATTTGGAAACTGTTTTTTCTAAAAAAATTATTAATAATTTACGACTTATTTGTTACAATGATTCAGCAATGGGAAAAAAAAAAATTTAGAATACTAATTCAATAGTCTATTAATGCTTTTTTACAAATTAAGTTATTATGAGGCTTTTCTGCTTATTACTGACATGCAATGGCAGAAATTGTTTTTTTTCAAAAAATTATTCCACATAACAAATGTAGTCTATAATTTCTTCAATTAATTATAGCAATGAAAAAAAATTCAGAATAATATATATGTATATAGATAGTAAATGTTGTTAATACTTTTCATTGGTAATTTTTGATAATTTTTCATTATTTCACTAATTTCAATTTTAATTCATTCTATTTATATATTATTATAATTATAATATAATATAATATAATATAATACATTAATATGATTATAACTATAATTTAGTAATTTTAAAATAAAATTGTAAATTAAGATTTTTTTTATCAATTAAAAAACTTGTAAATTGAAAATTAACACAAATCTCGATATTATGCAAATTGTGTAAAATATCAATGGAAAAATGTATTTCTTGAAAATAGAATTAAAAGAATATGTTACCCTCTATTTTTTTATTTGATTTTCAATAAATAAATGTTTTTAAATTATTAATTAAACAAAACATTTACAAATTATTATTATTATTATTATTTGTTAGTTATAATAATTCGAAACCATCGGCTTTGTAAATAAAATTGTCATTAATCATTAAAATATTATAGTGTATTATTCCTTCAATGACGCAGCATCAGGTACTTCATTGACTAATGATCGATAATAATAATTAATTAATCATAACAAGTCTTTCAACATATTCTTAAATTTATACTTAATTATTGTTGCAAAAAGCAGAGTTCAGGACCCTAAATACATTAAATTCGTCACTGTATTTACATATAAGTCAATACATAACCTAATTGTAATTCTTGTCCTATAAAATAACTAATATTCACTAGAAAAAAAAATTATGCAATTTATTTTCAAACAAATTCAATCGTATTTTCAAGTTTTTTTCCTACATATTGCGTCCGCCATTTTGAATTTTGAAAAACTAACATCGGATTCGTAATCAGCGACCCTAAAAACTCTCGAGATGCAATTTTTACTTAAATTGGATCAATTTTAAAAAAAAATTCCGCCATTTTGAATTTTGGAAAACTGACATTGTACTCGTCATCAGCGACCTCGAAAACCCCCGAGTAGCAAATTTTAAAGCATTTCTAACAAACTTTAAAAAAAGCCGACATTCCATTATTGATTACAAATATGAGGTTTGTAAAATTCAAAATGGCGGATCCAATATGGCGGCCATTTCTAAAAATTGGTCGAAATTCTTTGAAACTTGTTACTCGGGGGTTTTCGGTGTCGCTGATTGTGAATCTGAGGTCAGTTTTTCAAAATTGAGAGTTGCAGATCCAATATGAGGTTATTTTTTTTTAATTGTTCCTTAAAACTCGTTACTTAAGGGTTTTTGGGGTCACTGATTATATATATGATAATAAATTTATAAATAGTGACCTTGAAAACCCCTGAGTAATACATTTCTAAGTGTTTGAAACAATTGAAAAAAATCACCGCCATATTGGATCCGCCATTTTGAATTTTGAAAAACTAATATCGGAATCGTAATCAGTGACCCCGAAAACCCCCTAGTAACAAGTTTTAAACTTTTTCAAACGATTTTTAAAAAGATCAGACATATTGGATGGTTGATTACGAATTTGAGGTCAATTTTTCAAAATTCAAAATGGCGGATTCTATATGTGGAAAGAATTTTTTTTAAATTGATCGAATTTGATTAAAAGTTATTATTCGGGGGTTTTCGGGGTCGCTGATTACGAATCTGATGTCAGTTTTGCAAAATTCAAAATGGCGGATGCAATATGGCGGTTGAAAATTTAAAAATCGATTGGATTTACTTGAAACCTAACTCTCGGGGGTTTTCGGGGTCGCTGATTACGAATCCGATGTCAGTTTTTCAAAATTCAAGATGGCGGATCCAATATGGCGGAAATTTTTTTTAAAAAACGATTAAAATCGCTTGAAACTCGTTACTCGTAGATTTTGGGAGTCGCTGATTACAAATCTGATATTATTTTAAAAAAATAAATTAGGATTAAAAATGCACCAGGTAATTAAAAGAGGAATTTGTTTTTTCAGATAAATTGTGGACTTCTCAGAGGAAAGTAAACGCTGAATATTATCCAATTGTACGACTTTGGCTTGCCAGCATTCCAGTTATAAATATATTTCATCCAGATGATATTCGAGTAGGTTTTTGACAATAATTTATAAAAATAATTACAATTTCTTCTTAAATTATTCCTGATACAAGTACCTTAATAGTATTGATGTTAATAATTTTTTAGTTGCTACTTACTAATACAACAATAATAGAAAAAAATTTATTATACAATTTTTTGCATCCTTGGCTGGGAACTGGTCTTCTAACAAGTGCTGGTAAGTTTTTATAATAATTAAGTTAAATAAATAATAACCATAATTTGCTAAGAACGCTGTAAAATTTTAAAACATAGTTATAAATAATTTCCAAAATTGTTTTTTATTTTTCTTTCTTATTTTTTAGGTACAAAATGGCAGCATCGACGGAAAATGTTAACGCCTGCTTTTCATTTTAATATTTTACAAGAGTTTACTGATATTTTCGTTGAAAATGCACATAAACTGGTAGAAAGTTTAAAATCAAAGGAGAGTAAAGAAATTACAAAGGATATTATTCCGCTTTTTAAAATGCATACTCTTAAAATCATATGTGGTAATAATAAAAAATTTATACTTTTCTAAAAATTAATTTGTATATTTATTTTTCTATATCTCATTAATTAAATTAATATATTTTATTGAATTGAAAAAAAAAATTTTTAATAGAAACTGCAATGGGTATACAATTAGACAAAGTTGGTAATGAAAAGGAATATGCACATGCCATTCGTGAATTAGGATTTAATTTATTTTACAGGTAACTATATTGAATTCAATTTTAATGTTAATTTAATAATTTATTATTTATTAATTTATAATTAATTTTAATATTTTTATTAAAAGAGCACCAAGACCGTGGTTTCACATCAACTGGTTATTTAATTTATCACAAAGAGGACAAATTCAAAAAAAATGTTTAAAAGCATTACACGATTTTACAACAAAAGTATGTATATTGTTCATTAAATAAATTTATTATTTAAATACACGAAATTAAAGTCGAAAGGTTTTTTTCCGACTACTATTTTTGAGAAAATTACTTTTTTTTGGGAAACTAATTCTTTTAGATTATTAAAGAGCGAAAGAAATATCATGAAAGTAATTCAAACGAAGAACAAAATAATTTAAAGAAAAACGGTCATGTGGAAGATGATATTGGTAGTATGTATACATTTTATTTAATTACCCACTTGGAAAGATTCCCCGGAAAGTGACACCTGGAGGTTCTATCAGAATTCCGCCGGAACTTCCAACGTAATTCCGTCGGAATTCCATCGGAGTTCAAAAGAATTTCCGATGGGATTCCGACGGAATTCCGATTAATTTTTTCAATAATTTTAGAGTCCTAATTCCGTCGGAATCCCATCGGAAAGTCTTTGGAACTCCGATGGAATACCGACGGAATTACGTTGGAAGTTCCGGCGGAATTCTGATAGAACCTCCAGGGGTCACTTTCCGAGGAATCTTTCCAAGTGGGTAAAAAAATCTATTAATATTTATTTGCAATAATTTTTTTTTTTTGCTCATTTTGACTTCACAAATTAGTTGTCACTTAAAAAAATTACATTTTTATTTCAGTTCGCAAGAGAAGAAAGGCAATGTTAGATATTCTTTTAAATTCTGCAAAAGAAAATGGTGACATCGACGATGATGGAATTCGTGAGGAAGTCGATACATTTGTTTTTGAAGTGATTATACAAATTGGAAATCGCATGATTATGTTCTCAAAATCATTAGTTAGAATTTTCCATTTTAGGGAATTTCATTTTTCTCATATAATTATTTTTGAGCCGAATTTTTATTTATTCGAATTAGCATTTTGCAAAATTTCTATCAAAACGATTTTCCATATTACAGAATTTTTATATAACCGAAAATTCATTTCACCGATTTTTTATTTTTTCATATTTTTGAGATATAATTGGAATTTTAAATTTTTTGTTGCTTTTATCAAAATTGTTATTATTGATAATAAAACTATATTACTTATAAAAAAAGTCCTAACTTTGTTCAATGTTTTCGTGGTCGCTGATTACAAATATGAAGTCAGATTTTTAAAATTCAAAATGGCGGACGATTTTTCTGAAAATCGCTTCAATTCACCTAAAACTCGTTACTCGGGAGTTTTTTGGGTCATTGATTACGAATATAGCATAATATTTTCAACATTCAAAATGGCGGATTCAATATAGCGGATATTTTTAAAAATCGTTTGAATAGGTTTAAAACTTGTTACTCCGGGGATTTCGGGGTCACTAATTACGATTCCGATGTTAGTTTTTCAAAATTCAAAATGGCGGATACAATATGGCGGTGATTTTTTTAAATTTGCTTCAAACACTTAGAAATGTATTACTCAGGGGTTTTTAAGGTCACTATTTACAAATTTATTATCATATTTATAATCAGTGACCCCAAAAACCCTTAAGTAACGAGTTTTAAGGATCAATTTTTAAAAAAATAACCGCCATATTGGATCCGCCATTTTGAATTTTGAAAAACTGACCTCGGATTCGTAATCAGCGACCCCGAAAACCCCCGAGAGTTAGGTTTCAAGTAAATCCAATCGATTTTTAAATTTCCAACCGCCATATTGCATCCGCCATTTTGAATTTTAGAAAACAGACCTCATATTCGTAATCAATTATGGAATGTCGGCTTTTTTTAAAATTTGTTAGAATTGCTTTAAAATTTGCTACTCGGGGGTTTTCGAGGTCGTTGATGACGAATACAATGTCAGTTTTTCAAAATTCAAAATGGCGGATCCAATATGGCGGAATTTTTTTTAAAAATTGATCCAATTTAAGTAAAAATTGCAACTCGAGAGTTTATGGTCGCTGATTACGAATCCGATGTTAGTTTTTCAAAATTCAAAATGGCGGACGCAACATGTAGGAAAAAAAACTTTGAAAATACGATTGAATTTGTTGGAAAATAATTACTTAATTTGTTACTAGCGAATATTAGTTATTTTATTGGACAAGAATTACAATTAGGTTATGAGTTTACTTTTATGTAAATACAGTGACGAATTTAATGTCACTAATGACTTTTAAAACATAATCATGCGTCCCTATACAAATTTCAATATTTTGTTTTATATTGTTAATATAACATTTTAATTTGAATTAACTAAAAATAAAATTTAAAAAAAAAAAATTGTTATGCCTTGATTTTTAGGGTCATGATACCACGGCTATGGCTTTTATATTCACAGTTTCTCTTTTGGCTGAACATACGGAAATTCAGGTAAAATTTTTTGCTTACTAAAAATGTACTTTTTATAACGTATAGAATTATAGTTTTTCCATAAGGACTTTTAAAAAATCTGCATAAAGATACCAAGTAGCTTCTGCGTTGCTAATAACTTTCCTAATAATTTCGCAATAAAATTATTTTTCAGAATTTAGCCCGACAGGAAGTAAGTGAAATTCTAAATAAATGTGATGGAAAAATAGGAATAAAAGAAATTAATTCATTGGATTATCTCGATCGATGTATTAAAGAAAGCCTTCGCTTATATCCAAGTGTTCCAAACATAGGTCGAGCAGTTACTGAAGATCTTCAACTCAGTGAGTTTTTTTTTTTTTTTTACAAATGAGGCATTCTTCGTCATCGGTACCACTCGTTTACCCCCACTTTTAAATTACCTGCCATAGGCTTAAAATTTAGGTAAAAAGGAATAGTTTTAAATGCCGAATGGTACTTTTTGAAAATTCAAAATGGCGGCTTTAATATGGTGGCAAAATTTCTAGAAAGTGATTGAATTTGCTTGAAACTCCGAATAAAAATATTCAAGCAAATCCAATAACTTTTTATAAAATTGTCCATCGTATTGAATTCGCCATATTGAATTTTAAAAATCTGACTTCGGATTCGTTATCAACGACCCCAAAAACCCCCGAGTAACAAGTTTCAAGCAAATTTAATCACTTTCTAGAAATTCTGCCGCCATATTGGAGCCGCCATTTTGAATTTTCAAAAATTGCCATTTGGCATTTAAAAACTATTCCTTTTTACCTAAATTTTAAGCCTATGCTTGGAATTAAAAATATTTTAATGAAATAATTAGGAAATTTTTTTAAAATTATTTAAATTCTTCTTTTAGAAAATTATCTAATACCTGCCGGATCAATAATTAATGTTCATATTTTTGATCTACATAGAGATCCTAATTATTGGCCAAATCCAAATGTTTTTGATCCAGATAGATTTTTACCAAATGCTGTACAAAATAGACATCCATTTGCATACGTGCCATTTAGCGCAGGCTCTCGTAATTGTATAGGTATTTGATGATTCTTTAAAATGTCTATAATAATATTTTTTTTTATTTTTTAATACCGAAAAAAATTATCATTGAAAATTAAATATTTATATTATTAAATTATATTTTAGGTCAAAAATTCGCAACATTGGAGCTAAAAGTTTTAATTGCTCATTTATTATATAATTTTAAATTGTCAACGACTGATTTTGCACATAAAGTTACACTTCTTCAGGATCTTGTTATTACGCCAAATCAATCAATGCGCGTAAAATTTACAGCAATAAAATAATTTTTTTTTTAATTTTTAATTTAATTGTTTCATTTTAATGTTAATTATAATCGTTTTAGAAATAAAAAAAAAATTTAGACAATTTGTAATTTTATACCTTATTTAAAATTTAGGTAAATTTTTAATAGTATAAAAATAATTAATAAAAAAATAAGGAAGTATAACAAATGTTTTTTTATCACTAATCATCGTAACAATGTAAATGCAAAAGTTACATTGAGGTAGATAACTGACTACAATTATAAGATAATTATAACTTAGAAATATAATTAGCTTTCACCGAATCTTTTGAAATAGGACAAGGTGAATTTATAACGATGAACGTATCTTAAGAATAATAATTTCGAAAATATCTAAAAATTAGAAAAAATTGTAATTACTTCAGCAAAATATTGTTTTATCAAAAATAATATAATAGTTCATCAAAGAAGATAAGTGGGAAGTATATATAAAAGAGCAATTTTTTTTTTTTATTTCATACAGTAATTTTTCACATTGTAGCACTACTGTAGATTTATATAAGTGTTTGTAATATGCTAATATTTTTTCTTCTGCTAATTTTTGGAATAACAATTTATCATCTTAGCGTTCATTATGGTAAGAGTGGAAGAATTATTAATAAAATTCCAGGTCCAAAGAATTTACCAATTTTTGGCAGTGTCTTAGGTTATATGGTGCCAACAGGTATGAATTATAAATTATATATACAATGGAATTAGAATTTAAAAATAATTTTCAAAAAATATTTACGTTTAGAAATTAATTTTTAGAATTAGATTTTTTTTTTATTTAAAAATTTGTTTCTAGATGAATTATGGATTGCTCATAGAAAAATTAATGCTATGTATTATCCAATTAATAAAGTTTGGCTTGGAAGTACTCCTGTTATAAGTATCTATCATCCAGATGATGTTCAGGTAATTTTTCACCCTCTGAACACGAATAAGGAAAATTTTTATTTAATAGCAACAATTTTTTTTCAGATATTACTCAGTAGTTTAAAACATACGGAAAAAAGTATGCTGTATAAATTTTTACATCCATGGTTAGGAACAGGATTGCTTACTAGCTCTGGTATTAAATGGCAAAGGAGAAGAAAATTATTGACACCAGCTTTTCATTTTGAAATTTTACGTGGATTCATTCATATATTTAATAAGCAAGGAGAAATTTTAATAAATCGTCTAAAACATCAAGATGAGGCAGTTATTCAAAATATTGTACCAATTTTAACAGAATGTACTCTAAACTCAATATTGGGTACGAGAAATTAAATTAAAATTAAAACTAATGTATTTTTTAATTAATTATAGGAGTAAAATTTTCGTGAAAGTACAGAAATTTATTTTAATCTTTGAATAACTGTAAATTAATTTTATTTAACAGAGACAGCTATGGGTACATCTTTAGATGAAATAAAAACTCGAAATTTATATGGATCAGCTATTCGGGAAATATCAAATAATTTATTTTTTAGGTAAAGATAGTTTTTAATAGTAAATTTTTTTGGTAATAATATACTTAGATAGAATAATTAATTTAGTAGATATCAAAAGAGGTACAGATTCCTGTACCGACATATTACCGACACTGGGGAAAAATAAATTGGTTCCAATGAAAAAAAAAACAATATAGAAGATTATTTTCATCAAATCAGAACCACATTTTTCCAGTGTCGGTAAAATGTCGGTGCAGGAATCTGTATCAAAAACTCCTCTTTTATATTTACTTTATTCAATTGCATGTATTAAAAATGATAATAATTTTAATTTCACTTTTTATAAGGGCCTTAAGACCTTGGCTTCATTTTGATAAAATTTTTAATCTAACTCCTACTGGGATAAAACAGCAGAAATTAATTAACGTACTTCATGGATTTTCGAATCAAGTATGTTTTTTTATTAATATTATTTTAGAATACAGTTAAAAACATTAAAAACAATTTTTTCTTTTGAGGTAATTCAAAATCGAAAAGAAGAAAATGAACGAAAGTCGAAAATGAAAGACGAATCTTTTTTAGTTGATGCAAAAGAACAACAACGTATTAAATCTGGTATATTATATTCCATAGTTAATTATAATTAATCTTTTTAGAATTTAAATTAAAATTACAATTTTAAAATAAATTGAAATTATAATTAAAATTTCGAATTTTGAATTTAATTCTCTTGCAGAATGTAAAAAGGCATTACTTGATATCCTTATAAATGCTGCAAAAAAAAATCCTGACGTTGACGATACTGCAATTAGAGAGGAAGTTGATACATTTGTTTTTGAAGTAAATAAATAATTTTTTAAATTCATATCTGTTAAAAAATTAATTTGTTTTTTTACTCCAAAAGGGCCATGATACAACTGCAATGGGAGCTTGCTTTACAATATTACTTTTAGCTGAACATAAAGAAATTCAGGTATTTATGAACATTTTAAATATATTATTTATTTACTGTCATTAATTTTATTATATCAGGATGGGAAACAAAAAACTTATTAAAATTATGAAAATTAAATTAATTTTCACTTATTAAAAATTATATAATATAATAAAGAATAATAATAATAATAATAATAATAATAATAATAATAATAATAATAATAATAATAATAAACATTATACCTAACTACAATAAATTATTTTTTAAATAAAAAAATCTGAATTAATGAAAATTTAATTAATATAATAATACTATGATATTTTCAAGTTGAAATAAATAAATTATAAATAACTAAGTAAAAAATTAGTGTTAAATTAATTAAATTATTAATTTATTCCCCTAAATGAATTATTTATATATTTTTAAATATCATGTAACTTATTAATGACTTTTGAGGAGAAATAATAACATTAAACATTATATAGCTCAATAATTTATTAAATATCTCTACAAACATAAAAGTATTTTACAAATAAAATAGAGTTAAAATAATACTATATAAAAATACTATATAAGTAATATATTTTCAATATTTAAAAAAAAATTAGTTTTTAGAAAAATGTACATTTAAAAAATTCATAAAAATATAAAATTAATATTTTTTATTCGATAACATGATTAAAGGCTAATAATTAATAATTCTATCAAGTTTTATTATTTGATAAATCGAATTTTTAATATTTATAATTTTTAATATTTCATAATTATTTTAGATTTAGAATATAATAGAAGGAAAAAATGACTGAAAAGTAAATTTATTATCTATCTTAATTTAATATTTCGTTATCTATTTTTTATTAAAAATTATAAATAAAAATTATTTATTTATAATATAAATTTTATTATATTATTAACAATAATAGCGGTGAATAAGCTTCGAATTAAATTTCCATTCGCTAAAATACCAGAGAAAAAAGATAAAACACAAGGGAAAATTAATTATTAAATTAATTATTCAATGATAAAAAAAATCTATTTTACTTTGATTCCTATATTTTCCTTAATATTTATTTACAAATATATTTTTGAAATTTATTTACGTTATATTTTGACAGGAAAATTAAATTACATTCATTAAATTAAAAAGAAATAAAAGAAAAAATATTTTCTAACCTACAAAATTTTCTAATGTATATATATATACATTAAGATGCATATAGAAAAATTTTCGAATTATAAAATTGCTACTTATTGACGATTATTATCAATTTTGTCATTTTTTGATTTTAATCTCATTTATTCAGTTACTTTTTGATTTTTGACAGTATTTATTTAGAAAGATCGCTTTGTTTACTTTTTGTCGAAAATATTCGTATCATGACACGAAATGTCCCGATGCTGTCAAGTACTGCTGGAGTCATAAAGCGACCATTAAAATTTAGAATAAATAGTAGATTTCTTGTTTAAGACCAGGTCCAAGTGGTGTCAGCTGTTCCATTGAAACTTCAAAGGAACAGCTGACTCGACTTGGACCTGGCCTTAATACTGTATAATTATTATATTTAGTTCAAATAAATTCTTTTAGGAAATAGCACGAGAGGAAGTTTGTCAAATTTTTAAGGAAAGTTGCGGTAAAATTGAAATGAAGGAAATTAATCGATTTTCATATCTTGATCGATGTATTAAGGAGGCTCTACGTTTATTTCCTGGTGTTCCTGGTATAGCACGAGTTCTTCATGAAGATCTGCAACTAAGTAATATTTACAAAAAATATTTTAATTCTACACTACACGGTCCAACAAAATTCAACTTTTT
The DNA here is from genome assembly GCF_019393585.1 of Leptopilina boulardi. Taxonomy (NCBI): domain Eukaryota; kingdom Metazoa; phylum Arthropoda; class Insecta; order Hymenoptera; family Figitidae; genus Leptopilina; species Leptopilina boulardi. Next base: position 173,600 of record NW_026137969.1, read on the forward strand.
TTTCAACACACGAACAATCCAAACATTTTCGGAAAATAGGGCCCAAAAGAAGAGACCCATGTTTTGCCGTTTTGCAAGATCAGGTCATATTTAACGATTTTAGGGGTGCCCTGGCGGATTCGATTTGCGTAATGTCTACTTAACTAAGTGGACTTTAGGTAGATATTAGGTAAACATGTAAAAAAACGTATAGAAAAGCTATTAATCGACTTATTATGATAAAAAAAGTTGATAAAAGGGAAATGAATGTTTATGGAGTAAATTCGTACAAAATTTGTAATTAATAAAGCATTAAATAATTAATAATGAATGGAAATGTGCGCGAGGTACCTGATCAGTTCAGCTGTACAATTATTTTCGTGCTATTTTCATGAAAAGAATATAAATTAACGGCAAAAACAATTGATATTTATAAAAAAGTGTAAAATTGATTTAATTTGAGTGTTTGCAATACGAATTATTAAATAATAATTAAGTTTTTATCAAATGTGAATAGTGTTGTGAAAACCTGTGAAAACTAATGAGTTACTACATTACCGATCGCATATGATAATAAAAAGTTCTCGATGAGTGTGACAAAAAAGCTGCAATCATGTCCGTAATTTTGGACGAGAAACAATTATGAAATCAATAATTATTTGTATAAATTTATCCTGCATTTTAAAATTCACTTTCTATTTTCTTTCAAAGCAAAAGCTTGGAAGAAAACATGCTCGCACTGTATTGTAAAAACTGGTGGCGCCATCTCTGGCAATCTCGGAAATTATGTACTTGGTTAAATTGGAGCTTTTTTGTTACACTCATCGTGAACTTTTTATTATCATATGCGATCGGTAATGTAGTAAATCATTAATTTTCACAGTAGGTTTTAATAACACTATTCACATTTGATAAAAACTTAATTATTATTTAATAATTAGTATTGCAAACACTCAAATTAAATCAATTTTACACTTTTTTATAAATATCAATTGTTTTTGCCGTTAATTTATATTCTTTTCATGAAAATAGCACGAAAATAATTGTACAGCTGAACTGATCAGGTACCTCGCGCACATTTCCATTCATTATTAATTATTTAATGCTTTATTAATTACAAATTTTGTACGAATTTACTCTATAAACATTCATTTTCCCTTTTATCAACTTTTTTTTATCATAATAAGTCGATTAATAGCTTTTCTATACGTTTTTTTACATGTTTACCTAATATCTACCTAAAGTGCACTTAGTTAAATAGACATTACGCAAATCGAATCCGCCAGGGTGAAAACAACCCTTAAATGAAAAATGACGAGAACATCTTTTTAAAATTAATAATTTTTATGAAACTTGATACGCGGGGGTTTTCGGGGTCGCTGATTACGAATATGTTGACAGATTTTCAAAATTCAAAATGGCGGATCTAATATGGCGGTTGACATTTCTTAAAGTTAATTATTTTTTATAAAACTTGGTATCGGAGGGTTTTGGTGGTCGCTGATTACGAATCTGATATCAAATTTGCAAAATTCGAAATGGCGGATCCAATATGTCGGACAAAATTTTTTAAATTTAATGGAATTCACTTGAAACTTGTTACTTGGGGGTTTTTGGGGTTGCTGATTACGAATATGATGTCAGATATTTAAAATTCAAAATGGCGGATCCAATAGGGCGGTAGAAGTTTTTAAAACGTAATTATTTTTTATGAAATTTGACATCTGGGGGTTTTGGTGGTCGCTGATTACGAATCTGATATCACATTTGCAAAATTCAAAATATCAAATGCGATAAAGTTGAAGATCACAAATCTGAAAAATATAAATTGGAGATTTTAAATTAATGTGATTAATATCTTGTTTAAATTTGCGAACAAACATTTTAGAATTTTTATTTTAAGTTATTTTTAAATTAAAAACTTCTCCATTTATTAACTGTTTGTTAGAATTTATAAATTTAAAAATGTCGCCCAAATTCTTTTCATTTTAAATTCATGTTTAATTGCTTAAATTTTAGTTAAAGGAATATACTTTTGAAATCTGAGTGGCATATATCCAAAAACAAAATATAGGATCCAATATAAAGGTTAATCTTTAAATTTACCAATAAAAAGTTACTCTAATTCATTTTGAACAATCCAAATAGTAATGTTTGAGGCCTTCTTAGCCCTTTGTATTTGGAAATATGCCACTCAGATTTCAAAAGTATATTCCTTTAACTAAAATTTATAAGCTATTAAACATGAATTTAAAATGAAAAGAATTTGGGCGAGAGGGGGGTGTCTACGTTGACAAAGAATGCCTCATTAATAATATATTATTAATATATTAATATATTATTAATTAATATAATATATTAATAATAATAATAATAATTCTAAACACAGTTTAGATTTTTGCAAATGTGATATCAGATTCGTAATTAGCGACTCCAAAAATCCTCGGATACTAAGTTTCATAAAAAATAATTAAGTTTTAGAAACTTCGACCGCCATATTGGATCCGACATTTTGAATTTTGAATATCTGACATCCTATTTGTAATCAGCGACCCCGAAAACCCCTGGTTACCAAGTTTCATAAAAATTATTAATTGGTAATTATTAATTGATTTTTAAACATTGGTCTCTTTTTTTGGGCCCTAGTTTTCAAAAATGTTTGGATTGTTCATGTGTGAAAAATATTGTCGGACGGTGCTATAGACAAATTATGAATCATTTTACTGTTCAATTTTTCCTACCAATGATATTTTGTTAATTAATATTTATATTAAATGTATGTTTAGAAAATTATTTAGCACCAGCTGGAACAAATATTCATTTACATATATTTGATCTTCATCGAGATGAAAACTTTTGGCCCAATCCACTTGTTTATGAGCCAAATAGATTTCTACCTGAAAATATACAAAGTAGACATTCATTTTCGTATATTCCATTTAGTGCTGGTCCTCGAAATTGTATAGGTACTTCATCTCTTGATACACAATAACGAATATCTATTCAAGAGTTTTTTTTTTAATAATTTTTAGAAAAATTAATTTTCCTAGTAATTAATTTGATTTTTTTTTTAAATTGCAGGACAAAAATTTGCAATGATGGAAATAAAAATTCTTGTTGCCAATTTACTTTATAATTTTGATATGGAAACACTTGATTCATTTCAGAATGTTAAACTTCATCAGGATATTATCATTAGGCCAGGACAACCAATACGTGTAAAGTTTATAAAAAGGGATGTGCCAATTTTTTAATTTCTATATAAAATTTTATCTAGAAATAAGTGAGGCAAAAGAATTTTTATAGAAATTGTAAAAAAAAAATAAAAGTCGAAAACTAGAACCAATATTATTTTTCTAACAAAGTATATAACACTGACCATGTACCACACGCCGGAATTGAATTTTATTTTAACTATACACATTTTGTAGATAATCGAAAAATATTTTGATACGTATTTTTTCTTAATATTTTCATTCATAAATTTTTTTTGGTAATCTCATACTTGTTTTCTATCTTCTATATGTTTATCAGAATTTTAACCCAGTTTCACTGACCTTGACTGCTGTCGAAACTATAAATGGCAGCAAATTTCTAGATATCGACAGCTATACTTTATCTTAATTAAATAATTTCATATTTTCAATATTCATATTATCTAAACTAATTATTGTGTCAGCATCCAAAAAAAATTATTATATTAAAATCAAAGAATTTAATTACATTAAAGAATCAAACATTTTTGAAAAGTAGACCCAGAAAAATGTTTTATTTGAACCAAATATAACATATTTGAGTTAAATAACCGTATATTTATCTCAAAGCCTAATAGCCTTTTTTTGGCGTAAATGAAATTTTTTATTTAAATCAAATAAAAATTTGTTTGAATCAAATTAAAATTTTCTTGAATCAAATAAATATATTTATTAGGCTGTGAGACAAATATATCATTTCTCTGTATAGAGTAAAAAAAGAATCGATTCTTTAAAGTCGTTTTTTTTAGAAGTAAAAAACAATCCTTAAATTGTAAAGAAGAAATATTTTTAAAAAAATGCAAAATCTTTTTTTCTCACAACTTTTTTGATTTTAAATTCAAAAACTTTTTTTGGAAAAATTTAAATGCAACCTTATTACTGAATTTTGAATTCTAATTTTAAATCATAAATTTCATTGTATTTTTCTTCGATAAAAAGAAATAATTCATTTGTAAAAAATATATTGCATTTTAATCCTCGAAACTGTGAATCATAATGTAACATTATATTAAAAGATTCTGCGCATCGTCCAAACAAAGAGAAAGTAAATAAGAAAAAAAAATTTGTTCCACTGCTATATATTATTTTTAAAACCTTGAAAATTGTTTAGTACTAGAATTTTCTTCAATAATAGAATTAGAAGAAAACGCTAATTATTTTCTTTTTCTTTTGTTTCTAAAAAAAAATTTATAAAAAAGAAATTTCATTTTGATTAATAAGTAAGTTGCAATCTTTGCAAATACTTTCTCGAATTGCGATAAAAAACACTTTCAGATAAAATTACATCAGTCGTCTGTAAACGGTCATTCAAAGTGTCACGTTAATATTTAAAAAAAAAAAATTCGTTTGGTTTAATTTTTTTTTAATAATTAAAAAAGTTTTTTAAAAATGTTATTTTTTATTTTTCTATTCTTTATTATTTTATTGGCAATTGTTCATTTTTCAATTCATCATGGAAGAAAAGGAAAATTAGTTAACAAAATTCCTGGTCCAAAAACAATTCCAGTTTTGGGAAATTTGCATCAATTTGCATTACCTACAGGTGATAATATTAAATATAAGCAAATATAATTTGAAACTTTATTCTTTTTTTTTCTAAAATTATTAATTACTAATAAATTTTTTTAAATTATGAAAATAATGATTGATAATTATTTATGTAAATTATTTTTAATAAATTAATGTCATTAATTCATGTTATTTATTAATAAATTACATATAAATTCGTTTTTTTAAATATATATGTTAAATAAAATTTTTATTGAATTTCAAGAATTCAAAATTTTTTTTCATGTAAATTACAAATTTAAGTAAAAAATTTAAATATTAAAGAATTTGATTTGTTAATTAATAATTTCAGATAAATTATGGACTGCTCAAAGAGAACTTTGTAGAGATTATTATCCAATAAGTAGAATGTGGATAGGCAATATGTGTGGTATAGGAATTTGTCATCCAGATTACATTCAGGTGAAATTTTTTTTTTTTTTTTTTTTAAATAAAAATAACGGTTTATGTGTAAATTACTTTTTTTTTATTAATTACTCAAAATTGAAATTAAAAGCTTTCAATGCAGATGAGAAGAAAAATTTTCAAAAAGTACAATATGTTTTTTTAAATACTTTTCATTTTTGGTACATTTTTATTTTAAACATTTTTTTTTAAAATTATTTTATTTATTGTCTTTCAAAAAAATGGTATTTTTTATTTCATTGTGTAAAATTAAAAAAATTTTTTTTTAATTTCTTTACTAAACTCAATAAATTGACAACAGAAATTATATTTTCAATTTTCAGATAGTACTTTCAAGTACAAAACACATTGAAAAAAGTATTATTTATAAATTTTTACATCCTTGGCTTGGTACTGGATTATTGACCAGCACTGGTAAGTGTTATTTTTCGATAATATATTTAAAATTTAAAAATATATAAATTTTTAAAACATTCTTTTAAAAAATTGTAATTTTACAATTATTATTATTATTAAAGATGCATAATGCAGATTACTGTGATGTTACTTTACCACCAGTCGGTAATGCAGATTTCTGTAATGGCACTTTACCACCAGTCGGTAATGTAGAAATTTGTAATTGCACTTTATCGACAGTTGGTAATGCAGATTACTGTGATGTCCCGAGTCCCTGCGTCCGATTATAGAATATAACTCCATTATTACTAATATTATTATTATTATTATTGTTTTAAAAAAATATTAGGCGAAAAATGGCAAAAGAGACGCAAATTGTTAACACCAGCTTTTCATTTCAATATTCTTCAAGGATTTGTTGATATTTTCATTGAAGAATCTCAAAAACTAGTTTCTTCATTAAAAACAGAAGGATCAGAAGTGATAAAAGATATTGAACCACTTTTTACCAAATTCACATTAAATGCAATATGTGGTATGTGTAAATATAATATCTAAGATATAATTTTTCAATTTCAACAATTTTTTTTTCATTTTATGCAAAAAAAAATTTTTTTCTTTTAGAAACAGCTATGGGAACATCACCAGACAGTATGAATGAAAAAAGTGACTATCGATCATCTGTTCAAGAAATGGCTAAATTTGTAGTATATCGGTAATATATATGTAAAAGTTACTGTTTTTTTTAAAATTTATTTAAACTAAAAAATATGATAAATTATTATTATTGATTAAAAAAAATAATTCTTCTAAAAAGTCCATTCATTCAAAAGACTTTTAAGACCCTGGTTTCATTTGGATTGGTTGTTCAATTTGAGTACATCTGGAATTTATCATAGGAAAGTTTTAAAAACATTACACGATTTTTCAACAAAAGTGAGTTTTCAAAAATATTAATTTTATTATTTAAAAAAAATATATTTTAAAAAAAAGTTATAATAAATTAAAAACAATTTTACAGATTATTTATGATAGAAAAAAACATCATCAACAATCATTTGAGACAGATGAAAATTTTGCCGATAAAGAGGAATTAGGAAGTGAATAATTTTCATAAATATTTTTAGATTTATTTTCTAATTTTTTAAATTCAATTAATATTTTAATTACAGTGCACAAAAAAAGAATGGCAATGTTAGATGTTCTTATTTCTGCTTCGAGAAATAATTTTGCTATAGATGACGAAGGAATACGAGAAGAGGTTGATACCTTTGTTTTTGAGGTATTAGATTAATTTTTTTATTAATCCATTTAGAGTACAAGTAGTATATATCTGTGTTTGACGTTTTGCCATCAAATGGTACTACAAATCTGATAATAACATTTTTACCATTAATCGGTAAGGCAGATTTCTGAAATGGCACTTTACCAACAGTCGATAATACATAAAACTACAATTGCACTTAACCACTTGTCGGTAATGTAGATTTCTGTAATAGTACTTTGCCACCAGTAGGTAATGTAGTAATCTGTAATTACATTTTACCTGCAGTTGATAATGCAGATTACTATGATGTCACTTTACCAACAGTAGATAATGTAGAGAACTGTATTTGTACTTTACCACCAGTCGGTAATGCATATTTCTGTAATGACACTCTACTACCAGCCGGTAAAGTAGTCATCTGTAATGGAACTTTACCACCTGTCGGTAATGTAGTCATCTGCAATTACACATTATTGACAGTCGGTAATGTAGATTACTGTGATGTCACTTTACAACCATCCGGTAAAATATATTTCTGAAATGACATTTTAACCACAGTCGATAAAACAGAAATCTGTAATGACAATTTACCATTTAGTCATCAATATAGACATTTGTAATGATCGTTTGCCAAGAGTCGATAATATAGACATTTGTAATGATACTTTATTAACAGTCGGTAATGCCACTGGTCGGTGAAATAAATTTCTGAAATGTCATTTTGCCCGCAGTCGATAATGTCGACTTTAAGAATAATATTTATTTCTATGTATTCTGTTAATAAGGGACACGATACAACGGCAATGTCCTTAATATTCACTTTGGCACTATTGGCAGAACATTCTAATGTTCAGGTATGTTGTACAAAGTTTTGAAATGTTTAGAAAAATAGTTTAATTCTTTTTTTTAATTTAATTGCTCAAAATAAAATAGATTTTTAAAAAAATTAATATAAAAAAACTTTTCTGTAAATATCTGTCTCACAATAATTTATCTTTAGAAAATTGCAAGAGAAGAAATTTGCGAAGTATTAAATGAAAGTAATGGAAAAATTGGATTTGGAGAAATAAATCGATTAGTTTATTTGGAAAGATGCATTAAAGAATCATTAAGACTATATCCCAGTGTGCCAGTTATCACTCGTGTTGTTCATGAAGATCTTCAACTAAGTAAGAATTTTAGAAAATAAAAAATTATTAAAAATTTATTAATTTTGAAAAAAGCAAATTTTATTTGACAGTAATAGAGTAAAAAAAATAAAAACGAAATTGTTAAAACTTAAAAATTTAATAACTACATAAGAAAATAGATAATTTTCAATTTTTTATTTGTCATATATATCTAATTAATATTTTGTTATTTTAGAAGACTTTATAGCACCAGCTGGTTCCAATCTTCATTTATACATTTATGATCTTCATCGAGATCCAAATTATTGGCCAAATCCAGAAAAATTCGATCCCGACAGATTTTTACTCGAGAACATTAGAAATAGACATCCTTTTTCTTATGTTCCATTCAGTGGTGGACCTCGAAATTGCATTGGTAGGGCAATTTCTTTTTTTTTTAAATTAGTTACATTATTTCAACGAAAAATGTTCTCTTATTTTTATTTAAACGAATGTATAAAAATATAATAAATATAATTATATAAAAAAAATAGTAAAATAAAAAAAATTTTTCAGGTCAAAAATTTGCAATGCTGGAATTAAAAACATGTCTTGCTCATTTACTGTATAATTTTGAATTGGAGGCTATTGATTATGCTCATGAAGTTGTTATAATGCAAGATTTAGTCCTAAGGCCAAAAAATCCAGTTCGTGTAAAATTTACATCATTTAACAAAAACACTCCTTTCTAGATATGGAATGCATTTGAATAAATAACAGTTTAAAAAATAAAACTATAAACATGTAGTAATTAATTTGTATGCAATGACACGGTACCAACAGTCGGTAATACAGATTTCTGTAATAGCATTTTACCATCAGTCGATAATATAGACATTCGAAATGACAATTTACCAACATTCGATAATGAAGATTTCTGTAACTGCACTTTGTCACTAGCCGATAACATAGATTTATGCAATGGCATTTTGTCAGTAGTCGATAATGCAGATTTCTATAAGTGGCGGTGATAGAAGCGTTAAAAATGCATAAATGGCGTTCCTAGTTGCACCCAATTTGTAAAGTCTGTAGACATAGTTAAATAACCAAAATGTATCTTTCATATTTTTTGAAGGCAAGAAAAACGACTGTGCCACGAAAATGCCACATTCAAATGGTTTTTAGAATATTAAAGTCGAAAAAATATTAGAACGCTTTTCGCAAAAAGTACTGAAACTTGTTGACTTTAAAATTCGAAAAAACCATTTGAATGTTTAAAAAAATGATTTTTTCCTGACACCGTCGTTTTTCTTGATCTCAAAAAGTATGAAAAATACGTTTTAATTATTTAAATACGTCTACAGACTTTACAAATTAAATTCAAATGGGAACGCCATTTACGCATTTTTGACGCTTCTGTCACCACCAGTCGCGACGCAAGTTTGAACGCCATGACGCTCAAGTGGTTAATATTTTCTTTAAACAATGGCAAATTAAAACAAAAAAAAAATAGTGGGTAATATTTTTGTTATATTCGCATAGGAAATACAAAAATTAATTTTGTTACATCATGATTGGTGTGAGTTGCTTTTTTTCTATAAATACAAATAGGTATTAAATTTTTTTTTGAAAATACAAAAATTATCAACATTTTTACTATTGACATTCCACTTCTATTTTTCATTATTTTAAAAAATCAAAATTACAATAAAAAACAGTCACATAAACATGTGTTACCCACATAAATGAGAAATTGATTTAAAATGTATTAACTTCTTGGGCCACAACATTTAGCTGCCATTCCAAGAATATTTTGACCACATTCTTCAAGAGTTGTTGGATATTTAGTTCTTCTTCTGCATCTTCCTATCATGCATTCTCCATCACCATTGTGACATTTTTTAGGTGCTGGAGGCAGAGGCATTACTAAAAAAAATAAAAAGTAAAATAAATACAATTTGTGACTTTATTTTTTAATTGACGTCACACAATTGAAATATAAGCCTAGTTATACGTTTGTAGTCTTACACGGAGAAAAATGGGATTACAATTCGGATTGTTGTCAATACAAATGTATGTTGTTTTAACAACAATACGAATTTTTTGTCATCAGTTTTGTTCAGTTTGCAATTCAGTACAGTTACAGAAGCAAACTCTCTGTCGATTACTGATGGAACAATCTGGATTTGTTCAGCTGACAGGTTTATTGTTCCATGTCACGTGGTCATCTTGAATTTTCGGCAAACTGGCGTGCAGATCGTCGCGTCGTTTGCTACTGGCACATGTGCCACTTTTGCTTTTATTATTAGTTTTAAAAAAAATGACAAAGTGCTGTTAAATAATGAATCCTGTTAAAGTGAGAAATCTATTACAAGTGTAGTGAATGGATGAAGAGACAATTTCATCGTTTATCGGTAAAGTTATACTCGGTTACTATTGAACATAACCTCACCTTAAAAAATACAAAAAGTATATTAAATATTATTTAACAACAAATTTCAACTCAAAATAATTCTTTTGGTTTCAGGTCAAAGAATTTGATTCAAAAGCTGCATGTTCCATAGATTTTAATGCAAATGAAACTGGTGATATGACCTACGGAAATCTGCTATCGATTACTTTAGAAGGCGAAGAAACTGAACAAATTGTATTAGACGGATCAAAGCTTTGTTAATACAACAAACTGTATTGCCGATTTAACAATTTAGTTTTGTTATTTCAACTGTTCCATAAGAATTTTATTTTGTTCATCAAAGAATTCTGTTTGTTTACCGAACAATCCGAATAGTTTTAATAACAGTCCGATTTTAACAATTTTTTTTGTCCTAAAAACGAATAGAACTGCTGGTTCTATATTAACAATCCGGAATTGTTGTGTGGACTTAATTTTTAGTAACTACAACAATTCTTTTTTCTCCATGATAAGATTTTGAAATACTTGACCATTGAAAATTTTTCATTAGTTAATAATTAATATTACGTGTGATTTTTTAAATTAATTTTTCTTTAAATTAGCTTTTGAACATTGGATTTTGAGACTTTAGTTATTTTATAATTTAAAAACTTTTTTTTGCGCGAAGCTTTAGTGTTTAGTAAATAGCCATTCACAGAAAAAACCGTAAATTGAAATTAAATATATATTTGTGGGGCATATTTAAGAATATTTTATACTTAAATTAACTATTCTTATTTTAAGAATAATATATACTAAGTTTAAATATAAAATATTCTTAAATATGCGCCACGAATATATTCTTAATTTCAGTTTACGGTTTTTTCTGTGTTCTGGTTTCGAGATATTGTTTTTTGAGATTTCTAAATTATTATTTTATAAAACTCCCGTTATTATTTTAAAAATCCATTCTATTTAAAAATTCAGTTATTATTTAATTTAATATCTTACATTGCTTGATAATCTTATTAATTAATAAAAAAAAATGCTTCGCAGCTATAATATTCCATAAAAATAAATGTAAAAAAAGTATCAAAAAATTTACAATTATTTAAAAATAAAAAATATATTTAACTTACATGCAAGAGTGTTTCCAATAATAAATATTATTGACAATAAAAGTATGAAATTAACTTTAAGTGAAAGCATTTTGAAGAAAATAAAATGTAACAAACTTTCTATTTTATTTATATTAACTAGAAAAATTTCAACCTTATATATACTATTTCAGCAAGTGCGATAAAGGTAATTAAAATTTTTTTAAAATATTTATTTTGTTTTTTTGTAAGCTAATTTTGTTTTTAATTGTTCAATAGATATATCATTATCAAATATTATATCGTTTATGTTATATAAAAAAACAAGTATAAAACGTAAACGTTTAATTTTTTTTTAAATATAACTAGAAAAATAAATTAAGATAATATATACAATAAATTGTGTTTTTGTTCATTTTTTTCATCAATTTATATTTTCTAAAATTATGAAAATTATGTTTAATTATATTATGAAAAATAGTAGTCTAGTAGTCTAATTTATAATGTCAAAGAAGTTATTGTTTATTGCTCCAAAATAGAAAAAAGAATTAAAAACAGCAACAACACAGAAAACACAGAAAGGTTAAAACAGAAAAAAAATATCAGCGATTTTAGTTTTATTGCCTTTAAAATAAAACAGTTTATTTTTTCAGCATACCATTGTTGACCAGTAGGTTTCATATAGTTTACAAAAGTTTTTACAATTAATCTGTTTGAAAAAATCAAGAATTATAAACACTTTTTTACCTGCCCTCTACCAATTTTTTTTGTTCTTATCTATTAAGCTTTAAAGATTATATTTTAATTTAAAAAAAAAAAAAACTTTTAATGATAACAGTAAACAAAATTGTGACCTACTGAAAAAATCATCTATAAGTGAAAAAGCGTTTATTTAAATTACATTATTGTCTGGGGCCACAACATTTAAATTCCATTCCCAATATATTTTGACCACATTCTGCAAGAGTAGTAGGGTATTTTGTTCTTCTTCTGCATCTTCCTAACATGCATTCTCCATCACCATTGTGACATTTTGTAGGTGGTGGCGGAGGAGGTATAACTATTGAAAAAATAAAACTTCAATTACGATCATAATAAGGACACTAATTAGGACTGTAAATGAATTTAGAGTCATAATTACAATAATAATTAAAGCAGTCTACAAACAAGTTGTAAATTCAAATGATCATTACATGAACATTTTGCTTCCTCTTTACGATCAGCAAAAAAATTTGCTTCCTCGTGGAGAAAGCAAAATTTAATTGACAAAATGTGAATTTTTTATTTTTTAACTTTCATTAATTCTTTAAATTTATCTCAAATGTATACTTTATATATCAATCGATTCGTCTTGACGTAAGGAATACAATTATTTCATATATAAACTTCAATTTAAAAAATCACAAAATTTTATAACCAAAATGTGAATTCTAAACAAAAAAGGGATCCACACACACACATACATACATCCGGACAATTAATCAGGATCTCATATGTGACGCCGCACGAGAAAAGGTACCTATCCCTGAAATAACATTAGGCTCAGTTTTCCGTGCTCTATACACGGAAAACTAAGCCTAATGTTATTTCGGGGAAAGGTACCTTTTCTCGTGCGGCGTCACATATAACATGTTTCTATAAAGAAAAAAATTTGTTTCCGCCACTTTGAACAGTTTTATTAACGAAAGGACTACAAAGCTTCCTCCACGAGGAAGCAAAAAATTCAATTTCTCATAGGCAGACCATTTTATTGCATATTCTTGCACAGAATGCACCGAAAAATGTAGAAAAAAATTGACACCCTGATCCGAGTGGAGGAAGACCCTTTTTATGACCAAAAACGCATCAAGAAGCATAAAAACGTTCCAAAAAAATTCAATTTCTCTTAGGCAGTCGATTTTATTTTATATACTTGCAAAGAATACACCGAAAACTGTAGAAAAAATTTACACCCAGATCCGAGTAGAGGAAGACACTTTTCATGACCAAAAACGCATCAAGAAGCATAAAAACGTTCCAAAAAAAATCAATTTTTCTTAGGCAGACGATTTTATTGCATATGCTTTCACAGAATACACTGAAAAGTGTAGAAAAAAATTGACACCCTGATCCGAGTGGAGGAAGACCCTTTTTATGACCAAAAACGCATCCAAAAGCATAAAAAAGTTCCAAAAAAAATCAATTTTTCTTAGGCAGACGATTTTATTGCATATGCTTTCACAGAATACACTGAAAAGTGTAGAAAAAAATTGACACCCCGATCCGAGTAGAGGAAGACCCTTTTCATGACCAAAAACGCATCCAGAAGCATAAAAAACTTACCAAAAAAATTCAATTTTTTTTAGGCAGACGATTTTATTGCATATTCTCGCACAAAAGACACCGAAAAGTGTAGAAAAAAATTGACACCCTGATCCGAGTAGAGGAAGACCCTTTTTATGACCAAAAACCCACCCAAAAGCATAAAAAACTTACCAAAAATTTGTAAATTCAGATGTTCATTTCATGAACATTTTGCTTCATCTTTACAATCAGCAAAAAAATTTGCTTTCTCGTGGAGAAAGCAAAATTTTATTGACAAAATGTGAATTTTTGATTTTTTAACTTTCATTAATTCTTTAAATTTACCTCAAATGAATACTTTATATATATCGATCGATTCGTCTTGACGTAAAGAATACGATTTTATTATATATAACCTTACATTTTTCTATATATAAATTTTTTCGATTAAAAAAAAAAGTTTGGAAAAAAGACCATAAAATTTTTTTTGGGAGTATTTTTCAAAATTCTTTGGTCAGATTTGAGATATTAATATGATAAATGGGCCTACCAAATTTTATCTAAATCCATTAAAACCTGTTAAAGTTATCTTCTAAACAAAAAAGGGATCCACACACACACACACACACACATACATACATCCGGACAATTGATCAGGATCTCATATAACATGTTTCTATAAAGAAAAAAAATTTATTTCCGCCACTTTGAAAAGTTTTTTAAACGAAAGGACTACAAAGTTTCCTCCACGAGGAAGCAAAAATGATCTATAATTCTGTAATTATATTTCAAAAATATTTTTTTGATTATTTTGAAAATTACAATGCTAATTATGATATTACGATTGTAATAAAATAAAAATTTAAATTAAAAAAAAGACAGTATCAAAAATACACTTGCTAGTTTAAAAATAAATTGTATAACTTACATGCAAGAGTGTTTCCAATAATAAGTATCATTGACAATAAAAGTATAAAACTAACTTTAAATGAAACCATAATGAAGAAAATACAATGTAACAAGCTTTAAATATTAAGTTATATCAACTAGAAAAATTTTCAACCTTATTTATACTACTTCAGTAAGTGATAAAAGTAATTAGAATTTTTTAAAATCGTTCATTTTATTTTTCTTTAAGCTTATTTTGTTTCTTTGTCTGTTCCATAAATACCATTATCTACTATAATAAATCTTTTATGTTATACAAAAACTAAGTACAAAATGTGTTTTCTAAACTGTAACCAATAAAATAAAAAAAATATATATAAAAATTGTGTGTTTTTGTAAATTTTTAATGAATTTAAATTTAGAAATGTTTTTAAAAAAGTATGAAAATTATGCTTCGATACGGCTTCGACTCAATCTTTCAGCAATACAATTGAACAAGAAATGATTGGATCTCATTCTCTGTTCTGAAAGTATTGACAAAAATTTTATTATATTCTAAAAGTATTATTAAAAGGGAAACCAC
Organism: Leptopilina boulardi; assembly: GCF_019393585.1. Lineage (NCBI taxonomy): Eukaryota > Metazoa > Arthropoda > Insecta > Hymenoptera > Figitidae > Leptopilina > Leptopilina boulardi. The sequence goes on from NW_026137969.1 coordinate 188,822, forward strand.
ATTAGAACGCTGTTTTTTGGATTTTTTTTGAAAGAGGGATAAAATTATTTTAAATAAAATGCAAGAATGAAATTATGTTGCAAATATATTTATCTGTTTCTCACAATTTTTTAAAGCATTTTATTAAAAACATTCCAAGTTAGCAGCCATTGAACCTGGAGCTGCGACGTCTGAGTTTATAATTGCTGGGCAAGGTATGGTAGACGGAGAAAAAAGAATTGTTTTTCTTACTAAAAATTAAGTCCACACAACTATTCCGGATTGTTAATATAGAACCAGCAGTTTTATTTGTTTTTAAGACAAAAATAAAAGTTATTAAAACTTTTGGGAATGTTCAGTGAACAAACAGAATTGTTTGATGAACAAAGAAAATTGTTATGGAATAGTTGAAATAACAAAACTAAATTGTTAAATCGACAAAACAATTTGTTGTATTAACAAGGCTTTGATCCGTCTAATACAATTTGTTCAGTTCCTTCGCTTTCTAAAATAATCGATAGCAGATTTCCGTAGGTCATATCACTAGTTTCATTTGCATTAATATCTATGGAACATGCAGCTTCTGAATCAAATTCTTTGACCTGAAACCAAAGAATTATTTTGAGTTGAAATTTGTTGTTAAATAATATTTAATATACTTTTTGTATTTTTTAAGGTGAGGTTATGTTCAATAGTAACCGAGTATAACTTTACCGATAAACGATGAAATTGTCTCTTCATCCATTCACTACACTTGCAATAGATTTCTCACTTTAACCGGATTCATTATTTAACAGCACATTGTCATTTTTTTTTAAACTAATAATAAAAGCAAAAGTGGCACATGTGCCAGTAGCAAACGACGCGACGATCTGCACGCCAGTTTGCGAAAATTCAAGATGACCACGTGATATGGAACAATAAACCTGTCAACTGAACAAATCCAGATTGTTCCATCAGTAATCGACAGAGAGTTTGCTTATGTAACTGTGTAACGTTTGTAATTGTGAGAATCAATATTTTAGCTCGCCGAGCCAGGATTCGTTTTGATTCCAACAAAAATAATTACAGGATAATTACGGGTTAATTACAAACTGAAACAAATTATTTATTTACAACGGTATTTACAGATAAAACATATACAGTAAAACTCGTGTTCTAATTATACGAAGAGTAAAACTCTAAGAATATATACAAACGGTAATAAAACGGAAAATTTACTTTAAACTGCGGGAATACAATATTTCTTTACTATACATTTGTTACGTTACTTTACCTCTTGATACGGTACTTTACAATATTTCTTTACTATACATTACGTTACTTTACATCGCGATACATTACTTTACAATTCGTTACTATACACTATTTACACATAAAACCGATATAATGTTCGACGGGTAAAACTCTCTACAAAGATTTTCGGTGTAAAACTCCTAGTCAGGTGGGTAAGACCCTCCCGGACTCCGTGTAGCACGAGAGTGTCGGTCCTCAGCGAAAGCGCAGCTTATATAGCCGATCGGTGGGCTGGGCACACACGAGTGATTTTTGGCGATGCGGCCCGCGCGGCGAAATCGGGTACTACGTCTTTGTGCTCCGCGGTCGGTAACATGTTTATCGACGCGCGATAATATTTAGTGTTAAAGACTGAAGTTAATTAATAAATGAAAATAAAATAGATAACTTGACGAGAAATAATAAATATATAGAAAGAATACTGATTTTTATTACTTAACAATTCCGCTTATTTGGAAAGCGTAAATGCTCTTCGCTAAACAATTTTAGAATAAGGTAGTGGACTGCCTCTCAGTAAATTATTGATTCAATAAACCCGGATAGACGGTGTTTAAGAGAAAATGTTAAAAAGAAACATGAGACAAAGTAATTCAATGTGAAATAAATAAATAGAGTCAAATTAAATTAACACTCAATTTATTACAAATTATTCTCAATGTATTTGTTTTATACATGCAAAGAAAGGTTTATTACAAAATTCAATAATTAAACTACTTGACTTACGTCAAGTCTTACAAATATCAGCAAGATAGATTCAAACAAGTTGTAAATTCAGATGTTCATTACATGAACATTTTGCTTCCTCTTTACGATCAGCAAAAAAATTTGCTTCCTCGTAGAGAAAGCAAAATTTTATTGCCAAAATGTCAATTTTTGATTTTTTAACTTTCATTAATTCTTTAAATTTACTTCAAATGTATACTTTATATATATCGATCGATTCGTCTTGACGTAAGGAATACAATTATTTCATATATAATCTTCAATTTAAAAAATCACAAAATTTTATAGCCTAAATGTGAAATTTTGATTTTTTTACTTTCATTAATTCTTTAAATTTACCTTAAATGTATACTTTATATATATCGATCGATTCGTCTTGACGTAAGGAATACAATTTTATTATATGTAACCTTAAATTTTTCTATTTAAAAATTTTTTCGATTAAAAAAAAATTTTTTAAAAAAAGACGACAAAATTTTTTTTTTTGGATATTTTCCAAAATCCTTTGGTCAGATTTGAGATATTAATATGATAAATGAGCCTACCAAATTTTATCTAAATCCATTAAAACCTGTTAAAGTTATCTTCTAAACAAAAAAGGGATCCACACACACACACACACACACACATACACACACACATACATACATCCGGACAATTGATCAGGATCTCATATAACATGTTTCTATAAAGAAAAAAATTTGTTTCCGCCACTTTGAAAAGTTTTATAAATGAATGGACTACAAAGCTTCCTCCACGAGGAAGCAAAACATAAGAAACTGTTTTGTTAAAGACAATTATTTAAAGAGACTCACCAGAATTATAATCGTTACAGAAAAGTATCGTATTACTCGTTGTTTGTCACTTGATACTTAGGTATGCGAAAGTCTTCTCTTCTTTATTTAGTTATAATGAATTTCTTAATTAATTTTTATATATTTTCAAGACACTTGTATTTATTATTATTTAACACAAATCAACCCTTACTTGGGGATTAATTAATAACTTCAACCACCTTTTGTGGGACTTCAATAATATAATCATCCGCCTTTGGCAGGAATCAACACTACATCCGCCTTTGCGGGAAATGATACTCAACACTTGAACGAGTACTGATCATTCGATCCCTACTGGCCGAAAGACTATTTTGCAACTGACTTCTCCTTATTTTCATGCAATTTCAACAACGTTGCATTTTTAACTGGGGCAGTGATACTTAATCTTCCAAAGGGATTAAGTAACTGTCATATATTGAAGACCCACATTTAAATGATACAATAAGAATTTAGATCATGTTATTATTTTGTAACTTATTTCAATTTAACAATTCATTATAAATAAAGTACATGAAAAGACCTTTGGCATAATTATTAAATGATTTCGAAATAATATTCACAATGAGAATAATAATGTGTGTTGTGTTTTATAATATAATAATTCGAAAGATGATTATGAATAAATAATGATTAAAAAAATTATAAAGTAACGGAAATTCCGTCCCTAACAAATACCCCCCTTCTTTCTGGCTGACGTCCCTTGGCAGCCTGTGTAGGTGTGATGTCATCGAATATAATTTTAAAATTTTAAAATGTTTACAATTTTTCCTTGTTCATGAAAGTGGTGTAGTATGTTTAGTAGCTGAAATAAATGTTTGAACGAAAACTGATTTTTCCTTTTTTTTATATATATAATTTTTTTTTTAATAGTAAAAATAGTCGTTTCCTCTTTTTTTTGTTTCAGGAAGATTTTTATGAAAAGGATAAATTAGTTTTCATATGTAAGAAAGTTTAAAAAAAAAATATTTGTTGTATTTATTGATAAAAAAATGATATATATTTGATTCAGACAAATAAAATAAAACCAAATGATCACAATTATTAAATTTGATTGTTTCTTAAAAATAAAAGCTGTACTTAAAAAAATGCAATTAAATGATGTTTTGTAAGCAAAGATAATTTAGTTAATTATTTTGCCTTTTTATGATAATTTTCCTGCCCTAAAAAAACTTACAAGAAAATAAGACCAAATTTAAATACAAGGATATAAAATAAAACAATAAGAAATAAATGGAGATATGAAAACACTTCGCTTACGTAGCAATTTTAAAGAATACAAATAAAATAATAAGAAAGAAAAATGTGTTATATATGTATCTCCTTATATATCCAAATTTATTTATGTGCATATAATAAAAAAATGTTTACAAAAAAATAACGGTTACATTTTCACGATTTCTAGATTTACAATTATTGACCAACTTAAAGTGGAAAAAGAAAACTTTTAATACACAGTCATCATCTATTAATCTTCATAATCTGATTTTTATTATGTAGGCAAAAAAAAATTTTAATTTAACTCTTCAGGCCACAACATTTGGCTGCCATTCCAAACACATTTTCACCACATTCTTCAAAAGTTGTTGGATATTTAATGCTTCCTCTGCATGTGCCTATTTTACATTTTCCATCACCATTGTGACAACTTCTTTTTGTTGGTAGAGGCATTAACACTAAAACCAATAAAAAATAAAATTAATACTTATATTTGCTAACTATATAAAATTGTTTTCAGTTATAAAAATTTTTATAAACCGAAAACAATTTTAAAAATTTATATATCTGACCTACAATAAAAAAAATTTTAACAATAAAAACGTACAAATTTAAAAACAAAATATAAATAGTTGAGCTTACGTCCAAGAGTGTTTCCAATAATAGTTAATATTGACAACAAAAGTATGAAATTTATTTTAAGTGACAGCATCTTTAAAGGAATAAAAGGTTATAAATTTCGAATGTATTAAATATAAAAATTTCAACTTTATATACTATTTTAACTAGTGATAAATAATAAATTTTATTTTTTAAATATTATTTTCGATAAGCTACCACTGTTTTTCTCTATTTTTTTAGATACCGCTATCAAATATTATTTCGTTTATGTTAAACAAAAAAAAAATATATATATATATATATATATAAGTTTAATATTTAAATATAATTTATGAATATTGAAATAAATCTGACATAAATCCACGTGTAACAAATTTAAACGGTTTTAAAAAAATTTTTACCCCACATCATTTAAAAATGAAATATGCATATAATAAATAAATTAAATAAATAGATATTTAAATTAAATAAATAAATAAATATAAATAATGTGACTTACGCTGCAAAAGTGTTTTCAATAATAATTAACGTTATTCACTAAAAAAAGTATAAGATTCGTTTTACGTGAAAGGATCTTGAATAGAATAAAATAAAAAGTTTAACAAATCTTAAATTTTTTATATGTATTTAAAAAAAATTACAGTCTTGTATATATATATAAACTAGTTCAGATGTAATAATAAAAAAGTTACTTATAAAACTAATATATATATATATATATATATATATATATATATATATATATATATGAAAAGCCAGTTTTCCATTACGTGCAGTTCCTTAGATACTACTATCAAATATTATATCGCTAACAATATTGATAAATAGAAATTCTAAAATTTTAGCAATTATTTTGCAATATGCCTCAAATAGCACCATTAATATACAAAAATTGGTGGATTTCAATTTTCATATTTTTAAAAAATATTAGTATTTTAAAAAATTTATAAAAGATTAAAAAAATTTTTTTTTTTCAATTTTGTAAAGAATCATTTTTTACAGTAATATTAAATATCTGAAGAGGCCAAGCGAAAAATTTTAATACATTTTTTCTTTCCTAATACAAAATTAAATTAAAAAAATTTCTTTGTATGTTTTATATTATTTATAGCCTTATTTCATTTATATAAAAAGAATTCAATTACTTTAAGGGTAGTTTATTTAAAGCTTAAGTAACAGTCTACTATTGATATTAGAACAATAAAGTGGTTATACAAAAAAATGAAGTTTAGAATTCTATTTATTGTGAGTTACATTTTTTAGAAAGAAATCCTAGGAATATCATCAACAAGTGATTATTTTGATGGATTGATAAAGTATTTAAAAGAAGAATCAAAGTTACATCAGGCAGTGTTTATTTTTGACGATGAACAAGAAAATATAGATCCAATAATGAATTCTCTTATGACAACAGTTAATTCACATTTTCCATTTTTGAGCATCAGTCACAGTAAATTATTTAACGGAGTTAAAGAGCTATATGTTAATATACTAAATCGACCTAGACATACTACACTGTTTATTTTACAGTGGATTAATAAAGATACTCCAATTCACTTCGAAAAAATTTCTACACTCAAGGTACGGAATGTTAATAAGAGGTTCATCACAACCAAAATGTTTAGTTGTTAACTCTAATTTTTTAACTCATGATTACATCAACAGAACTCTGCATTCATTTTGGAATAAAAGTTTTTTGGACATTAATTTATTGACATACGATGAAAAGAGGAAAGTAACGGTTAAACCAATTTTTAAAAAATTACCTATTATTAGTCACTGAAATCCTTTTACCAATAACTACTCTTCTCAGGTTGTATCAGCCAAAAATCAATGGTTTCCAAATAATTGTTAAATCTTAATAGATACAAAGTGAGTTATATTACCTATAGTTTGGCACCCGTCATTGTTGATGAGCAACATGGCTGTATAAATAATAAATCAACTACTACCAACTTAGTAAGCATTACTCAGTATATTAATCAAACTATTTCGGATGGAAACCAGCTTGATGTGGTATATACTGATTTTTCCAAAGCCTTTGATAGTGTAGATCATGAGCTCCTCTTCTCTAAACTTTCTGACTTAAATCTCCCTGCTAGCCTTTTTTTACTTCTACAGTCCTACCTTGTCAATCGCTCCAACATACATAGTTCAATATAATGGATTCTCTTCACAGTCATTTATCCGTTCATCAGGTGTTTCTCAAGAATCAGTTATGGGGTCATCCCTTTTTAATATATTTATAAATAATGTTTCTAATTGTTTAACTGTTGGTAAACTATTGTATGTAGATGACCTCAAAATATTTCATCCGATTAAATCATTAGAGGATGCTGAATTCCTTCAATCCAACCTTAACGATTTTGATCGGTGGTGCCTGAATAATAAGCTCAAATTAAACTTAGAGAAATGCTATATTGTTAGCTATACGCGGCGTGAGACACTGATAAGCCACAAGTACTTTATAGATAATATTGAATTAACTAGAAAAGATTCGATTCGCGATTTAAGCGTTCTGTTTGATTCGAAATTAACTTTTATACCTCATGTATAGAAGCTGTTGAATTAAGTGCTACTAAGTCTCTGGGAAGCTTAATTAGGAATGCGCGAAACTTTAAAAATATAGATACTTTTATTTTATTATTTAATGCCCTTGTTCTTTCCAAATTTAACTATGCAACGATCCCATGGAATCCTGTCTTTGATAAATATATTCAAAACCTCGAAAAAATTCAAAAAAGATTTTTAAAGTTTCTATATTTCCGAAAGAATCATGTTTACCCCCCACGAGGATCTGTTTACTATGAATTATGAAAAAGCTTTAATTTCTTAACCTTAGCGGAACGTCGATTTATAAATCAATCAATTTTTCTATTTAAACTGCTTAATTATAAAATTAATTGTCCAAACCTTCTTGAATTGATAAGACTAAAAATACCGAGACAACAATCACGTTATTATCAGACATTTTCGCTGCCTATGCCTCACTCTGCGGTGGGTTTGGCTGCACTCATATATAATATGTGCAAAATGTAATATGCTTACACCATGATGTAAATATAGAATTTTTTGGAATGTCCTTAAATTCTTTTAAAAGCGTTATCAAATATTATATTATTGCTCGGCGTTAGGTTTTTGTTTTACTTAATAATATATTTTTCTTTTTATAATATATTAGTATAATGCTGTTATTAAGATCTAATGTTTTACAATGTATTCTTTTGTTTCTTATGATTGATGCAATTTTTATTTTTGTTATTATGTAGATCTTATATTCTTCAATTATTTCTGTTATTTTCGTTTCACAGAAATGTATTGCCCTTCAATGGTCTTTTGACTGTGGGCTCGATATTTTGATTCAAATAAAAAAAAAAAAAAAAAAAAATTGAAAATATTTATTTATTTTGCTAATGTTACATCCGTACAATAATACAAAAAGGACATTATATTTGCTCAAATTTTGGAACAAGTGATGAAATTTGAGCCTCATTTAATAAATGTAGTACCAAATATAACGGAAATTAATAGTTTTAAAAGAAAATATTTAAGCATAATTATTTATGATGATTTTAACAAATATAGAACAGCAGCAGATATTACCTTCAATAGTAAAAATGATATAAAACATTCTTATGAAATTAAAAATTATAAGATGCAAAGACTAAATTTTAAAAGTATAAAAACTATTATTCCACGAATGGAATGGTTTTTTTTGTCTGTATCAAAAATTTTTTTTTTGGATTTTCTTTGTAATACTTTCAAGTTTATTTTTCATCGAATAAAATGAATAGATTCAAACTCTATAATTTATTAAAGTTATTTGTTTTATTTTATTTATGTCGACAAAGCAAGAAAACAGAGTTTTTTTTACCTTATGACATTGAAAGAAATTAAAAAGATATTAAATCAATTTCATGTTTAGAATACAATCTTTTCAACGTCGCCTATTTCTGAAGAAATTATTTGAGATTAAAAAAATAATAAAAATTATACTTCTTCAATGGAATTCATAATTTAGAAATATTTTTGTAATTAAAAATCTACTAAATATATTTTCCTCGAAAAATCAAAATGATAAAGAAATTATTATTTGAAGCAAGATTTTCACTCAAGATAATTTTTTTAAAATTTTAAAACTACGTCTTTCAAAATTGATAGAAATTAATATTTATTATATTTTAGTTTAGTTTAAAAAAATAGTTAATATTTCATGGAATTTGCATTATTAGACAGAAAGATATTAAATATTAGAAATTTTAAAGAATTTTGATTTTTCCGAATAAAAATATAGCAGAAAAAATTAGATGCAAATCTTATAATAATTCATATCATAATTTCGTTAATAATTTCTAATGTAGTTAATCGTTAAATTCGCCACTAATTCTGCCAGAGGTACTTATTCCGAAAAATGAAAATTTTTTGAAATTAAAAATTCGACGATTTAAGAATTCTATAAAATATAAATTCAAGAAAATGAAAAGTTAACCAAAAAATAATTTATTTCCAATATTCTTTCTATAAAATAAAAATTATTTTAAATAATATATTCAAGGCTAATTTAACAATTCAGGCAAATAATAATTTCGACAAATTCAAATTCGATGAAGTAAAATTTTATTAAATAAAAAAATTTATTGAATTTAAAGTTGTGTAATGTATAGAAATTCGTTTAAATAGAATTTCTATTAATTAATAAGAATAAATAAAATTAAATAATAAAAAAATAAAATTGTCTTTTGAGGTTTTCAAAAATTATTTTTTTCTTTTCCTTTTATATTGATTATTGTATTATGTTTATATATTAACTCCGAATCTAAGTAAGGCAATTTTTTTTTCTCTTGAGGAAAATGAAGTCATTTTTCAAAGTAGTAAAATCACGATTGTATAGGATAGAAAAAAAACAAGCTATAATTTTCTTAGTGACACGCAATTTTGATTATTGCAGACTTAGTTCAATTCTTGATATTTTATCTTATACTTAGTATAAATTGTGCATTTTCAAAGTGTATATGATGAGTCTGTCCTAATATGTAGAAAACATAAAATAAAATTTTCAAATTGAAATTTTTACTTAAAATTAATTCCTTCTGTAACAAATAATAATAATAATAATAAAATAAATAAATAGATATTTTCGCTTTTACGTCTAGAAAAAAATTTTGTTATTTCTATAATGATTGGCCTAATATTAGGAATTATTACAATAACATTAGTATTTTATCATTTTAAAAATCATTATAATAAACGAGGTAGGTTAGTAAATAAATTTCCTGGTCCTACCGTTCTTCCTTTACTTGGAAATGCACGCGAATTTTTGGGACCTTTGGGTATGGTATATGTATAATTTATAATAATAATAATAAAATCTTTATTTTTAAAATAACTTAGATATTAAAAATTTCTTTAAAGATGTTATTAAATAAATTTTCCAATAATTGTTAATTTAAATATCACATTAAAAGAAATGTGAAAAAAAATTATAATGTTTAATATTTTAACAATAATATTTGAATAAAAGTTTAATGTAAGGAAAATTAATTAGATGAACTTTGGAAATCATTGAGAAGAATAAATAAGGAATATTATCCAATTAATAGACTATGGCTCGGAGGGTTGCCAACAATTAGTGTTTATCATCCAGATGATGTGCAGGTAAATAAATACCTATTTCAAAAAAAAAAACAATTATTTATTAAAATTATTTTTTTTCTATTAATTAATTTAAATTAATAAAATTTTATGTAATAATAATTATTAACGTTCTTTTTTAATTTTTGTAAAGTCACTTGAAGATTTTTTACTCTATGAAATTTTTTTATTTCATTATTATTTCTATTATTAAATTTTTCACTTTCAACTAAAAAAATTTCCACTAATTTTTATTTATAAAAATTAATTATTTTTGAACTCTCAATTATTGTTAAATTTAAAATACTTTATTTTTTATGCAAATAAAACAAAAATATTTTCACAAAATTTACTATTTAGGAATTTATTTAAAGGAAGGCAAATTATTATTTACAGATTGTACTGAGTAGCACGAAACATACTGAAAAAGGTAGAATTTATGATTTTCTTCATCCTTGGCTGGGCACTGGATTATTAACAAGTACAGGTAAATAATTACTGTAATATTTTTTCTCTAATTAGATATATATACTTCAAAATATAAATTTAAACCATGAAAACATTAATAAAAATAGAAAAATTTAGAGAAATAAATAAAAAATTGTTTCTTGTTTTCATTTATCAATATATTTTTCAATTTAATACAAAATTAAGTAACTAACTGAACTGAGAAAATAAAAAAATAAATAAAAACTAACTAAAAATAAAATGCAATAAAACTATAATTAAATTCCGCAGGAGAAAAATGGCTGATAAGAAGAAGAATGATGACACCAGCCTTTCATTTCAATATTCTACAGGAATTTGTGAATGTTTTTGTAGAACAATCAGAATTGCTTGTTAAAAAATTAAAAGGCGAAGGAAATGAAATTATTAAAGATATAGTACCAATAATGACAAGATTAACATTAGATTCCATATGTGGTAAATAATTTTAATAAAATAAATTCAATTATTTAATTAGTGTTTAATATTAAAAAATAAATATTATTTTTATTGACGCATAAAATTTAAGTTGCTTCTCTCAAAGTGTCATTATTTGAATTATTGCGCTGTTATAAAAGATTTAAAATTCATAATTGTGACATGATAATCAAATTTTTTTTTTAATATCACAACTGTCATATACGCAAATATTTATAATGATTTTCAAGGAAATGATAAATAGAAACAGTTGCAAAAATGATTAATGATCCTTGACTTTTTAACTCTTTAGTGATGAAGCATTTTTTTTTATGAAATTGATTACGTATATTATTTAACACGCAATGTTTGGAACACTAAAACAATTATTATTGTTACATTGTATACAAATAATTTACTTTTATGATTCAAGATTCTAATTTCTGATCTAAGACTAAAAAAGAATTTATTTATAGAGACTGCAATGGGTACAGAATTGGATGCAAAGAAAAACGAAAAAGAATATCGAGATGCTGTACAAAAATTGGGAGATCATTTTGTTTACAGGTATAAGTGATAAAATATTTTTTTTGCATATGTTTAATGTCACTCACTCTTCTAGTTAGAGGTGTGCAAAATTTTTTTTTTGGAGATTAACAAAATTATTATGTTTTAGATTAGTAAGACCTTGGTTACATAACAGTTGGATATTTAATATGTCAAAGACTGGAATTCGTCAGAAAAAAGTTCTCCAAACACTGCATCATTTAACAAACAAAGTAGGATAAACATTCTTGAAAAAATAATTCTATTTCAATTAATATAATACAAAATTTGTTTCAGATCATAGCTGATCGAGTGCATTATCATGAACAAAAAGTCGGACAAATAAAACATTCCAATTCATCTGTAAATGAAACTGGTAAATTTGCATTCAAATATTTTAATGTCTTAAAAAAATAAATATCCGTTTGATTATTATCATATTCTATGTATTTCGAAATGGAAGCTTTTAGGAACTTTTAAATGTCCTCTGATTAAAATTACGCACTGATTTCAAATTAGTCCGGATTTGTACAGAAATTTTATACGAAAACAATTCGAAAATGATCCGTATTAGTCAATAATTAATCTTGATGAAAAGATAAATCCGAGACCTGAAATAAATCCGCAATTTGCCTGCAACAATTTAATATGGTTAAATTAAAAACCAATTCAAAATTTTTATGTAATTAATTCGCAAACAGTAAGCCACAGTTTTAGTACTGTATGAAAAAACTGAATCCGACACAAGTCTGTAATAATCTAAAATCTTTATGTGAAAAATCTGAAATTTTATCTGATATTTATTTGTAATTAAAATATTCTTTGGTGAAATTCTGAGCTATTTGATTTGGTTTTATTTAACTTACAAGTAATACAATCCAAAGAATGAGACAAGAATAATCCAGTAAATCCTGAATCTGCATTCAGTAATTATGTTTAACCGAACTGACTTCGGATTAGACATAATTAATTCCGAATTCATTATTTACACAAACAAAATTTCGGATTTAGCCGAACTAATTCCAGGGGAGAAAAACCTGACAGTAAACCGAACTGTTTAGGAATAATTCCAGATTGATCTGGAAACAGTCTGTAATTTTTACCAGATACATTATTGCAAGCTTCCAGTAGATTATTTAGGAAATGTTCACTGAAGATTCCAGTGATGATTCCCTTGATAATTCACTGGAAGTTTTCTTCGAAATTCTGGTGATGCTTCCCTTAAGATTCAGATGAGTTTCTGATGATATTCCCCTGGAATGTTTCAATGAGATTCCGGAGAAGCTTTCTTTAAGGGAGAAGCACGCGGTGTCGACTGGGCGCCATTCTTGGGCCATACTTGTTTAGGTACACAGTATGTATTGTGACGACATGGCAAATGGAATTTTATATTTTATGAAAATAAGAGATTAGAACAAATATTAAATTATTTAAATCAAGATGGAAAAATTAGTATTATTTGTGTCACTAGTAAATCCGGTCTAATTTGAAATTAATCGAATCATACCCAACTAATAAATTACAAAATTACTTCTATTGAATCCGAAATTAATCCGGCCTGTGTAATCAGTAAATGTAGAATCTGCATTCACTAGTTTGATCGAACTGACTTCGGATTAGACCTACTTAATTCCGGATTAACTATAGTTACACAAATCGGGCAAATTTCAGATTTAGGGGAACTAATTTCGGATGACAAAATCCTACCAATAAACCAGATTGTTTCATACTAATTCATGATTAGTCCGGTAATGCTCCGCAATTTTTACCAGGTACATCATTGCAAGCTTCCAGTAGATTATTTAGAAAATGTTCACTGAAGATTTCAGCGGTATTTACCTTGATAATTCACTGGAAGCTTTCTTCGAGATTCTGCTGATGCTTCACTTAAGATTCAGATAAGTTTCTCATGATATTCCCCTCGAAGATTGCAATGAAATTCCGGAGTAGCTTTCTTTAAGGGAGACATTTTGATTTTCCTTAAAGCTTCTATTTGAATATCACCGATCTTCTTAGAAAGCTTTCAAAGAGATATCGTAGTACTACTCTGATCACTTTAAATGAAATTTTTATTTTTTTTCCAAAAGGTGCAAAGAAACGAATGGCTATGCTGGACATTCTTATAACAGCTGCAAAAAATGAAGGTTCTATTGATGACGTGGGCATAAGAGAAGAAGTGGACACTTTTGTTTTTGAGGTGATTTCTTGTTATTATTATTTTTATTATTTAAGACAGGTTGCGACTTCTTTAGCAGCCGCTTGGGTAAAAGTCTCCGAATTGCTAAATCTGTGCCTAAGTCCTAAGAATATCGTGGCAAGGTTCTTAGTACCAATAACTGTTTTCCTAAGAAAGAAGTAGCCTGTAATCTGTTAACGTTACCTCACAAACGTGTCGAAGTTTGTTTTTCAAGAGCTAGGGAGCAATTTTTTAAATTCCTAGGCCAAACATTTATCAGTAACAGGAATTGTAAGGCCTAATGAATTTTTCCCTAGCTCCTTTTTTAGCTAATTCATTCACTAGGTAAAAAAATTCCGCGTTCTAATTCCTCCAGCTTCTTTACTTTCACAAAATTAGTAATTAAAACCAAAAAATATATTATTTATAATATTGATGTTTTTACAGGGTCATGACACAACTTCAATGGGTCTCACCTTCTTATTACCACTTCTGGCAGAGCATAGAGAAATACAGGTCAGTCATTATTAGAACTATCAGTAATACTAATTAAATTAAACCAGCTAAGATAATTTTTTCAATTAGGAGCGTATAAGAAAAGAAGTTTGTGAAGTTATGAAACAAAGTGGCGGAAAATTAGGAATGACGGAAGTTAATAAATTACAATATCTTGAACGTTGCATTAAAGAATCATTGAGAATTTATCCAAGTGTTCCTAGTATTGCTCGAGTAATTCACGAAGATTTAAAACTAAGTATGTATTCAATAAACTCAAAGATTTTAATAACTATAAATGTTTTTGTTAACAAAAATTAAATTCTCTTTTGCAGAAAACGGTTTAGTCCCAGCAGGTTCAAATATATTTTTATATATTTTTGATCTTCATAGAGATCCCAATTTCTGGCCAAATCCAAATAAATTTGATCCCGATAGATTTCTACCTGAAAACTCGGTAAATCGACATCCATTTTCTTATGTTCCGTTCAGTGGCGGATCACGGAATTGCATTGGTAATTTTTATTGTATATTTATTTTCGTAAATAGAATTTAAAATTGTTATAAAAGTAATTTTTTAGATAATTAACGTTATAATTTATATAAATAATTTATTAATTTCTAGGTCAAAAATTTGCAATGCTAGAAATGAAGGTTGTGGTAGCACAATTGCTTTATAATTTCCATCTGGAACCCATTGACCTAGCTCATGAAATTGTACTTTTTCAAGATATGGTACTAAGACCAATGCAACCAGTACGAGTAAAATTTTTAGCAAAGTAAAAAATGACTATGTAACAAATTTTATTTTCCTAATTCATTTAAAAAGATTTTTAAGTTTGTACAAATTTTTAACAAGTTACTTAAAAAATTTTATCATTCCAGGTGTAAATATTTATTTATCTAATTTAATTAATCGAAAACAAATAGTAATCAAAAAATTTATTAAGTTTCAATAGATTCCATTATTATATTAATTGAAAAAAATTGTAAAATTCTGATTAAAATTAAATAAAAGAAGAATTTTTAAAAGAATTTTTAAAAGAATTTTTAAAATTCTTATATTATTTAAATTATTATATTATTTATTCATTTACTATTATCAACAAATAAAGTATAACATATAAAAAAACTGCATTTAATTTGTTTTGTCATCAAGTATTTCTTATCAATAAGTAACTTATACATATACATTATCAGTTCACAAATATTATACTTCCTTAATATGTCAACGTATAAGAATCTACAAAGTTTTAGCATATGAACTGAAACTAAATATTTATTAAAATGATGATAATTAAACATTTCACTTCTTCTTGGTTAATTACCATAGTTTTTCTTATATCAGGTTAGTAAATAAATTAAATTAAAAAAATCCAAATATTAAATCATGATGCAGGTGTATTTTTAATATGCTCTTAAATTTTCCTGCTTACTTAAATGTTAAAAAATTGTGAATATTGTTTTTTTGATAAAGTACACAAAATTAGGATCAGATGTCAGGACGACAAAAATTTAAAATTTCCAAAAGGTTTTCAAATAGGAGCTGCAACAGCTGCTCATCAAATTGAAGGAGCCTGGAATATAAGCGGTAAGATTTCCGCTTGAAATAATTATTAATTTAATCCTTAAATTAATTGACAAATCATAATTATTAGAAAATTTTCTAACAAATGATTAAATAACTTACTCTAACTAAAGAAAATTCAGTATATACTATAAAAATTCACACAGATAAAAGTGAAAGTGTTTGGGATCATTTTTCACATAAACCAAATTCGCCAATTGATGACAAAAGTACTGCAGATGTGGCTTGTAATTCATATAACTTGTATAAAAATGATGTCAAACTGTTAAAAAACATTGGAGTAAGTTTTATCACCTAAGGATGTGCAATCCTTAGATTTTGTGAGATTTTTCATAATTTATCTAAAATTATCATTTTTTTCGCAGTTTGATTTCTACCGATTTTCAATAAGTTGGGCTAGAATTTTGCCAAATGGATTTGCAAATTACATTAGTAAAGATGGTATAAAATACTACAATGATCTTCTTGATGAATTGCATTCAAAGGGAATCAAGCCATATGTGACAATATATCATTGGGATCATCCACAAGCACTCCAGAAATTAGGAGGATGGACCAATGAATTAATGGTACAATGGTTTACTGATTACGCCAGAGTTGTATTCAAAGAATTTGGACCAAAAATTAAAGTATTCTTTACTATTAACGAACCATTTATTCTTTGTAGCTTGGGTCATGGATACGGAGTTCATGCACCTGGTAAGAAGTTATTATGATGATAATAAAAAGTAGCAGTAGTTAACAAATTGCAAACATAAGGATTTTAATTAGCCCTGGTAAAAATTGCGGAGTGTAACCGGACTAATCTGGAATTAGTACGAAACAATCTGGTTTATTGTTAGGATTTTGTCATCCGGAATTAGTTCCCCTAAATCTGAAATTTGCCCGATTTGTGTAACTATAGTTAATCCGGAATTAAGTAGGTCTAATCCGAAGTCAGTTCGATCAAACTAGTGAATGCAGATTCTACATTTACTGACTACACAGGCCGGATTAATTTCGGAATCATTAGAAGTAATTTTGCAATTTATTAGTTGGGTATGATCCGATTAATTTCAGTTTATACTGGATTTACTAGTCACACAAATACTACTAATTTTTCCATCTTGATTTAAATAATTTAATATTTGTTCTAATCTCTTATTTTCATAAAATATAAAATTCCATTTGCCATGTCGTCACAATACATACTGTGTACCTAAACAAGTATGGCCCAAGAATGGCGCCCAGTCGACACCGCGTGCTTCTCCCTTAAAGAAAGCTTCTCCGGAATCTCATTGAAACATTCCAGGGGAATATCATCAGAAACTCATCTGAATCTTAAGGGAAGCATCACCAGAATTTCGAAGAAAACTTCCAGTGAATTATCAAGGGAATCATCACTGGAATCTTCAGTGAACATTTCCTAAATAATCTACTGGAAGCTTGCAATAATGTATCTGGTAAAAATTACAGACTGTTTCCAGATTAATCTGGAATTATTCCTAAACAGTTCGGTTTACTGTCAGGTTTTTCTCCCCTGGAATTAGTTCGGCTAAATCCAAAATTTTGTTTGTTCGGTTAAACGTAATTCTGAATGCAGATTCAGGATTTACTGGATTATTCTGGTCTCATTCTTTGGATTGTATTACTTGTAAGTTAAATAAAACCAAATCATATAGCTCAGAATTTCACTTAAGAATATTTTAATTACAAATAAATATCAGATATAATACCAGATTTTTCACATAAATATTTTAGATTATTACAGACTCGTGTCGGATTCAGTTTTTTCACAGTACTAAAATTGTTGCTTACTGTTTGTGAATAGTTTACATCAAAATTCTGCACTAATTTTGGATTGTTTTTTTGATCAAACAATATCAAATTGTTGCGAGGCAAATTGCGAATTTATTTCATGCCAATTTCGAACTATTCCGAACTGATTTCGGATTTATCTTTTCATTCAGATTAATTGCTGACTAATACGGATAATTTTTGGATTGTTTTTGTATATAATTTCTGAACTAATCCGGACTAATCTGTATGTATTTAATCTGAAATCAATGCGTAATTTTAACCAGGGAGGAATTTAAAACGGCTAAATTTTAATTCCAATTATTATTTATTACAAATGAGATTAAAAACAGTTACATTGCAATTGACTTGAAAGATGATTTTTCAAATACTGTGATATAATAAAATTGAGCTGCCGGATCAAAGAAGGGCACATAACTAATGTAATTCAAATGGGTTATGTGCCCTTCTTTGATCCGGCAGCTCAATTATATAAACAATTTTTAATAGGTATTAATTTGCCTGGAATTGCTGAGTATATATGCGGTCATAACGTATTAAAAGCACACGCTAGTGCTTATCACTTGTATAATAATGAATTTCGCAAAAAACAAAAGGGAACCATAGGAATTGTCAACATGTGTAATTCTTATTTTGCAAAAAATAAGGATCCTAAGTTAGAAGATGATGCATTTCAATTTACTTGCGGATGGTTTTCTCATCCAATATTTTCGAAAAAAGGAGACTATCCACCAATAATGAAGAAACTGATAAAAGAAATTAGTCTTCGTAAAGGATGGAGCAAGTCAACGTTACCAGTATTTGACAAAAAATGGATCAACTACATCAAGTTAGTTAGAAATTAATTATAATCTTTTCTAAAGAGTGGCTTCTGCAAAAAAAAAAAGTGATCAATTGGAATATATATTTTAGGGGTTCATCAGATTTTTATGGTCTAAATCACTACTCCAGTGAAGTAGTTGAACGAAAAATTAATAACGGAAGCTATATATGGGCTGAATTTAACGCATCCTTTACATTAGACCCTAAATGGAAAATGGCGAATAGTTTATGGCTAGCGGTAATTAACATAGAAAAAAAATCAATTATGAAAATTTGTGTTTGTGGTCCATTGTCAGAATTGATTTTTC
This sequence comes from Leptopilina boulardi, assembly GCF_019393585.1. Lineage (NCBI taxonomy): Eukaryota > Metazoa > Arthropoda > Insecta > Hymenoptera > Figitidae > Leptopilina > Leptopilina boulardi. Next base: position 207,758 of record NW_026137969.1, read on the forward strand.
CCGAATATCACAGGAAACGAGATATTTAATTTAATTAAAAAAATAGAAACGATTAAGATCGTTTTTAACGGATGGATCCAAGATGGAAAATGGCGTATTCTGTTTTTTCGGACATTCGGGAGATAATATTCGGGAAATTAACCAATAAATCCAAATTCGTATTAATTTTGATATTAATTTCTATATTATTGAATTAGTTAATGTTTATGTATTGAATGAATATAAAAATAATATTTTTCAAAAACAGGTTGTTCCTGAAGGATTCAGAAAGATACTTAAGAAAATAAAAAAAGAATATGGAAATATTCCAATATATATTACTGAAAATGGATATTCAGATGATGGTGAATTAATGGATGAAAAACGTGTGAAATTTTATTTTTTATATCTAAAAGAAATGTTAAAAGCAATTTACAAAGATGGATGTAATGTACAACTTTATACTGCTTGGAGTTTATTGGACAATTTTGAATGGAATAGAGGATACAAGTATAGTTTTCTTTTATTATTTCAGTTAGTCGATTACACAAATTTGCTAAAAAAAAAATCACCACAACTAAATATTGCATTTTTGTAGGGAAAAATTTGGAATTATTCAAGTTGATTTCGATAAACCATCAAGGAATCGAACAATGAAATCTTCTGCAATTTGGTTTAAAAGTTTATTACAACATCGTAAACTATCCTTGAATTATAATTAAAATAGAGAAATTATTATTTAAATAATTATGAATATACTGAACCTAAACTAATTATTGTATATGATAATGGATATCATGAAAACGTCCTCATTATGTTCTGGGACACCTTACGATTGTAATTAGGTAAAAAATTATAGGTTCCTAATTAAAAATTTGCATAACACTAATAAATTGTAAAAAATCATTAAAAAATTGTTAAAAAACAATTTTTTAATTAAAAATGGGAAAATAAAAATTTTTAAATTACAAAATAACCTTTTTTTAGGACTAAAATTAAAAACAACTTCTTGAAACGATAAGATTTTCTTAAAGCATATTACAAAGGATTTTGATTTATTTGAAAATTAGGAAAATATAGCTCGCGCTAAACTGCGAGTGAAATTTTCTATTGCCCTTATCTTTGGGTGGAAATAAGTAAAATGTATATGAAGCATTTCATATATAAAATTACCGATACAGAAATCTACCGTACCGACTGATGATAAAACAGTTTTTTGAAAAATGAAAATATAAATCATCAGTCGGTAATGTAGATTTGAGGGACAAACGGCTACTTGAAATTATTATATGTAATAAGTGAAAATACAATTTTTCAGCGTCGTTAGTGGAAATTTGTTAACTTAATATAATAGAAGATAACTACTTTATTATTATTTTAATTTTAACCAAAAAAAAATTTTTACTCTATTTAAAAATTTTTGTAGCACAAAGAATATCTATCATTTAATATTTCAATTCTTCTTTTTAAATTATTCTACTTTTTTTTAATTTCTCAACTGGATACAAATAAAATATTTTTAAATTTAAAATAATTTTTTTTTCACAAAGTGGTTTTTATCATTATAGTTAAAGTTGTAATGTTTCTTTTTATATATTATCAGTTCACAAGTATTATTTCTTTCTTACCTTGTCAATTGGAAGCATCCAAATAGTTGAGTGGAAAAACAATTATTTTTTTTTTATTTAAATGATGACGTCACAACTGATACTACAAAATTATTTCACATGAGTGTCGACAGTTTAAAAAATTATTTTTCATAATTGTAATATTGACCTTGCAAGTCAAATACAACATATGTAATTGCTGTTATATTATTAGTGCAGTAGGATGATAATTCCCTGTTTTACTTCTTTTCTAGTAATTATTGTAGTTTTTCTTTTATCATGTAAGTAAATTAAAAAAAAAATCATTTTTATTTTCAATATCAAAATTAGTTATATATTTTTAATTGCAAATAATTCTTAATTTAATTTTTATTGAATTGACAAAATTTGAATTTGTAAATGTTTCTGTTAAAGTACAAACAATTGGAATCAAATGTCAGGACAATGAAGATTTTAAATTGCCAAAAGATTTTGCCATAGGAGCTGCAACTGCTGCTTATCAAATTGAAGGAGCTTGGAATATAAGTGGTAAACCGCTTGAAATATTTTCAATTAAATATATTCCCTAAATTAAAATTTTGTTATATATTTAAAAAATTTTGTAGGTAAAGGTGAAAATGTTTGGGATCATTTTACACATAAACCAGATTCAAAAGTTGATAATAAAAGCACTGGTGATGTGGCTTGTAATTCATATTATCTCTACAAAGATGATGTTAAATTGTTAAATCACATTGGAGTAAGTTTTATCATTTTATACCTCTGTCCTTAGACTATAAGATTTTATAAATTATCTAAAATTATCATTTTTTTTGCAGTTTGATTTCTACCGATTTTCAATAAGTTGGGCTCGAATTTTACCAAATGGTTTTGCAAATAACGTCAGTAAAGAGGGCATAAGATATTACAATGATCTACTTGATGAATTGCATTCAAAAGGAATTAAACCTTACGTTACACTGTATCATTGGGATCATCCTCAAGTATTGGAGAAATTAGGTGGTTGGACCAATGAATTAATGGTACAATGGTTCACTGATTACGCCAGAGTGGTATTTAAAGAATTGGGACCTAAAATTAAAGTATTCTTTACCGTAAACGAACCATTTGCTTTTTGTAGCTTTGGTTATGGACATGCATTGCTTGCACCAGGTAAGACATAGGCTATTTTTTTAATCATAATAAGATGATAATAACAATCCTCCTGCTTATAATTAGTTGAATTTAAGTTCAAAAAATTAAAAATCTTAGTGCATACGGTGACGAGGTAATTAAAATTAGTTTTCTTAAATCTATTGCTTAGCAATTGGTGATAAACTCTAGCGTTCAGCAAAGTTAAAGAAATTGATAAATTAGCCGAACTTGACTATCGTTTTATGAAGGCGTCGGATCAAAGTAGGTCTTCTTAGATTTTTGCAGTTGCTTCCGAGAAATCCCACGACGAATTATTGAAAATATTGATGATGTCATTTATGCTGCGAATAATTCGCAAATAATTACATACGGAAAGCGTAAACTATCCATAATTTTGGGGCTTAGCCAAATTAGACTAATTATTGCTGTGAAGAACACTAAAAACAGTGATCATCTAAAACCAATAATAATTATATCTTAAAATTATCTAAAATTAAATTTTTTAATAGGCACAAATTTGCCTGGGGTTGCGGACTATATGTGTGGTCATAACGTATTAAAAGCACACGCCAGTGTTTATCATTTGTACAATAACGAATTTCGCAAAAAACAAAAAGGAACCATAGGAATTGTCAACGTATGTAATAGTTATATTGCTAAAAATAAGGATCCAAAATTAGAAGACGATGCATTTCAATTTACTTGCGGATGGTTTTCTCATGCAATATTTTCAAAAAAAGGTGACTATCCACCAATAATGAAGAAATTGATAAAAGAAACAAGTCTTCGTGAAGGATGGAGCAAGTCCAGGTTACCAGTATTTGACAAAAAATGGATCAACTACATCAAGTTAGAAATTGTTAATTTTCTTTTTACAAAAAAAATTCTTTTTGAATTTGTTCCTTTTTGATTTTACAAAATTATTTTCCAGGGGTACATCTGATTTTTATGGTCTAAATCACTACTCCAGTGAAATGGTTGAACGAGGAATTAACAACGGAATGGACATATGGCATGAATTTAATGCTACTTTTACCTTAGATCCAAAATGGCCTAAGGCAAAAAGTTTTTGGCTTGCTGTAAGTATAAAAAAGTCAAAGACTCAATTTTTATTTTGGCATTTCAAAATTTTTATCATCAGTCGGTAAGGTAGATTTCTATGTCGGTAAGTTTTTATATTTTTTATTTCTCAAAATTTTTACCATCAGTCGGTAAGGAAGATTTCGGTGTCGGTAATTTTTCATATTTTTATTTTTCAAACAAAACTGCTTTAATATCAGTCGATAAGGTAGATTTTTAGTTGGTAATTTTTTATATTTTTATTTGGTTTTGCAGACCCGTTCCTCGTCATAATTTAAATAAAATATATTTTTTAAAAATAGGTAGTTCCTCATGGATTAAGGAAGATGCTTAATAAATTAAAGAAAGAATACGGAAATATTCCAATTTACATTACCGAAAATGGATATTCAGATGATGGTGAATTAATGGATGAAAAGCGTGTGGAATTTTATTTTTTATATATGAAAGAAATGTTAAAAGCAATTTATAAAGATGATTGTAACGTTCAGGTTTTTACTGCTTGGAGCTTAATGGACAATTTTGAATGGGCTAAAGGATACAGGTACTTGTTTTTAGTAATTTCAGATATTTAATTGCTAAAAATTAACTAAAAAAAAGCTAAATAATTTTGTTTTAATAAAACTTCGAATTTTCGTAATATTAAAAAAAAAAGCCATCTGTAAATCGAACAAATAAAAATCTTTTTTCTGTCTATATTTTAATCTGGCTATAAGTCATCAAAAAATGTAATCTATATTTTTTAATCAAAAATTTTATATTTTAGCGAAAAATTTGGAATTATTCATGTTAATTTCGATGAACCATTAAGAAACAGAACATTGAAATATTCTGCCACTTGGTTTAAAAGTTTATTACAAAGTCGAAAACTATCTTTAAAGTACAATTAAAGAAAGTATTTTTATAACAAAGTTTATGTTTCATAACTATGACTACAGACTGCGGTAAACTCTTTGTAAACAATAAATAATAATAAACATTCTTTATCAAAATGAAAAAATTATTTATTTTTTCCCACCTTATTCAATCGATTGGCAAGGTAAAACAGTTTTTTGAAAAATAAAAATTACCAATACAGAAATCTATATTACAGAATGATGGTAAAAATTTAGAAAAATATAAACAAAAATTACCGACACAGAAATCTACCTTACCGACGGATGGTAAAAAATTGAAAAATAAAAACATAAAAATTACCGACAAAGAAATCTACCTTACCGACAGATGGTAAAATTTTTGAAAAAACAATAATCGACATGGAAATCTACCTTACCAACAGATGGTGAAAATTTTGAAGAACAATAATATAAAAATTATCGACACAGAAATCTACCTTACCAACTGATGGTAAAAATTTTGAAAAATAAAAACAAAAACCTTGCCGACTGATGGTAAAAATGTTGGAAAATATAAATATAAAAAATTAACAACACAGAATAATGTTAATTGTTCTTACCTTGGCACTCGATTTCGGCCATAGTTTTTATGATTTTACACATAATTCCATTTCCACGCGGGTATTAATAGATGTTAATATTTGTACTGAAATATCAATTACGAATCATGTTAGTCATTAAAAAAAAAATTCTTACACGTGATACAAAAAAAGAGAATAACAACGTGCAAAGAGCTAATAATCTACGATTAACTAAAGAATTGATAAAAATAAGGAAATATTTTTTGACAAAGTTCTAAAATTAGAGTAAAAAAAAAATAAGAAATTTTTAAAATTAACTTTCTGGAATTTCTATTATATAAAGGATATATGTTTCTTTCTAGAATTAAAGAAAAACATTTAAAGTATAAAAACATTCACTCTGCTCTTAGTTTTTATACTGTTGACTTATCGTGGATTTAAACTGATATAAATATTCATTGCCAATCAACTCATGGCTTAGAGGATAAATAACCTTTGACACACTTAGTTGTTGTTTTATTGAATACTTTAAAAGATGACAGTGTTTTGGAATCGTAAAAATATTAAATACATTTCTTTTTCTCATTTAATTATTACTTTTCTTCTTATTTCAGAGTAAGTATATACTAAAACTATTTTATTTCTATTTAATATGTTAAAAAGTAATATAAATAAAAAAAACTAATCAAAATTAAAAAAATATTTTAATTTTTTAAAATTATTCATATAAAAGAATGATTACGTTTTAGAGAATTGTAAATAAATAAATTATAAATAAATAATGATGATTTACATTTTTTTAGGATAAAATGCTGCGATGAAGAATATTTAAAATTTCCCAAAGGTTTTCAAATAGGAGCTGCAACATCTGCGTATCAAATTGAAGGAGCATGGAATATTAATGGTAAAGTTTGGTTAAAATTTTAATTATTTGGAAACAAATTGTCCTAACCAATCAGCTATTTTGAATTTGGCTAAAATTTGAAGTTTAAGTTTTACAGGTCGTACTACGATTTCACCTACTATAATCATACCTACTACTGATAAACTTGGAAAATTTTTAAAATGTTTTAACATTTTCTTCATAAAAATTTTCTGAAATAAAAGTTACTTGACAACCAGTATCTATTAATGCTTTAACATTTATATTTTCTATTATGAAATGAATTATAGGACATTTTCTTAAATGATCATGAATATTTACTTTTTATTCTTTTAAAAATTCTTCGCATAAATTAGATGGTAAAGATTTGACAAATTCTTTTCTATTTAATAGTGTCATTAACCTCGAATTTGTATCCATTTTGTCTATGTCCATGTTTACTATTTTCTTGATTTTTAATTTGATAATTAGGTATTTCCTTAATAATAACTACAATTTGGATATCCATGAGGATTATTTCTATTTCCATTGTGATTTCCTTGATAAAATTATTTTGTTTATTTTGATAGCCTCGTTTGATTATTATCAGAGTTTTTTCTTGAATTATTTTGAAAATTTCCAGAATTTTGATTGTAAAAATTTCTTTGTGAATTAACTGGACCAGCCTGATTTTTTTTCTAATAAATTATTTATATCTTTAAGGCCAGGCTCCTCCAAAAACCGTGTTTTTTTCAAACAAATTTTATTTATATTACAAAAAATATTTATAAATCAAAGTTTTTATAAATTAAAAGACTTATAAAAGTACTACTTGAAAAAAATTTTTTTTCTTATTTTTTCAAAATGGCGGCTCCTAAAATCGCTGCCGAAACGCGTCCTTCGTGTTGGTGGGTGACAGGATAACTCAAAAACGAATCATCTGAAAGCAAAAATCAAAACGGTTTCTTAATCTGTATCACATTGGCTATGGTGTAAACTACAATAAAATATTTTCACCAAAAAAAAACAAAATGGCAGACTTTTTAAGTTTTTTACCCTTTTTTTCACTTTTAATTGTTTATAACTTTTGTAAATAACAATGAATATTTTTGGTTGTAGTTTACACCATAGCCAATGTGATACAGATTAAGAAACCGTTTTGATTTTTGCTTTCAGATGATTCGTTTTTGAGTTATCCTGTCACCCACCAACACGAAGGACGCGTTTCGGCAGCGATTTTAGGAGCCGCCATTTTGAAAAAATAAGAAAAAAATTTTTTTTCAAGTAGTACTTTTATAAGTCTTTTAATTTATAAAAACTTTGATTTATAAATATTTTTTGTAATATAAATAAAATTTGTTTGAAAAAAACACGGTTTTTGGAGGAGCCTGGCCTTAATACCTCTAAAAATAATTAAAGTAACTTGAACAATTTATAAATTATTTACAGGTAAAGGTGAAAATATATGGGATTCATTTTCACACTCATCTTCATCATTGGTAAACAACAAAAGTACTGGAGATATAGCTAGTGACTCATATCATCTCTACAAAGAAGATTTCAAACTTTTAAAAGACATTGGGGTAATTTTTTCTAACTGATCTATAATTTTTACTCCCTATATTAAAATTTTCTTCCACCTTTTCAATTTTTTGTAATTTTTATAAAAGATCTTTTAAATTTTTCCCCACGTTTGCAGTTCGATTTCTATCGATTTTCAATAAGTTGGACTCGAATTTTACCAAATGGTTTTGCAAATAACATCAGTAAAGAGGGCATAAAATATTACAATGATCTACTTGATGAATTACATTCAAAAGGAATCAAACCTTACGTAACACTGTATCATTGGGATCATCCTCAAGTACTGGAGAAATTAGGTGGTTGGACCAATGAACTAATGGTAAAATGGTTTACAGATTACGCTAGAGTGGTATTTAGAGAATTGGGACCAAAAATCAAAGTCTTTATTACTCTCAATGAACCTCATAGTTTATGCAATTATGGTTATGGAACCTCTTATCTTGCACCAGGTGAGATATATCATAGCGAATTTTTAAAAAATAATTTTCGATTTTATAAATATGTAATCCAAAATGGTTAATAGGAATGAATTTACCTGGTGTTGCAAATTACATTTGTGGTCACAATATGTTAAAAGCTCATGCTAAAGTTTATCATTTGTACAAAGAAGAATTTTACAATGAACAAAATGGAATAATAGGAATAGCCAATGTATGTAATTCTTTTTTTGCTAAGAATGAAAATGACATACTACAAGATGAGGCATTTCAATTATCTTGTGGATGGTTTTCTCATCCGATATTCTCAAAAGAGGGGGACTATCCGCAAGTAATGAAAAAATTAGTAAAGGAAAATAGTATTCTTGAAGGATGGACAAATTCTAGATTACCAACGTTTAACAAAAAATGGATAGATTACATAAGGTTGGTAAAAAAAATTCTTTTCAGTGGTTTACTTTGAATAAGTATATGTGTGTGAATTTATTTCAGAGGCACTGCAGATTTCTATGCTTTGAATCATTATACCTCTAGAATTGGTGAACGAGGATTCAATGATGAAAGAAATGTAGAGTGGTACGATTTGAATGCAACATTTACTATGGATCCAAAATGGCCTAGAGGAAAAAGTTTCTGGCTTGCTGTAAGTATCAAGAATAAGGATTCTTTAATTCAAGTAGCAATGGAATGAAAAATTAAAATATAAATCAAATGAATGATATTTCAGTTAATTTAATTTAGAAAATTAAATTCATTTTTGAAAAGTTTTAAACTCAATGATAATTAATTAAATTCAAAAGAAAAATTAAATCAAATTCATTATTAGAAAAATCAAGCAAAGAACAAATTTGAAATAATATTCATAAATTTAATATAAAATTTTACCAGAGAATTCCAAAATAAAAGAATCAAAATTTAATTTAATTTAATTTTTTTTTCTCTTGGCTCAACTTGCTCTGGTCGTTTATATTTATTTGTTTAATTCTTTCGACTCCTTTTCTTAAATAATCCGCATCAACTATTTTGACGTCAGTTTTTTTAATGTCAAACAATGATGCCACTTTTAAAAACGGAGGATCTGTAATATATTAATAATTGCATATTATTAAATTAAAATTATTAAAAATAATATTTCAAAATAATAATTAAAATAAATAAAATAATAAAAATATTGATAATCAAAATTAATTTTTATATCAAAAATATTGCTGATAAAAAAATCTTTTTCGGGAATAATAAAGAAAAGTTAATTAATATATTGAAAACAAAATAAACTTTTGTGATTTGTAAAATTGTAAATTTAACATCACAATGTTTAAATTTTAAAATAAGTAAGATAAAAAAATTTTTATTCTTTCAAAACAGGTAGTTCCGGAGGGATTAAGATACATACTTAAGAAATTAAAATCTGAATACGGAAACATGCCAATTTATATAACAGAAAATGGATATTCTGATGAAGGTGAGCTGAAGGACACAAAGCGTGTAGAATATCATTTTTTATATTTAAAAGAAATGTTAAAAGCTATTTTCGAAGATGGATGTAATGTTCAAGCATACACTGCTTGGTCATTAATAGATAATTTTGAATGGACCAGTGGATACAGGTAATTTTACAACAGTTAGACTTTATTACAATTAACATTAGATAATAGTTTTTGTTAATTAGATATAGTTATTTTTGATTTTATTTATGTGAAATTAATTGCAAATTAAGAAATGTAATAAATTTTTTAGTGAACATTTTGGACTAATAAAAGTGGATTTTAATGATTCTTTAAGGAGACGAACACCGAAATATTCTGCAACTTGGTTCAAAAATTTAATAAAATTTCGTCAACTTTCTTTGAAATATAATTAACTTTAATTTTATAATTATATTTATTGTATAGTAATATTTATAAATTATACATAAGGTTCTTTTTTCGCTTAACAATGTAGTAGTAGAAGATATAATTTGTTAGATAAAGTCTACTATACGAACGGAAAAATAAATTGACATACAAAATATTTACTTATCCCCTAACCTCTGCGTTTCACTTTTCTATTGATAAGATAAAAATGTTCTTAATTGAATATTTAAAACAAATTATAATAATTGTACCAATTCAAAGTATGTAGGAATTAAAATTTTATTTTAAATATATTTAATAAAATTCTATAAGTAGATAATTAATATAATGTTTTATAGAATAAATGTAAATACAAAAATAAAAATAGTTTTAATTTTTAATTTACTTTTAATATATTAAAATATTAAATTAATTTTATTTATTTTAATGAACAAAATTCTGACTGTACACTATAAATTTTATGGAGTAGCTGTACGATACGGATAAGAATATTTTGAACTACATTTCTCATTTTTATATGAAAAGCTAGCTTCGTTTAATCAACGTATCATTTTATTTCTAATTTATATTAACTATTCTGTTAGAATTGTTCGTACTAACAACATAAATTTAAATATGAATTCGTTTATTAATTTAAATTTTATTTTGAGTTTATTTTTATTGATGAGGTAAGAAATATGCATAGGTAGAAATAAAAATATCGTAGGAAAATTTTATAAATTTCATAAAGAATTAAGTAAAAAAAATTTATTTTGTCTTCTTTAATTAGATTTGTAAAGTGCAATGACGATTTTCGATTTCCGCAAAACTTCTCAATAGGAGCTGCTACTGCTTCTTATCAAGTGGAAGGTGGTTGGAATGCAAGTGGTAATTTAAAATTTTTAAATTGCAAAATTTTATGTACTTCCCTATTTTTTACTGCAAACATATTTACAATATTTATCTAAATTAATAAACATATTTTTTTTCAAGACAAAGGTGAAAACTTGTGGGATTGGTTCACACATATTGAACCATCACGAATTTTTGACAAAAGTAATGGAGATATTGCTTGTGATTCTTTCAATAAATATAAAGAAGATGTGAAGATTTTGAAAAATATTGGAGTAAGTACAACTACAACTAATTACAAATCATATAATTAATTATGTAAACTGATAGTATGAATTTATGTAGAATTAATTTTTCGATTTTGGATAATTAAAAAAAAATTCTACTACTGATAGTAGGGGAATATTTTTTAGTTCGATCACTATCGATTTTCAATAAGTTGGTCACGAATTTTGCCAAATGGTTTTGCAAATAATGTTAGCAAAGAAGGAATAAAATATTATATGAATCTTCTCGATGAATTAAATGAAAAAGGAATAACGCCATATGTAACACTTTATCATTGGGATCATCCATCAGTTTTGGAAAAATTTGGTGGATGGACTAATAAACTAATGGTCGAATGGTTTGCTGATTATGCCAGGGTTGTATTTCGGGAATTGGGTTCAAAAATTAAGATCTTCCTAACAATCAATGAGCCAATGGTGTTTTGTGGATTTGGTTATGGATCAACGCAAAGAGCTCCTGGTAAGATTTTATGGAGTTTTTCACCTCGACTTTTGGTTTTTTTTTTTTTTACACTTACGGGTCCAACTACTCTGATAGGAAATTATTTTAAGCTAATTTTAAATAACACTTGATGAAAATCGTCAAAAAGAACGATTTAAAAAAAATTCTCAACTACATATATTTTTACATTATTATAAATTAAATAGGCTTATCAAATTAACAATATGTAATTAAGGATTTTTCTGATAGAAATGCAAATTCACTTCTGATTATTCAAGCGATTTTTGATTTGTAACATTGAAAGAATTACTGATATGCGGTTAGAACCAACTTGAATAAAACGTTTGAAAGCAGTAGCTTGCTTTTGCAACTTTGCAGTTTCTTATAATTTTCTTTTTCTGTAGTAGGACTCAGAATGCTTTTTATTTTTTGACATCTTATCTTATTAGGTATTTCACTTTTAAATATGGCTGCCCGATCAGCTGGAAGCCTGGAGGGACAACAAATAATTTTACTATAGTCCATCTACAGTTGGTAACGTTGAAAACTTCAAAAACTTAACCTCAAAATCACTTGTTTGACAGTTCTTTATTGTTTTTTTCGTTTGTTGTCCCTCCAGGCTTCGACGTCATCAGCCTCTGACGTCACAAGGTAAAATGCCTAATTATGAAACAGTTCTTTTTAACATATCGATCAAAAAAATCATTATTTGAAACAATTCTACTTCTTGCAATTCTATTAACTGTCAACAATTATGTTAGGATAAAATTGGATAATTGAAATTTATTAAATTAAAAAGAAATAAAGGAAAAAATATTTTTTAATCTACAAAATTTTCTAATGCATGAATTTAGAAAAATTTTCGAATTATAAAATTGCTACTTATCGACGATTATTATCAAATTTGTCACTTTTTGATTTTAATCTCATTTATTTCGTTACTTTTTGAACTTCGCCGGTATTTATTTAGAAAGATAGCTTTTTTTACTTTTTGTCGAAAATAATACTCGTGTCACACGAAATGTCTCGATGTTGTCAAGTACTACTGGAGTCATAAAGCGACCATTAAAATTTAGAAAATAGTAGCTTGCATTTGCAACTTTGCAAATTCTTGTAATTTTCTGTTTCTGTAGTAGGTACCTAAAATGCTCTCTATTAAAAATATCTATCAACAAAATCAGCACTTGAAACAATTCTATTAAACTGACAACAGTCATGTTGGGTTGAAATGGAATATATTTCAGAGTTTGGTAGCGTTAATAAATTCAGAAGTTAAAATAAGGGTATGGACACAATTTGCATCAGCATTTTACAAGTAAAGCTTAAAGGTGTGCTCACACTGTTTCATATATGCATAAGCAGTAATTTAGAACGAAAACCGAAAAAAAATCGAGAAAGTAATAAAATTGAATTTAAAAAGAACCGAAAGTCGATAGTAATTGGTATTTTTCCAATATTTGTAGAAAGTTAAAAATTGTTTTTAACTCAAACTGAAGTATAAATGAATAAACTAAATTTTTACTTTTAAGGAAAAAATATGCCAGGTTATGCAAATTACTTATGTGTTCATAATGCTCTAAAAGCACATGCTCGAGCATATCATATTTATGATAAAGAATTTCGTCCAAGTCAAAATGGTCAAATTAGCATTGTCCTACATTGTACACGCTTTTATCCTGCCGATTTAAATGACACTTTATTAGATAATGTTGCATTTCAATTCACCTGTGGATGGATGGCACATCCAATTTTTTCCAAAAAAGGCGATTATCCAGAAATAATGAAAGATATAGTAAAAAAGAAAAGTTTACGTCAAGGTTGGTCACAATCAAGATTACCTAGTTTCTCACCAAAATGGATTTCCTATATTAAGTAGGTGTTTAATATTTCAATTAATAAATAAACTCTAACTCAACAATTTTGATTTCACTCATTTTGTCATTAGTATTTTTATGGTAAAAATAATTATAACAAATTAACAATAATACTTTGTTTAGAGGTACAGCTGATTTTTTCGCTTTAAATCATTATACTTCAAGAATTGTGGAAAACAAAACAGGAAATTTTGATCCATTTTTCCATGATCTTGATATGAATATAATAGTTGATCCAAATTGGCCTAAAACTGAGAGTGAATTTTTTTTTGTAAGTCTAAAAATTAGATTTTATTTTAGCAGAATACTATTTTAATAAATAATAATAATTATAGATAGTACCAGAGGGTTTTAGATCAATACTCAATAAAATAAAAGATGAGTACGCAAATCCTCCTGTTTATGTAATGGAAAATGGTTTTTCTAATTCTGCGGTTCTTGACGATATTGAACGTTTAAATGGTATAAAAATGTATTTAAAAGCATTATTAACAGCCATTCATAAGGATAAATGTAATGTAAAAGCATATACTGTTTGGAGTCTTCTCGATAATTTTGAATGGGATAGAGGATATAGGTAGATTTATTTATTTCCCCAATGATTTCTTAAAAATTTCCATGAAAACTTCTATAATATATATTAAATATTTATAAAAAATATTAAACCTTCTTTAAATATTCCAAATCTTAATAATATTTGATCTCTATATGTAAATAAAAAAGTTTTAAAGTAGTAAAAAAATTTTAGTGAGCGCTTTGGAATTGTACATGTTGATTTTAATGACCCCGAGCGAAAACGGACATTAAAACAATCTGCAATGTGGTTTAAAAAAATACTATCAACACGTGACCTGAACGCTGCTGACAATACAGTATATTGAAAAAAATATATATTAATACTAAAAATTGACAGAAAATTCGAAAGTGATACGAAAAATGGGTACGTTTCTTTTCTCCTACACTTAAGATGTAACAAAAAAAAATTAAATTTTGTTTTTATAATATTATATATTTTTTTGCAGTTTATTGTAAAATATGCATACAACATTCTTTAGACTGAGATAATACATTCAAGTAGTAAAATTTTTATTATACATTTTAGAATTATGTTAGCAGAAATGACAAAGTAATGAATCAGCGCAGTAAACGTTATATTTAATATTTGCTATAACTCTTTTTATTTATTTAACAATAAATTGTAAAAGCTTGATAGAAATTTTGTTTAGTTTACCGAAAATCTCCAGCGATTAATACGTAAATATTAATTAAATTATTTTAAATTCTAGTGCTAAAGAATCTTATGGTAAGGTTTAATTCTTTATGTTATTTTATAAATGCTACTTATTTATAAATTACTTAGAAAATATTTAATATTAAAAATTCATTTTCATAATTTTATTACTTTTAATAATTAAATTTTTACGACTTCTCTTTGTATGATTTTGTCAAAAATAGGAAAACTGACAAGAGACTAGTTGGGACCCTATTTTACATTTAGTGAACACCATATATGGGGTTTCGTCTAGAAATTCTGGTCAAAATCCTTAAATAAAAAAAATTATTGGAAATAACTGTTGTATTTTTTATAAAATCCAGTATTTTTTAGGCATGGAATTATTACCAATTAGAAATTCAAAGTTAGTTTTCCAAAAACCAAAATGGATGACAAATTTTGAAAGAAATGTATTTTTAATAAAATTATTAATTCGGGATTATAATTTCATTTTTTAATTTTAATTAATTTCTTTTAGTCTTTTAGCATTGGCTTGAAGAACAACATGAGATTGGTCATCAATTTAAAAATTATTCTAGTAGTACTACTACTTTCATTTGGGTAAATATATTACTGTACTTATAATGTCTATTTTATTATTTTTTAAGGCGGGAAATGGAAAATCTGCATAACCCTGGATATCTAAGATAGATACCTGGAGCTCGGTACTCCTAGGTTATGTGGTGATGACCGTTCTTGTTCTAGTCGACCCACTTAAAACCACACCCTTTGGCTGGACTAATCCTCACACTAAGGAACTTCTGTAAAGGTTTAAACTACGTGGGTGAAGATCCCTGGGATCTCGCTATTGCGACCCTTGACGATCTTTCTGACCTATTTATTCTTAGCATCCTTCGCTGCCTGCAATATGGCTAATGTTTGCCTTATCATCATAGTTTTCTCTTCATAAGAAGCTCCTTAGCTTCTACTGCAGTGTTTGCAAACTTACGATCGACTTCACTGCACTTGAAGCATGCAGTCAATCTGTCTGCTGCCTTACAAACTCTTCCTATGTGACCGTACTCCAGGAACACCCTTCTTTTCATTAAGCAACACATGAAGCCTATCCTTATGCATTCCTCTTTCTCTAACGTATCTGCCTTTTCTGATTCGGTGACTACAACCGAGAGTTTCATTCCTCGTCGGTTGGGTCCTAGGAACATCCTGGCTTTTGGAGCACTTCCGACAAGGCCTGCTGGACCTCCTCTTCCTAGGTAAGGCAATCCAGGTCGCGTATCTCCAATGTGACCTGTGGATCCACGGTCTGCACCTTCCCCTTGCTTCCAACCGCTTTGGTGACCTCAGCGGTAAATGCCTCCTTATTAGAATCTCCTCCAATTTTATTCAGGAGATCTCCCCTTCCAATAAGCCTAGCGCCCACAACCTGCGTATGGCTGACGTCCGGAATCACCTTCTTCTGGAGTTTGCTCAGTACGTCAGCATGCATTGTTCTAGTTGCGACTCGGATTACCATTGTAGATCCACTCGTTGGTTTCTTCTTACTGGTTTGCTTAGGATTCAGTGTTACTGTCGCCTTCGCAATCTTTTTGACAAGAGGTGCCTCCTCTTGCTTTTTCTTCTTTGCCACGGCGTTAGTCTTCATCGGTCTGTCAGAGCTTTTTCTTCGTTTCTGCGCGTCTATGATTGAGCGCCGAAGCCACTTCTCATGGATACGCTCTCTTTCCTATTTCGCTCTTCTCGGTTCACCTCTGCATTGCCTTTACCGCCACCAAGGTTGCTATCTCCATTATCTACTAGGGCGTGCTTTGTCTTCGCCTCACTGACAAGATCCTTATGAGTCTTAAGTCCGTTCTTAATAGTCATGTTGACATGACTTCTCGACTTTACTATCTTGACAATCTCCTTTTCGATCCTCGGAAAACGCTCAGCTTTCTCCTGTCTGAGCTTTAAACACTTTTCGCGTTCTTCTTCAATTGTCTAGGTCAGATCGAATCAAACTTCTTCCGCTGCTGACAATAGAAACGCTTGAAACTTTCTCTTCTACTTTCAAGTCTTTCCAAACAGACCTATGGAACCTTAAGCATCGTTAATGTCCACAATAAGGTCTACCAAGAATTTACAAGACTCTTAGTAGCGGACAACCATCGGCAGGAATACTAATTATTATTATTGTTGTTATTTAAATAATACAATCCAGTAATAATACTCTGATACTTAATAAAATCAAATTTTTTTTTGTTTTAAATCATTTAGATTTATCAGAGGAACTAAACGCAATTCAATTGGAAAAAACTATCAAACTTCACCAATTAACAAAAGGAATATCAATGGGAATCATAAATATAATAACAATGAAAGACAGTATCAAATTGGAAAAGATATTTCGAGTTTAAATCAAAATATGTATAGACAGAAAAAAATTAATGCTGAAAGTGACAATAGCATGAGTTTTGAAAACAGAGGGAATGTCAATGAGAATTATAAATATAATAGCAATGAAAGACAGAATCAATTTAGAAAAGATATTTCGAGTTTAAATCAAAATATGTATGGACACAATAAAATTAAAGCTGAAAATGATAATAACATGAATTTTGAAAACAATAAAAATGACGAGGAACAAAAAAACAGAGAATATATCCATAAAAGAATTGAAAGTAAAATTAAAAATCGACTTCAAACGACTACTGGTTGGCAAGTGAGATTAAGTTATTGGTTCAATAAGATATATGAAATAGCAAACATTATTCATCCTTTAGAACTTTTAAAAGTCATTTTATAAAAAATGATAATGATTTATAAAATATGACAATTATGAATTTGTGGAAAAATAAGTGTTTAAATAATTATTTTAATAAAATCCACTAAATAATGTATATGTAAAGTTCTTATTTTGATTTCAATAAATATCATAAAGACATAAATACAATATTATAAACAATTTATTTTTACATACTAAAATAATTTTTATTATAATCAAAAAGACCCTATTTTAAATTCTAATAGTAGTTGAAAAATTTCAATTAGAAACAAAATATAAAAGCAAAATTACTTTAGAAAAATGTTTAAAAAATAAATTAAAATAAATAAATTATTTATTGAAAACGTCACATTTGGTGACGTTTTGTATTCTTATCATGTATTGGACTTGAACAGCGATTAAAATGATTAAATGCAGATTAATATATAAAGATTATAATATGATGATGGAGATGAGGATGATAATTAAATTCTTGAAAAATTCCTAACTCACTAGTAACACAAACCGAGCATATTTCAGATTACAAAAACCCGACTGTTTCGGACAAATTGCACATTAGTCCGAAAACTGTCAGGAATTTTATCTAAATAAATGTAATATGGATTGTTACGAGCTAATTTGTTTGGGATTTTTCATAAATTCTAAAACATTCATTTTAATGATTTTACTTTCAGCTCAGACAAAAATTACAGTTTCTATCTAATTTTAATAATAATAATAAGGGCTTATTTTGTGCAATGAAATCTACACTACAATCGCTTATATTTTAAGATTGTCCCGAAAGTAAGTTGTAAAAAAATTATTTACTAAATAAAATTTCAATTGTTAATAATTTTTTAACAACTTACTTTTAACAATATAAAAATATAAGCGATTGTAAAGTAGGTTTCACTGAATAAAATAAGCCCTAGTTTATTAAAATTAGATAAAAACTGTGATTTTTGTCTGAGCTGAAAAAAAATATGTTAAAAAAATAATTATTTAAAAAAAAATTTGATTTAACATCGTTTTTCTGCAAAATGCAAAACAATATCTTTTAAAATTGGTTGCAATTAATTTTAATCATAATTTGGTTTGCGTTAAATTATCCCTTTAACGTCAAAATTTTTCTAATGAGTTGATTTTTATAATTCGAATGTACATTAATGTTTTTAGGGCCGCTGATTACGAATCTGATGACAGTTTTTCAAAATTCAAAATGGCGGATCCAATGTGTCGGACATTTTTTTTAAATTTACTCAAATTCGCCTAAAACTTGTTACTCGGGGGTTTTTGGGGTCGCTGATTAAGAATCCGATGTCAGTTTTTCAAAATTTAAAATGGCGGATCCAATATGGTGGACATTTTTTTAATTTTACTCAATAAATTCGACTGAAACTTGTTACTCGGGGGTTTTTTGAAGTCGCTGATTACAAAACCGATGTCAGTTTTTCAAAATTCATAATGGCGGATCCAATATGGCGGAGGAGCCTCCAATTTAACTTTGCCTGCGCATATTCAAGAAACCCCATATATGGTTTTACATAGTGTTTTAAGTCGGTTATATTACCAAGAGAATATTACCGAGAACGAGAATATTACCGAGAATATAACCGTCGATTAAATTCTCTGAGAATTTAGGAGAATTTTACTTATTTAAATATAGACAAATTAATTTGTAATATATAATAATAATTTACAAAGTTTGGTAAATTTTGCTTAACTAATACGGATTTTCTAATCTAATAGGATATTTTCAAGTATTCATACATATAATTTAAATAAAGAAAACATAGAAATCATTATAAATAAAACACAACCTCACTTTTTCCATTATATATTAAATGTCAACTTATTTTGAAATTTTAAGAAGAAAAGAATTAAAATAGTTTTAGAATCGTTAATAAAATATAACGTATGTACTTCTATATTATAGAAATTCATTTTCTTTAATTCAAATAAATTTAATAATTTTATAAGATAATTTATGTATTTATTTACATATGTAAACAGGCTTCAAAGTAAAAAAGCCCTTTTTTTTGTCTCACAAATTTTATTATATTTTTTCCAATACATTCTCAAGATATAAATATTTTTTTAAAATTATTTAAAAAATATATTTATAATTTAAAAATGTTTTTCATTGTAAATTATTTTTAAATGTATGAGTACTGTTAAGGAGTAATTGGACAGTGAATCGGAACAAAAGTTAGTCCAAATGCATTATTTTGATTTTTGAAGTAGAAAACACATATTTTAGTGTAATTTTTTTCAGACGAACTGTGCAGAATTATATTTTAAACAAAATAAGTAATTAAAAATTGAATTTGGATGAAAATTTAAAAAAATTAATATTTCGAAACGATTTTCTAAATTCTGTTCAAACAGAAAATCGTTTCAAAATATCAATATTTTTAAATTTTCATTCAAATTCAATTTTTAATGATTTTATTTTGTTCAAAATATAATTCTGCACAGTTCGTTTGAAAAAAATTACACTAAAATATGCGTTTTCTGTTTCAAAAATCAAAATAATGCATTTGGACTAACTTTTGTTCAGACTGTCTGTCCAATTCCTCCTTAAGGAATTATATTTCTTTACTTTTATCTTTGTCTAACACACACGTTGCCATAACAACGTATAAGTTAGAAAAGGATAAAATACAGGCATACATAGAGATTTTGTTTTTTTTTTTCATTTATAATATGAAAAATTCTTTTCGACAAAAGCAATCATCGTTATTCTGCTAAAATATATGTTTTACATCAATAAAAACAATAAATATACATGTTCTAAATAAATAAACTTAAATTCTCAAAATTCTCTTAAATTCTCTTGGGAAAAATAAATGACCGTAATTTCTCTGGTTATATTACCCCAACTTAAATTCTCGAGAATTTTAAAACACTAGTTTTACAAGTTCATTCTTGAAAATAAATAATTTATATAAATTGAATTGTTAACATTCGTGTTTTGTTTAATAAAAATTTTTAGTCAAATCTTTCGACTTTTAAAACCATTTTTGTCTTTCTCTTTCCTATGTCAAAGGCATATGTGGTTGTTTCACTCTGCATTTTCCGTTTTTGGGAAAAGTAAGAAAATGCAGAGTGAGACAATTTTATGCGTCTGTAATAGGAGAGAGAAAGACAAGAATTGTATTTCCAAAAGTCGTGTCGTACCGAACCCTTATACCTCACTTTAAAATTCGCTTGTTCACTTATAATTAAACTTTTGAATAGAATTACAAATGTTTATGTGTGCCTCAAGAATTTCATATTGCATAAATTCTTGAACTGACGCAACTCTAAAAAAATTAAATTATACTGATCAGGCCTTGTTCTCCTTTAAAAGACTTATCTAATTTGATAACAAAATTACAAATATATATGTATGTATAATAATTTTCTTAATCATTTTCTATATATGTATAATTTATATTTTGTTAACGTTAATCGAACGGTGACAGTGAGCCTATTAAGATGAGGATTAATTTAGTGTTTATGTTAGTGATAACATTTTCACTCAATATTTACGGGTAAGTATATTTTCAATGTCATTGTCAACAAACTGATATATAGGTATATATTGTTATTTATTTACTTTTGGTTTATGAAGTTTTAAAGTTAAATAATATTTCTATTTTCTTAAAAAAAAAATTTCTATAATTTCGAAAAATTTTTAATCAAATACTTACAAAAAAAACATGTATTTCAAAGTACATTTACTTGAGAAAAAAAATTGTTATATTTTCTCGACAATTGATGCACTTAGCCTATAATTTACTTTTGTAATTAGGCAAAAATTTAACTTTCTATATTTAAAAAGAACGCGTATCTTAAAATTATTTACTTTTTGTTTATTTTATTTTTTAATTTTAAATTCCAGCCTTCTGCGCACCCAGAGAAATGATATATTTGTCTCACAGCCTAATAAATATTTATTTGATTTAAATAAAAAATTTTATTTATGCGAAATAAATAGGCTAGTAGGATGTGAGACAAGTATACGTTTATTTAACTCAAATATATTATATTTGATTCAAATAAAACATTTTTCTGGGTGTGTGGGTGGGTGAAATTTAAATCACTTTCACTTCCATTGATTCTTACTTTCGCACTGATTCTTATTTTCACTTTCACTGCAACTAATTCTTGTTTTCAATCTCACTTTTACTTCTATTTCTTCTATTTTTTTACTCATATATTTTCAATCTCACTTTCACTTTTATTTTCAGATCCTATATTTTTATATTTTCATATCCACTTCCACTGATTAAAAATTAATTAAATTAAAAATAAGAGTGAAAATTAGAATCAGCCAAAATGAAATAGAAAATATGAGTGAAATTTGAATCAGTTTTACGTGCTACTTGGGTAAAATCAGTGGAGTTGGAGTTGATATTTTATTTTTCATTATTAAAATTATTACTATTTAGAAATGAAAATACGGAAACAGACTGGGAATTTCCAAAAGATTTCATAATAGGAGCAGCAACAGCATCTTATCAAATTGAAGGAGCCTGGAACTCAAGTGGTAATTCAGTAAACAATGTCATTATCAAATTATCTGATGATAATTTTTTTATTTTTTAAACAATACTTAATTTTTGTTTTTGAAAATATTTTATAAATTTTTTATTCATTGAACTCCTTAGAGATTTTTGTGATAAATTTATATTTTAAAATTCATACGGAAATTAGGGACGCATAATTATGCTCTAAAAATAATTAATAAGAATATTCATTTTCTCGAATTTCATTTGTCATATTTATTTTTGAACCGAATTTTAATTTGTTCGAATTAGTATTTCACAGAATTTTCATCAAAACGATTTTCTATATTACATAATTTTTATATAACCGAAAATTCACTTCACTTTGCTCGAATTTTCATTTAACATAATAGACATTTTAAATAATTTTTATTGCATAGAATTTTCATTTTATTCTTTCAGATGAATTTTCATTTGTTCGAATTATTATTTGATATAATTTCCATACTACAGAATTTTTACTTAATCGTAAAATCATTTAAAACAGAATTTCAAATTGATAGAATTTTCATTTGTCCAAAATTGCAAATGACCGAACAAACAATCGATTTTGGCGCGATTTTTAAAATCAACCAATCAAAAATTATCCATAAAATTGTGATTGGTTGATTTTAAAAATAGCGCCGAAATCTTTCTGTCGATTGTTTTTTCGGACAAATGAAAATTCTATTAATTAGAAATTCTGTTAAATGATTTTTCTGTTAAGTAAAAATTCTACAGTATGAAAAATCGGTTTAATGGAAATTATATCAAATAATAATTCGAACAAATGAAAATTTATATCTGAAAGAATAAAATGAAAATTCTGTGAAATGAAATTCTACCCAATAAAAATTCTTTAAAATGCCTATTATGTTAAATAAAAATTCTGACAAATAAAAATTCTGTAAAGTGAATTTTCGGTTATATAGAAAATCGTTTTTGATGAAAATTCTACAAAATACTAATTCGAAGAAATAGAAATTCGACTTAAAAATAATGACAAATGAAATTTCATAAAATGAAAATTCTAACTAATGATTTTTAGAACATAATCATGCGTCCCGGAAATTATTATCGAAAATTCATATAATCAAAACAAATTGATTACAAGTTTTTTTTTATTTTTTTTTAGGAAAAGGAGAAAGTGTCTGGGATTGGTTTACCCATAATAGACCAAATCTAATTAAAGATGGTACTAATGGTGATGTTGCTTGTGATTCATTTGATAAATACAAAGAAGATGTGTCAATACTTAAGAACATTGGTGTAAGTTAAATAATTTTTAAACATTTTTTAAATAAAAAAAATTGACTTTTTTCTTTTTATTTGAACAAATTCAATAATTTATTTTCATTTTTTCTAAAGTTTGACTTCTATCGTTTCTCAATAAGTTGGACAAGAATATTTCCAACTGGCTTTCCTAATAAGATCAGTTCAGAAGGAATTGAATATTATAAAAATTTAATTGATGAATTGCGCGCAAAAGGATTGGAGCCATTTGTTACAATTTATCATTGGGATCATCCGGCAGTATTGGAAAAACTTGGAGGATGGACCAATGAATTAATGGTCGATTGGTTTGCAAGTTATGCCAGAGTTGTTATTCAAGAACTTGGTCCAAAAGTTAAATTTTTTGCCACATTAAATGAACCAATGGTTTTTTGTCCTGAAGGTTATGGAGGACTTACTAAAGCTCCAGGTTAGCTTTATATATAATTCCACTTACAGTCTATTACATTTTTTTTTAATCTTCACATTATATTTTTAACTTATACAATTAGAAAAAAATAATTAATATATTTTCAGGATTAAATTTAAATTTATACGCTGAATATATTTGCATGCATAATGTATTAAAAGCGCACGCAAAAGTTTATCACATGTATAATGATGAATTTCGTCAAATTCAAAATGGTAAAATAGGAATTGTCAATCCATGTCAATATTACTATTCAAAAAATGAAACCGACACTCAAACAAGGGATATTGCTTTTGATTATTCATGTGGTTGGGCATCGCATCCAATATTTTCTAAAGATGGCGATTATCCTCCAATTATGAGGCAACGAATTGATGAAAATAGTAAAATTCAAGGATGGCCTACATCTAGATTGCCAAGATTTACTCAGGATGAAATTAAATACATAAGGCATGTTCTTTCTTCAATTGTCTCGCCATTTGTCATAATTCTCGTCAACTACCGCACCCTGCTCTAGTGAAAATTTGTTGATTTTATAGTAAACTTTAAATTTTAATAATAAAGTTACTACATTTTTTTTCTAGAGCAGGGTGCAGTAGTTGACGAGAATTATGACAAATGGCGAGTGGGTACAATGGTAACCAATATTCACTCAATTGCATAAATGTTGTTCTTCCAGTTTGACGACATTTTGAAAAATTGGGATCTAAAATACTGCGATACGCCATCTGGTGACGACCCCGTTGTGTCAGCCATTTTTCGTTTCATCTTTTTTAAAATATATGTAGCAGAAAGAGATAAAAAAAATAGATGTCTGACGCAACGGGGTCAGTTTCCCCATAATTCCCTATGATTTCAGATCCCAATAATAATATTATTAGTTTATTGCGTTTGGTGAAAAGGCCAACGCAAAATAAAAGAGTAACGAGAACATAAGCATGTGATAGAAAAGAATAAAAATATCATCTATCTTTTTTTTATGTCATGCTAGTACCCATCCCTGGTATACACCATATGGAAGGTTGGTTGGTTTTCATTGTCCCCACTCGCTATTTGTCATAATTCTCGTCAACTACCGCACCCTGCTCCAGTAAAAATTTACCAACTTTATAGTAACTTTTAATTTTAACAATAAAGTTACTAAATTTTTACTAGTGCAGGGTGCGGTAGTTGACGAGAAATTATGACAAATGGCGATTTTAGCGAGTGGAGACAATGGAAACCAACCGGTTGCCATTGTCCCCACTCCCCGTTTATCATAATTCTAGGTCAACTACCGCACCCTGCTCTAGTGGAAATTTAATTAAATTCTAGTTAAAATTAAAAGTTACTTTTTTAAAGTTAAAGTTAAATGTTTACTAGAGCAGGGTGCTGTAGTTGACGAGAATTATGACCAATGGCGAGTGGGTACAATGGAAACCATCCCATGTGCCACGAACTAATAAAATTATTATAGAAGTATCACGATTTTTCAAAATGCCGTCAAACCGTAATTTGCATGTTGGTGTATAAATCAATATTAATATTAAATATAAGTTTGAAAAATGTAAATTATTAAAATTTAACAGAGGTTCATCGGACTTTTTTGGATTGAATCATTATACATCATTTGTGGCAATACCACAAATAAAAAAAGAAGGATCAGTATGGTTTAATGATGCAGGTTATTATAAGACATTCAATCCTAAATGGCCAGGTGCTGCAAGTTCATGGCTAAAGGTTAATTATAATTAATATATATTATCAATTATAAATTAAAATCTAATACAACTTTTTTGACGCTTAGAGGTTATTTTTATCGCAGAGGATAAAGTAGGAAATTAATAAATTAGACGTGGATAATATAAATTCGCGTCTGCGCAGAACACAAAATGATTATCCAATTTCAGCGCAGACGCAAATTTAACTTACTACTTCAAACCATTCGGCGGTGAAATAAGACTCTTAATTTTAATTTAAATATTTTAAAGGTTGTACCAGAAGGATTTAGGCATATGTTAAACAAAATAAAAAAAGAATATCAAAATCCAATTGTATATGTTACTGAAAATGGATATTCAGATAGAGATGGTCTTAATGATTATGGTCGAATGAATTATTATTATTCGTACATAAAGCAAATGTTATTGGCCATAAAAGATGGTTGTAATGTTAAGGGTTATGCCTTTTGGAGTCTTTTAGATAATTTCGAATGGGAAAAAGGTTACACGTAAGTCATCAATAAAAATTAACATTTTTATTTTAAAAAAAACACAAAAGCATGGATATATAAATTTATTGGAATTCTGTTTTAGTGAACGATTTGGAATTATTCATGTAGACTTCAAAGATCCAAAACGAAAGAGATCGTACAAAAATTCTGCCAAATGGTTTCAAAATGTTCTTCGAATTCGAAAACTTTTACCAATTAATGAAACTTATTGTAATAATGTGTAATTTTAATTTAATTTTTTTTTAACGTAAAAACACAACATTGAAAGAAAATTTTTAAAAAATAAATGATAATTTTTTTTATAAACTAAAAATTTACTAATAAAGAATTTTATTTCCAATTCCTAGTAAAATATTTCTAAAATTATTTTTTGACTTAAAATACAATTTTGAGTGATACTTTTTATTATTTAATTATAATTTTATTGAATGCAACCTAATTTTCTGGACAAGAAAATAAAAATCTACTTTATCGATCCATGGTATTGTAAAAATTTAAATTTTTTTTAAATTTTTGTGTCAAATTTAATAATTATTAGTCATTCAAATTGTTATTAAAAAAATTTTAAACAATTTTCAAGGACAAACATTTTTTATACAGAATGGATCGACTTGCTACTAAAAGAACAAATTTCATTATAATATTTTTAAATATTTATAATTATAATAATAAATTTTAATTACTAATTAAAAAAAAAAATACTTTATTTTTATATCCGCGATCATTTTACACTTGGACATGCATTTTTAATAATAAAATGCTAAAGCTGATGTGCCACTCCCACCACTTTACAGCCAACTCAAGTTGGACCTGTTCAAATGTACATAATAAAAAAATATTACACATCTCATTGTTCTCATTTGTCGAGCAGTGAAAGTAAAATGTTCAAGATGATAATTAATTTAGTGTTTGTTTTAGTGATAACATCCTTAATCCCTGTTTATGGGTAAGATAATAATTTTAATATTTATATTTTTAATTCCTAATACTTTCTATACTTTCATTTGTTTTGTTAATAATAAATATTTAAAAAACAGATGAAAATAGTTAGAAAATATTAAATATTTATATTAAGTACTTTATAATTACAGAGTTTAGAAATAAATATATAATTTATTTAAATAATTATTTTCAGAAATGAGAATTCTAGAGAAATTTATCAATTTCCGAAAGATTTTATAATAGGAGCTGCTACAGCATCTTATCAAATTGAAGGAGCTTGGAATGAAAGTGGTAACATTGTGAATTTAATTTTATTATCGCATTCCAATGTTGATAATTATTTTGCTATATTTTCCGACATTGTTTTATAAATATTATATTGGTATTTGTCAATTTTATCTTCTTTGTTCATTTTTAGCGTCCAAAGTATAATAAACACATTAATTAATTGCAAATGCTAATATATATACGTGAAATCTTACAATCGATCAAATTTTTAATTTTCCAATATTTTTATATTCAATGACTGAAAAGTGAATTTCATTATCTATTTTTATTAAAAAATTTATACATAAAAATTATTTATTTATAATTTAAATTTCATTATATTACTTACAATAATAATTGCAAATAAACTTCGAATTAAATTTCCATTCGTCAAAATACTACAGAAAAAATATAATAAACACGTACATAAGAAAATCCACAACACCTTCAATGATAAAAAATCTATTTTACTTTAATTCTTATATTTTCCTTAATATTTATTTGCAAATATATTTTTGAAATTTATTTACGTAATTATTTTGACAGCATAATTAAATTACATTCATTAAATTAAAAAGAAATAAAAGAAAAAATATTTTCTAACTATTTTGTCAAACAAAAAAACTGTCATGTCAATTGAGGTTATAACCTGAAATTTAAAATATGATATTCTAGTTATGCAAAAAGACAAAAGAAATATACCTACAATAGGATTGAATTTTGCTGCTGTATTTTCTGTGGTACATCAGTAACAGTTTTATGTAAATTTTGGTTTTGCGATCTGCTTTTTATATCTCTTGAGCCCCACTCTTTTCCAACTCCCACTTCTTTCTATCCCCACTTAATAGCTGCGCACGCAACTTCATATTCACGTAGTCCGGTTGGGTTTTCATTGTCCCCACTCGCCAAAGTCCCGACAAACTTTTCATAATTCTCGTCAACTATCGCAACTCTGGTCTAGTAAAAATTTAATGAAATTCTAGTTAAAAGTTACTCAATTTTCACTAGAG
Organism: Leptopilina boulardi; assembly: GCF_019393585.1. Classification (NCBI taxonomy): domain Eukaryota; kingdom Metazoa; phylum Arthropoda; class Insecta; order Hymenoptera; family Figitidae; genus Leptopilina; species Leptopilina boulardi. The sequence continues at coordinate 235,784 of NW_026137969.1, forward strand.
CAGGGTGCGATGGTTGATGAGAATTATAATCAATGTCGAGTGGGGAAAATGGAAACCAATAACCGTCCCAACACCTCCACTCAATCTCAATTTTTATAACTCGATCTGATGTTTAGGTAAAGGAGAAAGCGTTTGGGACTGGTTCACCCATAACAAACCATGGCTCATCAAAGATCACACAAATGCTGATGTGGCTTGTGACTCGTATCATAAATACAAAGAGGATGTATCAATACTAAAAGATATTGGAGTAAGTCAAGCCTATTCTAAACAGAAACCAAAAATATTTTTTTAATTTTCCTTCAGTTTAAGATTTTACATCCACAAAAAAAAATCGAAAACAAAATTATTATAAGTTCTTATACAAAGGCTCAATAAATGTTTCAATTACTTATCATTTACACAGTTTGACTTCTATCGTTTCTCAATAAGTTGGACAAGAATATTTCCAACTGGCTTTCCTAATAAGATCAGTTCAGAAGGAATTGGATATTATAAAAATTTAATTGATGAATTGCGCGCAAAAGGATTAGAACCATTTGTTACAATTTATCATTGGGATCATCCTGAAGTACTGGAAAAACTCGGAGGATGGACCAATGAATTAATGGTCGATTGGTTTGCAAGTTATGCCAGAGTCGTTATTCAAGAACTTGGTTCAAAAGTTAAATTCTTTGCAACAGTAAATGAACCTATGGACTTTTGTCATTATGGTTATGGAGGATTGGATAAAACTCCTGGTAAGATGAATGCAATGCAAAGCTCGAGGTATTTTGTTCTGTCACAAATATAGAAATTAGTCTAAAGGCATGAGGAGAATCGAAATCGCCAGCAGAAGAATGAGTTAGAGAAGAATAGACATATTGTTTGTCCTTCTCTAACTCATTATTCCAGTTGCGTTTGCGGTTACAATTCTATTCTGCGTTAGCCTAAAAATATTTAAATTGAATTTACTTCTAGCTTTAGATCCAGATTCATATGCAGAATATCTTTGTATGCACAATGTTCTGAAAGCTCATGCTAAGGTTTATCATATGTATAATGAAGAATTTCGACCTAAACAAAACGGCAAAATGGGAATTGTTATTCCTTGTCAGTATTACTTTTCAAAAATCGAAAACGACACTTTAACGGATGATATAGCGTTTCAATATTCTTGTGGTTGGACTGCGCATCCAATTTTTTCTAAAGATGGTGATTACCCTAAGGTTATGAGAGACCGGATTGACGATAATAGTAAAATTCTAGGTTGGCCTTGGTCTAGGTTGCCTAAATTTTCACAAAGTGAAATTGACTACATTAAGTAAGAAATTTTTCAAATAATCTACTTCCCCATAATACACTCTTTTCCAAACTGTTCTCTTTATCTATGTCTTTTGGATCCTTTTCCTAATGTATGTACAGAGTACCTTCTACTTAAAGGCCTAAGCAGAATAGATTCTTGTACGAGTTGGTTTCCATTGGCCCCACTCGCTAAAATCCCTATTAGCCATTTGTCATAATTCTCGTCAACTACCGCATCCTGCTCTAGTAAAAAATTAGTAACTCTATAGTAACTTTTAATTTTTACAATAAAGTCACTAAATTTTTACTAGAACAGGGTGCAGTAGTTGACGAGAATTGAGACAAATGGCGAGTGGGTATTTTGGTAAGTGGAAACAATGGAAACCAACTAACGGGAACGTAAAAATGAGTAAGAGAAGGATAGCAAATATCTTTTTTCTTCTCTTACTCATTCTTACCTTTCCTTTGACGATTAGGTTACCAATATTTGCTAATAAGTCAGTATACAGATTTTAAATTATTTCCAATAATAAAAATATTTACAGAGGTACGTCCGACTTTTTTGGAATCAATCATTATACTTCGTACATTGCTGTACCAGTTGAAAAAAAGGATGGTGGATTATGGTATAACGATGCAGGTTATTACAGGACGTTCAATCCAGAATGGCCAGGAACAGCCAGTTCATGGTTTAAGGTTTGATGAATTAGAAATTGTTATAATAATTTTTTTGTCTTCTAATATAATCTAAAACCAAGCATAATCCAGGATTCTCCTAAAAATGTTGGTTTCCATTGTCCCCACTCGTCATTTGTGTCATAATACTCTTCTCCTACCGCACCCTGCTCTAATAAAAATTTAGTAACTTTATTGTTAAAATTAAAAGTTACTATAAAGTTACTAAATTTTTACTACAGCAAGGTGCGGTAGTTGACGAAAATTATGAGTGGGAACAATGGAAACCAACCGCACAGTGAAAAAAATTACCCTCTGTGGATAAAAATCTGCCAACAACACAAATCTTAACCGACTTTAATAATTTTTTTTTAAATACTTGGAGAGATTTTTCCTATGACGCACAATTGCGATAAATTTGATTTATTTCAAAATATCCTTAAAAATGATATTTATATATGAAATTTTGTTATTAAGATGGTTTAAAAAATGAAACAAAAATGATTTATTTTGATATATCAGAGAGTATTGTGAACCTTTTTTAATCACTGATTGCGAATTTGACATTAAAATTGCAAAATTTTTAAATTCAAAATGGCGGATGCTAAATAGTTGATGAAAAAAATTTTAAATTTATTGAATTTGCATAAAAGTTGTTACTCGGAGGTTTTTGGGGTCGCTGATTATGAATCTGAAATCAAATTTAAAAAATTCATAATGGCGGATTCAATATGGCGGATGAAAAAATTAACAACTCATTGAATTTGCATATAAGTTGTTATTCGGGGGTTTTTGTGGTCGCTGATTACGAATCTGAAATCAGTTTTTTAATATTCAAAATGGCGGATCCAATATGTCGGCCAAAAAAATTTTTAAATAATTTGAAATGCTTTGAAAACTGTTACTCGGAGGTTTTCAAGGTCGCTGATTGCGAATATAAGGTCAGTTTTTAAAAATTAAAAATGGCGGATCCAATATGGTGGTTAAAGATTTAAAAATTATTTCGATTTGCTTAAAACTTGTTACTCGGGGGTTTTCAGGATCGCTGATTACGAAACTGAGGTCACTTTTTCAAAATTCATAATGGCGGATCCAATATGGCGGCAAAAAAGAAATTAAAAACTCATTGAATTTGTATAAAAGTTGTAACTCGGGGGTTTTTGGGGTCGCTGATTATGAATCTGAAGTCAGTTTTTTAATATTCAAAATGGCGGATCCAATATGGCGGCCAAACAAAATTTTTTAATAATTTGAAATGCTTTGAAAACTGATACTCGGGGATTTTCAAGGTCGCTGATTGCGAATATAAGGTCAGTTTTTAAAAATTAAAAATTGCGGATCCAATATGGCGATTAAAGATTTAAAAATTATTTCGATTTGCTTAAAACTTGTTACTCGGGGGTTTTCAGGATCGCTGATTACGAAACTGAGGTCACTTTTTCAAAATTCATAATGGCGGATCCAATATGGCGGCAAAAAAGAAATTAAAAACTCATTGAATTTGTATAAAAGTTGTAACTCGGGGGTTTTTGGGGTCGCTGATTATGAATCTGAAGTCAGTTTTTCAATATTCAAAATGGCGGATCCAATATGGCGGCCAAACAAAATTTTTTAATAATTTGAAATGCTTTGAAAACTGATACTCGGGGATTTTCAAGGTCGCTGATTGCGAATATAAGGTCAGTTTTTAAAAATTAAAAATTGCGGATCCAATATGGCGATTAAAGATTTAAAAATTATTTCGATTTGCTTAAAACTTGTTACTCGGGGGTTTTCAGGATCGCTAATTACGAAACTGAGGTCACTTTTTCAAAATTCATAATGGCGGTTCCAATATGGCGGCAAAAAAGAAATTAAAAACTCATTGAATTTGTATAAAAATTGTTACTCGGGGGTTTTTGGGGTCGCTGATTACGAATCTGAAGTCAAATTTCAAAAATTTTAAATGGCAGATCTAGTACGCTGAACTTTTGTCAAGATTTTTTTTATCTAATATTTTTTTTCCTATTTTACAGGTAGTACCTGTAGGATTTAGAAATATACTGAATAAAATAAGAAAAGAATATAATAATCCATTGGTGTATGTTACTGAAAATGGATATTCAGATCGCGATGGCTTAAATGATGATAATCGAATTAAATATTATTATTCCTATATTAAACAATTATTATTGGCTATTAAAGATGGTTGTAATGTTAAAGGTTATACAATTTGGAGTATTTTAGATAATTTTGAATGGGAGGAAGGTTACACGTAAGTATTTTTTTTAACAAAAAAGGAAAAATTTTGCTAAGCAATTTTTTTTTATATATCTTTACAGCATTTAAAATTGCAAAAATATTGCCAACATTTCCTAAATATTTTCATGATTTCTGCAATATTCCTGTACTATTAAAATATTGAGGAAATGTTGTCATTATTCAAATTCAGATGTTTGTGAATTCTAATAAAATTAAAAAGATCGAAAAAAAATTTTCGTTTTTTTTTCACAGCGAACGATTTGGAATTGTTCATGTTGATTTCAATGATCCCAATAGAACAAGACGATATAAAAAATCTGCAAAATGGTTCAAAGATGTACTTCGAACTCGCAAACTTCTTCGTATCAATGATTAATTGTAGAATATTTACAATTTTACAGCATAAAAATAGTTACAAAAAAAATTTATAATTATAATAAATCTTTTTTTTGCATTTTTTTTCATTTGGAAAAGGAAAAATAAAAGATTCACTTTTATATTCATCATTTTATTCAATATTAATTTCTTTACAATTTTTCTTCCTTTTTTTAAATATATATATTAAAGAATTTTAATTTATATCGTTAGTAATTATTATTATTGTTAATTAAGTTTGCAAGAATTTCTTCTTTATTGCGAAATTATTTATACGTAAACAAAAAAATAAAATACAAAATCAAACGAAAAAATGTAAATAAATTAGCTATTATAAAAAAAACGATCTACAATGAATTCTTCTCAAAAAAAGAATTTCTTGTTAAATATATATATATAGATATATATTTATATAAACCTTTATTCGATGATGAAATTTTTTTAAAAATACATTATGCATACGAGCTAATTTGTACATAAAGATATTGACAGAAGTGCGTAATTATTATTGATATATATATATATATTTTTTTTTAAATACGTATTCTCGAGTTACAAAATACTGGAGTTAGATAAAGAAAAAATGAAAAATTATTTTTTGTTCTGATAAATAAAAAAAAAAATTGAAAGTTAATGGCAAATATATGCCAAATATGTGCTTTTTATATTAAATAAAACAACAATTTATATATATATACTTTCATTTATACAAAAACATAATTTCTTTCATAGAAAAGAAAATAGAAAAAAAAATTTTTTTCATTTAATAACAAAAAAAATACTTTAAATAAATTTTTTTTGGTCGTCTTTTCCGGTGAATAACTTGTACAATAATTATTGAAATTATATCTTTTTTTTTAATTTTATTTCTTTGGAAATATATTATTAAAAACGCAACGAATCAATTACTTTTTGTTCATATAAATTTAATTTATTGAAACAAGTTCTTTTTTTTCTCTCATTTTTGTCACCAGAAAAGTTTAGTGTCATCTTTCTCTTAAAATTAATAATCGCGATGTTTTCACAAGAAAAAAAAAATCATCGAAATTCTATGTATTTATATTTGTCAAACAAAAAAAAGACGACATTCAAGGAAAGGCACATTTTTTGTGTGACGGTATTTTTTTCTTTTTTTTTTTTTTTTTTGCTTTATAAACTAGTTAGCTTTATAAATTCAGTCCTTTTTCTTTAAAGAAGCGTTTTTACGTTCTTTATTTTTCTTTTTAAGAATTTGCTTCTGATGCTCGTACTCAAAATCTTCTTCAGTGATATTTAATTTTTGGATCTGTGTAAAAATAGAATTTTATTTAATACATCATTTTATTTTTTATTTATTTTTTTTATTAAATTGTTCTAAAAAAAATTCTAAGCGATCAAAAAGGACATATTTTTCTTTAATTTTTCGCGATAAAATATTTTTCTTTAAATTAAATTCTTTAGAATTTTAACTAAAAACCTAATTTTTTGAATAATTATTTTTATTACAAAATTGGAACTAATAAACTAAAAAAAAACTAAAATTAATTTAAATTTAAAAAAAAAGATTAAAAAAATACCTTTTAACTTTATATTTAGAATCAGAATTTTTTTTTTAATTATTTCATATTTTTAATTAAATTCTTACCTCATAGACTAATACTTCCTCTTCCATTATTTCAGGAGGTGGATTTCTGAGAATTTGTAGGGTCTCATACATTGTTGGACATTTTTTTATTACAGACGTTCGTCCAAGGCAGCCTTTCAATAAAACTAGACCAACTTTGAAAATAATTTTAACTCCCTCGCACAAAAACATGTCCCATATTCGTAAAATACTTTCCCATGGCAATGTGCGCGTATAAACGCAAAGAAACCATTCAGTCATATACAAAATTGGCTCCATTTTTTGTTTCTTCTGTAAAGAGAAAAAGAAAAAAAAAAATTACCAAATTAAAATCTCATCTTCTTTTTTTCTTTCGATATTAATAATGAAATTTAAATAATTATTTTTTCTGTATTTGAAATATTTTTCAAATATTTCAAATATTTAAAATTTCTTTATTAAAGCAATCAAAAACAAAGCCTGATAAATTCTTTTTTTAATCGACATTTTAAAATTAGTACAAAAACATTTTAAATTATTTAAAAAATTTTGTTTAATTAATTAAATTAGTTTCTGAAATAACTAGATAATTTTGTTATACTTATCTAATTTCTAAAAACGGAAATAGTTCAGGCCTCGGATCGACTTTAAGGCGCAAAAAAAACTAAAAAAAATATTATCGAAAAAATTTATTTCGAATATTTCAGAATCGAACTAATTGTAACACAAATTTTCAAAATTTTAATTAAGACAAATTTCTAAAAAAAAAATTTTTAAAGTTTCATTTTTAAATTCTTTTTCAAGTCTGATATAAGCAATTTGTTCAAATTTTAAATTTTTACATAGTTTTTCGTTTTAATGGTAAAAAAAAATTTCAGACAATAATTAAGTTTTACGCATTTTTTAATTGAATTTTTTTTTTTAATAATTTATTTAAAAATTTTAAATAAATTCTCTGCAAATTTAAACTGCTGTAGTTTTTTTTTAAATTTCTGACAATAATTCAATTCTAGAGTTCTTATCTTAAATTTTTTTTTAAATAATTAAATTTTTAAAGAATTATTAAAATTATAAAAAATAATTGAATTTTCGAAGAGTTACAATTGAAATTATGAAAAATCATTGAATTTCAAAATATTTTCTTAAATTTAAGACAATAATTAAATTTTCCAGAATTGAAAATAATTTATCAAATAATTCTAGATAACTTTTTTTAACAAAATAATTGAATTTCAGAAGATTTACAATTCAGATTTTTATTTATTTATTTACTTATTTTTGAAAATAATTGAACATCAAGTGATTTTTAATTGAAATTTTCAATGATTTCTGTTGCTGAAGAATTTATTATAAATTTCAGACAAAAATTGAAATTAAAAATTTTTTCATTGAAAAATGCTTTCAAGATAATTGAATTTATTAAGAATATTATAAAAATCATTAAAAATAATGAAATTTTAAAAGAGATATAGTTGAAAATTATTAAATTTAAGAAAGTTTTAAATGGAAAATTTTAGATGGTTTTAAATTGTAATTTTTTAAAATAATTGAATTTCAAGTGATTGAAACAATATTGAAGTTCAAAAATTTTTTAAATTGCAAAATATTTTAAGATAATTGAATTTATGAAAAATTTCAAAATTTTATTTAAGTAGGACAAATTTTGAAAAAAAAATTCTTAAAGTTCCATTTTTATAATTTCTTCATGTCTGATTTAAGGAATTTATTCGAATTAAAAATTTTGTCATAGTTTTTAGTTTTAATGGTAAAAAAAAAAATTCAAGAAATACTTAATCAAGTTTAACAGATTTTTAAATAAAAAAATTTTTTTAGATAATAATTTTTGAAAGAGTTAAAGTTGAAATTTTTAGAAATAATTGAATTTCATAAGATTTTGTTAATTTTCAAACAATAATTAAATTTTACAGAACTAAAAATAATTTTTCAATTAATATTAGATAACATTTTTTAAATGTAATTGAATTTTCAAAGATTTACAATTTAGATTTTTGAAATTAATTGAAGTTGAAGTGATTTTTAATTAAAAATTTTTGATTATTAGTTACTAAAAAATTTATTTGAAATTGTAAACAAAAATTTCAATAATTTGAAAACTTCAATTGAAAAATGCTTTCAGATAATTGAATTTTCGAAGATTATTATAAAAATCATTAAAAATAATCGAATTTCATTTGAAATTTATAAAATTTCAAAAAATTTTAGATGGAAAATTTTAGAAATAATTAAATTTTAGAAGCTTTTATATTGAAATTTTGAATATAATTAAATTTCAAAAAAATTTTGTTAAATTTCAGACAATAATTATAATAATAGTAATTTTTATTGATTTCTGTTGATGAAGAATTAATTAGAAATCACAGAAAAAAAAATTGAATTCCAAAAGTTTTTAATTGAAAAATGCTATCAGATAATTGAATTTTCTAAGAATATTATAAAAATAATTGAAATTTTTGCAAATAATTAAATTTCAAGTGATTTTTAATAAAAAAATTTTTAGTAATTTTATTTGCTAATTTTTTAAAAATTTTAAGCAATTATTAAATTTTATAAAAATTTTAATTGAAAAATAGTTTAAGATAATTAAATTTGTGAAGAATTTCATTAAAATTATTGAAAATAATTAATTTAGTGAAGAATTTTAGTTAAAAATTTGAAGATCTGAAGAAAATCTGCATTGTATACTAAAAAAAACATAGTTAAAATTTTTTTTTTTTTAATATAACAAAAAGTCGAGAAAAAGTCGCATTTTTTATTAAAATAAGTCGAAAAAAATTCGTATAATCCGAGGCCTGAAAAAGGAAGAAAAAAAAAACCAAGTTAAAATTTTGTTAAATACCAAATGCTTGTAGGCAACAGGAGAAACTCTCTTGAGCAAAGCAAAAAGAATATCGCCATCTCTCTGCAATGTTTCCATGCCTTGACTATAATATCCAGCAAGATATTTATCGCAAACAGCAACCAAACACCAAAAAGCTTGTACCGCAGGCATATGCATCAGTAAAAAAGCAGCAATTGGCGCTTGCGCTTGACAATATCCAACTTTGCTATTTAAAATTGAATACGCCTTGAGAACTTGAAATAATTCCTTTTGACCAGGACCATTGTCAACAAACATTTCGTGATGTGGAAATTGTCTATGAAGATCTTTTTTAATATCCTCAATATATTTTGGATCGCCCTGTCTATTTATTAATTCCTCATATAAATTTGGATTATCATTTAAAAGCAATTGACCACCGCAAAGATTTAGCCAGGCACGAAGTCTCACCGATGGTGGAATACCTTTTCGACATCTTTCACGTACTTTACGATAATTTGTACTCATAAATATATTCCAATTGTTCAACATTCGTATCCATTTTCGTTCGCGTCGCAATATCACCTCAGGTGAAATTGCTTGTTTTCTGTATTTTTGAAAAAACAAAACAAAAAAAGTATCGTTGTAAAAATTTAATTTTTTTTTTTACATTTGGGAATTTAATAATTTTTCAAACATTAAAGTTAATAAATTTATTTATTTACGAGCACTTCGTGATATTAAAGTCATGGTACTGAAGTTTTTATTATTATTACTTTTTTTTTTTTTTGGTAAATTCAATAAAAATAAATTAATTCAGAAAATAATTTGGACATAAATCGATAAATTAAAAAAAAATAGTACAAAACTTTGGGGATTTAAAATTTTTAATTAGTGAATTTTAAAGCGTTTTTTTAGGTACATTTTAATGGTTAGAAATTTTTTTTTATTTTTAAATTTTTTAATTTAATTTCCAAAAATAGGTATTTTTTAAAAAATTATTTTCAGAATTATAAATTGTTTCCTCTCACTTAAAGCAATGCTTTAATTTTTCGTAAATCACTTCCAAAACATTGTAATATGGATTTTCATTTAAATTTTGTTAAAAAAAATTGTTTTTCTAAATCTAAATTAAATAAATGTGAAAAACTCAAATATACATTTAATTTTCTAGGTATTAAAAAAAATTATAAATAAAATAATTTTTTTTCTATTTATTAAAAATAAAGAAACTAATTAAAACCAAAAAAAAAAAAAAAAAAAATGAAAAGAAATATTAATACCTTTCTGTAATAATAATTTTAATCTTATAACCAGTTGGCATGATTTTTGTTTGAAAAAACTGGAATTTTATACACACTATCACATTTTAATTTCCCAAAAATCTGTAAATGAAATATTATTATCTTAATTATTAAAATTTTTTATGTGAATACTAATATTTCTGTTAATATATTCTTTTTTTACTATAATTCAATTTTGCTAAAATAAATTTATTTATTTTAATTTTTTAAAAATAAATGAAATAAAAATAAATAAATAAAATTAATGATTTTTTCAATTTTAATTAAAAAAAAGAAGTCGAAAATTTTTTACTTCTAAATTTTCTGCATAGAAAAAAGGAGATAAAAAAATGCTTTAAAATTCACTATAAAAATTTAAAAAACATTAAAGTTTTGTAACATTTTTTCCTTTTTTTTTCTTTAAATAATACAATCATATAAGGATAAGGGATAATTTTTTAAAATTTATTTTTCCCAATCAATTTTTTTTCCAAAACCAATTTTACCAAAATGTAACTAATTTTTTGCAAAAAAAAAGTATTACGAAAAAAATTTTTCAATAATGTAATATTTAAAATGAACTTTTGTATTTAAATTTAATTTAATGTAACAAAATTTTTTTAAATAAATAAATATGAAAAAATTCTTCTCAATAAAAATTGATTTCAAAATCAATAAGTAAAAATAATATTTATAGAAATGAAAATAAATATTAAATTTTGATGAGATTAAAAAGAAAAAAAATTGCATTTTTTTTTTTTAATGTAATTTAATACCTCTCTGGACTATATTGTGATCCTCCCAAAAAACCATGACGATCTGGAACTGTTGAAACGACCGAACTACATTGATAAATGCTACTCCCCTCTGATTCTGTTTCGCCATTTAAATCCTCCTCAACGTTCTGTGCCGTTGAAGCAGTCATTATTGCATCTTATTATGTTTTTACTAAAAAAAAGACAGCGAATGAATTTATTTAGTATTTAAATTAGAATTATTATTATTATATATTATTATAATAATTATTATTATTTATTTTAGTTTTCTTTTGTTAAAATTGTGTTTTTAAGTAAATTTGAATTCAAATAATTCGTTACTTGAATATTATCAAATAAATATTTATTTATTTAGAATTTTTTAAAATTTTCTAAATATAAAATTTTTTCAAAAATAACTCAAACTTGCTACTAATTATATTTATTTATGTAATTTGATGCGCTGATTACGAAAATAAGTTAAAATTATTTTCTTCGTGAAATCCACAAAAAAAAATGACCTAAAATTCATAGTTAAAGTTGAAATTTTTAGAAATAAATGAATTTTAAAAGATTTTGTTAATTATCAGACAATAATTAATTTTACTGAAATAAAAATTATTTATCAAATAATTTCAGAAATTTTTTAAATGTAATTGAATTTTTAAAGATTTACAATTGAGATTTTTAAAATTAATTCAACTTCAAGTGATTTATAATAAATATTATAAAAATAGTTAAAAATAATTTAATTTCGTTAGAGTTATAATTAAAATTGTTAAATTTCAAAAAATTTTAGAAATAATTCAATTTTAGAAGCTTTTAAATTCAAATTTTTTAAAATAATTCAATTTTAGTTGTTTTTTGATGGAAAATTTTGATAATAATTAATTTTGAATTGAAATTTTGGGTAATAATTGAATTTTATTTGATTTTAAATTGAAAATTTTGAAAATAATTGAATTTTCTTTGATTTTGAATTAAAATTTTGGGCAATAATTTAATTTTATTTGATTTCAAATTGAAAATTTTGAAAATAATTGAATTTTAAAAGATTTTGAATTGAAAATTTTGAAAATAATTGAATTTTAAAAGATGTTGAATTGAAAAATTTTAAAATAATTGAATTTTCTCTGATTATGAATTGAAATTTTGAGTAATAATTGAATTTTATTTGATGCATTTTTAAGTTGTTCGTTTCAAAATTATTTTAAAAATAAAAATGGTTAAAAATGACTTTATGGAGTATTTATTTATTTATTTAATATCGTTGAAGTATTTATTAAAAAAAAATCTAATTAAAAATAAACGTTTGAAAAATATTACGTTTAAGTAAAAATAAATAAATATTATTATAAAATAAATCGTAGATAAAAAAAATAAGATTCAAATAAAACATTCGGAATTAAAAAAATCAAATTTAAATGGAAAAAAATCGAATTTAAAAAAAAAATCGGATTTAAATCGAAAAAATTTGATTTAAAAAAAATTACGATTTTTGTCAGCCCTGATATATTTAGAAATAAACAAAAAAAAAACATTTTTATACAAGTTATTCTATTTGAAAAAAAATATTCAACTCTTAAATACAATTTTTTTTAATTAAGTTAACACAAAAACGGAACAATTTCAATGTTATTTAATAACAATTAAAAAATAAATGTCTATTTAAATATAAAAAAATACCACAATTAGTCATTAATTATTATAGGTTATTTATTTTAATTTGTTTTTAAATTATTTAGTTACTAAAATTATAAATAATTAATACAAAATTATAATATTAATATTAATTAATATTAAATATTAATTTCTTTTTTGTAATAATTAAAATAAAAACTAATAACAGAAAACGAGTGTAAAAATTACTTATCATTAAAATATTAATTTTTCTTATTGACTTATAAATTATAAAAATGTATTTAATTAAATTAGTTTGTATAATTAGTAGTACTTAAAAAAACGGAATTTAAATATAACATTAACATTTTTTTTGTGTGCGATTTCAAAAAAAGTAAAAAAATTACACAAAAAAAATCATGTGACATTTAAAAATATTAGTGAAAAAAAAGTTTTGTTTAGATGAAAAGAATTCTAAAGAATTCTTTTTTTTTATAGATCGCTCTCCCAGGGAGTAAAAGTCACACATGGAATGGTTATTTATTCAATTATCTGGACCTTTAAATATTTAGACGTGACACGAAAACGAAATTACTGATTATGTCTCTTTCTCTCTATATATGTATATACATATAACTCTATAATTACGAAAAAAAACAAAAAAAAACAATAATGACTCACCAACGCCCATCAGTCAATGAATATAGTATTCTAAATATCTTGTACGAATAAGTAGTGAAAAATGATTATCCACAATTTATTTGATGCAATGTGGCATCCATTTTCCATTTATCAACATTTATTTACATCCCACACATATTTACGTCAAAACACACTTTCACAATTTTCTCAATATTATTTTAAATATATATATATACATATATATTTTCATATATATAGGTATATATACATTTACAAAATTTGTCGTATTTGTTTCTTTTTTCTAAACTTGAATTTTTTCACTTTTCACTAATTTAGAAATATTTATACTAATATAATTGATCATTTATAATGGACTTGAAAAAAATGAGTAAAATATTTCCTGATGTTGACAATTAAGAATTTTTAACACTATATAGTTATGTTTTTTTTAGAGGATGATAACCATTTGATGATGACCTGCTGTTATGATTGGTTTACAATGGCGTAGCTAAGTTAAGTTAAGTTAAGTTGTGTTTGGCACTATACTGGCTTTGCGCCTATATATCCGGCCATGACCTGGTGAATGAATGAGGCTTAAACTTGATATCTGTGAACAGAGAAAAGGCGGTTCGTATGCCGCCGCACGGGCGCGCAGAGGTGCAACCGGGGATCCAAGATGGATTCCCGGTTGAACCACCGCGCACCAATGATGAGACACAGAGGAGGAGAGCGCGAAAATTAAAGTATATATAAAAAGAGGTAATTATTTAAACAGTTAAGAGTAATAATTGGTAATGAGTTGAATTAAAGTTAAATTTTTATTTTAGCGCGTTTTAAAAATCTAAAAATGTGAGAAACAACTCTGGGGGTGGGATTGGTAAGGAATTGTACGCAACTAAAAGGAGGAGAGCATTTTAAAGCTCTAGAAAGAGATTTTATTAAATCTGCCCGAAGAGTATCGAATCTGGGACAGGCCCATAATATGTGGTCAAGGTCTTGTTCTGTGTTAGGGCAGTGAGAGCAATCACCCGATTTAATATAGTTTTTTCTAGCGAGGCTGGCGTTTAGGTTATAATGATTAGCTCTCGCACGACATAAGGAAACGATCCATTGTCGTCGAGCTGTAAAGTTCGCGAACCATGGTTTCCTACGTGACTTATAATAAAGTTGGGTGTAATGGATTCCCTTGTTTTTACCTATGTCTCTAAAAAAGGAGTTACAGCTGTCAACTAATTGTTTTTTGGCAAGGCAAAAGAAGTCAGAAAAGGGGAGAGGTATGTTAACTAAATCTGAGTTGGCAGTTGCGTCCTTGGCTGCGACGTCTGCCTTCTCGTTTCCTTCAATTCCTGAATGACCTGGAACCCAAACAAGGGTTGTTGGACGATTCAGGTTGTCAAGTATTTTTAATCTGTTTCTAATTGTAAAAATTATGTAAGATTTCGTTTTATAGGTATTTTTTGAGGTCAAGTTACTAAGAACGCTAAGTGAGTCTGAAAAAATAACTGTGTTAGAAAGATCGGAATTAATTATATAATCTAGGCAAAATAAAATTGCGAATGCTTCTAATGAAAAAATTGACGAGTAATCTGAAATTTTAAATTTTGAAGTTAGGTTTAAAGAAGGGCAGACAAAGGCACAGCCAGCCAAATGATCCACTTCAGACTTAGAGCCATCGGTGAAGAAAAAGGTATGATTAGGGAAGTTAAAATTAGTTAAGTTCTTAAAATCGATAGAGGGATTACATGAATTTTGAAGTGAGTGACCCCAGTTAAGAATAATCTGGGGAGTAAATGAGTGATCCTCAAAGAGGAATTCAAAGTAAGGATCGAGGTCCTTACTTCTAATTAGTTCGCTATAATTTTTTGATTTTTCAAATGCGATTAAAAGGGGATAGTTGAATTTTACGTTGGAATCGATGGTAAGGCGAGAGAGCTCTGGAAGTTTAGTTCGAAGTGGATGGGTGGAATTTGAGAAAACTCTATAAAGATATTTTTTAGCAAGGAAATTAAATCTTGTTCTTAAGGGGGGTTCACAACATTCAGCTAACATTACATTGATAGGGGTGCTTTGTCTATAGCCAACGGCTAGTCTCAGAGCTTGGTTACGTATTTTTTCTAAACGGGAGAAATTTTTATGAGATTTAAAGTTAGAGGCTTGTGAACCGTAATCTATGGGACTTCTAAGTAATGAATCGTAAATACGAAGGAGTAGATGAGGGTCCGCTCCCCACCAAGTGCCTCTAAGGACTTTTAGTACACTTAGAATTTTTCTTCCTTTATCGCAAAGATAGTTGAAGTGAGTATCGGAGGAAGCAGACTCGTGAAAGTGAATACCAAGATATTTAACTGTGGGGGATGGTTTAATAATTATTTCATTTAAAGTTAAAGAAAGGTTAGGGTCATCTGAATTAAGTTTTTTGTTACTGAAAATAATGAATTTAGTTTTAACTGGGCAAACTTCCAGACCTCTGTCGGTTAAAAATTCGGAAATTATATTAAGGCAACTTTGAAGAGAATTAATAATTTGGTTAAGGTCAGGGGAGCGACAGGTAACAGATAAATCGTCGGCAAATTCGTTTAATTCGCAATCTGCAGGAATAATGGTATTAAGTTTTCTAGTGTAAATGGAGTAATTGATTGGGCTAAGTATGCTGCCCTGTGTAAGGCCAACCGTACTGGTTCTAGGGCCTATAACCTCGCCGTTGATTTTGACAAACATATTTTTACATTTAATTGAGTTATATATAAAACGAGAAATTGATTCCGGAATGCCTATTTCTTTAAGATCTTTAATTAAAATATTTGGTACCACGCTAGGGAAAGCCCCTTTTATATCTAAAAAGAGTGCACCGGTGATTTCGCGTTGTGCTAAGCCTGTCCAAATCTCAGTGGAGAGCAGTGAAAGGCAATCCGTGCAGGATTTACCTTTCCTGAATCCAAATTGTCTTGGACTGAGGATCTTATCACGTTCGATAAGCCAGATAAGTCTATTGTAAATTAGTTTTTCGGAAATTTTAAAAAGACAAGATGCTAGGGAAATAGGACGAAATTTACCAGGTGAGGATTTTGGAAGGAAGAAAATGAGGTAATTGTTCCAGGAAGAAGGGAAAACGCCATTGGAGATTATTCTATTAATAATTGACAGAAGAGTTGATAAGGCTATGTCTGGAAAGTGTTGAATAATGTTGTAGTCTATTTTATCAAGGCCCGGGGATGATTTAGTTTTACATGATTTAATAGCTGTTGTCAATTCGGAAATAGTAAAAGAAGCTTCTAAGAACGGATTGTTGTCAAAATCAACGGGGAAGTCGTCATGAAAAACGGTAGGTGGGTAAAGTTCATCGACGAGTGAGTGTAATTTTTCAATAGTTTCCCTGTCTGCCGAGCAAGATGCAGAGGAGGGTTGTGTGTATCGGTTTTTGAATGATTTAATGACAGACCATACCTTCGTTAAAGGTGTATGTCTGTCTAAAGAGTCGCAAAATGTTTTAAAGGATTGTCGCCTGGCTTCACTAAGGGTACGTTTGGCTATGGCTTCGGTTTTTTTATAAATAAGAAAATTCGAGTAATTTGATAGTTTTTTATAATTTTTTAAGGCTTCTTTCCTATTTTTGATTGCTTCATCGCATTTACTGTCCCACCAAGGTGCAGGAACAAATGGTTTTTTAGATGAGGAGGAATTGTGACGTGTGTTAGATGAGGTTGTGCGTTGTGGACAAATTAAGTTAATTGTTGTATCTACAAGATGTACAAATTGATCATAATCGGAGATTGGGTTATCTGTGTGTAGGACATTTGAGTTTGATTCTATGGACGAATGGAGTTCAGAAGAGAAGAGAGACCAGTCAATACCTCTCAAATTGTATTTATGTGAAGCAAATATGGAAATAGGTATTGTAATACCTAAAGATGTGAAGATGGGAAAATGATCACTACCTAAAGTGTCATTGTAGACCTTCCAGGAAGAGGTTGTGTATAGATTTGAAGTTACGAAGGTAAGGTCTAAAGCAGAACCAGGGTTTGGTGGACGGCTTAATAGAGTGGGTGATCCATTGTTTAAAAGAATAAGGTCTGTAACATCCAATTCATCGCATAGATTACGTGCGTTGGGGCAAACATGAGAGCTACCCCATAGGGTGCTGTGACAGTTGAAATCTCCTCCTATAAAAACCGTGTTGAAGCCCGAATTTTTTATGGAGTTGAAAAAATTTTTCCAGTAGGTGGGAGGGGTTAATTTACCCGGAACTCTATAAACTAATACTACTAAAAGTTCACCCATGGAGGAGTCAATTGAAACAGCGAGTGTCTCAAATTCATCCTCCCGAGTGAAAATTGAACCGATTTTTGAAAATGTTAAATTCTTGCGAATTACAAAAGCAAGGCCGCCGCCTTTATTTACTGTTCTGTCTGATCTAATAATATTAAATTGTTTAAGAATATTAAAGTTAACGCGTTTCTCAGGCTTCAAAAAAGTTTCGCAAAGGAGGAGAATATCAAATTGATTGGAAAGTTTGTGAATTTCGTGTGTCTTGTTAGAGACACCACGGCAATTCCACTGTAAGATATTTAATTTGGAAAGACTAGCCATCCTTGTGAGCTGGAAGAGCTAACAAAGAATGGAGGCTAGTGATGATGTTAGAGAGAGTTTCAAGTTTTTGTTTCACGATTTCTGGAGGTGAGTTGGAAGAAATTTGAGTGACATGCATGTTTAAAAGTGAAATGAAAGAAGTGAGTGATTCTTGAAATTGAGGGTTGGAGTTAGATGTGTGAGGTTCAGGTGGAGGAGAGGAAGGAGAGGCAGATGTGTGTTTGGAAAGAGCAAAACCGTTAGGCATGGAGATGTTAGACCTGCCGTTGTTCCAATTTGTAGCGAAAAAGGATGAAGAAGAAGAGTTGTTTTTTTGTGTTTCGTGTATGCGAGAGTGTGACGTGTTGTTTGATAACCGTTGAGAGTGGTTATTGTGAGTGGATGACACTTGAGAAAATAAGTGTTTTTGGAGGTTAGAGTTTGGATTTTGTGTGAGAGATGCAGAAGGGGCTGGTTGATCTACCAGATCAGGAAAGTCGGAAAAGTTAAATGAATTTATATGACGAGTTACCTTTTTTGGTTTAAGAATTTCTTTGGCTTCATCGAAGGACATTTTGTGTTGTGTCGCATAGTAGCGCACCTCTTTTTGAAAAGTGAATTCTGGACATTGTTTTGAAGAAGGTTTGTGTGGACCGTTACAATTTGCACATCTTGGAGGACCTGACGCGTGGGTACAGGGGTTAGAATCGTCTGTATGGGGGGCTGAGCCGCCGCATTGTTGACATCGAGGTTTGGACCTGCAGTGTTTGGCTATATGGCCAAATCTTAGACAATTAAGGCACATACGTGGGTCGGGTACGTAGGGACGCACTGGGGATGAACCTTTATAAATTGCAACGCGTTCTGGAATGGAAGTACCTTGGAAGGTTAGAAGAACGGTAGTGGAAGGTTCATACTTAACCGTGTTGTCCTCGTCAATTTTTTTGCGGTTAAACCTCATGGCACCAATGATTTTAATATCTTTATTAACACCTACAACTTCTGCGTGTTCTAAGATTTCATCTGTAGAGATATCTATCCCGATGTTATTAATGATGCCCTGACATGTGACGAAACTTGATGGGATTATTGCAATTAGACCTTTTGATTTCAGAGTGGGGTCAGATGAAATCTGGTTTGCCGCTCTGCCACTATTCGTGATAACACGAACTTTTCCGCGACCACTTGGATAAATACCGACAACCTTACCCGGGTAAAGGTTGTGGATGATTTTACCGACCGACACATGGTTTAAGTCTTTCGACGCATCTTTCGAATTGGGATCGCGCTGTAAGAAAATTGGACAGTTGCCTTTATTTGAATTTTCGTATTTCGTGAGTTTGATTTTAGATTTATTAATTGCCGAATTTGTATTATCAAGTGATTTTAAATGCACTTTGGCAGAAGAAGGAGGCGGCATGGATGGGTCCGATTTTTCGCATTTACGTTTTTGTTCCGATTCGAGGGACGATGTCGAGTTGTTTCTCGAACGAATGTTTTTTATATTATCTTGATAAAATAATAAATTTTTCGCAGCTATCTCCTCCTCTGTTTCATCAGTAAAGTCCATTGCGGAAGTTGAGAAATCCGCGCTAGAGGCCATGCCTCTGCGACGCGCGCGCACAGCCACGAGGCTGGCTAACCTAAAAAGAAAACAACTATACTACGAAAGGTGAGAATGTTATGAGACCCACAATAAGACTCTTTGAGTCTTTAAAAAGGAAAAAAGAAGATCCCGGATTTAATCGCTATTGGCAAGATGACACCGAACTAGGAGAACCCGTGAAATTCAATGTATGTTTCGTAAGCAAAATAACGCGTCCGCTCGGTAGCGTATCCCTTACGGAACTCCACAATGGCGTAGCAGTAGTTTTTTTCTACTGCGCAAGCGCTGTAATGGTTTGGAGTAACTCTACATGAAAATCATGAGAAATATGACGACTTTGTTGATGCATAAGAAGAGTTCACTATTTTGCCGCATAGCGCTGCATAGTGGGAGACCAAATGACATTAGTTATCTCAAAACCCCCTACAGCTTACAATTTTTAACTGAATTCAATTTTTTTTCTAATCTGTATAAAATTTAGAAAAGATCTTTGGAGTCAGATTTTTAAAAAATTTTGTTAACCATTTAGAATGTTTAAACAAATTAAATTTAAAAAAAAAAAAATTTTAAGTATTTTTTTGAGAAAATGACTCTATTTTAAGAATTTTATGTTGGAAATTGAAAAAATTAAAACAAAAAAGTTGTTAATATGTTAACAAAATTATTATTAACAAATTGTATAAACAAATTGTTCATTTAGATAATAACTTTAAAGGATTCTTCTGATAACGTGTTTATCGGGGGGTTTTTGTGGTCGATGATCACAAATTTGATGTTAGATTTTCAAAATTCAAAATGGCGGATCCAATATGGCGGACAAATTTTTAAAAATTCATTGAATTCGCGTGAAAATTTTTACTCAGAAGTTATTGAGGTCGCTGACTACGAATCTGATTTCAGTTTTTTAAAATTCAAAATGCCGGATCCAAAATGGCAGACGAACTTTTAAAAATTTATTCGATTCGCTTGAAACTCGTTACGCGGGGGTTTTTGGGGTCACTGATTACGAATTTGAAGTCAATTAAAAAAATTTTTAATGCCGAATCCAATATCGCGGAAGAAAATATTAAAAATTAATCAAATTTGCTTGAAACTTGGGAGTTTTTAAAGTCGCAGATTACAAATTAGACATTAGTTTTCAAAAATTAAAAATAGTACATCTAAAATAGCATAAAATGACATAAATATAATTTTTAAAAAAATTAAACTTGTACAAAAGTTATTTATAAATTGATTTTTAATTATTTTTTTAATTACATAACAATATTACATTAAAATATTCATAAAAAATTTTTTTTCGTTACATATTTCTTTTTAACCAATCAAGATAATTGTAAACATGTACATAAGCTCCTGGAACATTTTGTTGACCACAACCAATTCCCCAGGCAGTCAATCCTACAATTTCAAATCGTCCGTTTAATGGCTGACAAATCAATGCACCTCCTCCATCGCCCTAAAAAGAAAAAAAAAAGAAAACAATTACACTTCTATAATATTTTTATTAGTTCATGGCGTATGGTGTATACATTATGCCATGAACTAATTAAATTATTATATACTGTCCTTCTGGTTTGTTTAGTTTCCATTGTCCCCACTCGCCATTTGTCATAATTCTCGTCAACTACCGCACCATGCTCTAGTGATAATTTAGTAAATTTATAGTAACTTTTACTTTTAATAATAAAGTCACTAAATTTTCACTAGAGCAGGGTGCGGAAGTTGACGAGAATTATAACAAATGTCGAGTGGGAACTTTGGCGAGTGGGGACAATGGAAACCAACCGGACAGCATATATATATGCAGATAAGTGTATTTACCGTGCAACTGTCCTTTCCTAGTTGACCACCAGCACAAATAAAAGTTTTGGAATCTAACTTGAAATCAGATCCAAGTCTTGTCTTTTGAAATTGCTTTTCACAAGTTCCGTGATCAACTATTGGTAAATCAATTTCTTTTAAAATATTTTCATATTTGTCACTGGTAAAATTATTCTTTCCCCATCCTGCAGTCCAGCATCTAAATTTGGTTTAATTTAAAAAAAAATTATTAGTAACTTTTTCCTTCTCCCTACTAATACGAAATCATTGGAAACTTATTGAAAACTTATGAACCCAATGAGTTTTCAGTAAGTTACTAAAGAATCTGTACCCAATTGCATAAATGATGTCCTTCCGGTTTTGAAGACATTTTGAAAAGTCGTGACACTTATATAACATTTTCATTTGTTTATGGCGTATACAGAAAGTTGCCATTATCGCCATTTGTTATAATTCTCGTCAACTACCACACCCTGCCCTAGTGAAAATTTAGCGACTTTATAGTAACTTTTAATTTTAACAATAAAGTCACTAAATTTTCACTAAATCAGGGTGCGGTATATGAGAATTATGACAAATTACGAGTGGGAACAATGGCAACCTTCCATACACCATATGCCACGAACTAATAAAATTATTGTAGAAGTATCACAACCTTTCAAAATGCAGTCAAAGGACAATTTTTTTGCAATTATGTGTACTAAAAGAATAATCGAATTTTTAGAATAAAAACACTGTTGTTATTTTCATTTATTTACATGATACCAGAAGGAGGAATTGCAGTTGGAAGGCAAGCAGCATTAATATTGACATAATTATGAAATACAATTTTTCGATCAATCTTAATGATAGCTATATCATTAAAAAGAAGTTCTATATTAAATGCCTCGTGAATTTTTGTTGACAATGGTTTTACTTCAAGAAATTGTTCCGTTTTACTTGTTCTATTCCATTTACCAAGTCTTATTTTATATTTATTTTCTCTGCAAATATAATTAAAAAAAGATCAAAAATATTTTCCATTATAATATAATTAGGTTGCTTTCCATTGTCTCCACTCGCCATTTGTCATAATTCTCGTCAACTACCGCACCCTGCTCTAGTAAAAATTTAGTTATTTTATAGTAACTTTTAATTTTTAAAATAAAGTTACTAAATTTTTACTAGAGCAGGGTGCGGTAGTTGACGAGAAATTATGACAAATAGCGAATGGGGATAATGATAACCTACCCATGTGCCATGAACTAATAAAATTATTATTGCAGTATCACGACTTCAAAATGCCGTTGAATCGTAAGAACAGCATTTAGAGGTTAGGCCACTGTAGAATTATTAAAAAAAAAACATTATCGGCCACGTATTTTTGTAGCTATACTATTATAAATTAATTGACTGCAGTGACGCGCAAGTTACATTTTTTTAAAACAGTTATATTTTCCAAAGTTTTATGTTAAATGGTTTAATATTTTACAGAAAACTTCTTTATATACTAATAAACAAAACTCTCACTGAAAGTTATTCCAATTCAAAAGTTCCCTGCATACATTTATCGCTAAAATTGAGAAATATTGACACGTCTCAACTTTTGAGTTGACTTGACTGCCATTAGACCAAGCCTCTGAGCGTCGGTCGAGTTATTTGATCGGGACCCTCAATTACTTTTCTATTCTTTCTTCAATTAAAAAAAAAACGTTCAATCCCACATAGCACTACTTCTTGCTGTGAGGTTACTGTATGGATATCTGTAGGGTTTGTAAGGTTACCGTGTAAGCCTATAGGCTTACTGTATACAGTAAACATGAGGTCATCTTAAAACTTCCGCTATTACAGTAAGCATACACAGTAAAGCTAAGGTAAGATTACACAGTAAGGTCGTGGTAAGGTTACATGGTAGGGTTGTGGTAAGCTTACACGGTAAGGTTGTTGTAAGCTTCCCGTAAGGTTACTGTAAGGTTGCTGTAAGGTTACTGTAAACATAGAATGTTATTAATAAATAAATTTTATTAATATTTATGCGCAGTAGTTTTCTATGGCACATACGGCTGCGCAGTAAATTTTATTTAACAAACCCTATTGGGTTTCATCAAGTACTTTACCAAATATATAATTTTAAAAAAAAATTTATAATATAATACATATTATAATATAATTATTTTTAATATATTTTCATATTACTCTATGTTTACAGTAACCTTACAGCAACCTTACAGTAACCTTACGGGAAGCTTACAACAACCTTACCGTGTAAGCTTACCACAACCTTACCATGTAAACTTACCACGACCTTACTGTGTAAGCTTACCTTAGCTTTACTGTGTAAGCTTAATAGCGGAAATTTTAAGATGACCTCAAGTTTACTGTAGGCTTACACGGTAACCTTACAAACCTTACAGATATCCTTACAGTAACCTCACAGCAAGAAGTCGTGCTATGTGGGATTTTAGCTGTCTACAGTGACCAAACTCCTTTATGCAAATTGTCACAATATTGTACGTGACACTTCACGAGAAAAGGGACCTTACAGGCAAAATTAAATTTTAGGTTATGTTCAGTGATAGTTATTCCTTGTGTTAAACATTCATTTTTAATTATATAAAATCAAAATCAATTTTGAGTCAATTTTCAATTCAAAAATCACAAACATAACCTAAAATTTTTTTGCCATCTGAGGTCCCTGTTTTCTTGGAGCATCACATAAGTAAATAAAATATAACAAAAATTTGCAAATAAATGAAATACTTACAATTTATAAACTAAATGTGCTACAGTAATTATATGAGAATCATCAATAATAACACCTGCGCCAATATATTGATTATTAAGATCTATGATCTCAGCGTGCCATGGATAAGCACCATATGCAGATTGATCGTTAATTTTAAGCTGATTCGAGGCAATAATTCTTTCCCCACATTTTTTAGGTTTAGGAGGCATATTATTATTGTTATTATTATTATTATACTTGCAACAATTAACTTCTCCCATTGGACAAGAAACTGGTTCCAAACCCTTTTAAAAAAAGACACAAGTAAATATATTTTAATAATTTAAATTTAAATATATTTTTAATATTTAAAAAAATTTTAATATTTTAAACATATTTTGAATATTTTGACTTAAGCATCAATGGTTTATATTGCACAGAAAAAAAATCTTTACCTGAAACAGCGATATGCTAAAGTTTTCGCTATTCTAGAGAAACATATCGCTGTTCCAGATAAAGATTTTTGTTCGTGTTGTATGTTAATTCTCTTTGTGTATTTTTACTCCCAACGTTATAAAAATAATAATTTTTTTGACGTTCATTATTTCTTTATAATAAAAAAAGATTTTTTTTTCTTTTTAATCGCTTACCAAATTTGTTATTCTTATATCGAACATAACTGTATGAGTTTTGTTTCCGTAAATAAATCCATTGCACTTGGCTGTTGATAATATACAACTACATGCAAATTTTGGTTTAAATAAAAAAGTTTTTGGTAAACCTAGAAGAATATTTTTAAATAATTACATACATATTTTTATAGAAAAAAACCTCAGCTTTCGATAAAAAAAAAAAAATCGTACCTTTAACCGAAAAAGTTTTTATTTTTGAGTTCCATTTTTTTAGATCAAAAAAAAATTTTTTTTTCAAAAATGTATATTAACCAATCGAAATAATATCAAAAAAGCTTTCGAAAGTAATATACAATTTTGTGAAAATCGATTATTTAATAATAATAATAATGAAAATCCATACCTAATGAATCCAGTGCTTTATTTTGCTTATTGTCGAAAGAAACATGATTATTTTTCGTCTTTAATAATAATTTCTTATTACAATAAATTTCACACACAAAGCACATGAGAATGAAAAATACTATTTTCTTCATATTTTTTGTTCAAAAAAAAAAAAAAAAAAACTAATTTTTTTGCATTAAATATTTATAAAATATAAAATTTTAATATTTAAAGTCACTGTTCGAGTGTAGATATTCTTTTAAAGCTCAAATTTCCAGTGAATTTATATTTATATGAGTAAAAAATCATATTGTTTTATAATTGCAAATTAAAAAACAATATTGCCCTTTTCCTTCCTTATTAACGTCTTTTATTTCTCTCACAATATATATATATTGAAATAAAAAAAACAGAAAAAAAGAATTCATGCTATTATTAATAATGTGGTCACACTTAAATTTGGTATACGGTCTAATTTTTTTTTCTAAAATAGAGGATGTTACAGCAATATATATATATATATATATAGTTACGTAAATTTCAACGCGAAAAAGACACAATTGTTTTTTAATTTTTTTAAATACAATATTTAACAAAAAATAATATAGAAAAAAATTTTTATAAATTATTAAATTGTATTTTAATAATTTACTTAAAATTTTAAGCAATTATTATTATTATTATTATTGTTATTATTATTTAAATTTAATAATAATAATATTTGTAAAGAATATACCTATTTAATGTTACAAAAATTTTTTAATTCTTTAATAAATGAAGTTTAGAAATTCAAAAATTATAACCTTAATTATTTATTTAAATTTATTCTAAACAATTTTGAAAACGTTTTATTAAAATAAATTTAAAAAAATTATTTATTTGAAATAAATTTTATTTTATTGAAATTAGAATTTTTTTTTCCTAAATCAAAATTTTCTTTTCTGTTTTAGAAAGAATTTTTACTTGAAACAAACAAATTTGTTTTTATTTGAAATAAATAAATAAAATAAATAATTAGGTAAATATAGTCATTATTTTTAAAAAATGAAGATAAAGATTAAAATTTTATTTTTGTCAGTCAAAATTTTTGATTCAATAAATAATAAAATTGAATTATTAAATTTTTTATTTAATATAAAATAACAAATTGTAACAATAAATATAATAAATAATTAATATTTAAAAAAATTATTCTATTCTCTCATTTTTTATTCTTTTTTCATTGAAATTTTATTTACACAAGTTGTTATCAAAAATTATGAATTATTATTAATGTTTATACATAAATTGCAAATATAAATTAATAATTTTTTTCGTCAGATAAAAAAATTGATATTTAAAAAATAGTTTTTATTTAATAAAAGAAATAATATATATATATATAATTTTCTTTGAATTTTGAAAAATTTAAATTGCATATTTATTTTAAATAATAAACTATATAATTATTTATTATCACGTTCTTTAATCAAATAATAAAATGTGTTAAAAAATGTTAGAATTAAAAAAAACATACCTACAACTCCTGATAAGATCTAACTTTAACTGCCGATAAAATGTTCTTTTCCAAAATAATATGATTGAAAATTTGTTTTAACTAAAAGGAAATTCAAAAAAAAAAATAATAATAATAACGTAAAAATTTATAAAAAGTGGAGTTGCGGATCAGTGAAAGTATTACGTTTTCTATTCACTTATTATATGAGCAAGAGCACCTAAAAAGGTGACAAAAAAAAATGATTACGTAATTTTTGAATGATCTATAACCTACATATATACTATGAAAAGAAATGAAAAGTAACAATATTTTGAGGTGAACCCTAAAGTTCATGGTTAAGTAATTATTACCGTCATTTCCTCAATTTTTGGCCAGGAAAATTAAACCAAATTAAAGTGACCCAGTTCTATATCTATTGAATAACATAAATTTCTACTTTTTTATTTCCTCAATTTTTTTTTTTTTTTTTTTTTTTTTAATAATTTAATTATTATAAAGAATGAAAAATCAACAAAGAAGGAAAAAGAAGGGGGTGGAAAAATGAATGACATTTTATCTATATAAATAAAAGTCGAAGTTTAGATATATTCATCATTCGGGAACATTTACTCGTAAAGTGTAAAAAAAAATATATATATATATAAAAATTAGAAATATTTTTTATCCAAAAAGAATAACGTGAAAAAAATTTTTAATTATGAAAAAAATTGTATTTTTATTATTTTTTGCATATCTTGTGAGTGAAACATTTTGCTTTACAAATTTATTTGATGGCTTACATATAATGCCATTTAAAAAAGTAAAAAGACATGGTCGCGATGGTACAGCAGCTCCATTAGTTTTAAATGATTCAAAAACAGAAACTGAAGCTACATCACCTCAAGAGAATGAAGATGAAGAAATGGAAACACAATCGCCACTACAACCAATACTACCACTAAAACCAATACTACCACCACAACCAATACCACCATCAGAACCAATATCACCACCAAACATTGTAGACAGAAATGATGGTATGGTATTTTTTTATGTATATAAGTTTTTTTTATATTTTAATAAAATTTTCTTTTTTTAATTTCTTATAATTACACGGAAAAAAGTACCTAGTTCGTGAAACTTTTGTAAACTATAGTTGTTCACTTTTAGATGGGGCCAAAGTTTGGAAATCTTTCATTAACTTTTTTCAATATTCCACAAACTTTTTTTTGTACGCGTGCGCAGACATTGATTGTCATGAAGGGAGTGATGAACGTTTGTGAAATCTTGAAAAAAGTTAATGAAAGATTACCAAACTTTATTGGGACCGTCCAAAAGTGAAAAACTAATTTACGAAAGTTTCGCGAACTATTTTTTTCCGTGTAGATATTAATTTTAGGATATATTAATATTAAATTATATAAATTTTAAAATTATAGTTATTAGGTCTACAGACTGTTTGATTGGATCTCAATTTAAAAAAATATATTTATATAAATTTTATCTAGTGAAATATTAAAAATTAATTAATAACTTCTTTTTTGTCGGTAATTATTAAAAATAATAAATTCAAAAATTTAAAGAAGTTTTTTTATTTAAGTATTATTTTTAATTTTTAAAGAAATACTTTTTTATAACTATAAACGTAATAATTAGAATTAAATTTTATTCCTTATTTTATTTTTTATGAAAAACAAAAATACTTTAATTGTTATTATTATTATTATTATTATTATTATTTCTGAAAGTACATATTACAATTAACAAATTTGAAAATTTAATCATTTTTAAAAAATTTTATCTAAAATTATTTGATTATTTTCAATTTTATCATTATTATTGTTGCTAATAAATTATTAATTATTAATGTTAAAATTTTTGTTTTCTAGATTCATCTCCTAAAAATATGAATTGTAGATGTATACCAGATAGTACTAAATGTGATGGTGTTAAAAAAGACAATGGTGCTAGATGGAGAAGATGGGATTTACGAATTGTAAATGATGTAAGTAATTTAGAGGGACTCATGCCTATGTTCTAAAAATCATTAGTTAGAATTTTCATTTTATGGAATTTCATTTGTCATAATTATTTTTGAGTAAAAATTTTTATTTGTTCGAATTAGTATTTTGCTGAATTTTCATCAAAACGATTTTCTATATTACAAAATTTTTATATAACCGAAAATTCACTTCACAGAAATTTTATTTTTTCGAATTTTTATTTACTCGAATTTTCATTTTATTCTTTCAGATAAATTTTTATTTGTTCAAATTATTATTTGATATAATTTCCATAGAATCGATTTTTCATACTATAGAATTTTTACTCAACCGAAAAATCATTTAACAGAATTTTAAATTGATAGAATTTTCATTTGTCCGAAATTGCAAATGACCGAATAAACAATCGATTTTGGCGCGATTTTTAAAATCAACCAATCACAATTTTATGGATAATTTTTGATTGGTTGATTTTAAAAATCGCGCCAAAATCGATTGTTTATTCGGTCATTTGCAATTTCGGACAAATAAAAATTCTATCAATTTAAAATTCTGTTAAATGATTCTTTCGTTTAAGTAAAAATTTTGTGGTATGAAAAATCAGTTGTATGGAAATTATATCAAACAATAATTTCCAGTCAATTTTATAAAATTTTTATAGAAAATTAAAAAAAAAAATTTCATAAAGTTTGTTTAAATTATTTATGAACGATTTCTTAAAAAAAAAAAATTTGTTTCCTTTTTCTTTTAGGAAGATTGTAATCCAAATGAAATATATTGTTGCTCAGAAAAGACATGTGGACAGAGAAAAATTTTCAATAATAAAAATCAACAATCAGAAAAATATGCTCACTATGGTTCATATCCTTGGCATGCTGAGATTTTAAGTCAAGATAATTCATTTATTGGAAGTGGAGTTCTCATAAGTCCAAATTATATACTTACTGTTGCTCACAAAATTGTTGGCTTGTGAGTTAAAAAAAAAAAATTTATTCTAATGATTTATTTTACAAAAAAAAAATTTTTTGTATTTTTTACCCACCTACATGCGGAAGCATGAGGGAAAAAAATTTATTTTTTATTAAAAAAACATTTCAATTATTATTAATTAAAATCTACATTTTATAATATTTTTTCAAAATTATATATTTACAGAAACAATAATTTCAAAATAGTGTTTGGTTCATGGAATACAACAAATAAAAATGAAAAAGTTATTGTTGCAATGGCAGAGTCAACGAAAATTCACGATGGTTATGATTCAGAATCTCTAGAAAATGATATAGCTATTATTAAAATTAATCAGAAATTAATGTATAATATTGATTCTAATATTAATGCAGCTTGTCTTCCAGAAAGAGACGTTTTACCAAATACTCAGTATGTGTATATTTATATTATAAATTCTTTTAATTTATTCTTTTTTTTTGTAAATGCTTATATTTTTTGTTAATATTATAGATGTTGGACTGCTGGTTGGGGAAAATCTAATTTCATTTATGATAATTATGAACATGTTTTAAAACAAGTATCTCTTAATATAATAAGTCAAGACGAATGTGAAAAGAAATTGAAAAAAACTAGACTTGGCGAAGAATTTATGTTAAATAAAAATAGTTTTATTTGCGCTGGTGGAGAACAAGGAAAAGATTCATGCACGGTAATAATAATAATTTATATAAAAGTGTGATTCCAGGTGAGATTTTGACTTTTTCGGAGTAGGTTAACCGATTGCAATGAAACTTTGGAATTGAATTGAATATATATAACAAAATTCCAAAGTTTCATTGCAATCGGTTAACCTACTCCGAAAAAGTTAAAATCTCACCTGAAATCGCACATAATATTAAATTTTATTTCAATAAGTATTTCTATAAAATATAGTGAAACATAATTAAAAATTTGTGTTTATAATAATATTATAAAAATAATTTTCAATTATAGGGTGACGGAGGTGGTGCACTTGTATGTAAAAATGAATTTGATCGATTTGAAGTTGTTGGCTTAACTTCTTGGGGAATTGGTTGTGGAGAACTTGATGTTCCAGGTGTATATATTAATGTTAAATCTTATCTCAAATGGATAGAAAAAGCAATGAATCCAGGAAGAAAATTGCAATTAAATCCTAGATCAATGCCATTGTAATTTTTCTCTTTGAATAGTCAAATTGTCCAAAAGCTGTTTTTATAATGTTTTATTTTGTTTTTAAATGAAAAAAAAAGAAAAACATTATCTAAATGCTATTTAGTATTAAATTACTCTTCGTTTTAATATAGAAATTATATTTTTTAAAAATTGTACTTAACAAAATATAATGTACAACGGATGAAGAGCCTTAGAATAGTGTAGCAAATTTTTAAAATAAGAATATTAAATATATTAATGTGCTTATTTGACTTAATGAAGAATAAAGACTAATTACATTTAAAAAAAAGTTTACATTTATTTTCTTATTCACAGAGATAAAAAAAAAATTAGAGAGCATTATACTAGTTGAGTAACTCAAAAAATCACAAATCCTTGGACATTATAATTAAAAAACCTATTTTACTTTTGATTCTTATATTTTCCTTAATATTTATTTGCAAATATATTTTTGAAATTTATTTACGTAATATTTTGACAGCACAATTAAATTACATTCATTCAATTAAATAAGAAAGAAAAGAAAAAATATTTTCTAACCAACAAAAATTTTCTAATGCAATTCAGTAAGATGAATGAAATCGAATTCTAAAATTGCTACTTATTGACGATTATTATCAATTTTGTCAATTTTTGATTTTAATCTCAGTTATTCCTTTACTTTTTGAACTTCGCCGATATTTATTTAGAAAGATCGCTTTGTTTAATTTTCGTCGAAAATACTCGTGTCACAATCACACGAATCATGAAATGTCTTGATGTTGTCAAGTACTGCTGGAGTCATAAAGTTACTAAATTTTTACTTGAGCAGGGTGTGGTAGTTGACGAGAATTATGATAAATGGCGACTGTGGGGGGGGGGGTAATGGAAACTAACCGAACTAATTTTCTTCAATCTTTTTCAGTTCTTTTATTACTAAATGAAACAGGAAATATCATTGAACCACCGAAGCGGACAAAATAAATATAAATTTTGTTTGTTTAGTTATTTCTCTATTTTTAAGACGTATAACACAATAAAAAAAAAATTTCTCACAATCAAATTATTTATAATACAGATCTATAAACAATTAATTTCATCATCAGATGGAAAAATGTCCAATATCGAATATAAAAAATTATCTAACGGACAAGGTGAAGTACAGTTTGGAATTTGTAATTCCCTTATTTCATGTGGTACTCCCAAGTAATGTAATATCTGTTTAGAAAACAAGGCATAATTTATTATTTTATTTTCTCTTATCGAAATATAAATAATAGTTTATATATAAAAAGTAAAAAAAAAAAAAAACCCAAAGTATATATAAAAATAATATATTTTTACTAATTCAAGAATTCGATTTTAAAAACTTACTTTTACAAAGTAATTGTTATTCAATTGTAGAAGTTCTATAATTACAGCACTGGAAAATTCTGGTGCATGCGGTTCAACAAGATTCAATGCAGCTAATAAACCATAAATATTAATATCATGACTACTGTATAAAAAAATTTTTTCCTTCTTTTTGTTATTGACTGCATCTGACATGTCTTTCATAATTTTTTGAACTAAAGGTCCTGAAATGATTTAAAATCTAATTAACAATGTTGTTTATTTTTATTTTCAATAATTTTAAATAAAATCAAAATTTGAATTTATACAGGGTGTTTTTATGTTCCGGACACCCTAAAACCTTTTTTTTAATCTCATTTTTTTTTCGTTGTTTAAACAAAAAAGAAAGTGAAATTAAAAAAAAATTATTAGGGGATCCGGAACATAAAAATCAAGCTGTATATTATTATATTAAATAATAATTCCCGTTAAAAACCTGAATTGATTCGTTGTAAACGTTTATTGTAATTTAAAATTTCCAATCTTGTTAATGCTGCTTCTAAAAATTGGCTATTATCTAAATATTCATTAACCCATGATGGTAATTCAAAATCCATAAATTTTAAACATATAAGATCACAGTAAAGTGTAAAAATATCTCTAGTTGTCGTTATATTTATTCCAGTTAATTGTGTTAAATTTTGAGTTAAATTTTCATAACTCTTCAATTTTTTTTTTACTTCTGGTAATTGTAAAACTTTATTATGTTCTTCTTTACTTCTTTATATATGGAAAATAAATAATAAATTATTATTATTGTTATAGTGAAATGAATATGATATTGTAATTTGCAGAAACGAAATTATCAATTATATTTGAACTTACGAATTACAAATATATACACGATTAAGAAGAATATCTTGTCCCTCTGGAACATAATTTATTGGAATAGGTTGCCAATTTAAATTATTTTTCCATTTTTGCAATTCATTTGGAGGATATAAACCAGCTAAGACGAGTTGTAGAGTCATTTTTGTACGTTCAAAATTAGTACTTCGTGCATAAATTTCATCTTCAATATAAGTAGTTCCTAAAAATTCGTTGTACATTAAACGAAGTAATTCTCCAAATTTATATGAACGCAATTTTCCTTTCTGTAAAATAATTTATTTTTATTGGAATGTTATACTTTTGATGTAACAATGTATAATTCTATTTCAATCTCTTTTTATCTCTTTTTCATTCTTTTTCATCTGTTATTTTACTTTTTTATTCTTTTTACCATTTTTGATACTGTTTTATCTTTTTGCGCAAATAATTTGATTCTACCTAGATAGCACGTAAGCTTGCAGCAATCTTGCGGCAAGCTTGCCGCAAAATATTGCCAACCTTGCACGGCAAACTTGCCGCAAGCTTCAAATGTCCCACCTGACCCAAGGTAAGCTCAACAAAAGATTGCAGTGTAAAGTTACTGCAAGATTGCACAATAAGATTATCGCAAGATTGCTCAGTAAGCTTGTACGTTAAGCTTGTAGCAAGGTTGGTGCAAGGTTGCCAAATAACCTTGCTTTGAACCTAAAAATTTTTTTTTAATGTTTCGTCAAATTACATAATTTTATTACATAAATTAGACGTTAAATTTACAAAAAAAATTTTAGGTTCAAAGCAAGGTTATTTGTCAACCTTTCACCAACCTTGCTACAAGCCTGCCTTGCAAGCTTACTAAGCAATCTTGCGATAATCTTATTGTGCAATCTTGCAGTAACCTTACACTGCAGTCTTTCGGTAAGCTTACCATGCAAGCTTGGGTCTGGTGGAACATTTAAAACTTGCGGCAAGTTTGACGTACAAAATTTGCAATATTACGCGGCAAGCATGCCGTAAGGTTGCTGCAAGTTTACATGCTATCTGTGGATGTAGAATAAAAAAAAATTTTACTTACATTGGTCATTGCTGCCAACTTCACAGGATAATAACTTTGATTGATGCCTTTTAAATTAGGGTACACCCATTCTGGTGTACGATCTCCATGTCTAAATATCTATTGAAATAAAATATTATTAATATAAAATTATTAATAATAATAATTATAATAGTATTATTATATTATTAATATAAAATTTTTCGAAAATTTTAACAATTTCTCTGACAATTCGTTATACATAAAGGTATATAAATGGCACGACACCATTTGGTAAATTGAGTTTTTAAAATTAAATTAAAATTAATTAACTCACCACATTAACTAATTTAACTTCAAAATTAGAATCATTTTTAAAACATAATACACAATCAATAATAGAAACAATAATTAATAACTTTAATACAAAATACGTAACTAACAACATGTTCTTTATTTAAAATCTTTAGAATTTTAAAAGAAAAAAAAAAATTTTAATTAGAAATTAGAAATAAAATTATATTAAATAAATCATTTAATTATTCTGGTAGTAATATTTGACAATTTTTTTTACTATATTTTACTAATTCATATATAATTAAAATTAACAATAATTAATTGAAAAAAAAATTATCCATTATTAATAAAAAAAAAAAATTTGATAATGAATATAAAAAAAATAAAATACGAAATTCTTTTTTTTCCTTCTAAGTCACATTATTTTCTTATTATCACTATACAGCAGCCAAATTTATTGGAAAACTGATATTATTTTACAAATTATAGCAATTCAATCGATCAATTATTTCCCAATATAATTTCCTAATGTAAATCTAATCTCTAATAATGTTTTTGGACAAAGTTCACGATAAACTAAATATCTATATATATATATATATATATATATGAGTTCAGAAAGAAGATAATACTGTTAAAATTATATGCATTCATTGCAACTGCATGTTATATATATACATACAAACTAGTTCAAAAATTAAAAAAAATAAAATAAAATACTCGTTTATTATGTGGAACATAATAAACAGAATTACTGGATATAACATTAGGCCCAAAGAAATGATATATTTTTCTCACACAGCCTAATAAATATTTATTAGATTCAAATAAATTTTTATTTAATTTAAATAAAAAATTATTATTAACTCTAAATAAATAGGCTTTGAGTTTATTTAACTCAAATATATTTTATTTGGTTCAAAGAAAACATTTCTTTGGGTGTAAAACTTTCAAAAATTGTGATATTTTGTTGTATTAATTGTTAAACAATATTTAAAAATTAATATATATAAAATAAGAGGGTTAAGTGTTACACGTCACATTTTGGATTTTCCATCAATTTCCAACTATTTAATAATAATTATATAATTAATTATAATTTTTTTTTAGAATTATTTTAAAAAAATAAAAACCTTGAAACCCGATGAAAAATCCGAAATGTGACGTCACACCTAACTTCAAATTATCTACCCAGATAGCACAACAATTTGACACAATTTATATTCTTGATTCAAGAGGATTTTCGCAAAAGGAATTTTCCTCTATTTTCAAAAACATTTTTTTCTGTATTGGGATCTGAAATACTGCGATACGCCATCTAGTGACGACCCCGTTGTGTCAGCCATTTTTCGTTTCAACCTTTTTAAAATATATGTAGAAGAAAGAGATAAAAAATCAAGATGGCTGACGCAACGGGGTCAGTTTCCCTATAATTCCCTGATTTCAGATCCCAATAATAATAGTAGTAATAATAATAATATTAATAATAATGTTATTATTTTATATTATATTATATTTTATTATTTATTATTATTACAATAATTATTATAATTATAATTATAATAACAGTTTTAATAATAATAATTATTATTATTATTGTTATATAATATTATAATATATAGTATATATACACGGAAAAAAAGAAAAAGTAACTTTTACTACTTTAAAAGTAAAATTGGACCTGTCCGAAGTTTCTGCGCATCTCTGGTAACTTTTACTCCAAAAATAGTAAAATTTGCTCCAGAAATAGTAAAATTTACTCCAGAAATAGTAAAAATTATTAAAAAAATAGTAAATTTTACTATTTTTTGAGTAAAAGTTGCCAGAGATGCGCAGAAACTTCGGACAGGTCCAATTTTACTATGAAAGTAGTAAAAATTGCTTTTTCTTTTTTTCCGTATATATATATATAGAAATACACGTGGATTGAATGATTTCTAACAAAACGTGTCAATAGAACTAAATAACATAAAACTATTGTCAAATAAATAAAGTAAATAATTGAATTTGTTTAAATATATGAATTAAATATATTCAATTACTTACTTTATTTATTTGACAATAGTTTTATGTTATTTAGTTCTATTGACACGCTTTGTTAGAAATCATTCAATCCACGTGTATTTCTATATATATATATATATATATATATATATATATATATATATATTTGTCATTTAGAATAAAATAACATTTTATATAACTTTAAGATCCGCATAGTACAATATTTACATTATATTGTTAATTTAAATAAAAAGTTAAAAAAAATGATAAAGTTTCTATGTACAGAATGTTTTTTTTTGTTCTTTATGAATATATAAAATAAATTTACATACAGCCACGCGCAATAAATTTTCCATAACATATATATATATAAGCACACGATATTGTTTGATATTGATTATAATAATTTATGAAAATTTATTGCAACACTTAATAAAATATAACTCTTTTATAATTATTATAATAACTTAAAAAAATATTTGATTTATAATAAATTATTCTTTTTTTCCAATAAAAAAATCCGCATATTTAAAGCGAAATCGACGACATTTTTCAGACACACTTCACTTTTCTTATCTAGTTAACATATAAAGTTAATTATAGTGGCGAAAAAAAAGTTTTGTAAGTATAAATAGAAAAACTTTAAAATAGAATATTTTTAAATTAGTTTTACTTTTATTTGACTATTTTAATATTTAATTTAATTTTATTTGTTAAAAAATAGAAGGCTTTTTTTTAAATAAGAATCAAATTAATTGAAATTAAATTAAAAGTTTTGAATTTAGTCGCATTTTTTTCAAATTTTGGAAAAATAGAAAAAAAACTAATTCTTTTTTATTCTCAAAAATTGTTTTAAAAATTATTCATGAAATAATAAATTAATTATTAAAATAATGTAAAAATTAAAAATTTCTAATGCAGAAACATTTACTCGTTTGATGAATAACATTTGTGTGACATTTTTTAAATTTTCTTTTAAGCAAAGAATTAAAATTTGAAATTTAAAATTAAAATTTTTATAACATAAACAAAAAAAATTAATTCTGCTACATTTTTTAAAAAATTTTTTCATCTCCATAAGAAAAGAATTGAAAAAAAACAAATTTTATTCTATTACAAAAAAAATATATTTCAAAAAAATGAAATATTTTTTCCAATTTCATTGAATTCCTTCTTTTTTTTAAATTTAATGAGAAAAAAAACTGGTATCGATTCTGTTATTTGCTTTCTTTTAGATATTTTTATCAAAAGG
The DNA here is from genome assembly GCF_019393585.1 of Leptopilina boulardi. Classification (NCBI taxonomy): domain Eukaryota; kingdom Metazoa; phylum Arthropoda; class Insecta; order Hymenoptera; family Figitidae; genus Leptopilina; species Leptopilina boulardi. The sequence continues at coordinate 273,161 of NW_026137969.1, forward strand.
AAATTAAAATGAATAGAAAATATCTTATCTTGTGACGCTTTCAATTTGGGGATTCCACACATAAATTTTGATACCTTCAAAATCACATAATTCTTTAGATTAGTTTAATCAGTAGTTTGTTGATGATTAGAAAAAAAAAATTATATTCCAGGTGAAAAATTTAATTCGACAGAATAGAGCAAAGTTAACAAAAAAAGAATAAGAAAAAATTTTGAGATATTAATTAATTAATAAAAGTTAATACAGAAAAATATTTTTTGATTTTCCAAAAAAAGATGGTTAAATTTTGAATTTTTTGAAAAAATTTTCTACATCATTCGTAAGAGAAGGAAAAAATAATATTTCGAAAAAAAAAAAAATTTTTTATTTGGATCACTTCAGGAATTTTGCCCAAAAAACTCTCTCTTAAATAAAAGTCAATAATTTTAAACAAAAAACAGAGGTACGAGAAATAATTTATATATATATATATATATACATATATATATTTCTAAAAAAAGTACTTCCTATACTATTCAAAATTGGACCGGATATATGCCGGAAAGATGATTGATATTAAATACAAAGCAGTGTCGAAATATTAAAACTCGGATATGGTCGGCATACAATCAGAAGTACAGTGAGGGGGAGAAAAAATACCTGCGTGGAAAAATTAATTTTTATTCCACAATTTTTAATCGATTTAGAAAATTGTTTTTAAAATAATAAAATTATGTTTAAAAAAATTTTTTTTTCTCAATTTATTAAATTTTTAACATCAACAATTTTTTTTTTTTTTTTTTTTTGCTTTAAATACCGTTTTTTATTTGAAAGTAATAATTGTACTGATAGTAGCTAAAATTATTAAAATAATGTACTAATATAATGTTTATAACTATATATATATTGTTTATAACAATTTTACTAATTTTTCTAAAATATTGTACATTTAAGAAAATATTTAAAAAGAACAAATCTTAAACACCTAAAAACAAACAGACTGTGTATTTGTTAATTAGAGTTTGTTTAAACAATGTCAAACTAAAAAGAATGAAGATAAAAAAGTATGTTTCGTTAATCGTAATCAATAATAAATGTTTGTTGCAAAATGAAATTTTTATTAACTTTCTTAGAAGAAACTGAGAATTATAAATTGTTTATAACATAACAAAACAATTATTTATAATAATAAATGTTATTGATATAATCTTTTATATTAGAAAGACTGAAAATTACATATATTAAATTAAATTGCTTAATGTTAGTATAATTTTAGCAAAAATAGTTTTTGTCCACTTAATTTGTTTATATAACAAATGTAAAAAAAATTTAAAATTGTATATATCGGATTCCCGCTTACTTTGGATATTTATTCTTGCCCCTTAAAATCCGTTTTATGTGAATGTCTGTATACCTAAGTTTGATACAACGGAAATAAAAAAAATTTTCATGAAACTTTTCCTAAAAATCAGTTTTCTGCAAATTATTGCCGCACATTATGTTTTAGCATAAAAGTAATTTCAAAAAGAGAAAGAATACAAAATTCTGCGTAATTTAAAAAAAAGTTAAACTCTATACCTCAAAAATTGTCCGAGATATTACTTTCTCAAAAACCCGTTTTTGCCCCTGATTTTAGCAAAAAAAATCCGGTATTTTTTAGTTTTTCGGTTTTTGAACATTTCTACTAATTATTTTTATACTACTATTTTTTCAATAAAAAAATACTAATATTTATGATTTATTATTTATTATATAAAAATAATTTTCGTATTCATTCATTTGGTCTCTCCATACACCTTAAATTAGTCATATTTACATTTGCTTTTGTTTTTGAAAGGTTCTGACAATTTCAAAATTGTATTTTGTAATTCAGTTATAATGTATATTGATATTGTTTTCAAGAAATGTGTTATTGATTAAAATTCAAGTTAGATTTTATTTAATAGTGCACAATTTAAAAAAAAAAGTATTATTTACGGGGATTTTAATATTTTTTATGTTGTTTATTTTATTACCTAGTTTATTAATTATAACATTATGAAACAACTTTGTTTTGTATGAAATTAATAATTAAAAATTGAAGATTCAGGATGTCTATTTTTAACGTTAAACATTGGGCTTTTTTAAAAAAAGGTATTATTTAAGCTTTTTTTATTATATATTTAATAATAATTAATATTTTTTTTTATTTAAATCCAAACTTACTAAAAATATAAATTACTTTGTTTCACTACTTAAAAAAGATGCAGAAAAATGTTTTCTGAAATGTAATAACATTACAACATTTGTTAAAATAAAAAGGAAAAAGCTATAAATCTTTTTAAAAATTTAAGTTTTTTCAAATTATCCCGGACTGTTTTTGAGGTACATAGTTCAAATTTTTTTTTTAATACGTAAAATTTTGTAATCTTTCTTTATTTGAAACTACTTTTATTGCTAAAATGTAATAAGAGACAACAATTTGCAAAAACTGATTTTTAAAAAAATTTTCGGTTATACAGCGTTGTTACAGCGAAATTTGCATTATTGTTTTTTAACTAACTTTACTAGAGTAGAATGATTTAATTTTCAAAAACTGACTCACAATTTAGGGAATTATTTTCTTTTAATAAATAGAGAAACAATATGTCACCTGATAAAACCCGTATATTTTTCTCAACATATAAGATCATTTACGTTTATCTTTTAAATGTGTAAAATTCCTATATAGTCATTATCATTGGCTTTCGACATTACCAGAAAGTTTATTGTTGATTTTGAAAATTGAAATTTTTATTTAAAAAAAAAAGAAAAATTATTTTTATCCAAAAAATAAACATCAGTTTTTTTTTAAAATAAGTATATATCATTAATGTACAAAGATTTTGAATTGAAAAAAAAATATATTTAATAAGTGTTAAAAAAAAAAACAAGAATTTAAAAAACAGAAAGTAACAAAAAAAAACCTTTTATAACTATTTCAGGTGGAATAGACAAATTTATTTTTAAAAAAAGTTGACTTGAATAGAAACTACATTTGTTTATTTGAAGGAAAAAAAATTTTTTACAAATTTTAAAAATCATGTTGCCTGCTAATACTGCGATTACTTTATTAATTATGATGCTTTTCTGCATTATATTAATAAATTCCATAGAAAATATACCGGGAAAAAAAGTTCAATTAGTCAGTGTGGTAAGTTTGAATTCAATGTTTACTAAGTTATCAAAAAATGAAAAACCTTTTTTTAAATAAAAAATTTAATTAAATTGAAAATTTTTAAAATAATTAATAATTATAATAATAATTAATATTATTTTTTATAAAACTTTGGTAACTATGTATTTTTGGGGACACTGTTTACAAATTTAAAGTCAAATTTTCAAAATCCAAAATGTCGGATCCAATATGTCGATCGAATTTTAAAATTTCTTGTAAAACTTAGTATATCAAAGGGGTTTTTGGGGTTGCTGATTACGAATTTTAAGTCAAAATTTAAAAATCCAAAATGGCGGATACAATATAGAGGTCAAGTTAAAAAAAAATTTTAATTTTTATAAAAGTTGGTATCTAGATATTGTTGGGGTCACTGATTACAAATTAAAAGTCACATTATCAAAATCCAAAATAGTGGATCCAATATGGCGGTCGAGTTTTTAAAATTTTTTTTAATTTTTAATAAAACTTGGTATCAAGAAATTTTTGGGGTTGATTGCAAATTTTCGATTTAAAAAATCCAATTTGGCGGATCCAATATGGCGAAAAATTATTAAAAATTATTGTTGTATTTAAATATCAAAAATTTTACTATATATTCGTAATCAGCAATATATTAAAAATCTTTCTTTCAATATTATAGAAAATTTCAAATTTTTAAATTCGACCATACACCTATAACTTTGCGTCAAAAGAACCATTCAAAGATAATTTTTTTTTTGAGGTCCAATGATATTATTTCACATATCTTTATAAATACACACATATTGATAAATATTAAATAATGAATAAAAAAAAAAATTGAGTTGTAATTTATTTTGATCTTGACACAGTTCGAAAAAAAGAGGTTACTCTCGGTAGAATATTTTTTATCATAATTTATATGCCCACAGGTATTTAGACATGGCGATCGTACTCCAGATATTGTATATCCTAAAATGCCTTATACTGATAATAATTTTTACCCAGACGGCGTTGGAGGATTAACAAAAGTAGGTTTTAAAAAAAAATAATCTTTATAAACAAAAATCCATATAATTAACTAATTATAGGCAGGTCTATATATATATATTAAACTGTATTTTTAAATTTTAGGAAGGCAAAGAAAGAGCTTTTACACTTGGAGTAAAATTGCGTGAGAGATATAATGATTTTTTAGGATCAATTTATAATTCCGACGATGTTCATGCTCAAAGTACGGATTACGCAAGAACAAAAATGACATTACAACTTGTTCTTGCAGGAATATATCCTCCAAATCATGAACAACAATGGAAATCAGATTTACATTGGCAACCAATTCCAACAGTTTATGTACCTGAGAAAAAAGACAATCTACTTTTGAGAACATATTATTGTAAAGCGTAAGTATATATTTTTTTTTATATGACGATATTAAATAAGTAATTTTATTTATTTCTAAAATCTACCCACATAGCACGACTTCTTGCTGTGAGGTTACTATTAGGATTTCTGTAAGGTAAGATTACACAGTAAGGTCGTGGTAAGTTTACATGGTAAGGTTGTGGTAAACTTACACGGTAAGATTGTTGTAAGCTTCCCGTAAGGTTACTGTAAGGTTACTGTAAACATAGAGTAATATGAAAATATATTAAAAATAATTATATTATAATATATATTATATTATAAATTTTTTTTTAAATTATATATGCCATAGAAAACTACTGCGCATAAATATTAATAAAATTTATTTATTAATAACATTCTATGTTTACAGTAACCTTACAGCAATCTTACAGTAACCTTACGGTAAGCTTACAACAACCTTACCGTGTAAGCATTACCACAACCTTACCATGTAAACTTACCACGACCTTACTGTGTAATCTTACCTTAGCTTTACTGTGTAAGCTTACTGTAATGGCGGAAGTTTTAAGATGACCTCAAGTTTACTGTAAGCTTACACGGTAACCTTACAAACCCTACAGATATCCTAACAGTAACCTCACAGCAAGAAGTCGTGCTATGTGGGTACTTATTTACTTAGCTACAATCTAAAAATTGTAATTCGACTATATAGTCAAATAAAAAAAAAAATGTTTTCTTTTTAGATTTTTAGATGCATATGAAAGCTTAAAAAAGGAAGCAGTGATTCAGGAAAGTCTAAAAAGATTTGATCAGATTAAGGATGAATTGTCTTACACAACAGGATGGCCAATGAATGACATATACGATCTTTATACACTTGATTGCAATCTTGTGTGTTTAAATTATATGAATAGGATACTTCCCAATTGGAGTGATAAGGCATTTAATCTTCTTAATGATTCAACTTTGACAACTTTCAATTTAATGAATTATAATAATCAATTGAAAAGATTGAATGGAGGTGGGTCAATATTATTTATTACACAAGAAAAATTCAAAATCATAGTAGAAAATATTTTCCAGACAGCAAGTAAGCTAGCGGCAAGATTGCTATGTAAGTTTAAAATAAAACTTGAAGCAACTTTGCTGCAAGCTTACTTAGCAAATTTATTTTTAACCTTGCTCACTGTCAAGCAATCCGACTTTAAAGAAAAATCCTCCCGAGACACGTTCTAGTCACTATGGGTTTGGCGCCCTCTATGAGTCACGTGATAAATAAATTTTCCCAAACACTACATTTCTCAACGGCATAAACCGTATATTCTGTTCGTTCGCCGCTACTAAAAAAAATTTCTTTTCCTCCTCTTTATCTAAATTCAGAGGCTATTATCGAGGCGCATGATTTTTCCTAAAAATTAAAAAGATCGAAAATTTAATTGATCGAATTACATTAAGTCGATATTTTATTTGAACGAAATTCTAAATGATCGATATTTAAAATGGTCAACATTTTATTTGGTCGATATTTTATTTATTCGAAATTCTAAATGATCGATATTTAAAGTGGCCGATATTTTATTTAGTCGATATTTTATTTGATCCAAAATCTAAATGGTCGACATTTTATTTAGACCAAATAAAATATCGACTAAATAAATTGTTGACCACTTTATATATTGATCATTTAGAATTTCGAATAAACAAAATATCGACTTAAAGTAATTCGATCAATTAAAATTTCGAACTTTTTAATTTTTGGGAAAAATCATGCGCCTCCTATTTGTGCCTATAATTTTGATGTCGTCAAGATGAAATTAAAAAAAAATTCAAAAATCCATTTATTTTTATCAAACACGGCACTAATATATTTATGTTTCCAAAAAAATTATTTGATAAACGTTCATTATTTTGATTATAAATTTCTTGAATAAAAAACAGTTTTTATATTATAAACGACTCTCAGCCAGGTGTTTTTAGTTTGATCATGTCCGTATGGACTTCAATGTGCGTTCAAAATGTCGATGTTCACGTGTTCTGCAATATTAGCTGCGTTCTTTATCGATCCATGAGAAAAGTAAATCGTTCAGGGTATAATCATTTTTATTTTATATTTTGTTTCGAAATTCGATAGACAAACACACTTAACCTCAAAATTTATATTTAATCACGAATTCAGAGAAATCTACCAATGCAATTGAATCAAATATATAACAAAGTTAATTATCAAAACTCATTTTATTTTATTTTTCATTATTTCTCTAGCAACCGTTTTCCATGTTTAAAATACGAGAAAAATTGATAAAACTGGAAATAAATTGTTTTCCCCATAAGAATAACACATTGTGTCTGAACTCGAAATATCTCGATGACCTGAAAAAGCCTAATTATTCCCACTAGCCATTTGTCATAATTCTTGTCAACTACCGCACCCTGCTCTAGTGAAAATTTAGTGACTTATTATAGTAACTTTTAATTTTACCTATATAAAGTCACTAATTTTTGGTTAAGGCCAACGCACAATAGAATCGCGAAAGTCGTTCGCAAACGAGATACAAGAGATATAAAAGGATACAAATATATCTCTGTCTTTTTCTAACTTATGTTTCACTTTCGTGAACCTATTCTGCTTAGGCCTTTAGTTTCCATTGTCCCCACCTGCCAAAATTCCCACTCGCAATAAAGTTACTACATTTTCACTAGAGCAGGGTGCGGTAGTTGACGAGAATTATGAGAAATTGCGAGTGGGGGCAATATGAAAACCTTCCAATTATGACGCTGCATAATAAGTCTAACAAAGTTAAAATTATTAGAATATTTAATGAATTGTAAAAAATTATTATACAGGAGCACTTTTAAAAAAAGTTACTGAGGACATGGATTCAGTTGCAAATGATGGTGGACAAAAAGAGAAATTATTTTTATACAGTAGCCACGATCTCAATGTTTATGCAATGTTGGCAGCTCTAAATGTTGTTGAGCCACATCTTCCACATTTTACAAGTGCAGTTATAATAGAACTTTATACAATCAATGAAAAGTATTACGTTAATGTAAGTTAAAATTAGATTTATTTTAATATTTTTGTTATTGTTAATTAACATTTATTTAACGTAATTTATTATATAATTTTAATATTAGCCTGGTTATAATTTCGGCTTAAATTCGGACATATCTGTTTTTACAGTCGGAAACATAGATAATACTTTTTTTTTTTTATTTATTTTAGGTCTTACACTATTTGGGTATTCCATCTGTAATGAAGTCAGTTGAAATACCAAATTGCCCGTCACCATGTCCATTAGAAACATTCAACAAAAGTATTAAAGATGTCATTCCATCTGAAGAAGAGTTACAATGCTAACAGTATTAAATTGTACCATTTCTCGTGTTAAGTTATATTTTAATTTATATATAATTAATAATTTATATGTACAACTAAACAAAATACATTTGATATTATTGAACAGGTAATAAAAAAAAATTTTCATCTACAAACTTGTTATTTATATTTGTTCTTATTTATTCTCATATTCCTCTCTTCTCTTAAGTCTTTAAATAATAAATGTGCTAACCTCAAAAAAAACGTATAAGATATGGGGGTCGCTGATTACGAATAGGAAGTCAGATTTTCAAAATGGCGGATAGAATATGGAGGACAATTTTTCTAAAAATTGACATTTTTTAATGAAACTTGGTACCTAGCGATTTTTTGGATCGGTAATAACGAATCTAAAGTCAGATTTTCAAACAGGGTGTCTAACAAGGATTGAGAAAAAAATTCCCTGACTCCTCCCTGAAATTTTTTTTATTTTTCCCTGACTTTTTAATAACTTTTTAACTTAACTTTTTTTGGACAAAAATATGGTTATTGACATATTTAACAATAAATTAATTTCTAATGGTAGTAACAAATGGTAATAAAAACCATTCAAGTTTTTTTTAAATTAAAAAATTTGAATTTTTGTAGAAATTTACAGAAATTTCCCTGACTTTAAATGAAATTTTTTGAAATTCCCTGACTTTTCCCTGACTTCCCTGATCGTTAGACACCCTGTCAAAATTTAAAATGGTGGAGTCAATATGGAGGAAAATTGTTTTAAAAATTGATAAATTTTAGTAAGAAATTTGATATCTACGAATTTTTGTATATAATCCCCGAATCCTGACAACTTTTTTACCTCGTGTATCGTAAATGTTGCAAAATTTTCATGTTTTATTACTTTGGAAAATAATACATGTTTGTTTTTAAATAATGCCTTGTTGAACTTGAATTTGAAAAAGAATTACGCAAGAAAATAAAAATTAATCTCTTTTAATGTTTGCTATTTTTAAATTAAAATGATTTTTTAAAAGAAAAGTAATGAAATTTATATATATATATATATATTAGCATTATAGGTAAAAATGATTGTATAGCGAAATGAGATAACAAAATAAAGAATGGGATTATATATCTACACATGTTTCTGAAGAATAAACTTATTGTTAAAATGTATTCTTCATTGGTGGGAGTACTTTTATAAATAGGCTGTTATAAAAACATTTAGTATTTATAGAAAAGTGTGCATTTCATTAGTACTTCTCGTGTTTTATTGTCATTTTTATTTCAAACTACAGATGGGTTAAAAATTACTAAAAAAAAAAAAAAACAGAAATTTTATAAAATAACTAAACTGAATGATCTATAGATTTTAACTGATAAATACTAATATAATATGAAATTCCTCCTAATATTTTGTATTTTAAGTATTGTTTTAATCAACGTTAAATGTCAGTATGAAGTTAAACAATTAAATGTGGTAAGTATTATTTAATAAAAAAATATATATGACAAAAATTATTTTTATTTAAAAATATAAAAATCAAAATATATGTGACATATTCTATAATTTTCTATATTTATTTTTAACAATACAAAAATAAGAAACACATGAGCTCTAAAAGTTAGAATTTCAATTTCATAGAACTTGAAATTTGATAGAATTTTCCTTTTGACAAATTTTAATTTTTTAATTTATTATCTAACAGAATTATTTAAATTTTTAATAGTTATTTCGACATGGAGAACGAACACCGGATTTTTTCTATCCCGCATTACCATATACCATAAAAGATTTTTATCCATATGGCATAGGAGGATTAACGAATGTAAGTTATAATTTCATTCTTCTTGAACAATTAAATATTTATATAAGAAAAGAAATAACCTCTCTATTATATAAAAAATCTTAATTATTACAGTTAATGTTTTTAAAAAAACTATACGAATAGTTGAGTAACTACAAAAATACACTTGATTTCAGCAGTTTTAAGTGGCAAATGAAGCGGGAAATTTAAATTCATTTTTTAGTTTCATTAATATTAAAAATATAAAAATTAAATTAATTTTCATTTATTACAAATTAAATTAGTTTTTAGAAAAAAGTACATTTAGAAGAATCATACAAATATAAAATGAATATTTTCTTATTCAGACTGATAGCGTGATTAAAGGCTAATAATAATTCTATCAAGTTTTATTATTTGATAAATAATATTTTTAATATTACATAATAATATTTAATAATTATTTTAGATTTAGAATAATAGAAGGAAAAATTACTGAAAAGTGAATTTATTATCTATCTCAATTTAATATTTCATTATCTATTTTTATTAAAAATTATAAATAAAAATTATTTTTTTATAATATAAATTTCATTATATTACTTATAATAATAGCTGCAAATAAGCTAAAATACTAAAATACTTGCAGCAAACTTGCAGCAGACTTGCTGCAAACTTGCTTTGCAAGCTACGTTAGGACATTGCAAGTTTGCACTGCAAGCTTGCTGCAAGTTTGCTGCAAGCTTGCAATGTCCCAACGTAGCTTGTAAAGCAAGTTTGCAGCAAGTCTGCTGCAAGTTTGCTGCAAGGTTGCTGCAATCTTCCTGAAAGTTTGCTGCAAACTTGCACCAAGCTTGCATTGGAAGATTGTAAATTTATTATTTAACGTATTAATTAATAAAGAATTAATTTAATTTAAGATACAAATTCCCTTTACTATGTATTAGCACTATAGCTGGGAGGTAAAAAAAATTTACTGCGCAGCCCTATGTGCTATAGAATTTAACTGCGCATTGTTTTTTTGTTTATTTAAAATATAGTTTTGCAAAATATAATGTAGTATTTGCAAACTTGCAGCAAACTTGCAGCAGACTTGCTGCAAACTTGCTTTGCAAGCTACGTTGGGACATTGCAAGCTTGCAGCAAGCTTGCAGTGCAAACTTGCGTGCTATCTGGGTATATTCAATGATAACCCTGGCGGATTCGATTTGCGTAATGTCTACTTAACTAAGTGGACTTTAGGTAGACATTAGGTAAACATGTAAAAAAACGTATAAAAAAGGTATTAATCGACTTATTATGATAAAAAAAAAGTTGATAAAAGAGTAAATAAATGTTTATAGAGTAAATTCGTACAAAATTTGTAATTAATAAAGCATTAAATAATTAATAATGAATGGAAATGTGCGCGAGGTACCTGATCAGTTCAGCTGTACAATTATTTTCGTGCTATTTTCATGAAAAGAATATAAATTAACGGCAAAAACAATTGATATTTATAAAAAAGTGTAAAATTGATTTAATTTGAGTGTTTGCAATACTAATTATTAAATAATAATTAAGTTTTTATCAAATGTGAATAGTGTTGTTGAGTGTTGTGAAAACCTGTGAAAGCTAATGAGTTACTACATTACCGATCGCATATGAGAGATGGCGCCACCAGTTTTTACAATACAGTGCGAGCATGTTTTCTTCCAAGCTTTTGCTTTGAAAGAAAATAAAAAGTCAATTTTAAAATGCAGAATAAAGTTATACAAATAATTATTGATTTCATAATTGTTTCTCGTCCAATATTACGGGCATGATTGCAGCTTTTTTGTTACACTCATCGAGAACTTTTTATTATCATATGCGATCGGTAATGTAGTAACTCATTAGTTTTCACAGGTTTTCACAACAGTATTCACATTTGATAAAAACTTAATTATTATTTAATGATGCTTTATTAATTACAAATTTTGTACGAATTTACTCTCTAAACATTCATTTACCCTTTTATCAACTTTTTTTTATCATAATAAGTCGATTAATAGCTTTTCTATACGTTTTTTTTACATGTTTACCTAATGTCTACCTAAAGTCCACTTAGTTAAGTAGACATTACGCAAATCGAATCCGCCAGGGAAAAAATCTATTTTACTTTGATTCTTATATTTTCCTTAATATTTATTTGCGAATGTATTTTTGAAATTTATTTACGTAATATTTTGACAGCACCATTAAATTACAGTCATTAAGTTAAAAAGAAATAAAAGAAAAAATATTTTCTAACCTACAAAATTTTCTAATTTCATTAAGATGCATGAATTTACAAAAATTTTTATTCCTTCACTTTTTGAACTTCGATGGTATTTATTTAGAATGTTCGCTTTGTTTATTTTTCGTCGAAATTATTCGTGCCACACGAAATGTCTCGATGTTGTCAAGTACTACTGGAGTCATAAAGTTACTAAATTTTTACTTGAGCAGGGTGCGGTAGTTGACGAGAATTATGACAAATGGAGAGTGGGGATTAGGATTTTTTACCCAGATCAAATCAAGATTATTGTTGAATTTTGTTTTCTTAACAAAATACAAAAATTTCAATATTTTTTTTTCTAGAAAGGTAAATCCAGAGCATTTGAGTTTGGCCAATTTCTTCGTGAAAAATATAATTCATTTTTGGATACAACCTACATTCCAGAGGAAGTTGAAAGTATTAGTTCAAATTTTGGACGTACCAAAATGACATTACAACTTGTTTTAGCTGGTTTATATCCCCCAAATGTAAATCAAACGTGGAATAAAAATTTAAATTGGCAACCAATTCCAACAAATTATAATGATAGAACTAAGGACAATATTTTTCAACGAAGACATATTTGTTCAAAGTTGGTGTTGTTATTTAAAATTTTTTTTTAGAAAATTTATCAAAATTTATTTAAAATTTCAATTTTATGATTTTATAAAATGATTAAAATGTTAAAAATTTTATCTACTCTGCAGATATCTTCAGGAGAGGGAAAATGTAATAAAATCCCCAGAATTGGCTCCAAAAATTGCATCATTCAAAAATTTAATGAATAATATGACAATTTTAACGGGAATAAATATAACTGATTTGGAACATTTATATTCTTTATATGCTAATTTTGTAGCCTTACAACGAATGAATTTTGTTTTACCAAATTGGACACACAATATTTTTCCCGAAGGACAATTATATGATGCAATGATTATGAATTTAAAAGTACAAAATTATAATGATTTGATCAAAAAAATACACGGAGGTATATTTAGATTATGCAATAAAATATTTTTTTTTTAATTTTTCTTAAAAATAAATTCTTTTTACTAAAAAAGAAATTTTGATATATTATTATTATTTATCTGCGTATTAAATGACAGGTGGTATTGTTCGTACAATGTTAGAAAATATGCAGAAATCTGTAACACTTGAAGATAATGAAATTAAATCTAAAATAAATTTATACAGTGGTCATGATGTGAATATTTTGGCTTTACTGTCTTCACTGAATTTGGTAGAAGCACATTTACCTGAATTTACAAGCGCTGTAATTATTGAACTATTGTCTTTAGAAGAAAAGTACTACGTTAAGGTAATTTTAAATTTTATACTATTATTGTTTTTTGAGAGAAATTTAAATTAGATAAAATACAAGCTCTATAAAAAAGGCAATATAATTGAAATAAAAATTAAATTAATAAATAATAAATAAAAAATTATTTAAACAATTTTTTAAAACCATTTTCTTACACATATTTATATTTTAAAATGTTTAACGATTTTTTTTCTTTTAGATTTGGTATTATACTGGTATTCAATCTAATTTGACAGAATTAACAATACCAAATTGTTCATCTCCATGTTCATTCAAAACCTTTATTCAAGCGACAAAAAATATTATCCCTTCGGATGAGGAATTTAAATGTATTTAAAAAAGTTCCTAAATATTATTAATTTTCCATAAATTAGGAAAATAGGAAATATGTTATTGTTTCATTCAATGACATTTTTTTTTATATGAAATTATTTAATTTTAAATAATTTACTAATATAAAAAAAGCAAATTTATATGTAACCTGTTTTTTACTGCGACTAAAATAGAACATTGTACAAATGTATGTAGAGAAAAAAATATATATATCAATAGTTATAAATGCTATCATCTGTTCTTATTATTTTATAATCATCACTAAAGCTTCTTAATCAAATGTGAACATATGTTTCTATTTTTTCAATCAGTAGAGACCTGACTGTGGTCAGCAAAATTATTTTACAAAATTGGTTCTGTATATTTTTTTTTAAATTCAATTAGTATTACATTTTAATAATTTGTTACAGTACTTTTATTTTACAAAAATGCTTGTGTTATGCAAATTTTATACTAGTGTTATTGTGTTTTATAATTTTGTATCGCTTAGTGTGCAAAATACACTTCAATTAAAACAAGTGAATGTGGTAAGTTTCCGCTCCAAAAAAAAAAAAAAAAAAAAAAAAAAAAAAAAAAAAAAAAAAAAAAAAAAACCCACATAAAAATAAAAAACGTGCCAAAAAAAAATTTTCAACTTTTCTTTAGTTATTCAGACATGGTGATCGTACACCAGATACACTTTATCCAGGAATTCCATACACAAAAGAAGATTATTTTCCCACTGGTATTGGAGGATTAACAAATGTAAATAATAAAATTCAGAATTATTTATTTGATTTTTCTAATGGCTGCTTTTTTAGGCCATCCGTAGAAAAATAAAACATTTCTCTTTATCAATTTTCATTAATTGAATTTAAATTAATTTTTAGCATGGTAAATTGAGAGCTTTTAAACTTGGAGAAACACTTAGACACAAATATAATGATTTTCTTGGAAGCACCTATTTATCAAAAGATGTTAAATCTCATAGTTCTGATTTTGAACGTACAAAAATGAGTTTACAACTTGTTTTGGCTGGTTTATATCCTCCTAATGCCATGCAAAAATGGAAAGCTGATTTAAATTGGCAGCCTATTCCATTTAGAAGTATTCATCCAACATCAAAGGATTATGTATTTCGTCGTTTTGAAACATGTCAAAAGTATTTGTTATTAATTATCAATTATAAACTAAAATCTTTTTAGAACATTTCCGAAAATAAAATTAATTACTAAACGAATATTTACAGATATGTTAATGAAGAAAAAAAAATATTCAATTTATCCGATGTATCAAAGAAAATTTCTAAATTTAATTATTTACTAAAAAATATGACAAATGATACAAAGAAAAATTTAACTGATTTAGCACATTTACGAATTCTTTATTGCAATTTAATTTCATTAAAAGCAATGGGATTAAAACTTCCACAATGGGCGAACAATCCACATATTCAAAATGATCTTCTTAATGCAGCAATTACTAGTTTTGATTTAATGAGTTACAATGATGAACTAAAAAGAATTAATGGAGGTAAATTATATTATAACTGAATACTAATTTATATAATATTATTATTAAAATAATGAAATTTATGCTGAGCTAAATACTTCTACGGTGGAAATTTATTTTCTTAATTTTTTAGGGGCATTTATACGGATATTTGTTGAAAATATATTGGCAATAAAGAATCGAACATCAAAAGTTAATCCTAAATTAAATTTATACAGCGGTCACGATATGAATATTTTAGCATTGTATTCATCTTTAAATTTAGGTAAATCGCACATATCGGAATTTTCTAGTGCAATAATACTTGAACTATTTCATCAAGAGAATACATATTATATTAAAGTAAGTAGACAATATTTAGTCAATTAGAATAAGTTTTAGAAAATCAACATTTCTAATAATTAGCAAAATAAATAAAATTTCCCAAGACTTGCTTTTTGGCTTTTCGAATTCTTGCGATAGAAGCCCACACAGCACCTAAATTTGCATCAACATTTGCAATATTTCCTCAATATTCTAATGTTGCAGCAATATTGTAGAAATCAAAACATTTAAGAAATATTGCCAATATTGCTGAAATTTTAGGTGCTATACGGGAGCCAACTTGTTGGAGTAATCTTTGATTTTGATCAGGAGGTCTCCCTTTTTCGTAGCTCTAGCAGCCACCACCCTCGTGTAGCTGACGTTAGGATTGAATTTTTTTTTGCGAAGCTTAACCAAAACGTCAACATACTACGGAATATTTAGTTGCAATGTTTAGTAAAGGTCAACTTTTGCGTCTTAAAATTTAATTTACATCTCTAATCGGAAATTTTAATATTTATTTAACCTTTATTAAACATTGCAACCAAATATTCTCTAACTTTTTTAAATCTCTCTTTATAATAATATTTTCTATTTCACAATAGATTTGGTATTACCTGGGAATTCCTTCAGAAATGAAAGAAATGCAGATTTCAAATTGTCCAATATTGTGTCCACTAGAGTGTTTTCTTCATCAGACAAAAACTGTCATTCCATCAGATGATGAATTTAAATGTGTCACTAATTAAATACATTCAAGTAGAAAATTAAATTTAACGTCTTAGAAAATATAATATCAATATGTGAATTTTTCTCCATAAAATAAAAATCTACAAATTACCTTGTGTATTTTTAAAAAGAACAAGTCAAAGTTAATACATTTTTTAAGAAAAATAAATCCTCATTATCACACATATATTCAAAATGTTATAAAGAAAATATTTCATATCTTTGTAATTAATATCAATATTACTTAAAAATATTAATTATTAATATTACTTAACAAAAATTTTAGTCTTAGAACGAGTATGAATCATTTAAAAAGGATAAGTTCAACATGTTTTTAGGTTTAACATTTTTAAACCGCGTATTTAGTCTTTATCTATTTATCTACAAAAAAAATCCTCTTCTAACATGAAAAAAAAAAAAAAAATTTTAACTCATAAAAAACGTAAATGAATGTGTAGAAAAACATTAAGTTTTCTTCAAGGTTAAATCACATGTTATCCAAATTATCGATACATTCTGCGAAGATTTCGATGAGCTCTAAAATTATCTCGCCATGGTGCAAAATGAACATTACCAGAATTATCCCTGTAGCCAACGGGTATGGTTAAATATCCACTTTTACCACAACAAATTTTCATTTGAATTAAAACTGATATTGAAGCAAAAATAACCCAAAATACCGTGAGTGTAATTTCTAAAATAAAGAAATTGATTCAGTATCTAAAAAATACTTACAAAATATGTACAAAAATATGCAGTAAAAATTATTTTTGTAATAATTTATATACATATGTTACGGTTAATTTCTGAATTTACCATCAGTCGGTAATACAGTTCGCTGCTTTGCCAATGAAGATATTGGGCAACTATATGCAATACATACTATTTTAGGAATATTTTATCAACAGTCGATATTGCAGTTTCTTTAGTTGTATTTTTACCATCAGTCGGTAAAGTAGCAATCTACATTACCGACCGATTGTAAATACCTAGAGAATTTTTACATTCACTGGTCTTCGAATTTTAACCGTAACGTACAAATATTTTTTTCTTGTGCTATATATTTACCTTGTGTACCAAATGGTGGACTTATAATAGCTACATCAAAACCAGAAATGGTAATTCGTCTTATGACATTTATAATAATGTACTTCAAAGTTGATCCAATATAATAATCAAGAGCAACGATTAATAAATACGAACCAAGAATCGAACAACATAAAACACCAGACAGACATACGGTTATGGAAATTAATATAAATAAAAGCAATGTAATTGCGAATAAAAATGCCGAAAAGTAAAAATCATTTTCAAACGGGAGTGCTCTATCTATAAAATAAACAATAAATTATTTTATTGGAAAAAAGCGGAATGTTACCCTACTGAAAATCCCTGTACAAGATCTTGTACAATTTCCTGTACAGGATTTTCTTGTACAAGATCTTGCACCAGATCTTGTACAAGATCTCACACATGAACTTGTTCCAAATTCGTATGCATTTTCCTGTACAGGAACTGGTCAGAACTTGTACAAGTTCAGTTGCTTATCCTGTACAGGAAATTATACAGGGATTTTCAGTAGGGTAGTTTATAAATCCCTCGCATAAAAAAAATAAAGATTTGTATTCGCACCTGGTAATTTGTAGTAGACAATACAGAAAAAGAAAAATGCTAAAAATATGTTAGAAAAAATTCTTGATGTTCCTCCGCAGAAGCAACAGGATAAAATTTGCCACAACAATGCAAATAATAAACCTGAACCAATAGCAATCCATATTGTATCTTTAAGAAAACATAATAAACATATTTTTAAAAATTGAAATAACATTACTTTTTTTAAAATTTTATTTCTTACTTGATGGATCAAGTGTTCCTGCGACAATTGACAAAATATATCCCACTAAGCCTCCTCCCAAACAAGAAAAAATGAAAATTGTACCATTCGGTGTCATATGACCATTGAACATTAGATATCCACCAAGAATGATCATTAAAGCACATACGGTTTTTGATAGTGCATTTGCTGAAAATATACACAGAAATAATTTTTTGCACTTTAAGGTTAGAATATCTTGAAACTCTGACATGCAGGGTCAATTCTGCGGCTGAATTCGAATTCAGGACATCGTGTTAAATATCGTATTGGTGCTATGAGTTAAAAAAAAAAAAAAAAAATATATGTATTTTTTACTCACAACACACACTCGTTAAACTAATAAGGAGTGAATTTCTTGGGAGGATAAACAAAATAAAAAAACTCCAAATTTAATTTTTAACTCAACATTTAATTTAAATATTCCTATTCGTCAGAACGGTCAACAGCAGACTGGTTATAACGAAGTTTTGGTGGGTTTTTATAAGGGTACAATATTTGAAAAAGTGGTGGGATGAAAAGAGATAGAATTTAACTAAACGAAGAGAGACATAGAATTTATGAATTCTAAAGGTTTGAAAGATGTGTCCTTCTAATATCTATTTTACAACTTAATCCCGGTGGCAAGAAGTACCTTAAGTTTATTGCTGAACGAGGTACAGATTTGTTTTCTTCTATCTTTATGAGGGAAACTAAGATGTATTTTTAAGGATTAACAACAATCTTGTTTATTAAAAACTTCAGTTACCAAACATCTGCTGACAATATTGTCATGCAATTGTAAATGTGAAAGTTTTACAGTACCTTTTTTTCATTTTGAAAGAATGAATTTGAAAATTACATTTTATACTTTTATAAATTATATATATATCTATAAAGATTAAACACATCGAAAACTTTTGAAAAAGTATATGGGCAAATCCACGGAACCGTACGATTTAATGACACAAATATGAAAATTTTTAAACTACGAGCACGCATTTTATTTATGGATCCATATGTTAGAAATATATTCAGGAACTATAATGTTTTTGAGTGAACCATTTTTCTTTAATGCTGAAAGAATTATAATTAAAAAACTTTTCGAAAATTTTATTTGTCAAAAATTTATATTTCACAATGAAAAACAAATGAAGAGTGTGCAATAAAAAAATGTATAAATTTAAAGTGATTCACGTTTGAAGGTATTGGCATAATTGAGGAGCCGGATCGTAGAACCGATTCTTCGCTCGAACTCACGCAGAAGTATTGTCCGCCCCTCCACTATACCATCAAATTTTAAAACTCATAAATAAAATATTTAAAAAATATTAGGTTATGCAGAAGAAAAAAATACATATTTTATCTATTTGAAACTTTTTTCTAAAATGTAATTTATTAGTACTAAAAAATGAAAACTGAAAAATTTTTTTTTCGAAAATAAATTACTTTTTAATAAATATATCGTCCTTTTTCGGTCAAATATTGACGAAATTTTATGAAATTTTGTAAGCATACACAATATACACAACAGAAGCCTACAAGCTATAAAAAATAAGAAAAATCACATTATTTATTTATTAAAAAATTTTAAAAGACGTCATTTACAAATAGAGGAATTTCACTTTTCAACACAAAAAAGTATGCGATGAATTTTCAAATTATGAAAACTTCTCGCGAGAAAGTTTTTCCTTTACTAATCAGGAAGTTTTTCCCACAATTTCAAACTGATTCGAATATAAATAAAGAAAATACGAGGAAAATAGCGAAACCGTACTTTCGTTCGCAACGAGAATGTAAAAAGGCAGCAATGTTTGTCGTCGCAACGTCACGCGCGCACACACACACACGTAATTGCGACGACAAACATTGCTGCCTTTTTACATTCTCGTTGCGAACGAAAGTACGGTTTCGCTATTTTCCTCGTATTTTCTTTATTTATATTCGAATCAGTTTGAAATTGTGGGAAAAACTTCCTGATTAGTAAAGGAAAAACTTTCTCGCGAGAAGTTTTCATAATTTGAAAATTCATCGCATACTTTTTTGTGTTGAAAAGTGAAATTCCTCTATTTGTAAATGACGTCTTTTAAAATTTTTTAATAAATAAATAATGTGATTTTTCTTATTTTTTATAGCTTGTAGGCTTCTGTTGTGTATATTGTGTATGCTTACAAAATTTCATAAAATTTCGTCAATATTTGACCGAAAAAGGACGATATATTTATTAAAAAGTAATTTATTTTCGAAAAAAAAATTTTTCAGTTTTCATTTTTTAGTACTAATAAATTACATTTTAGAAAAAAGTTTCAAATAGATAAAATATGTATTTTTTTCTTCTGCATAACCTAATATTTTTTAAATATTTTATTTATGAGTTTTAAAATTTGATGGTATAGTGGAGGGGCGGACAATACTTCTGCGTGAGTTCGAGCGAAGAATCGGTTCTACGATCCGGCTCCTCAATTATGCCAATACCTTCAAACGTGAATCACTTTAAATTTATACATTTTTTTATTGCACACTCTTCATTTGTTTTTCATTGTGAAATATAAATTTTTGACAAATAAAATTTTCGAAAAGTTTTTTAATTATAATTCTTTCAGCATTAAAGAAAAATGGTTCACTCAAAAACATTATAGTTCCTGAATATATTTCTAACATATGGATCCATAAATAAAATGCGTGCTCGTAGTTTAAAAATTTTCATATTTGTGTCATTAAATCGTACGGTTCCGTGGATTTGCCCATATACTTTTTCAAAAGTTTTCGATGTCCTGAATTCGAATTCAGCCGCAGAATTGACCCTGCATGTCAGAGTTTCAAGATATTCTAACCTTAAAGTGCAAAAAAAAAAAACCTACCCCCTTTAAAACACATTTTGAAAATTTTAAAAATCTTCATTTTTCTATGATTTCATTTAATTTTCTGAGTATGGCGAACTCTTTGATATTCCAAAACTGAATAGTAGCACGGTGAGCTTGGATGAAGTTCAACCCAAAAGTTAATGAACATCGCCATTTTCTTTTTCATATTCTTTGGGGAGTTCTTCTGGTTATTTTAAGACCAAAATGAAAATAATCGATGGAAGGAAATTAAAATTATCTTGATTTTTAACTTTTTTAATATAGTGATTTTAAATAATTTCAAATTTTGTTATTTGACATGAAAGTGAACATTTTCTTTCTATTTTGTTTCGTTTTACAGAAAATTTTATGTACTTTAATTCAACTCTTTACGATTTTAGTGTGAAATGCATAATAGAAGTTTTACTTTCAAAAAACCGTAAAAAAGCCATGTTTTTCATCAATTTTTAAAAAAATTAATATTTTAAAATATTTTAATCGACTAATTCTTGTAGAAATTCTTTATTAATAACAAAATACATGTTTTGCATTAAGAAAAAAATTTAAATAAAGTTTTTTTTTGATAAATCATTTAAAATCACTATTAAAAAAGTTAAAAATCAAGATAATTTTAATTTCCTTCCATCGATTATATTCATTTTGGTCTTAAAATAACCAGAAGAACTCCCCAAAGAATATAAAAAAGAAAATGGCGATGTTCATTAACTTTTGGGTTGAACATCATCCAAGCTCACCGTGTAGGAACCACAGTAAACTTGGTTGTCTCTTTTTCTATTGCAACGTTTTGATGCACATAAGTTATATCAAAAAGAGATCGTTTTGTGTATCATTTTTAGAAATGATACACGAAACGGTCTCATTTTTTGATGCAAAAAATTTAATCAATTTATATCAATCATGGCCGAATTGAATCGACTCAAAATTGAACGAATTTTTTTCAGATATTTTGGTAATAGTACAGTTGCGGAGACCATTTCACTATTTAATTTGAATATGAAAAAAAAAGAAAATCAATGTCAATATGCAATTTGATAATTAAAAAGTGACAGCTTATAAACATAACCTGAAATGTATGAGAAAAAATTTCTCGATAAAATCAATATAGCCGAGCTTTTTAGAAGGTAGATGGCAGTTTTGCTTTTTATAAAAACGATTCCGAAAAAATTTAAAGAAAGAAAATAGATGAGTGCTGCCATCTACCTTCTAAAAAGCTCGGCTATATTGATTTTATCGACAAATTTTTTCTCATGCATTTTAGGTTATGTTTATAAGCTGTCACTTTTTAATTATCGAATTGCACATTGTCTTTGATTTTCTGTTATTTTCATATTCAAATTAAATAGTGCAATGGTCTCCGCAATAGTACTATTACCAAAATATCTGAAAAAAATTCGTTCAATTTTGAGTCGATTCAATTCGGCCATGATTGATATAAATTGATTAAATTTTTTGCATCAAAAAATGAGACCGTTTCGTGTATCATTTCTAAAAATGATACACAAAACGATCTCTTTTTGATATAACTTATGTGCATCAAAACGTTGCAAAGATTTGATGCAATTTTTGGTCTCAATTTGAGACTTTTAGGAAAACTGTGACAGATAAAACTTCGATAATACAGAAGAATATAACTACAAACATCTAAATTTCAAATAGTTCTGCAGATTTTCGGTATAACTGAATACGATGTCAAATTTTCAAAATTCAAAATGGTGGATCCAATATGACGATTTTTTTTAAATATCGAAGAATTCGACATACTCCAGAAAATTAAATGAACGATTACTCAGAGACCCATTTCAAAATGGGTTTTAAAGGGGAAGAATAGCACTTTCAGATGCAATATTGATCTTTTGGGAAGAAAAATTATCTCTTGATGTTGCATGTCCTCAGATGTAGTTAAACAGCTTTTGTGCATTTTAAGGTTTAGAATAACTCGACAACCTGACGTACACGGAAAAAAAGAAAAAGTAATTTTTACTACTTTCATAGTAAAATGGGATCTGTCCGAAGTTTCTGCGCATCTATGGCAACTTTTACTCCAAAAATAGTAAAATTTGCTCCAGAAATAGTAAAATTTACTCCAGAAATAGTAAAAATTATTACAAAAATAGTAAATTTTACTATTTTTTGAGTAAAAGTTGCCAGAGATGCGCAGAAACTTCGGACAGGTCCAATTTTACTATGAAAGTAGTAAAAATTACTTTTTCTTTTTTTCCGTGTATACATGGTCAATTCTGAGGCCGGATTCGGATTCAGCACGTCGAAAATCTTAGGAAAATTCTTGGAAAGTAAATTGAATCAAATTTTGTTGGCCTGTGTTATTTTTATTTAGAAATATTAGGAAAGTCCTGGAGAATTTCCAGTGAAGGGTTGTTGTGAAATTAGTATACGAACTTATACTGATTTTTAATTCTGATAACTTAATCCGAAACAAAAGTATATTTGAATTTTATTTTGATTCTGTGTTGATCCGTGATTTATTTTCATAATATTACTATTTAAATTTAATATTATCATTATTGGTACACTCAATTATTACTTAATAAATTTTATTCCAATTAATAACGGAAAATATATAAATATAAACATGCCGATAAAAGGGACAAAATGACCCCGTCGGTAGTTATAGTGTTAAAAATAATGGTTTCTATAATGGAAAACTAAACAGAATTATAGTTTTGATTAATTTGAAACTAAATTACGCTTAAAAACAATACATACGTAGCATTGAACCACAATCATCCAAAGAATTGGAGGAGCAACCATAAGTAAAAGATGGCACGTATGCAGCAGATTGATTTTTGTATGTTGCCACCATTGCATAGACAGAACCAACGCCTGGATATGCACTATAAACTCTTCTCATTGATGAACCAATTAATGATTTGGGAATCTAAAAAATAATTACTTAATTTCCTTCAAGTTTCTCTATTAAAATCAACGAAAAATTTTACATCAAAATCATATTTAAAAAAAAACACATTTATTTTCAGCTCACTTTAACACCGTTTCGCATAATATTTTCAGGTGTCAATAATTTCTTTATGGCAGAAAAATATGTTTCACTAGTGAAATCCTGTCCAGGTAGAAAAAAATGATAAGCATCGTGTTCAATTAAATTTTTGTCACAAGAAATATTTTGTTTTTTAATCGGCGCAGATGATGCCTGAGCATCAACAAAAATCATTGAATTTGTAACAAATACTTTTTGAAATGGTGAAATTTCCATATTAAATTCCATGTTACATCCTCCAGGAATTGGAGCTGGATAATTAATTTTTAATATGAAATAAATAAATGAAAATTTTAAATAAAAAAAGTTAATTTAATAATAAATTTAACTTACCGTCATTTTTGTATGATAAAACAACAAAAAGTGCTTCAACTGTTTTGTTATTATTATTCAATACATACATGTTAATGGAAGATTTACCATTAGTATTATAATACAATCCAATATTTGAACCAGATATACTATCATTAGAAACTGATACTTTCTCGCTATATGAAAGAGTAACATTACTCTGAAATGAGTGAATTTGAAAAATTATAAACGAAATAAATTTAGGAATGTCAGTTACAAGAAATGTGACATTGCTATTTGCGGGTATAAAATCCTGATTACTAAATTCCTGTGGTTTAGGATCTTCTTCATCGTAATTTGACAATGAAATTATGTACTTTTTATCATCTGCAAAATGATTTATATAAAATAGTACTCTCTTTTCCAAATTATAAATTTAAAAAAAAGGTATTAAAATTCAATTCTAAAATCCCTAAATTATTAATTATTATAAAATCCCTGCTCATAATTTATTTAGATTTTAAAAATTCCAAATGGCGGATCCAATATGGCGGAGATTTTAGAAAAAAAATAATTAACATTACCTCAAACTAAAACGTAGTTTTTAACAAAACTAAAAATATATTTAAAATTTATTACACCCAAATTCGATACCCACACAGCACCCAAAAATTCCTGAAACTTGACAGAGCCTCACACGACAAGGTTAGGAAATTTCAGTGGCAAGGGGTTCATACAAGTTTGTGTCGATGTTTAAATGTCCACAAGAAAAGAATATTTACACGAAACTTTGAGGAAATATTACACTATAAATATTCACGTGCAATGTTCAGTCAATGTTGTGTCAATATATTCATCTATACTTATTATATATTAGTAAGTGAAATTTTTATAACTAGGCGAAAATGTAAATTCAATATTGACACAACATTGACTGAACATTGCACGTGAATATTTAAGTGTAATATTTCCTCAAAGATTCGTATGAATATTCTTTTCATGTGGACATTTAAACATCGAGGTTCTGTCAAGTTTCATGGAATTTTGGGTGCTGTGTGGGTAGATCCAATTGTAAAATTTTTGAAAAAAATTATTTTGAGTTAAAATTTGTTGTTAAATAATAAATTAATAAACATTTTATATTTTTTCTTGAAAGTTAATGAACAATTATAATTTTTATAAACAATAACTCATTTTTCCCTTTGAAAGATTCTCTACAATTCTGATTTTGTGTTTTTGTTAAATAATGGTTCGTTTAAAAAATATAAAAAAATAAAAATTTTATTTTTTTATTAACTTTTGAACAAAATATTTTTAATGAAATTCAACAATCAGAATTGTAGAAAATCTTTCAAAGAACAAAATGAGCTATTGTGTGTAAAAATTGCATAAAAATTACAATTGTTCAATAACTTTAAAAAAAAAATACAAAATATTTATTAATTATTATTTAACAAACAAATTTTTGTGCAAAATTTTTATGTCAAACTAATATATATTAAAATATAAAAAAAAATATTCAAAAGCTACACATTAAATTAATTTGAGCTGAAAAAAATGCTTGGGTCAACTAGACCCATGATGCCAGTTGAGGGTTAAATAAAAAAATTAAATTCTATTAAATTTTTTTTCGTTTTAAGATGCCAATTAGATAATATTTATTAATTTATAATTTTTCAAATAATTTATAATAATTTTATATAAGTAAATTTTTGATTATTGAAATACCATTTCAGCACTGACTTGAATAATTTTTTTTTTTTTTTTTGATAATTCAAAATTTAAAAAAATTAAATAATTGGTAAACAATTAGTTTTTATATAATTTAAAACTCTTTTTGCGAATTTTATCTCAAAATAAGAATTAGATAACTGGCTATACTCTCTTATCAAAAAGAAAAATGCGCATATAAATAAAATATATTCGTAAGTCATAACTCTTTGAAAGAAGTTGATAAAACAAAAGTAAAATACGCAAATGTAAGATAATTGAAGTGATTTATATATAAAAATAATAAAGGTTATGTAAATTTATGAAAAAGAAACTATTAATTTTGAAAAAAAAATTAGTATAAGAAAATAATTTTGTCATAATTATACATTATCGTAATTAAAATAAAAATGCAATAATTTTCTATATTTAAAAAAAAATTCTTATGTATTTTTATATAAATTGTATACTTACTGTCTTTCGGCGTCTCTGGTTTCAAAATTAACTCCTCACATGTGCTTTCATATCCACAAGAAATTATGAATAAAGCAAAATAAATGTATAATTTGTTTTTCATTTTTATTAATTTAGAAGAATCTTTTTGATTAAAACTTTAACATTAACAGCCAAGAAACAAGCGAATGTTCGACAACGTGTATAGGAGATTAGGAAAAAATATTGCTGGAAAACACAAAAACAATAGTAGAGGGGGGGGAGTCCCACGGTAGGTTTTTGCAAGAGGAAAGAAAATCTCCTAATGGTGCGTCTCCAATGGGACCCTAGGAACAAGCGTTGTATACCGCATTGGTTCCCATATTAGTGCTGACTCTACATTGGCTGCGCAAACGTGTACGTGAACGTGAACGTGCTGACGTCACCCATTTGAATAACATTGTGACGTCAGCACGTTCACATTCACGTACACGTTTGCGCAGCCAATGTAGAGTCAGCATAAAGTTGGTTCTACGTTTACGAATGCATTAGGCCTTTCTCCAATATGTTCCTAAATGTTTGCGTTGCGTGACTGACGCGTTGGTTCGCAAACGCAGTGACGTCATCAAAGCATTGATACCAATCACGAACAAAAAGTTTGGTTTATGATTTTAAGACACTGATTTTTTTAATTATAAATATTAAATAATTAAAATTATTAAAAGCCGTCGAGAAACATTTGCATTAAAAATTGTAAAGTTGAAAAACTGGAATAAAAGGAACATAAACCAAATTTTTTGTTCGCGATTGGTATCAATGCTTTGATGACGTCACTGCGCTTGCGGACCAACGCGTCAGTCACACAACGCAAACATTTAGGAACCTATTGGAGAAAGGCCTTTAAGGCGCTTGTATACCTCACCGATTTCGAGTATACTTGCGTCGTGTACCATTGGAGTAAAAGAGACGGAAATATCTTTTGTTTCTTTTACTCCAATGCAGTACACGACAGAAATATACTCGGGATTGGTGAGGTATACAAGCGCCTTAAAATTCAAATATCAGAAATACCATTTGAGGAGCTGGATCAAGAAGACTAGAACCAGGAGAGCGAACTATAGTAGTGGGTAGGGAACGAATAGCTTGGTTAACGGTGGGACGGTCTTCTTAGTTGGGTTAGAGTACCAAAGACTAACACCTTTCTTTAAGTTTGTCGCCAATAACATTCATGTATATTTTTTTATTTTCCTAGAAAATAAATTATCATCTAAATTCTCCAAGTAGACAATTTTAGGTTAAGGAGGGTGGAGGGTAAACATAACGTCAAAAACCTGTCAAAACTAAAAAATTGTTTTTAACGCAAACAAATATATAATAAATATTAATTTCAAACAATTTTAGATGATCTAGATTTACTCCTTTCAAAAAAAATTATTTTTTTCTAAAATATTTTGTCAAGTTTTTCTGTGGTAAAAAAAATTAGCGGAATCAATATGTGTGGATAATATAATTGGTGGAAAAAGAAGGTAGTGGAAAAAAGAATTTGTGGAAAAAAAGATTAGTGGAAAACATGGATTGGATAAACGTGTACAATCGTCTCTCCTGGTTCTAGTCTTCTTGGGTCGCTCGATACATGTAAATTCGATCAGTGCGCTCTTCGTCTTGATGGCAAACACGAGAAGCTTTTCGTTTACAATATTAGAAACTTTCCCTTCCACACGAGTTTAATTACATCATGGTGCAAGTGAAATTAATTAATCTTCCTTCCCAACCCTGTTGTTTATTATTTTACTATTCACATTTGACGTGTAAGATTGTAAAAAAAATTATTTTAAATTTTCATGAAGTGAAATATATATAATATAAATTACAATTATGTTTTATAAATAAATATTAAACTATATTGAAAATGTCTAAAGTTTAGTGCTGAACATAAGTGATTAACGTTACTTTAAAATTCTTCGAAAGTTAACCTCAAATTTCTACGTTTATTTAAATTTTTAACACAAATTTTTTGAAAAAAACACCAACAAAATGTCGGAACGAAAAGTTTTAAACGTAAGTACATAATTGTTTTTTTTTAATTTAAAGAAAAAATGATTTACTTTAAATTAAATTTACTGTTAATTATTAGCGGTAAAAAATTATATAGAAAAATTTTAATACAATATTTATTTTTATATATAAATATTTTAATAAATTATTTAGTATTAATTTTAAAAATTAATTTCAAATATTTTTTTTTTAAAAATAAAAAATTTTAAATATTAAAAAGAATTTTTTTAAAGAGTGGTGACAGTAACATAACCTCAAAATAAAGAATTGTTTTTAATGCAATAATTTAATAAAAATTAATTTCAAACTATTTTAGTTTTTAATTTTTCTTTCATCTATGAAAATAATTGTAATTTTCATCGAATTTTTGTAAAAAAAAAAAAAAAAATTATTTTATTTATTGAAACATTATTTCTACAATCGTAATTTTTTCAACGTTTTTTTTAAAAAAATTCAAAAATTATTTGAGAATAATTTTTGTTTATAATTTTTTTTTTTTTTGAAATTTATTCACGGATTATTTATATTTTTATATTTTTTTAAAATAATTCTAATTTAATCGAAATTCAGAAAATTATTAAATTTTACATTATTTTGAATTCAAAAATGTTTTAAATAATTGAAATTCCAAGATTTTGATTTTATTAGAAATAATTATTTCAACAAAAAATTTTGAATCAAAATTTTTAATAATAGTTCAATTTCAGGAGATTTTGAATTAAAATTTTAGTAAATTAGAATTGATAAAAATTATTAACAAAGTTTCAAACAGTAATTGAATTTTAGAGAATTTTTAATTAAAAAAAAATTGGAATTTTTGAATAATTTGATTGAAATTATTAATTTAGCAATGAATTTTAGATACAAATTTTAGAAATAATTGAATTTTGGAAGAGAAATTTTGCAAAAATAAAAATCCTGTCTAATAAAAATTCGATACTTTGAAAATTATGTTGAGTAAACATTTGTTTAAAAAAATAAATCTGTTTTCAATGCTATTTTGTAAAATAAAAATTTATGTGAAAAATCATTTTTAAAGAATAATCATACGCTCCTACCGTTGTGCAAAAAAACACAAAAGTTAATTGAAATTTATCAATAGATATTTTTTTTTTTTAAATAATCAAGAGAAAAATTATGTTAATTTTATTCCTCAGAATTTTTCTTTCATTTTTTTTTTTTTTTTTTTTGACAAGAAAATATTTACACTTTAATGTAATGTTTCTTTTTTTTCTGCAGAAATACTATCCGCCTGATTTTGATCCATCGAAAATACCTCGTATGAAATTGGCTCGAAATCGTCAATATACAGTACGATTAATGGCACCATTTAATATGCGTTGTAAAACATGCGGTGAATATATTTATAAAGGAAAAAAATTTAATGCACGCAAAGAAGATGTTGAGGGTGAGGATTATTTGGGCATAAGAATTTATCGTTTTTACATAAAATGTACACGTTGCCTGCAGGAAATTTCATTTAAAACTGATCCAAGAAATACGGATTATGAAATTGAAGCCGGTGCATCGCGTAATTTTATGGCATTAAAATTAGCCGAGGAACAAGCGCAAAGAGAAGAGGACGAGGAACGTGAAGAGGAAGCAACAAATCCAATGAAATTATTAGAAAAACGTACACAACAATCAAAACATGAATTAGAAGTATTAGAATCATTGGAAGAGCTCAAGGATTTAAATCGTCGACAACAAACAATTGATTATGAACAAATGTTGGATCAATATGATACAAAATCAGAACGTTTAAAAACAGAAAAAGAACAAGAGGAACTCGATGAGGAATATGTAAAATCGATATTTAAAAAGAAGAATAATAATGATAATTTAACTGTTGTCGAAGAGGAAATTGTTGATTTAGAGGAGAATTATGAGCCAAAGGAGAAATTTTTTAAGCACGATACAAATGAAACATCAACGTCTACAATGGGTGGGAAAAATTTAGCTGTGGAAAATAAAAAAGGAAGTTTGAGTAAAGCAAAATTATCAACATTTGTAAAGAGAAAAGTTGATATTATTAAAACAGTTGATAAAACAAAGAATATTGAAATTAAACAAAGTATTGAAGAAAATAAAATTACAAAACCAAGTGGACTTTCATTATTGGGTGCTTATTCTGACAGTGAAGAGGATAGTAATTGATTTTCATTAAATCTACTGTATCTAATCTATTTTACGTTTTTGATAAAAAAAAAAGAACGTAATTTAAAATTTTGTAAATACAATTTTTCTTGCAATTATCTTTATTATCAGACATTGCCATTTTTTTTATTTTTTGAAAACAAATTTTCAATTTCTTTTTGTAGAAATTCTTTTCTCAATTTTTTCACAATATTTATATCGATAAACTTGTATTATTGAAAATAAAATATAGATATTTAATTTCAATGTCTGGAAAATTATTACAAAATTCGATAATTGTAAAAAAAAAGAATGTTACTAGAAATGAACTAAGATTCAAAATTTACTAACATTTTACAAATCATTTTTTTTTAAATTTTTAAACATTTACAATGAACAAAAAATGGGTTCAATCGAAATTTTTGGTAATAAAATTATAAAAATAAAAATTATTACAAATTTAAGTAATAATAAAATAAAAAAATGTTAATAATTAATAGATGAAATAACTTATGAAGAATTTTTGAATGCATACACGAATTAGGATTAAATTTCGACGAAATAAAATGCAAAAAAAAAAATAAAAATAGAACGAGAAAATGAAAAATCGAACAAATTAACAAGAAATATTAATCAAAATAACGAAAAGCATGTTTTTAAAAATATTACATTTATTTATTTTTTTTTTTTTTGTAAGAATGCATATAAAATAAAAGCCACTACAAATAAAACTTTTATAAACATTCATTAAAAAAAAACACGCACAAAAAAAACTTTTTCCCCAAATTGCACGCGGTTAATTCATCATTATTTTAACAACAAAACAAGATAAAATTTTACATAAAATTTGGACAAATTTTTGTTTTTGATGAAAAAATTCCTTACAGGATACTGAACGTTTTGCTCCTATAAAATAAAGAAAAAAATTTTAGATTTTTAATATTGCAACACGCTCTCAAGTCTGCTTTCAAGGACTAGGCACTCCTGTAAGGAATTTTTTAATTTCTCAGAATTCCTTTTAAAAAAATACAGCGACACTGCAAGAAGTACCTAGCCTATATTAAAGCAGACCAGATGCGGTCATTATTATAATTATTATTTTCGGTAAAAATATTTATGTTAAGTGATATAAAAAATTTAGATAGTTTAAAAAAACTATTTTTTTAAAATAAAATTGGACATTTTAGTATTTTCTTTTTTTTTTGAAGTGTTAAATAAATCAACTAAATTTTTTTTATTCAAACACACAAATTTTCATTTAATAGAATTTTAACTAAATTTTTTTTTTTTAATCGAATTTTTAAATTTAAAAATAATTTATTTCATTAATACCGTGGAGAGAAATTCAAAGTAAATATGAAATTTTATGAATATTTGTATTTTTGTAAATTTTGTACTTTCTTTGAATAATTGCATTTTCTTTTTTTTCTTAATAAAATTTAGTTTGAATTACACGAATTTTTTTGAACTTTTTTTTGAAATTGCTAAAAAAAATTTTTAATATATTTTTCGTTCGTAATATTTTTATATTTTTGTTTGGTAACGTAAAAAATATCAAATCAAAAATTAAACATAGTTTTTTCAAGATTTTTTTCAAATTTTTCGTTTATAAAAACAATTGTTTTGATAGAATTTTATACTTATTAATTTTATTTATAAACAAAAAAAATAATCAACAAAATTATACTTACAATAAATTAATTAATTAAAAAAAGGAAGATCAAATTTTCACAACGAACAATTTTTACTTATCTATATTAAGAAAGAAAAAATTTTTATTCAACAAAATTTTTAAATTTGTGAATTTCTATTTTACCGAAATTCACATTTTATTAAACTTTTAAAACTACGAATTTTTTTACAGAACTTTCATTTGTACAAAATTTGACCGAAATATTAAATAAAAAATTTCTTTTTTTTTATGAAAATTTTCCTAAATATAAATTCTGTTAAATAAAAAATTCGCCAAACTAGAATAAAATTAAAAAAATTATAAAATATAAAATTTCTGCTTAATTCTTTTAAATCAGAATTTAATTGAATAAAAATTCTTCGATATGAAAATTCGGTATAATTTTTAGTAAAAAAATATTTTATAAAATTCTGCTAAATTGAAATTCGATAATTAATTCGAAACCACAAAAATTCCCACAAGTGTAAAATTATTTCTCCCTATTGAAAAAAAAAAAAATTCCAATTCTAATTTTTCCGAGAGACTTTAAAAAAAAATTAAAATTTGCCAAAAATGTAAATAATTCCCTATACAGTATATTGTCGAACACGAATAGATGGTGTTTGTTTTCGTGGCGATTGATAATCACAATATGGTCGATTAAATCGAAATGTTCTCTTTTTATAACCACGAAATATTGATTCTTTACTTTGACTTCGTTTTCGATTGCATTTAACATATTTTTTTCTCAATATTTTATTTCTAGATGAATGAAATTCTCTAGTTGGTGAATTATTATCATCATTATTATTATTATTATTATTTAAATTCAATGAAAATCTAGGACTCGCTAAAGGCTTTAATAACCAATCATATTGAGTTTTTTTTATTTGATAGGCTAGAACTTGAGCAGTATTCGCTGTAGTTGCCATCAATAATTGAGAATTTTTCAATGATTTTCCACCTCCTTTTAATCGCTCAATATTATAATTATTTGAAGAATTTTTTTCCTTCTCAAAAAAACGTGGGGAATTTTTAATTCGTGATTTTAAAATCGAACGATTAACAAATAATTTATTATTATCATTATTATTACTATTATTATTATTATTATTAATAATAGTTTTAGGCGAATTGGAAATTTTTTTTCGTCCTAATGAGGAAATTTGTAATTCTTGAAATAAATTTTTAGTTGTGGTTTGTGAAAGATGAGGGGAGATAATTTTTAATGGGGATTTTGGAAATTTTTTAAGAGCCGCATTATTTTTATTATTATTGTCCTCGACATACCGATTTGTTTTTTCTTTAGCTGACATTTCTAATTGTGCAATTCGACTCTCTAAACGTATTCTTTGTGCTTGTGCTCTATCCTGTTGTTCCTCCATTTGTTTTAACATTTTTTCCAATTGCATTATTCGCATTTGTTTACCCTCGAGAGCTAAAATTATTTCCTGAAGATCCTCCGCTTTTGATGTGCTCTATATATATAAAATATATATTTTTTGTATTTTAATTAAAAAATTTTTATTTTATAATTTTTTTAATTTAAAATTTTAATTTTTGATGAAAAAAAAAAATTTCAATCGAAAAAGAAATATTAATAAGATTTATATTTTTAACTCACCGGTTGTTTTAAGTCGTGTTCAATTTTTTTCTCTTCATTCTGATTTGATGGCTTATTATTATTATTATTATGATTTTTCATCTCGTCTCTTGCTTTGAGAATTTTACCTTGATTATGTTGAATGCACTCGAGTTCAATTT
The DNA here is from genome assembly GCF_019393585.1 of Leptopilina boulardi. NCBI lineage: Eukaryota > Metazoa > Arthropoda > Insecta > Hymenoptera > Figitidae > Leptopilina > Leptopilina boulardi. Next base: position 307,018 of record NW_026137969.1, read on the forward strand.
GTTTTTGGGATAATTCAGCTTCGAGTTTTTTATTTTTCTTTGCAAAATCAGTAAGAGTGCATTTTAAATCCGAATTCTGTTGTTGTAAATCAATTATAAATGCACTCCAATCGGCTTTTCCATTTTCTTTACATTGATTTTGCAGACGAGAATGTAATTCAAGTAATTGTTTCTGAACCATTTCTCCCTTGGTCACACTAATAGAAAAATTATTTTTTTTTATTAATTAATTACTCAAAAAATTACCAACCCAAAAAAAAAATTGTTTTACAATTTTGTAAAATTTTTGTATTTATTGTAATTTGAAAATTAAAAATAATTTTATTATTCCATTTATTTAGAAAAAAAAATTACTAATTTCAACAATCAACTTACTAAGACTAAAAATATAATAAAAAAAATCCCTAATTACAATTTGTTACAAAATTATTGGTAAATAATTTTTTTTTTAATTTCAATTAAATTAAAAAATGAAATATTGTAGTATTTAATTTTTCAAAATTAAATTTTTGAACGCGGGAAAAAGTTAAACCAATGAGAACGCAGCAAGTGGGAGGTCAAGCATGATAGTTGAAATGGCGCTCAACAGAGGGCTTGTCTGAATCACTCTCACAAGCGAGATGCGGAGAAAATAGTATAAGTAGTCGTGGCGAAACAACGAAAAGACAAGATCATACTTCACAGGATCATTTCTGTAGTATATCTTCACGTCCTCTCTACCCAAAAGTGGAGTCGATGCAGCCACGATGATGAGCAGTAGCTCTTCTCTCTGAGCGTGAGAGACTGCTGGCGAGATCGATTTTTTCATCGATCTTTCCAGTACTCGAGGATCGTTCGTCTTCTGCAGTTTGTGCAGAAGGTAATGGGAGTTTGGGCGTTCTGAGTGGTCTTTTATTATTTATTAAAAAATTTAAAAAAAAATTGCAAAATTTTATTCTTTAATAATTTAATTATCTTAAAAATGATTTTATAATTTTTTATTTAATCTTTAACGTCCGAGAAATATTATTAGAGGTGAAAATGAACGAATAATTTAATATTTACAAAAAGTATATAAACTGATTTTATAATTTGTCTACTGGCTAGGATACCTTGATATTTGCCAACATAACCTCAAATAAAAATGGAATTAAAAAATTAAACGAAAATGATACTAATGTGGGTATTAATATAGAAAATAATAATAATGATACCGAAGATAAATTGAGGACCGTATTAGACAAATTCAAAGATGACATATTTAAGTTCTTTACATCGGAACTTAAAACAATAAATGAAAAACTGGACAAAAATATTGAGATGACGAAAGTTACCTGTAAAAAATTAAATATTGAATATGTCTATTATGGACAACAATTTAAATAACAAAGAGTGGATTAGTTTAAAATATATGAAACCCGATATAACATTGATCTCTGAAACAAAATTAAATAAAAAGCACAATTCTACATTGAAAAATTAAAATATAATACGAGACGACAGAAATTCTGATCATGGAGGGGGAACTGCCATAGTTATAAAAGATAGCATAAAATTTACTAAAATAAATTTAAAAACAACTAATCAAATAAAAACAATAGAAACAACTATAATTAAAATAGAAATTAAAAATGCACAAAATCTTTTCATAATTAGTGCATACGCTCCTGGCCACACAAGGTTTCCTTTTTTTCAACACTTTTTGTCGAAATAATTAATTTGTTTTTTAAACGCTTCCTCTTTATTGGCTAAAAAAATTCATCTCCCAAGTCCCATATGGTCTAGTGGCTAGGATACCTGGCTTTCACCCAGGAGGCTCGGGTTCGATTCCCGGTATGGGAAATTTTTTTTATTTTTCACTTATTTTTTTATAAATTTTTATTTTTGATCTACTCTTTTATTTATTATTTTTTTTTATTTTTACTTGAATTTATTTTTTTAAAAAGTATAATTAATAGATAATTTCATCATTAAACTATTAATTATTATCACTTTCCTAAAGCAGCAAAAATCAAAATAAATCCAAATATTTATATCCTTTTATAATATAGAAAATTAATTACAAAAAAAACTTTAAAATTCTATTATGTTCCTCCTTATTTTTCTTATGTTAAATAAAATTCGAATATATAAATAAAAACTGATTAAATATGAAGAAAATTCATATTACTTACGCAGTTTTAAGATTCTTTTTCAATTGAACATTTTCTTCTTTAAAATTTTTCAATTCATTCGTTGTCCTCAATAAATCTGAGATTAATTGATTTTGTTTCTCTTCAATTACTTCCTGTTCCTGAAACATTAATCAGAAAAACAACAATTTTTTTTTTCTCTCACAATTTTGAATATGAAAGTATAAATATCTAAAAATTATATTAAATGATTGAAAAAAAAAATTTAATTTCTATTTTTGATTGAAAAAAACATTAACGATAATTTCATACAATTTTTTGGGAGTTTTCTAAATATGTTGGAAATTTTTAATTATAAACAACCTACAGATACTCGATTCATGGCGGCTATTAAATCTACTCTTTCTCTATGTAGCTGATCGATTCTTTCCTCTTGCTTTAAAATTGTCGATTTTGCATCTTCCAATTCATTGCATAATTTTGTTTCATTTAATTCTTCAATGGCTATATAAAAACGAAAAAATATTACACACAATTCTAATTTTAATATATATAAAAGAAAAATAAAAAATAATTAAATATTTTATACTATGAAAAAAAATTTAATTTCATTCAAATAAAATCTGTTACTTGACTATTTAATAAATAAATATTTCCTTGAAGCAAATAATTTTTATTTCGTTTATTAATTAATTTAATAAATAGGTAATAATTAAATTTTATTGGTTTCAAATACCAAAATTTATTGGTTTAAATACAGTTTTATTTTTTTATTCAAATAAAAATAATTTTTACAAATAAATATTTGATAATAGTCAAATTATCGATTATTTAAATCAAATAAAAAAAATTTTTCATTGTATATTCTAAAAGTTTGTTAAAATAATATAAAAATGAACAAAAAATAATGACCCAATGATTCCGCTTTTAACGTCAGTTCTTTATTTTCATTTTCCAAATTTGCACTGTATTCTTTTAATTCTACTAATTTAGCCTCTAATTGCAATCTAAAATTACAATAATGCCATAAATATTTTATATAATAGAATACAATAATAATAATAATGATAATAATAATTTTTCTAAATTAAAAAAATATATTTTGTAATATTACATTTTTAAAATATAATCGATTAAGTCTCCAAGAAAAATTGATGAAAAATAGTTTTAAAAATTAAAAAAAAAAACAAACAATTTTTTAGCTTTTATAAATTAAAGTTAAATTTTAATTTAAATAAATACCTCAATTGTTTTTCTCGGTCAAGTTCTTTTATTCTCTCTTCGAGTTGATTCATTGTCTTTTGAGCGGCTTCAAAAGAATTAGTCTTTTTCGACAACTCCTCCGTCAAACTGGCAAGACTGTAAAAATTATTTAAAAAAAAAAAAAAAAAAAAATTATCAAGAACGACCGCAGTAAAATTTTAACTCATTCAAATTTACAAACGCTCATTTTTTCTGCAAAATTAATCAGAATAAATAATTTTTCTATTTATTACAGTTTGGAAAAAAAAAATATTTTAACCATTTTGTAATTTTTACTATTTTAAAATTGAAATTTCAAAAAATTATTTTCTATTAATGTTCATCAAGTAGGGAAAAATATATATATTTTTTTTCCAATTTTTTTTGGAAAATTGAAAATGAAAAAACAAACAAACCGTGATTCGAGATTTTCCTTTTGACTCTCCAATTTATTGATAGCACTCTTATTGCTTCTTGCACTTTTTTGCACATCCTTTGTTTGTTGTTCCAAAAATATTTCCTTTTGCTTTAATTGTGATTTCAATTGTTCAACAGAATTTTGTAATTGATTAATTTTTCCCTCACCATTATTTACTTGTATTTCAAAATCTCTCAATTTACTTCTCAATTTTGTCATTTGACTTTCAACATGACTTTTTCCCTCCTTAAGTTTTTGTGATTTTTCCATTTCACTATTGAGTAAATTTTTTAATTTCTCCACTTCAATGAAATTTTGTTCATTATTTTTGGAATTTTTAAAATTCTCCCTATAACTCTGACATTCAATCCAAAGTGATTCAAATTTTTTCGTTAAATTTTCAATCAATTCAAATTGTTCCCTCTTTGTGTTCTCTAATTTTTCAATTAATTCATTATCCTCGTTGCGAAATATTTCAATTTTTTCATTTAATGCAAAATCATTTTCACAATCTTGATGATCGTATTCCATAACCCATGTGACAATTTCCATTCGATCGTTTAAAACTTTTTTACAAAATTCCGTTAAACTATTTGGAATTGATTGTAAATTTAATTCAATATTTTCCATAAATTCATTATTAATATCACATTCAGGAATATTATTGATAATTGTTGATTCAATTTGAATTGGTATTTGTGAATCGAAACGTTTTTCTTTTTCTGATGTGCATTGTATTAAACCAATTTCATCCGGTTTACCGGGATCTTTTGCACCCAATGCAATTACTTTTTCACGTAATTGTAATACTTCATTATACATTTCAATAGCAACTTTCTAAAAAAAATATTTTATACATTTTTATTTTTTAAAGTAAAGAGAATTTTTTATTTTCATTAAAAAAAAAAATTTCTATTTCCTCAGTTTTTTTAAAAATAATTTTCACAGGTCTCGAATTTTACGACATTTTTTTACTCTTTTCGATTTTTTTATGAGTTGCTATTTTTTTAATAAAATTTTTACAAAATTTTTTAATAAAATACAATTTTTTGTCGTTTACAATGCAGCTCTTCCAAAATTTAATTAATTAACAAATTTTCAAACAAAAATTCTTTGCTAAATTAATTATTTTCAATAATTTAATTCAAATTCTTCAAAAATACAATTATCTGAAAATATTTTTCAATTAAAACTTGTTAAAAATTCAATTATTGTTTAAAATTTCTGAAAAAATGATAATTTGAGAAAATAAAATAAAAAAATAAAATGAAATAAAAATTTCAATTAAAAATCACATGAAATTCAATTATTTTCAAAAATCTAAACTTAATAATTTAGTAAGTAATAATTAATATTAATAGTTAATAATAATTTCAATCAAGTTCTTAAAAAAAACACAATTATTTAAAACTGGTTTTAGTTTAAAATTCAGTAAAATTTTACTATTCACTGAAATTAAAAAAATCTTCAGCAATAAAAATTTTCAAAAATTTCAATTTGAAATCTTTTGAAATTCAAATTACTTCTAAAAATTTTAATTTAAAACCTTCTAAAATTTTCAATAATTATAAAAATCGACTGAAAAGACTTCTTTTGTACATTAAAGTAGATCCTAGGCATTTTTTCAAAATATAATTAAAATATAATTAAGTTTTTTTGATAATTTTTTATTTATTTATTTATTTTAGAGTAATTTTTTCTTTTCAATTAATAAAAATTTTCCCATTCCCTCAGTTTTTATTTTGTTATTTTTAAAAAATAATTAAAATTTCTTGTTTTAAATAAAAAAAAATTTTTTAATTTTTTAATAATTTTATTTTACAGGTATTTTATTATAATTTTTTATTTTTATTTATAATTAAAAGTTTTTCAATTCCCTCAGTTGTTTTTTTTAGTTATTTTCAAAATATAATTAAGAATTTTTTATAATTTTTTTTTACAATTTACATTTTTTAGTTTCGTATATTGAATAAATAAATAAACAATTAAATTTTTTGTTTTTATTTAATTAAAAATTTTCCTTTTGCCTCCGTTTTTTTTTATTTATTTTTAAAATATAATTAAAATTTTTAATAATTTTTTTTTCACTTATTTTAATATAGTGAAAAAATGTACATGTTGACTAAAAAAAATAATTAATAATTTTTTATTTTCATTTCATTAAGTTTGGAAAAAGAATTTTTATACCAAAAAATAAAAATAAAAACTCACGTGCTTATTTTCCATTTCTCTTCGCACGACATTGTAACGATTTTTCTTCGTTAAATATTGATTTTCAATTATTCGTTTCTGCGAATTATTCGATGCCTTTGTAATTCTTGCAATTGACGAAGATCGTGCACGATTTTTTGAATTTGAACGTTGTACTAAATTTTCATTTTCCGGTAATTCTGCCTATAATGAAAATTTTGTACTATTTATTAAATGATTTCTATTTTTTAATGACTACAATGAAAAATAAAAAGAAAAAAAATTAGCTCTGATAATTATTTTTTTTTTTTTCTTTACTTTTGATGCTGAACATGTTCCGATTGTTGATTTACTATTAATTTTCTGACGTGCAGAAATTGGAATTGGTTTCTTTAAATAACTTTTATTTTTTACATTGTCAGAATGAAAAGTGTCACTTTCTCCTTTACCTGTAATTTTTCAATAAAAAAAAAAACAAACATTTTTTTTACAAAATTATGTCCTTTTTGTGTAAATTTTGGTTGATTATTAATTATTAATTATTAATTATACAAATTATACTCACAGGAAACAGAATTGAAATTTTCTAAATTTGTCGTTGACATTGTTCAAATGAATTATTCGCTTTTATCATATTTTGTGAAATTTTGAATTATTTTATTTTCATGTGCACTGGGGATGTATGTTTTTTTTTGTAAAAAAAAAGGTATAAAAATACGTTTAAGTTTGTACTTGACTTTTACGTCAAAAAATAAGAGAAAAACGCGATATAATGCCACGAACTTCAGATTCTATAGATACGAAAATAATGAAAATAAATAAATAATTAGAAAAAAAGAGGTAAAAATAATTATTTTCGTTTATTAAAGGAACAAATTTAAATTATTGTTCTGAAATTATTAAATTATTATTTTAATTTTAAATTAATTAACATTTTTAAATAAATAAATTTCAGTTTTAAAATATTTAAATTATGTTTTTAAACTTTTTAGAAAAAATACATATATTTTTTAAAAATATTTTCCAAAATTATAATTTTAAAATAAAATATCCAAAATTATAATAAAAATGAAAAAAAAATTCAAACATATTTTAAAAATGATTTTACGATTATTGAGAAGTATGAATCCTTAAAAAATAATTATTCCTTAAAAATGAATTTTTCTCATAAATTTTAATTTTACAAAATAGCATTTAACAAAGAATTTTTTTTTTAAACGAATGTTTACTTAACGGAATTTTTGAAAGTATTGAATTTTTATTTGACAGAATTTTTATTTTACAAAATTTCTCTTTACCCAACTGTTTCTTGAAAAGAATTCTAATTTAATCTATTTTTAATTTATTATAATTCTCATTGAGTATAGAATTTTAAGTAATTTGAATTTTTAAATCCTAAAACTTGGAATCGAAAGTTTATATTAAATATTTAGTAATTTAAAACAATTTTAATTAAAAATTTCCAAAAATTCAATTATTTCTAAAAATCTTAAATCGAACTCTTCTAAAATTCAATTATTTATAAATTTGTATCTAAAATTCTTTGCTAAATTAATAATTTCAATCCAATTATTCAAAAATTCAAACATTTTTTAATTAAAAATTCTCTAAAATTCAATTACTGTTTGAAAATCTGTTAATAATATTCAGCAATTTTAATTTAAATTTTTTGTTGCAATAATTATTTCTAATAAAATCAAGATCTTGGTATTTCAATTATTTAAAATATTTTTCAATTCAAACTACTCTAAAATTCAATTGTCTGAATTTCGGTTAAATTAGAATTATTAAAAAAAAAAAAAAAAGATGGTTAAAGAGAAATTTTTGTAAAATAAAAATTCTGTCAAATAAAATTTGCCAAATTAAAAATTCTATTGGGTAAAAGTTCGTTTAAAGAGAAATTGTGTTAAATGCTATTTTGAAAAATGAAAATTCGTGTAAAAAATAATTATATAAAGCAAGTAGTTCACGCGGCCAATAATAAATAATAAACTTGGCGCGATTTTACGAATCAAAAAATTCGCTAAAATTTAAAATTCTTGAATTCTGTCTTTTTTAAATTATTTTTTTTTTTAGAAAAAAGTAGCATTTAGTGGATTTTGGCTAAAATTAGTAGCAAAAAAGTAGCCTCGTTGAAAAAAACTATTAAAATTAGTTACACAGGCCTCGGATCTACTTTAAGATACAAAAATAGTCGTTTTAGTCGATTTATATTCGAAAAAAGTCGATTTTTTTATTTTAACAAAATTTAATTAGTTAAATTACTTTAAATAACTAATGTTATTAGATATTAAATTCATTTTATTAATTCTGTAATGAGAATAATTCTATAAAAATATTATCAAGAAAATTTACTTCCAATATTTCAGAATCGAACTAATTGTAAGATAAATTTTCAAAATTTTATTTAAGTAGGACAAATTTCGAAAAAAAAGTTTTTAAAGTTCCATTTTTATAATTTTTTTAAGTTTGATTTAAGCAATTTAGAATTAAAAATTTTGTCATAGTTTTTAGTTTTGATGGTGAAAAAAATTTCAGACAATACTTTATCAAGTTTTACAGAAGTAAAAATAATTTATTAAAAAATTTTAGATTAAACATTTTTTAAAAGTAATTGAATTTTCAAAGATTTACAATTTAAAATTTTTTGAAATTAATTGAATTTAAGTTAATTTTTAATTAAAAATTTTTGATGATTTTATTTTTTATTTATTTTATAATTTTTTTATTTTTATTTATAATTAAAAGTTATTTTCAAAATATAATTAAGAATTTTTTATGTTTTTTTACAATTTACATTTTTTAGTCCCGTATATTGAATAAATAAAAAAACAAATAAATTTTTTGTTTTTATTTGATTAAAATTTTTCCTTTCCCCTCAGTTTTTTTTTTATTTATTTTTAAAATATAATTAACTTTAATTTTGAAGTCCCTTAAATAAATAAATTAAAATTTTTAGAAATAATTGAATTTCATAAGATTTCGTTAATTTTCAAACAATAATTAAATTTTACAGAAGTAAAAATAATTTATCAAATAATTTTAGATTAATATTTTTTGAAAGTAATTGAATTTTCAAAGAATTACAATTTTGATTTTTTGAAATTAATTCAACTTTAAGTTAATTTTTAATTTAAAATTTTTGATGATTTCACTCAGAAATGTTTTAAAAAAGTAATAAAGTCTTTCACTTTGAAGCCTGTAGTATATATTTAAAATTTTTACATTGGTTTACATTTTTTTTCTTCAAATTTTACATTAGTTTATAAATTTTCTCAAAAAATAGTCATAAAATCATTTTTTTTTCTGAATATCGAATAACGTAAGTAATAAAAAAAAAACAAATTAAAAAATTAGTTAATGCGAAATATGTAGTGAAAATTACATATTTTCAAAATCGTAATTCGTAACAAATTTTAAAATATTTACGTCTAAAAAATTATTTTAAAAATTACAGTAAAATTACAATTTTAAAAGACGAATTTTTAAATACATTAAAATTTTTCGCAATTATTTTTTTTAACCAATGAAAAAGAAAAAAAAAAGAAGAAAAAATTAAAGATCTAATTTAATTTTCTTCATTTTTGGCGTCGATACATGGGAGAATAATTCTTTTAATAAATTCGAATGATTTTGAACAAAATGATTATAACCCTCTGATTCAAGAATACTTTTCATTTGATTACGAATAAAATTTAATGCACGTTCTTTTAATTCAAATGAATTACATTTATCGGCCCAAACAAGAACATCAAGCGCCGTATCGACATCAATATTTTTACATAATTCCTGTGCACAAATTAATTTCAATCCTTTAATATCATATTTATCAGATAATTCGAGTAATTTTTCTGTATCCTTTTCTAAATTATCAATTTTATCTGAATAAAAAAATTGTAACATTTTCTCAACATATTCAGGTTCAGTGTTGTCAATTATTATTTCACTTTCAATATTTTCAAGCATATTTATTTGAAACATTGCCATAAATACAGGTGATCTTGCCGCCAATATACATTTATGTGCACGATATTCTTTATCGTTAACCAATAATTTTACGTCTGTTAATAAATTATTTTTCAATATCATTGTCATATCATTGGCAATATTATTTTCCATTGTTATATCAATATTATTGTTACGACATATAAATATTGAATCCATACGTGAAATTTCACATAATAAAAAAAGATTGCCATTAACGAGAAAATTATTTGATTCTTCTTTATCGACGAGAAGAAAATTTTCAAATATTATTTTTTCACCTTTTGTAATATTACGTGCATATGCAATTTCATGAAATGAACTTGTCATATTTTCATTTATTGTATGAATTTTAATTTCATAATTATATGTGGGTGAAACTTTTGTTGTAAATGTTAATGATATTGACATCCATTCATTAAAATTTGCACTCAAAAAACATTGAACATTTGAATCGTCATTTAATATAAATGATGTTGTATCAATGTGATCATTAATTTTAACAAGTGATTCAAAATTTTTTAATGACCATGTATATGTTGTTTGTAGTGATTTTATTTTTGTTTCACCATAAAAATCAGATTCGGCAATGAGAATTTTCTTTAATTTTGGCGATGGAATTTCTAATTTTGAAAATACAGCACTATTACGAGAATCGTTTTCAAATTCTTCCATTTTTTTTTTTTTATAAATACTTTCACGAACAAATTTAAAATATATTTACTGTTTTTTGATGAAATTTTAATGTTTCTTTTAGGCTATGTGCACAATAAACTTTTTTTTTTATGACAGTGAACATAAAGGCCTAAGCAGAATGACTACGATTACGATTACGGGAAGCATGAGATAGAAAAGGACAGAGATAGTATCTGTCCTTTTCTATCTCATGTTTCCCGTAATCGTATTCTTAATCGTGGTCATTTTGCTTAGGCCTTTATGTTCACTGTCATAAAAAAAAGGCTATTGTGGACATAGCCTAAAACTGTTATGGCGCGGTCACAACTTTACATTGTGACCAATTGTGACATAAAATAGTTGAAGGGACAACAAAGCAGACAGAGATTGTTAAAAACTAATTGAATAAATGTTTAAGGTGAAAAACATGTAAGTAATTTAATTTAGTTATAATTTATTCTGTTAAATAATTAATTTTTTAACTGAAACCTGTCACTAGTCTTCTTGTTGCAAATGCAATCGGAAGAATGAGTTAGAGAAGGATAGACATGTTGTTTGTCCTTCTCTATCTCATTATAATAGACTAACCTGTTTAAAAAAAAGTTATTCATAAAAAAAATTTTATCCAAATGAAAATATTGACTTTAAGATTAAAGTTCCATTTTTTTTAAATAATTTTTTCAAATCTGATTTAAGCAATTTAGAATTTAAAATTTTGTCATAGTTTTTAGTTTTGATGGTGAAAAAAATTTCAGACAATACTTAATCAAGTTTTACAGATTTTTAAATAAAAATTTTATTAAATAATAATAATTTTGGAAGAGTTAAAGTCGAAATTTTTAGAAACAATTGAATTTCAAAAGATTTTGTTAATTTTCAAACAATAATAAAAATTTACAGAACTAAAAATAATTTATCAAAATAATTTTAGATATCGTTGGACAAAATTTTATGTCTACAGACATACATACAGACAGACATTTTTTTAAAGACCCATTATTTCGGCATCAGAAAGTCTCAAAACGTCGAGATTTACTGGAATTAGAGAATGTTCAAAATCGCCCAAATGTAATATTTTCTCATTATGATGAGAATGTAAAAATTTATAAGATATTGCAGACAAAAATACAATAATTTAAAAACTTTTCAATAGTGAAAAATGTTTTCAGATAGTTGAATTTTCAAAGAATATTATAAAAATCATTAAAAATAATTGAATTTCAGTTGAAATTATTCAATTTTTTAAAAATTTTAGATGGAAAATTTTAGAAATAATTAAATTTTAGAAGCTTTTAAATTGAAATTTTTGAAAATAATTGAATTTCAAAAGATTGTGTTAAATTTCAAACAATAATTATAATAAGAAAATTTTTTATTGATTTTTGTTGATGAAGAATTTATTAAAAATCACATAAAAAAATTGAATTCGAAAAAGTTTTTAATTGAAAAATGCTTTCAGATATGTAATTGAATTTTCGAAGAATATTATAAAAATCATTAAAAATAATTGAAATTTTTACAAATAATTAAATTTCAAGTAATTTTCAATTACAAATTTTTGGTAATTTTATTTGCTAATTTCTTAAAAATTATAAACAATTATTAAATTTCATAAAAATTTTAATTGATAAATAGTTTAAGATAATTGAATTTGTGAGGATTTTTATTAAAATTATTAAAAATAATTAATTTTAGTGAAGAAGTTTAGTTAAAAATTTGTTAAATAATTGAAATAAAAAAGATCTGAAGAAGATTTTGTACTCTAAACTAAAAAAAACGTATTTTGTTCAAAAAATTTTTTAAAAAAATGTTTAAAAAAAAGTCAAAAAAGTCTCATTTTATTAAAATAAGTCGGAAAAAGTATACAAACATGTATTAAATTTGTTATAAACTTTCCAAAAAAAGTTTTAAATGAAAATTTATACAAAATATAACTAAAATGTCTAGGAATTTTTTTCGGTAAACAAGGTATTATATTTGATAAGCTTTCAATAATAACTATATGATAGAAACATAAAGAATTTATCTACAATTGCGGATTAAAAAAAGAATTGAAAAAATGCATATAAATTTTTTTATATTAAAAATTAGTTTATCAAATTGAACAAAAAAAAAGTATTTATTTTGATAGAATTTCTATGGAAAATAATTGATAGAATCTTATACAATATACACAAATTTGCGGATGCAAAAATTGTATTGAAAAAGATTAAAATTTTGTCCTCTCAAATTCTATTAAAAATAATAATTCGTTTTGATAGACTTTCTATCCAAAATTATTGATATAGTATATCTTATATAAATAATATTCATAAAATTGCGAATTCAAAAATAGAATTGAAAAGTATTAAAAAATTTTTTCATCAAATTTTTATTTATTTATTTACACTTGTCTTTCCACTAGCTGTGGATAAAAGGGAGTTTTTAATATTAGATTATTAGATTCATTTTAAAATAAAACAACATTGTAAATAAAAATAGTAAACCTTGCTTTTATTTCATTATCTGATAAATAAGAAAAAAAAATTATGTACTTACATATATATATTATAATTTTTTTTTTTATACTGTCAACGAGTTATATTAAATACTATTTAAATAAAAAATCACATACATATATATGTATTTAAAAAAAATATATTACAAACTTAAACAGGAAAGAATTTCTTGAAGTTTATGAATTTTATCTTTTGAAGTTTTAACATTTGTTGTTTTCATTAAATTATTCACAGTTTCTTTATCACAAAGTCGTAAAACAGTGGAAAGTTCTTCAATCTCGAGTATACCTAAAATTTCAATCCAATAATTCACTAAATAATTTAAAAGTACTTTTAATGCATTTTCAGGATCTTTTTCAATTTCACTTTGAAAATTTTCCATAGCTGCAAAAAAAAGTTTATCATTATTTTTAACGTAAATATCATTATTATTATTATTATTATTATTATTATTATTATTATTATTATTATTATTATATTTTACCTGAATATAAAACGCTCATTATTTGAAGAATAACTAATATCACTTCAGAACCAAAGTGAAATTCATTTTTTTGACAAATCAATACAATATCAACAGTTCGTTGAATGCAATGAAATATTTGTTCATCTAATGGAATTAAATTAAATGATTGTGTGAATGGTCGTAAAATTTTCCACATAATTTCCGTGAGTTTACGAAAATTTTCATCATTCTCATCGTCAGAAAAATGTAATAATTCCATTTTTGTTATTTTTGTTATTATTGAAAGCCAATTGTCAATTGATTTTAATTTTAATGTTGAATGACTTTCATTTGATCCTTGCATTATTTGTGTAAGTGATTCCAATAGAGCAGGTGTTAAATGATCGATAATAAATAAATCTTTAAGTGCATTCGATTCTAATAATGCAAATGTGGCAATAAAATCGAGAACCGCCATTAATAAATTGTCTGAAATTTTATTTTGAAAAAATTTCTCTCTGATTAATTATAATATTATATATTTTTTTTTTCGAATAATTATATATAATTTACCTTTCATTGAACTATTGAGAATAAAAATAAGTGATTCGCCAAGAAATTCACAATCTTTTAATTTTGTTAACCAAATTGAATTTGAATTTTGTTGAATACACCAAGCGGAAGCTTGTAATATTCTAATAAGTTGAACAAGTGTTTCGGAATCCTCTGAATGTAAAAGATTGAAAATAAGTGAAGTTAATTCTGTATTATTTTCAAGTGCTTCCAATACTTGTTTATCACAGCACATATTTCCAAGAATGCCCAAAATTATTTCCTAAAAATTTTAATTATTTATTTCTTTTGTTTTTAATTGTAATTTTAAAAATTTTTTCTCCTCTCACCGTTAATCTTGGCTCTTCAGACACTTTTAGAGTGAATTCGGACATTTTTAAAAAATCATTTTCCAATAAAAATTTAACAATATCCTTTTCACCTGTCATGTCCCATAAAATACACAATGACTCTTCTAATTCATTAGACCAGCCATCTTCGCAAATCTTTAATAGATGAAAAAATTAATTCAATTTTCAATGAATGTATAGTCAGTTGGGGTAAATGCGGACAAGAGGTTTTGGAGCTTAATTTACAGTTTTAAAATTAAGTTCAACGTCAATATTTTAACCTCAGATCACCTGCAAGAGGTTTTGAGTATTGCCAAGCTTTTATCTTGACAATTGGCAGCAAGATAAAAAAAAAAGTTATCGCTCAATGCAGAAAAACTTGAAAATCAAAGTCAAACTGTTTCAATATTTTGTCGAGCATTTCAAAGAAAACAGACTTAAAAATCATACCAAATTTTTTTCTTATTCCTTATGACTCCCATAACAGAAATTCACTTGAATTTTTGATTTTTGTCAATTTGGTTAATAATAACAAGCTGTCCTCATTTACCCTAAATTTTCAAATTTTTGGGGTAAATGGGGACAGCTTGTCATTATTAACAAAATTAACAAAAATCAAAAATTCAAGTGAATTTCTGTTATGGGAGTCATAAGGAATAAGAAAAAAATTTGGTATGATTTTTAAGTCTGTTTTTTTTTCAAATGCGAGACAAAATACTGAAGTAAAAAAAAAATAAAAAAATTTCAATTGGTTCAACTAATATATCTACTACAATTTTTTCAAGTTTTTTCATCCCTTAATACAATAATATACTTAGGGAAACTTTTTTCTTAAAACTTTCTTAGAAACTGTGCTATCCCCATTTACCCCGAATTTTATGAAATTTTCTAAATCTTTGGGTAAATGGGGACAGTCAGTTTTATGCGTTTAAAGCTTATCTGAATCTGCTGCATAAAATTAATCCTAGGAATGTAAAGAACAACTTAAAAAAAAATAAACCCGCAAATATTGCCTTTTAAAGGAAGAAACTTACGTAATTTGTGAAAAATAGCGATTTTGTCCCCATTTACCTCAACTGACCCTATATATATCTATAAATTATAAAATGCAATCAATCACCTTAGACAATGAAATGAGAGTATTGATTATCCATTTGGAACTGTAAACCGTATCACCAACAGTGTCACCTTTCATTGTATTTCTTTCAATATCATTGAATTGTTGGCTCTCTAATACAGATGAACCTTCGTAGAAATCATTGTCATCGTCATCAACATTTGAATTATTATCATCGTCCATCTCTTCTTTTTCTTTTTTCATAATTATTGAAAACTTTTAAACATAATCAAAGTCACTTTGAATTTTTTTCTATCAATCTATTAGAAAATAATTCTGAAAGAAAATTCTTCCATTTTTAAATGGGACATTTTATGTGAAGTGGAAAATCTCGATATTGGTTTGTTTTTTAATATTATTTTGAAATATTTAAATTTTTATTAAAAATCCATTAGAGTTGAAATTTTTCCAAAAAAATCGATTTTGGAATTTCATAATTTTCTAAAAGTATTATTATTATTATTATTTCTTTATTTTGTCCAAGGAAACCATGAGGACAATCATTAAAGTATAATACAATTCATAATATACACTAATGATAATATAAAAATTCGGGACGCATGAATATTTATTTATTTATTTATTGAAAATATACGGGCAAAGCCCATTCGTACAGAGTATTATAGAGATACATTGTACAAATATGGTTTGTATTAATTGGCTGCGTTGTTGTTAAGGTCGTTGAAAATCAAAATTCGCAAATTTTTAATGAAAGTTTTGAGTTAATTACAGAAAAAATCAATGCTGATGTTAAACTGGTTTGTGTTAAATATGTTTAAAATATAAATTAAATAAAAATTAAATATAAGTATTCTAAAAATCATTAGTTAGAATTTTCATTTGTCATAATTATTTTTGAGCCGAATTTTTTATTTGTTCGAATTAGTATTTTACAGAATTTTCTTCAAAACGATTTTCAATATTACAGAATTTTTATATAACCGAAAATTCACTTCACAAAATTTTTATTTGTTCGAATTTTTATTTGTCAGAATTTTTATTTGCTCGAATTTTAATTTAACATAATAGGCATTTTAAAGAATTTTTTATTGGGTCGAATTTAATTGCATAGAATTTTCATTTTATTTTTTCACATGAATTTTACATTTGTTTGAATTATTATTTGATATAATTTCCATATAACCAATTTTTCTGCAGAATTTTTACTTAACCGAAAAATCATTTAACCGAATTTCTAATTGATAGAATTTTCATTTGTCCGAAATTGCAAATAGCCGAAGCAACAATCGATTTTGGCGCGATTTTTAAAATCAACTAATCACAAAAAAATCTTAAAAATCACCTTGTTTTTGAGCCATTCAAACTCGTATACCCTCTTAATTAAAGGAAAGTAGGTTTTAATTTTGTAGTAAATTTAATTACGTTTGACGTTATGGTTTTAATTTTGAAAATTAGATTAATTTTAACTTCAAAAGTTGAAAGACAAATTTTAGATCAATTTTTCATAGACTTCAACCATTTTTAAAAAAATTTTAAATTATTTTTAAAAATATTTAAAAATATGTAAATTCTGTACATCAATTTGTAGAATGGCATTATTTATGCGGTTTAAAAGTTATTTTTAATTTAATAATTATTAATTTAAATTATTATTATTAATTATTATTTAAATTTAAAATAACTTTTATAATCATAAATAATACCATTTTACAAAATAATAAAACGAGAAGAAATAAGAATAAAATTAAAGAAATTAAATTTCAATTTTTTTTTAAATTTTCAAATTTCAATTTCATTTTAATTAATTTCCAAATTTCTTTAATTAAATTAAATTTCTTAGAATCTACACAATTTAAACTATTTTTAAATATATTTAAAAAATGGTCAAAGTCTACGAAAAATTGATTTAAAATTTGTTTTTTAATTTTTGAAAATAAAATTAATGCCATGAGATCAAATGTCATTAAATTTATTACAAAATTCAAATCTATTTTCCTTTGATTAATAGATTTTTAATAAAATTGTAATATTGAAAAACAAACCAATGTCAAGGTTGTCCGCTTCTCATAGAATGCCCCATATTTATAATATAGATAATAAATATTAATAAAATTAAATTATAATATATTTAGTGTTTGTTAATTAAATTAAATTATTTGTTCACTGAAAAAAAAAAATTTTTTTTCGATTCAAATAATCGGTTACTTGACTATTATCAAATAAATATTTACTTGAACCAAATAATTTTTATTTAAATTAAATAAACTGTATTTGAACCAATAATTTCTGTATTTGAAATAAATACCATCTCAAATAATAATTATTTGATACAAATAAATATTTATTTGATAATAGTCAAATAACCGATTATTTAAACCAAAATAAATTTTTTTTCAGTATATAACAGTAAGGCTATTAATTAATTAATAACTTAATTAACTATTGCCAATATTTAAATTAACTAATAACTATAAAAAATAAAAATGATTAATTTAGGTTTAAATGTATTATAAAATAATAATCGTTTCTGGGCCTTTTAGGCTGAAATAAAATTTATTTATTAATTTCTAAAACAAAAAATAAGTTATAATAATATAAATGTGGCGTTCTAACCTTAAATTATCGATATACACATGAAATTATTATTTAAGTTTTGTAAGCTATAACATTCAAATAATTGATATATTTAGTTATTAAAATTTATTGTCCTTTTAAAAGAAAATTACTATTTTGTTTATTTACTGAAGTTTACTGTAATCAAAGTATTGAAAACACACAAGGTGGTTGAACGCGTAAAATACCTCAGGTAAATTACGTGGTTTTTTTACGCTTTACGGTTAAATAGCAGGTATTTTACGCCGTTAATTTTTGACGCAAAACTGAGGTAAATTGTTCGAACATAACCTACAAATAATTCAAAACTTTCATGGTTTCACGTATATATGTCAATAATAATAATTATTAAATATTATTAATAATATAATTAATAAATATTAAATTGGTAATATTAATAATAGATTATATATTTTATAAAAAAATAATAACAATAATGGTATAAATATAATAAAATTATTAATATTATAATTAATATTATTATTATTATTATTATTATTATTATTATTATTATTATTATTATTATTACATACTTAAGTACATTAAGTAAATTAATATTTTTTTATTAAGAAGTAATATAATTAACAAAAAAAATAAATTCAATAGCAAAAATAGTTTTATATTGCTTTATTAACGTTTTCTTATTATTAAGCATTTTATATAAGCGCGCTTTTTTCGACCTATAAGAGAGTTGTCGTAGCGCAAGCGCAGTAATGTTTAGGTAGGGTCGTTGGCAACCACCATTTAGCAGTGTCCAAATTTTGTCAAATCCGTCATTAAGAATATGCTCGCATGTTTTTCGATTTCTCAAAAAGTGCAATCTTAAAATTTGAAACGAATTGAACTATTGAATGAAGTCTTATTCAAACTTTAAAATACCAGGTAATGGCTGTATGTACGCACCTTAAAGGACGGTACGGTGATCCGGTGCCAATGTAAACCTTGTGTACACGACACAAGAAAATCTGAAGTGAAGTGAAGTGAAGTCATCAGGGTTGCGTACGTAATATACTTGACGTAAATTACATGGTTTTTTACATGTATATTACGTATGTAATTTACGTGCTTAGTTTTTTACGTAATTTACTTTTTCAAAATGGCCGCTTAAACTCCGTGATCCTGAAAATAAAATTGAGTGGCACAATTGCAAATTGCGAAAAATAAAATGCGTAGAGGTGGAAGGCCGCGAAATTCTTTTTGGAAGGAATTGTCGTATGTTTTGGTGAAACTCGATGGGAAAAATGCAGCATTTTGTCCTGGGTGCAAGAGAACTATGACAAATACTCCTTTTTCATCAGTTTTCAAGCGTGAAAATTTTAAACTTTGCCAAGGAATTGCTTGGCGTTTTCGATTTTGTGGATTCATATCCATATACTTATTTTTTAAAAGTTTTAAAATAATTAATTTGTTGCTTTTCTGTGATACTAATATTTGTTTACATATTTTTTATTGATCGCCAGACCGCCGCCATATTTTTTTACATTTATTACAGGTTTTTTACGTATATTACATTTTTTACGTAATATACGTCAAAAACCTCGAGTGACGCGTCACTGTGCAACCCTGGAAGTCATTGGCAACTCTAGTCCCCACTATATTAGTAATATAGTGGGGAGGGTTCTCATTTTCATTCTGCGGTCTAGTCAACAGGGTCAACAGTTTCTTTCTTTCTATCTTCACAACAAATTTTTTGCCTTCTATGAAGTACCGGTGTTTTATTTATATCCCTCAAAATTATTCAATAAATTAATAGACAAAACAATACCTAGATTTGATTTTTATTTAATATAAATAATAAATAAAATTTTTTGTTCATAATCAGCTAACTTGTAACAATTCAATTTATTTCTAATTTTTCTAATTACTTTTTTTCATAAAAAAAAAAACCTCAATAAATTATGTATATATATATTAAGTACTTAAATTAGTCAATTTTCTAAACATAATGCCAAATAAAATGACTTTGGAGGATGTAAGTAGTACGCGCTCAATAATCAATTCTTAATTTGTGTCAGTGATAAAAAAAAGAAAACCAAAAATCGTTAATGTTTAATTTTTTTCAGTTTCCTAATTTAAGTAGGATATCCAATCCCACTAATGTACTTAAAAAAATTAATAACATTATAAGTGACGGCCCTGGAAAATTACAGGTATCTATATTATTGACATACATTTTTAAATTGTTTAATTTCATAATTAGAATTAAATAAGTGTTATTTATATAATATTGGGGGGGGGTCAGAAAATATTAATTTTTTTTTGTTTTATATATTATTAATTTAATTATTAATAATTTAATTTTAATTTCGATTAATTTAATAAATATTAATTTATATGTTGAAAATAATAAAAACAAAGTAATTAATAATTAGAAAATTAAACTTTTTCGGTACTATCACTGAAAAAAATATTTGATTCAAATAATAATTGATTACTTGACTACTTGACATAAAATTATTGCTTCAAATACAGTTTATTTAATTCAAATAAAAATTATTAGGTTTAAGTAAATATTTATTTAATAATAGTCAAGTGACCGATTATTTGGATTAAATTAATTTTCTTTTCAATGTACTGATTATTTATTTATTTCTTTAGAGTTTCTTAATTTTCCTATTAATTTTTTTTTTTTATTTTTTAATTCGAAGATAACGATTGTGCACGAATTTTTAGTGAACTGATTTATCGAAAATATATATATTTTTTTTAAGGTAAAAATTGAAAAATATCTTATTATATAGGTCGTCACCGATTTCGATTTAACTCTCACAAAGCAACATGTTGATGGCAAAGATCATTTGAGCAGTTTTGGTAATTATAGAATTTTTAATATTTGTAGCTATGAAAAATTCAAAAAATATAAAACTGTAAAATAATTATAAAATATGATAAGATGAAGAACAATTATTAATTTTTTATATATATAAAAAAAAATTAATAATTGTTTTTCATATAAAAATGAAAAACAAATTTTCGCTAAACTTATAAAATAAATATTTGAAGATTAAAGTTAATTATCGTTTCTTTGAACGATTCCAGTTTTGTATAAATAAATCAATAAATAATGAGTATTATTTTTAGATATTCATTATTTAAAGTTGACTTACAAAAATGACTAGAAAAAAAACTTTATTTTTTTTTTTTACAAAAAATTTTTAATGAAATTTAATAATTGTTTAGAATTTAAAAAAAAATTATCAAATAAAATTACCAAAACATTTTACCTAATTCAAAATCACTGTGAAATTTAATTATTTTCAAAAATTTCAATTATTTTTAATGATTTTTATAATATTCTTCGAAAATTCAATTATCTGAAAGCATTTTTCAAATTAAAAGGTTTTGGAATTCAATTTTTTTTAATGTGATTTCTAATTAATTAAATATCAACAGAAATCAGTGAAAATTTCTCTTATTATAATTATTTAAAAAATTTTCAATTCAATACCTAGCTTCCAAAATTTAATTTTTTTCCAAAAAATTCCATTTAAAATTTTTTGAAATTTAATACTTTTAACTGAAATTCAACTAGTTTTAATGATTTTTATAAATATTTATTTATTTATTGAAAAAATAAATCCAACAGTCCAAAGACCAATAACAGAATTGTAAACAATTTGATACATAATATAAACATAAGAGAATTAATCAAGAATCAATTGTGTGTTAGTAATTAATTTTCAAGTTCGACTGACAAAATCATTCACTAATTTCGAAAAGGCCTTTAAAGAATGAGTAAATACATCAAAATCGCTTTCGTTACAAATGCTGTTAATGACCTCACACATATTATTAATTAGAGTACCATCTAAATGGCTACACCCCGTGTAAAATGGTCTAGTAGATCAAAGATAACGTTGAGAAACGCAGATTGGAAGGAGTGACAATATAAATAAAGAGAAAATTTCTAATAATTTTAAAAGAGAATGTTTGCCAACGTATTTTGAATTAAAAAATGTTTTAAATAATTGAAATGTCGAATTCTTGATTTTATAAGAAATAATTATTTCAACAAAAAATCTGAAGCAAAATTTTTAATAATAATTGAATTTCAGGAGATTTTTAATTAAAATTTTAATAAATTAAAATTGCTGAATATTATTAACAGATTTTCAAACAGTAATTGAATTTTAGAGAATTTTTAATTAAAAAATGTTTGAATTTTTAAATAATTGAATAATTAATTTAAGAAAGAATTTTAGATACAAATTTTAGAAATAATTAAATTTTGGAAGAGTTTGAGTTAAGATTTTTAGAAATAATTGAATTTTTGAAGGTTTTTAATAAAAATTGTTGTTTTAAAATACTAAATATTTTATATAAGCTTCCGATTACAAGTTCTAGGATTTAAAATTTTGAATTACTTAAAATTCTACTTAATGAGAATTCTAATAAATTAAAAATAGATTAAATTAGAATTCTTTTCAAGAAACACTTGGGTAAAGAGAAATTTTGTAAAATAAAAATTCTGTCAAATAAAAATTTGGTATTTTAAAAATTTCGTTGAGTGAACATTTGTTTTAAAAAAATTCTGTGTTAAATGCTATTTTGAAAAATAAAAATTCATGAGAAAAATCATCTTTATGAAATAATCATACGCTCCTACTGTTGTGCCAAAAACACAAAAGTTAATTGAAATTTAACAATAGATAGTTTTTTTTAAAAAATAATTAGGAGAAAAATAATGTTAATTTTATTCCTCAGAATTTTTCTTTTAATTTTTTTAGACCTGCAAATATTTACACTTTAACGTCAAATTTAGAAAACTAATTTTACTTTATTTTAAAAATGACACTTTTTTGATAGGGTCAGCCGGGGTAAATCCGAACGCTAATTATTTCAGCTTAATTAAAATTTAAAAAAATAAGTTAGACGTGAGAATTTTTACCTCAGATCCTCTTGAAGAGATTCTAAGTATTATCCCATTTTACGTTTGTTAATTAGCAACAGCATAAACAAAGATAACTAGTATTGCAAAAAAGGTTGACACTCTTTCAGTATTTTGTCTCGTATTTGAAGAAAAAGAAGCTAAAAATTCATTTTATTATTTATAATTGTTTGTTATAAATACTAGAACAGAAACTCATTTTGATTTTTGCCTTCTGTAAAATTTTATTAATAATATCAGACCGTTCGTATTTACTCCGGAAAATTGGAAAACCGGGGTAAATCCGAACGGTATTTTCAATTATTTTTTTCTTATTTGATTACACTATTATTTTAACATTATAAAAGTACATAGAAAAAAGTTTTTCTTTCTATATGTATCCTCGTTAGTAATTAATAAGCAGAAACTTAATCTCTGTTCTCTCGAAGGAGTGTTCCACTTTTTTTGTTTTTCAGGATCTTAATAAAATTTGGTATTCTAAGGTTTTTGGGGTCGCTGATTACCAATTTCAAGTTAGTTTTTCAAAATTCAAAATGGCCGATCCAATATGGCGGACGAGGATTAAAAAATTCATTGGATTCGCTCGAAAATTGTTACTCGGGGGGTTTCAGGGTCGCTGATTACGAATTTTTGATCATTTTTAAAAATAAGTTTTAGGAAAGTCCGACATTTTGAATTTAAAAAATTTGACTTTTATTTTTGTATTTACATTCAATCACTCCAAAATACTTTCTGTACCAAGTTTTGCAAAAATCCGTTATGATTTGATAAAGTTATTGAAGGTTTTAATTGTGTAATGCATTTTAATTTTTAACCTGTTTGATTTTTGTATTTATATATGATGCATTATTACATAATAGGTTTATTATCGTATTTTTTTGAGTTTTTATATAAGTTCAACAATTGCAATACTTTAAATTTATTTTTCCTAAGATTTTTCTGAAATACAGTGGCGTTCGTATTTACCCCGGTATTTTAGGAAAGTTGCAAAGTATCGAGGTAAATACAAACGCTAAGTTTCCTGCAATTGTAATTTATCAAAAATTGTTGCTACCCCATAAAATTGTTCTATGGAAGTAAAGTAACAACTTCATGCACCAGAATACCGGAAGTATTGTCTTTTAAAAGGAAAAACTTATGTTATTGTTGAAACTTACTAAAAGCATTCGGATTTACCCTGGCTGATCCTACTTTTTTTCAATTTTTGGGATATTTTTTTTTTTTTTAAAAATGATACTTTTTCATATTTTTCTTAGTCTCTTACTACGCTGTAAAGCCTGAATATATTTATTTTCATATTATATCTAATAAATGCAAAATTACAGGTATTTTCGCTAAATGCAAACAACTTCCTCCAAAATATGCTGAAATGCAAAATAGAACACATAAAAAATATCGTCCAATTGAAACGGATCCTCATATTCCGTTGGATGAAAAAATACGCGCAATGGAAGAATGGATAAAAATAGGTGAAGATCATCTCAAAGATTATGAATTTGATCCCAGTGAATTGGAAGAAGTTGCTGAAAAATATGGCACAGATTTACGTGTGGGTACAAAGGATTTAATTGATAAATTAAATTCATCAAATATTCCAGTATTAGTATTTAGCGCTGGTTTAGGTGATGTTGTTGAGGCAATATTAAAGCACAATAATGTTCATCATGAGAATGTGGAAATAATATCAAATTTCTTAAAATATTCAAATAATAAATTAGATGGTTTTAAGGGGGAAAAAATACATGTTTTTAATAAAAATGAAACTGTCTTGAATGATGAACAATTGAAACGTTTAGAAAATCGTAAAAATATTATTTTAATGGGTGACAGTATTGGCGATACAACAATGTGTAATGGAATCAAAGATATTGAAAATATTTTAAAAATTGGTTTTCTTTATAATAAGAACAATGAAATTGTGGAAAAAAGTTTAAATGATTATATGAATGCTTTTGATGTTGTACTTATTGACGATCAGACAATGCAATTTCCAATGTCGATATTGAAACGAATTTTTTAATTTCTAATTTTCTTTGCAATTTAGTTTTTAATTCTTTTTTTTTCATATCAAAACATTGAATCTCAAAAATTATTATTATTATTATTATTCCCGTAATTTCAATCAGTATTTTTAGAAATTATTTTTACAAAAAATAGTTACGGAGCGAAAATATTGAAAATTATTGATTTTCTCAGAAATATAATAAATATTTTGATTAAATCAAAAACCATTGTTTTATTATTATTATTATTGTACTGCTAAATTTGCATTCAATCTAATTTGATTTATTCTAATTTTCAAATCTAATGATTTAATATTAATTTAGAATTTTTTTTTTCGTTAAAAAAAGCCAAAAAAAAAATTCAAAATTTTCCCTCAAAAAAAGAGTTGAAAAATATTTTTAATTTCACTTTTTTCAATTAGAATTTGAATTTTGTTAAAAAAAAAACTAATTTGAATTAGTAACTGACTTTTTACTTTTGAGTTCGTTAAAATGTACTAATTCAAAAGCAAAAAGTCAGTTACTAATTCAAAATTATTAAAAAAAATTTCACTAAAATTTTGGGTAAAAAATAAAAGATTACTAAATTAATCTTTTTGTATATTTGAAGTTGTATTTAATAGAACTAAAGTTTGTTTAAACTTTTAATCTGACTTCAGATTATATTATTAACGTTCGAAATCTATTATGACCTATGAAAAATAAAAAACAATGCGCATTCGAGGTTATGTAACAGTTGCGCATTTTTCGCGCTTGACTTATATTACAAAAATTACTCCTATCAAAATTTGTCGTTGAATTAAATAATAGAAGCAAAAAAAAAATCAATTAAATTTGCCTTTATTTCTAAAGTTTAAAAAAAAATAGTAAAGCGCCATGAATATAAACGGAGCAGAATGCTTTTATTATCAATATATCATGAAATGTCAAGGTCGTCGCGACTTCAAAGTGTCCCTAGGTACAATGTAACATCAAAGTTTATTATTTCCTTCGTTTAGTTCTTGTCGGGGGCATATATTTTATTTTTTTCTAAACATTTTTCATCAACTGCTGGTGTGATAAAAATTACACATTTTTACCAATAATAATAATAATAGAATGCCCCCAAGTCGTCTTGATGCCGTCTATAGGAGTATTTTACTCACAAAATTCTTCACTAAAGGCTGGGGCAATCCGGAAAATTTACGAAGGTAACCCTAACCTCAAAATTACATTATTTATATTTCTTTTTTTATTTACTATTGTAATTTTAAAATTTTTCAAAAACAAAAATTTATTTTTTTTAATAAATCTCGAAAATTATTATCAATATTTTTATATTAATTATGATATAATTATTATTTTTTTAAAAATAAATTTACTTTTAATGTATATATGTTTTTGTTTTGCTTTAAATATAATATCCTTGAATTATGTAAAAATTGTTTATATAAGAGGCGGGACTGTTGATTTTAATAATCAATTATTATTATTTTAAATTTCAATTTTTTTTTTCAATTTCTTTTCAAAAGTATTATCAATTTAGCTTCAATTGATAAATTTTATGAACAACAACTTGTTGCAAATCTAATACTAGTGGCATTGAATTTTTAATATTGCGAAATTTGCTTTTATTTTTAATTTGATAATCAAATTATATAATTATATTTATTTATTATTTTATTAATTTAATTTTAAAAATATTATTTATAGATAATAAATTTTATATTAAAAATTAATTTTACATTATAAAGAAGAGAAAAGTTATAAATATTTTATCGCATATATAATTTTTGAATTATAATAAAAATAATAAAAATTAATTGAGTAATTTTTTGAAAATTATTTATTAGTTTAAATTTTTTTTTAATTTGGAATTTTCATTAATTTGGAATTTATTTTAATTTAATCATTTTTTAAACTTAATTGTTTAAATCTTTTTTCTCTAAATTTGTAATTTTAATTTTATTCATTTTTTTTTTTTTTTTAAATTATTTATTAGTTTAAAAAATTGTTTTAATTTAGAATTTTAAGTAATTCAATTTTTTTAAAAATTATTTATTTAGTTTAAAAATCTTTTTTTTTTTAAATTTCTAATTAGTTTTAATAATTTATTTAAAAACAAAATTTTTTCAAAGAAAAATAAATTTTTTTTTCTTTTACAGAATATTTGAATTTCGAAAAGTCGTAGCTAATCGAGAAGCATGTTATAATTTAATTCCTCCTAATTATCCTGTAAACATTACAAAGGTCAGTGATAACACCTTTTGTTTTTAAAATCACAAAATTTTCATAAATTTTGCACCTTTTTTTTGATAAAATAAAATTCACAGGACGAAGAATGGTCCGATTGTCATGTATTGGAAGGTAATTTTCAATCGCCATTCGATTATCATTTACCTGAAATAATGCCAGAGGAGACAAAAACTGCTTATTTTCAAATGATATTACCAAAAAAATGGACGTCACATAAAATAAAACCAATTTGTTTACATCTCGCTGGTACTGGAGATCATGTTAGTAAAATATTTTTCAATATTTCTTCACTTTACAAATTTTCCCCAAACAAAAATTATCCCTTTTTTATATTTCATTAAATAGA
Organism: Leptopilina boulardi; assembly: GCF_019393585.1. Classification (NCBI taxonomy): domain Eukaryota; kingdom Metazoa; phylum Arthropoda; class Insecta; order Hymenoptera; family Figitidae; genus Leptopilina; species Leptopilina boulardi. Next base: position 334,646 of record NW_026137969.1, read on the forward strand.
AATTAAATTTGAAATTTAATTAAAATTTATTTAATTATATTTTTTTATATTTTTCATGATTGTATTTTTTATTAAATGGGGAAAAAAAAGAATTCTTTTTCTCACAAAAAAAAAAAAAAATAGAAATGAAATGAATTTTTTCATTAATTTGAAAATTTGTAGTTTTTTTGGCGTAGAAGAAATTTAATTGCTAAACCACTGCTCAAAGAATCGGGAATTGGATCCATTTTGTTGGAGAATCCTTTCTACGGTTTAAGAAAACCTAAAGATCAAATGTAAGAATTTTTAAACAAAATTTTTTTGATTTAATATTTAAATGAATATTGCAATTATTTTCTTTGCAGTAATTTTCAAAATTTTGAATTTTGTCTCAATATTCTTTTTTTTTTTTTAATCAGTCTTTGTGTGTTAGATAATGAAAATATATATATTTTTTTTCTTGCAGACGTTCCAGTTTACACAATGTTTCTGATATTTTTATAATGGGAGGCTGTTTAATATTGGAATCAATTGTTTTATTAAATTGGTGCGAGAATCATGGATATAGTCCTCTAGGATTAACAGGTCTTTCAATGGGGGGTCATGTTAGTATTTTTTTAAATATTATTATTATTATTGTTATTGTTGTTAATATTATTACTATTATTTATTTATTTCAATTATTATTATTATTCTAATAATTAAAATATTCGAACTTCAAAGAAATAAAAATTAGTTCAACAATAATTTTAGTAAATTTTAGTAAATAAAATTAAATTAATATGGGACGCATGATTATGTTCTAAAAATCATTAGTCATAATTTACATTTTATCAAATTTTATTTGTCCTAATTAGTTTTGAGCCGAACTTTTATTTGTTCGAATTAGTATTTTGCATAATTTTCATCAATCCGATTTTCTATATTGCAGAATTTTTATATAACCGAAAATTAACTCCACAGAATTTTTATTTCTTCGAATTTTCATTTGTTCGAATTTTTATTTGCTCGAATTTTCATTTAACATAATAGGCATTTTAAAGAATTTTTATTGGGTAGAATTTCATTGAATAGAATTTTCATTCAGATGAATTTTCATTTGTTCGAATTATTATTTGATATAATTTCCATATAATCGATTTTTCATACTACAGAATTTTTAATTAACCGACAAATCATTTAATAGAATTTCTAATTGATAGAATTTTCATTTGTCCGAATTTTCAAATGGCCGAACAAACAATCGACAGAAAGATTTCGGCGCGATTTTTAAAATCAACCAATCAAAAATTATTCATAAAATTGTGATTGGTTGATTTTAAAAATCGCGCTGAAATCTTTCTGTCGATTGTTTGTCGGTCATTTGCAATAATAATTCGAACAAATGAAACTTGATCTGAAAGAATAAAATGCAAAATTCTGTGCAATAAAATTCTACCGAATAAAAATTCTTTAAAATGCCTATTATGTTAAATGAAAATTTGAGCAAATAAAAATTTTGACAAAAAATCGCTTTGATGTAAATTATGCCAAATGCTATTTCGAACAAATAAAAATTCGGCTCAAAACTAAATAGGACAAATAAAATTCGATAAAATGTAAATTATGACTAATGATTTTTAGAACATAATCATGCGTCCCATTAATATTAAAAATACCTAATTTTTGTACATTTTTTAAATATTAAAATTTTAAAACACAATTATTATCTTCTAAAACACCAAAAAAAAAAAAAATATTTAATTTTGTTTTTCAATATGAAAAATAATACACGAATTGTATGAGAAAAAAAAATGATAAAAAATGTTAAAATCAAAAAAGAAGAAAAATTATAAACTTTTTCTTTGTTTCCTCAGATGGCTTCATTGGCGGCGACAAATTGGCCAAAGCCAATTGTTCTTGTTCCATGTCTTTCTTGGTCGACAGCATCTCCAGTTTTCACAGAAGGTGTAATGAGCGCATCAATAAATTGGGCTTTACTCGAGAATCAATATTTTTCAAATAAAATTTATCAAAATGATTTAGCAAAAATGGTCAAAATTATTGATCAAGACGTGAGTTAATTTACAATTTATTTTATCATTTATTTATTTTATTGAAAAATTAGATTTGGTTAAAATTGTTTTTTTTCTGGCTTTTATATCGAAATATACAATCAAAAATACTTATAAAAATAAAAAACTTATTTTATTTTAACTAAAGTGTTTTTTTTCAATACTTTGCATTCAACATAATTTTTCAAAAATAAGGAATTATTTTATTTTTATTTTTTTATTTTTAAAATATATAACATAATTGTAAATAATAATTAAAGGAAAAAAATTTATTATTATTGAAAAATTAAATTGAAAATCAAGTGTCCCATTTTGAGAAAAAAAAAACACTTTTCAAGTTCAATTTTAATGTTATACTTATTTTTATTGTAGAGATATACATTATCTTTTTTGATAGCATAAATTTTTAAAAATTCAGGATATTTTCAACAAATTTTTTGTGTAATGTATTATTTTCAATTTTTTGATATTGAAAGAGAAAAATTATTATTTTAACCAAATCTAATTTTTGAATGAAATTATTTTGTAGAATGTCCCTTGATTTATTTTAACATTGTTGGTTTTCTTCTTTTTTTTAATTTTTTTTATTGCGGTTTTAACAGGATGCTTTCTTAGCAGGACAACATTTTGCAAAACATTATCCAGCCAGTATGGCAAGAATAAATCGAATAAGAAATGAATCACAAACGACAAATACAAAAATAAAAACAACTAAAAATTCAATTTTTAGCGCCATTGATGAACATTCAAATGTAAATGTTGACAAAGTGAATAGTAATAATAATAATAATAATAATAATAATAATAATAGTAACAACAATAAAGTAGAAAATTTTCAAATTGCCGAAGAGAAGGCCGCAGCGAGATTATTTCCTTTAAATCTTATTTCAAATAGATTTAAAAATACTGATTCTGATTCTTTAAAGGGTAAGTTTGTCTTCTTTCCTTCTTCTCTCCTCCACCTCCTTTTTTTTGGTATGATTTTCCAGAATTTTTATAATTTATTAACAATTAATAAATGTGCAATTTACAAAGGGTTAATTTTAGAAAAAAAATATTTAAATCTCCTGCATGGCTTTAAAAAAAAAAATTTGGTTTATTATTTAGGGGTGTGCCTTTTACCAGTGTCGAAACATCCCCTATTTTCAGACAACAAATGGCGAGAACACGAGGCTTATCAATTTATGCGAGGAATAATGGATGAATGTACGCATTTAAAAAATTTTGAATTACCAGTTGACACAGAATTAATAATCGCTGTATGTGCAAGAGACGACGCTTACGTTCCCCGTGATGGTTGTATGAGTCTTGAAGAAATATGGCCAGGCGCTGAAATTCGTTACATTGACGCTGGCCACATCACTGCATATCTTCTTCATCAAAAATTATTTCGGTATTATTTATTTATTTAATTATTAAAAAAATTTCTTTATTTAACAATAACAGTAATAATATTTCTCCTTTAATAATAATAATAATAATAATAATAATCGATGTTCGATAATATCTCTATCGAAATCTATTATCGATTCCCATCGATCGAACTTTCGATATCAATTATTGCGTTGACAATCGATATTAAAGATCGATTCTCAAATATCGAAATATCGATATAATTTTATTAATACTACATCGAAATTAACAATCAATATTGAAGATCGATCTATTCATTCTCAAAAATCGATTAATCGATATATCGACATGAACAACTGATATTAAAGATCGATCTCTCAATTCTCGAAGATCAGTATATCGATATCATTTATCAATATATTGAAATTAACAATCGATATAAAAAGATTGATTTAACGATACATCAACATTTACAATCGATTCTCAAAAATCGATATATCGATATTGAAGAAAGTTCTATGTCAATACTCAAAAATCCAACAATCGATACACCGATACTAATAATCGATACTGAAAGATTTATCTATCGATTTTTAAAGATCCAAATTGTCGATTTTATTTATCAATATATCGATATTTTTAATCGAAACTTAAATATCGATTAACATCAACATTTAAAATAAATATATCGATTCTTAAAGATCGATAGATCGATATTAAAGATTTATGTATCGATACATCAACATTTAAAATCGATATATCGATATTAAAAATCGATTTATCGATTCTTAAAGATCGATATATCGATATTCAAAGATCTATCTATCGATTCTTAAAGATCGATACATTGATATCATTTTTCAATAAATCGACATTAACAATCGATACTTAAAGATCGCTCATTCGATACTAAAAGATCGATCAATAGATACATTGACATTAAAAAACGATATTAAATATTAATTTATCGATTATTAAATATCGAAATAATTTATTACATCAACAATAATAATCGATACTCGAAGATCGATCTATCGAAAAAAATTGACAACAATCGATATTAAAGATTGATCAATCGATTATTAAAGATCGATATCATTTAACAGTAATTCAAAAATTAAGTCGACATTAAGAGTCGATCTATCGATTCTCAAAAATTGACATATCGATATTTTTATCATTACATCGATATTAACAATCGATGCTCGAGTATCGATTTGTCGTCGTTTCGATATATTATCGATTTTTAAAGATCTATGTGTCGATACCATTTATCGACATTTATTATTTATTTATTAATTATTTAATCGACCTTAACAGTCGATCTATCGATTCTCAAAGATCGAAATATTGATATTATTTTTTCAGTACATCAACATTAAAAATCGAAACAAAATTTTTTGTTTCTAAATCATTAAAAATCACATTGAAAAAATTACATTACATCGATAAATTATTATAATTTATTTATGTAATTTGATTATTGATAAAAGACAAGGAAATATTTTAATTAGAAATTGAAAGATATAATGAATATCTTATTTTTTTTTTTATTTCAGATCGACAATCTCAGAAGCTTTTCAGCGCTCAATCAAAAAATATCCAATCGACAATAGTTGATAATAAAAGTGTCTTTTAGAATAATCAAATTTAGAAAATGAAAGAAACAAATTTTTTTAACGCAATTAACTTGATATAAAACATATGATGTATGTTATTTTTATTCAACTTTTATTGATAAATCATTCAAAAAAAAAGGACAATCAATTACGTAAATTGAAATATTTACTAAAGAAACGAACAAGATTTTTTTGTTTTGTTTTTTGTAAACAAAAAAATACTGCCTCAACAATACAATAATTGTTATATATTTACACGTGTTATTTAGTCAATTCTGGAAAAAAATGCTCGACTTTTTTTTGTCGAGGCAAAACTTTTTTTAAATAGTTCTAAACAAAGAATTGTAAAAACCTACTGAAAAAAAAAATTTATTTGATTTAAATAATCGGTTACTTGACTATTATCAATTAAATATTTTTTTGTGTGAAACAAATATTTATTTGTATCAAATAATTATTATTTGAGGCAATTAAATGGTATTTGTTTCAAATATAAAAATTATTAGTTCAAATACAATTTATTTAATTAAAATAAAAATTATTTGGTTCAAGTAAATATTTATTTGATAATAGTCAAGTAATCAAATATTTCAATCAAATAAATTTTTTTTTCAGTGCCGTTTTTTCGGTATATCTTTCTATTCTTTTTATATATATATATATATATATTATATATTTTTGCATATTTATCTCACTGTAGAATATTTTCCTCATTTCAATAAGGAAAATATTCTAAAGGTTATATATTTTTTTTTTTTTTTTTTTTTTACAAAATAAAATGCAAAACTTTTTTTCGAGATAGAAAATTATTTACAAAAAAAAAATATTTTTTATATATAATATAAACAATTCTTCTTTTTTTGGAACTATATATTATACTCTAAAACACCATAATTTGTTTTTTATACACAATATAATAATATATACAAAGTTATTTTATAATCACATTGAGATTTTATTCCTGACGTATTTGACTGTATATTTAAAATAATTGTTATTAATGAAATAAACAGAATTTAATTTTCATTATCTATATTATGTCTTCAATTTACAAACATTTATTTTTATAAATATTATCGTTTTTTTTAATTCACAAAAAAAATTAAAAACTAACGTTTATTTATTTATTCAATTATTTTTTTCCTTAAACAAATTGATATATTTTAGATAATTTTTGAAAAATTCAATTTTTTTTTAATGGTTGATTTTAAAAATCGTATCGAAATCTTTCTGTCAATTGTTTGTTCGGTTATTTATAATTTCATACAAATTAAAATTCTATTAATTAGAAATTCGGTTAAATGATTTTTCGGTTAAATTTAAATTTTCTAATATGAAAAATTGGTTATATGGAAATTTTGTCAAATAATAAAATTCAAACAACTAAAAATTTGTATTAAAAAAATTCTGTGCAATGAAATTTTATAATAATAAAAATTTATTAAAATTGCTATTATGTTAAATGAAAATTCGAGCAAATAAAAATTAGAACAAATAAAAATTCTGTGAAGTGAATTTTGGTTATATAAAAATTCTTCTATTATATGGAAAATCGATTTAATAGAAAATTTTACAAAATAATATATTTGAACAAATAAAATTCGGCTCCAATGAAAATTATATCTAATGAAATTTTATTAAATGAAAATGCTGATAATTGATTTTTTGAACTTATTCATGCGTCACATATTTGCATAAATTGAACAAATAAACGAAATTCGTGAAAAAAATAAATCTATTTAAATTTTGTCAATCTATAATAATTTTTTTTTTTTTCGTAAAAAGAAAGATAAATTTCCTTGACTTGTATTATAATTTTAATCTACATAATCTTAATAGTAGTTTGCTTTTTGATAAGTCTGTTTTTCAGCAGCTGTAAGAAAAGGAGGAAAATAATTCAAGAATAAATAATTTTATAATTTTTCTCTCTCTCTTTCTCTCTCTCTTTTTTTTTTTTTTTTTTGAAAAAATTTCAAGTCTTCTTCAATACACGATAATATAGATTAGCTTTTTTATTTCAATTTTGCTGTTTCTATGTATAAAATAAAAAACATTTTTTTTTTAAATTTATATTTATTTATTTTTTGATATAATAATTATTTATTCTAATAAAATTATTTATTTATTTATTAACATGTATACGGACTTACAAATAAAAAGAGAAAGAAATAAAATTATATTTCATAGATTATTGTTTTTATATTTTGCAGATAAAATCAAATTACAAAATTTTTATCAAGAATAACAGATGTTTCTTTGCATTTAAATAAAATTTATAATTGATTAATGCATTAAATTAATAGACAGATAAAAGATATATATATATATGTAAAGGTCAATTTACATAATAATAATAATAATAATAATAATAATAATAATAGTAATAATAACAAAAAATAATTAATAAAAAAAAATAATAATAATAATTTGCAAAAAATAAAAAAATGTTATTTCAGTTATTCCCACTTGTGATTTTCCTTATATACTAAGTAAAGTTAGTTATATGTATATAGAAATAATCAGAAAGGACAAATAAGATATTATTTTTTAAATTAATAAATTCTCTGTAAAATTAATTCCATGAAATTCTTTGAAAATCCCCTTTTTAGTAGATTTATATATATATAAAAAAAAGGTTTTTAAAATTAATTAAAACTCGTATTTTCTTAATTTTTTATATAAAAATAAATGTTATTTTTTTTAAATCGTAATTTAATTTAATTTTTATTATTCACTTTTTTAATCAATTTAATTGTCAAATTTTTATATTTAAACTAGCAAAATTAAACGCGCCAAATTGAGTATTTAATTGTTTGTTATAAAGAAATTAAAGATTAATATTATCAATAGTAATTTAATTTATTAGAATATTATTACATATTAAATGATAATAATGAAAATTATATGTTTACAGGCCTCGGATTATACGACTTTTTTCAAAAATACGACTTTTATCGACTTATTCTAATAAAATGCGACATTTTTTTTACATTTGAAAAAAATGTAAATAAAATACATTTTTTTAGTATAAAATGTAGATCTTCTTCAGATCTTCTTCAATTCAATTATTTAACAAATTTTGAACTAAAATGATTCTTCACTAAATTAATTATTTTTAATAATTTTAATGAAATACATCACAAATTTAATTATATCAAAATTATTTCTCAATTAAAATTTTTATGAAATTTAACAATTGTTTATAATTTAAAAAAAAAATATCACAATAAAATTGAATTATTTTTTAAAAATTTCAATTCAAAATAAACTAAAATTCAATTATTACCCGAAATTTTAATTCAAAATCAATTAAAAATCCAATAATTATCAAAAATTTTCAATTTAAAATTTAATTATTTACCAAGTTTTCTATTTAAAATGAAATAAAATTCAATTATTTTCTAAAATTTCTATTCAAAATTAATTATCCAAATTTTCAATCAAAAATGAACTTTAATTAAATTATTATCCAAAATTTTAATTAAAATTCAATTATTTCTAAAAATTTTCAATTCCAAATGAACTGAAATTCAATTATTTTCCAAATTTAAAATCAAATAAAATTTTATTATTCTCAAAAATTTGAATTTAAAATTAATTGAATTTTCAATAATTTGAATTTAAAAGCATCTAAAATTTAATTATTTCTAAAAATTTCCATCGAACATTTTTTTTTGAAATTTGATAATTTCAATTATAACTTTAAGGAAATTGAATTATTTTTAACTATTTTGATAATATTGTTTGAAAATTCAACTATCTGAAACCATTTTTTAATTAAAAATAATTTTCAAATTATTGTATTTTGTCCGCATTTTCTAATAAATTTTTAGTGAAATCATCTAAAATTTTAAATACAAAACACTTAAAGTTTTAATTAATTTCAAAAATCTCAATTTTAAATCTTTGAAAATTCAATTAAATTTAAAAAATGTTTTCCAAAAATTGTTTGATAAATTAACAATATCTTTTGAAATTTAATTATTTCTAAAAATTTCAACTTAACTTTTAACCCTTCGAAAAGAATTATTATTAAAAAAAAATTTTTTATTTAAAAATCTGTAAAATATTTTTGTTAAAATAAAAAACAAATCCACTGTTTTTTGGAATATAAATCGACTAAAACGACTTTTTCAGCTTCATGAATTGAATTTTCGAATTTGGTATTTTAAAGAAACTTATTCCGAAATTTGGAAACACAATTATACAACTTTGGCAAAAATGAGAAAAAGAATTGTCAAAATTTGACACGTCATAAGATTACTATTCAAAAAAACACGTGAAATCAGAATAATTAGCACATAATTAGGGAACTGGAAAGCTAGAAATTTTAAGGTCATGTTAAAAGGGCCACATAATTTTCTAAAACTCATCAGTACAATTAAAATTTTTTTTTTTTACTTAAAAGAATTTTATTAGATAGAATTTTCTTTTAGACGAATTTTCATTTTTCGAATTAGCAGAATTCTTATTCAACAGAATTTTCAAGTGATTCGAATTTTTTAAATACCATAGAATAAAAGAAACAAAAATAAATGTCAATTCACTCGAATCTTCATTTGTCCGATTATTTTGCACAGAATAAATAGAGAATTCTTGAGCAAATTTTAATTTGCCTAAAATTACAAATGGCCGAACAGAAAGATTTCGGCGCGAATTTTAAAATTGACCAATCACAATTTTTTTTTGCCAATTATTTTGATTGGTCAATTTTAAATTTTGCGCCGGAATCTTTCTGTTTAGTGCTGCAGCCATTTTGAACAAATTAAAATAGGATAATTTTAATAATAATTCTATTTGGTAATAAATAATTTTTTAATTTGAGGTTATGTTAATTTTGAAATCCTTTTTAATAATCATAAAGAACTATATAATATGTTTAATTTGAAAAAAGAATTAAAAATTTGAAAATTCGCGGTACAATAAACAGCGCCCTCTCACTTTAGCGGAAGTGGCGAAAGAGAATTTATTATATATACAGAAAGCTCTCGCACATCGTAAAAACCGGAAGAGTGGCGGCTCGCGTTATTGCGGTTGACCTGAGAGCGAGAGACAAGAGACTTTTGCATTTGTGAGCACAAGGCACCAGGCCAAGTGTGAGAGGCATCGTTGGCCACATGTCTCTCCGAGCCGCTTGTCCATTGAGAAAAAAAGTCCGAAAACGCCGAGTGTGTTTACGTAATCGTGAAATTATCTAGTTTGTGCCACGTTCCGCCAACCGAACTCTAATAATTACCCATATATATACATATATACATAAAATTTCTTAGCTGCAAGTGTTTCAATTTTTTTTTTTTTGATCCCCACTTGCTTATTAAATATTACAAGTTATTTTAACAAATAAAAAAAAACGTGCAAACACGAGTCTCGGAAACTCGGAATTTTTTCCGCCGTCTGCTAGTTCACATCGTAACTCGCGTCTCGTCCTTCCATCGCCTCGTGTTTGTTTCGAATAAAAAAAAAACTAAAAAAATCCAGTGTTTGCGATTTTTTTTTTAAACTAAAGCGACAAAAGAAATTGAGGAATTTTTTTTCTTTTTAATTTCGTGATTTTAAAGAAAATAAAAAAAAGAGTTAAGAACCTGTTAACCGGTGGTTTAATTGTTGGTGAACATAACCTCAAAAGAGAGAGAGAGAGAGAGAGTGGGGAAAAAAGTTCGTAAATCGCGAATAATTGATCGCGTTTTTTTTTCGTTATTATGAAGTGTTGAAGGGAAAAAAAATTAAACCCCCACCCCCCCTTAGTGAGGGAGAGTAATAAAAATTGTGAACATTTTAATGCTCGTGGGTGTGCGGGGGAGCTGACTTGGCTTTTCTCTGGACCTCGTGTTTTTCTGTCCTCGGGTGCCAAGATGGCGGCGAGGGTGAGCGGCCAGAGCAGTAACGAGTCGACGGATCTCCCCGGGCCTGGTGTTTCATATGCGAGTGTTCTCAATAATTTACAAAGGACAAGTGCAAATAAAGAAAATATTTCTTCATCATCGTCAACAACTCATGTTAAAGAAAATCTTGAAACCACCACGACAATTGGAATCAATGAAAAAAAAGAACAGGGAAAATATCAAAAAACAAAAAAAAATACTACGCCCCTGAATAGAGAGACGACAAATCTCCACGAGGTGGAAAAAAATAATGTTACCGGTAATAATGAAAATTTGGAATTAATAACAACAAAACAACGAAATTCTGGTGATAAAATGAAAAAAGAAATAATTATTAATGGCGAAATGGGTAGTGATGGTGAATTTCAAACAGTTGCACCAAAGAGTGCGCGAAGAAAGGAGAAATTACGAGAACACATTAGAGATCAACATATTAGAGAGAGACATAGAAATCGCGACAGACATCATCAGCAGCAGCAACAGCAGCAGCAGCAACAACAATCAAGAGGTCACAGTGGTGGGAGTAAAGATAGATTTAAAGAGAGAATAACGCAGGAGAATAATAAAGAAAAGGATAATAATCATGATGATGATGATGAGGAACAACAACAGCAGCAACAACAACAACAACCGGTGAAATATGTTGAAGCACCATTGCCAGCGATTAATCCATGGATTAAATGTAATAAAAATTCCACTGTTTCAAATTCTGTTGTTCCAATTCCGGTTCCTGTTGTCGTTAACGAGCAAAGAGCCGCCGAGAGAGAGAAAAGAGTTTTACAACCACAGCAACAACAAACTAAACAAATTGGTAAGTAAAAAAAAATTATTTCTTTCTAAAAAATTTTTTATTATAGAAATTGTTGGGAAATTTTTGTTTCGTGGAATTTTTTTTTAAAGTATAATTTTGATTTAAAGAAATTCTCTCACCACGTGGGATTTCTAATTAGAGTAAAATTTCGTTTTAAATGAAATTTTGCCACATGGAATTTTTATTTAAACTAATTTTGATTCAAATAAATTTTAAATAAATTTTTATTTAAATAAATTTTTGCAAAAAAGAATTTTTATTTAAATGAATAATTAATTGAAAATTTATGATTATTGAGAATTTTAATTTAGCAAAATATTTACTTTTTATGCAGTATTTAATTTTATTTAACAAAATTGCGATTTAAAAAGAAATTATAAAAAATTTTTTTAAAAAAAATTTATTTTTAATATTAACGTAATTTTTATTTATGAAAATTTTTAATTAGCACAATGTTAATTTAATCAAATTGTTTTAATTAAAAATTTCACTTTACTGATTTTTTATTTTTTTTGAAACAAAATTACGATTTAAAAAGCATTTTTTGTTTAATTAAATTTTCATTTCTGCAAAATTTCTATTTAATTTTAAATATCAAGTGATTTTAATAAATTTACATAATATTTAGCAGATTATTTCGATTTATACAAAAATTACTATTTAATATTAACATAATAATTGCTATTTAAGATATTTTTTAATTAGCACAATTTTTATTTAATCAAATTGTTATTTAGATAATTTTTCATTTATTTTTCTTTTCAAAATTTTTTCCAAAATTTTATATTTAACCCATTTTTGCCCCTTAAAATATTTGTTGTTGTTGTTATTTTCATTCGAAAGTTAATTTTTTTCCAATAAATTATGTAACTATAAACATGGGACAACATTGGGTTTGCAAGAAAATATGAAAAAAAGGGCAAAAAAAATTGGTTATTTTTTTTAAAAATTATTTCATAAATTCATTGTTGTCCCATTTTTATATTTACATATTTTATTGAGAAAAAAAAATTAACTACTCAATGAAAATAACAAAAAAAAATATATATATATATTTAAAGGCGCAAAAAAGGAATTAAAAATGAAAAATAAGTGTTTATTTTTGCAAATGGCCGAACAAATAATCGACAGAAAAATTTCGGCGCGATTTTTAAAATCAACCAATCACAATTTTATGGATAATTTTTGATTGGTTGATTTTAAAAATTGCGCCAAAATCGATTGTTTTTTCGGCCATTTGCAATTTCGAACAAATGAAAATTCTATCAATTACAAATTCTGTTAAATGATTTTTCGGTTATGTAAAAAATTTTGTAGTATGAAATATATCGGTTATATGGAAATTCTATCAAATAATAATTCGAACAAATGAAAATTCATCTGAAAGAATAAAATGAAAATTCTAGCTAATTATTTTTAGAACATAAAGAAATAATATAATAATATTATTTATAATATTATATTTATATTATAATAATAATATTTAAAAATGAAAAAATCTCTAATTTTTTGCCTAAAAAATATTTTTTATAATTTGTTGATTAATGAAAACTATAAGAAATATTTTTTAGGCGAAAAATTATAGAATTTTTTTATTTTAAAAAATTATTAATTTAAAAATTGTTTATTATAAACGTTGCGTACTTCATTTTCGTTAAGAAAATTTATTTTTATTTATTTTAGTATAATTTAAAAATTTTTTATTATTAGTTTTATATTTAAGAAAGGTGTATTATTTTTTTAAATTAAAAAATATATTTTTAAATAATACATTAAAAATTTTACCACATCCAGATGACTGCATGGCTAAGATGGGTGTAAAACAAACCACAATTTATAAGCAATAAAAATAATGTCTGACCACTTTCTGTTTCACAAGTCGTCTCTTATACCAGTTTTAGGGTTAAAAACAAAAAAGTTTGCTGTGATAAATATTATATCAGTTAAAATTTTTAAAAATTAACTTACAGCGAACCAGAGTGGAATCAAAAAAGTTTGCTGTGAGTGTTAATTTAAATATTTTTGACTAATATTATCACAAGAAACTTTTTTCGTTGTCATACTCTCTAAATCTGAATTAGTAGTTTTCTACTAATGTTTTAACAACAATACAAATTTTTTGTTGTCGATTGTTGATGGAACAATCCGGATTTGTTCAGCTGACAGGTTTATTGTTCCATGTCACGTGGTAATCTCGAATTTTCACAAACTGGCATGTAGATCGTCTCGTCGTTTACTTCTGCAACACGTGCCACTGTTGCTTTTATTATTAGTTTTTTTTTTTTTTTTTGAAAAATGACAGAGTGCTATTAAATAATGAATCTGGTTAAAGTGAGAAATCTATTGAAGAGAATTTGATTCAGAAGCTGCATGTTCCACAGATTTTAATGCAAATGAAACTGGTGATACGGAAATCTGCTATCGATTATACGAAGCTGATGTACGCAATGTTTATGATAAACGATTTTTAAAGAAATAATTTTTTAAAATAAAAAATTCTATAATTTTTCGCCTAAAAAATATTTCTTGTAGTTTTCATTAATCAACAAATTATAAAAAAATATTTTTTAGGCAAAAAGTTTAAAAATTTTTAATTTTAAAAAATTATTTCTTTAAAAATCGTTAATCATAAACGTTGCGTACTTCAACTTCGTATCGATTATTTTAAAAGACGAAGAAATTGAACAAATTGTATTAGACGGATCAAAGCTTTGTTAAAGCAACAAATTGTATTGCCGATTTAATAATTTAGTTTTGTTATTTTAACGGTTCCATAACAATTTTCTTTGTTCATCAAACAGTTCTGTTTGTTCACAGAACAATCTCAATAGTTTTAATATCAATCCCATTTTAACAATTTTTTTTGTCGTTCAATAAAATTATTTATAATAAAGTGGTAACCTTGGACAATTTTGGTGGGACATATTTATTGTTGAACACTCTAAAGTCATCGGTTTCATGTAACTATTTGATTCATTATCATCTTTCCGCCGACAAAGAAGGAACATAGAAGTTATCATATTTCCCTGATAAAAAATATAATTGTCGGACAAAAATATTGGGGAATATCAATAGTTGGACAATAAATGTATTTTTTTGTATTGACCTGATGGTAATAAATAAAATGATACACCAAATGTTCGAAATTTTAACCGGTAAAAATTCCAAATGGTCGACATTTTATTTGAACGACACTCCAAAAAGTCAACATTTTAAATGATAGAAACTTCAACTATGGTAGAAATTTTATTTGGTCGAAATTCTAAATATTCGGCATTTTTAATAAACGATATTTTAAATAATCGACATTCGATAAGGTAAAAACTCCAAGTGATGGAAATTCCAAATGGTCAAAGTTTTATTTGATCGAAACTTCAAATAGTAGATACTTTTTTGGTGTAAGAGTTTTCTTTCCCTGTTCACGGAGAGAAATTTCTAGGAATATTTATCTTGCTGACACCTGAAAGTGAGTGCAAAGTACATTCTGGCAGTTTTTACTGTTCTGCCTTTACAATCTGTAATGCAAAATTGTAGGGGCAGCACAGTCAAAACTGCCAGAATGTACTTTGCAGTCACTTACAGGTGGCAACACGGTAAATATTCCTAGAAATTTCTCTCCGTGTTGTTTCAATAGAAAGAAAAAAAATTCCTACACTAAAAAAGTGTCTACCATTTAAAATGTCGACTATTTGAAGTTTCGATCAAATAAAAGTTCAACCATTTAGAATTTCGACCTTTTGGCGTGTCGACTATTTGGAATTTCCATCACTTGAAGTTTCTACCTTATCGAATGTCGATTATTTAAAATGTCAACTATTTAGAATTTCAACCATTAGAAAATTTCTACCAGTTGAAGTTTCTACTATTTGAATTTTCGATCATTTAAAATGTCAACTTTTTGGAGAGTCGTTAAAATAAAATATCGACCATTTGGAATTTCTACCGGTTAAAATTTCGAACATTTAGAGTAACGAACATCTGCAGTTTCGAGCATTTTAAATGTCGATCAATTAGTATATATCGACTTGCTGAATTTCGATCATTTTGAGTGTCAACTTTTTAGAATTTGGGGAAAAATAATACACTTCGAAATTTCTAATAGGGGGAAGCCCAGGCATTGGCATCAGTTAAGTAGATATAGGTTAGGTTAAGTACTGCGTTCAGATTAAGGTTTTCTGTAAAAGAAAAAGATTGTAAAAATTGTTTTCGGATCCCCGAACCCTACTGTATGCAGGGAGAGTAAATAAATAGTATAATTTAGTATTTAAAAGTATCACAAAAGAACTGAAAAAAAGTTTACATATGGTAGCTTTAAAAACTACATGAGATATGAATTAATATTTAGTTCAATGGAGATTTTTAAAAGGAGTAAAAAAATTTTATTATTTTAACTATTTGTTCAAAATTGTTTGCTTTTTTTAAATATCCTGCTGTTGGAAATTATTTTTTTTTTCAAAATGTAATGTTATAAGAAGTAGGTATATAGAAGTGATAGGAGTGCACTTTGCACTTATGACGCAAGAAGTTATCGTGGTTGAATAAACTAAGGTCTCAAGAATGATTAGTTTAATTGAGATTAGAGATTTGCAGGTGGCTTCGATGCTAATGGATATATATATATATATAAATTAAATATATCCATTAAGTAAATATAAAATTTTTTTTCGCGAAAAGTTCATTGAGTTTTTTATCCATTTTTCTTAAATAATTCCCTACATTATGCGATATCAGATGAAAAAATTGTGTATAAAATTTTGGTAAATTATTTTAAATACCTTCTGAAATCATCAAATTCTTTTAAACTTTAGTAATTTGAGGAGATGTTGATTAGTTTTAAAAAATTCAAAATTCGAGGTATTAAAAAAAAAGTTGCAGATTTAACCTAAAAAAAAGTTACTAAAAACTTTTATTACTATTAATAATATAGTAACAAAATCGTTGTGAAATTTGATTTCAATTTTGTCACTATGGAAGAATTTGTGAAATTAATGTAAAGAAATAATTTATAAATATTAATATAATATATGTATTAAAAGAATATACATATATGCAAAACTGGATATATGTGTGTCTCTATTGGAAATATAAGTAATTGGAACATTCAATTCGTTGGCCTTTAAAATCCAATCCTGACTTGATTTGCCATTCGAAAAACAGGTTTTCTCTCCCGAGACTCTCACTCTCTGTAAATTCTCTTTTATAATTTAGATCGAATGTCGATTGAGTAAGTTATAAATGATTTTACATAAATATTATAATATTATAAATAATATTGTTTTATTTAGAATCGCGGAATATTGTGGTGGGGGTAGATAAGTTTCTTTTGAAAATAGCAAAGAGTTATTTTCAAATGAATATACATATAGATATTTTAACTTTTATGAAAGAATGTTGGTAGGAGCAGGGAAAGCTTAAAAATAGAACAGAAGTTTTATATTTGAAGTTGAAGGAGCAAGTGTAAAAAAAATGGAATCGGGAATAAATATATGATTGATAATTAAGATTGTAAATATTTATGTAGAAGGTGTGGAAATAATTCTTCATCATTTTTTTTTTTTTTTTTTTTAAATCAATAATTAATGATTTGAATCGTTTGAATATATTTCCTTTCTCTATATCAACGCAAGAGGTTTTCCAAATGAGAGTGTTTTGATGTGTCTGTGTATATATATATGAATATTACCGTGTCAGATAATAATGCTGTTACGTCGATTCAAATACGTAATATCGACTGCGTTCTCGACCTACCAGCTATCTAAAACGAGTGTCAATGCCGTTGACCTGAAAATCAACGTTTTCAAGATACAGTTTCTTAAATAAAACTTCGAAATCGAGGAGGAAATATTTTATGTTTCCTTACGTTGAAATTTGTGTCATATTCTGTTGAAATTTGTAAGCAATTTTATAATAATACTTTTCAATGACATTATATTTTCCTTCTTTTGATGAATTTAAATTTATTTCAAACTGTAGAATTTACAGAAGCTTAAAATTTTTTAAATAAATGATTCTGAAAAATTTTATAGCGATTTAAAATTTTGAGGTGGGGAATTTTTTTTTTAGGTTAGGCAGAATATTTTTGTTATCTTGGTATTTCGATTTGTGCCAAACTGTAGAATGTATGCCGGCTTGAAATTTTTGTAATAAATGATATTGAACATTTTTATAGCGATTTAAAATTTTGAGGTGGGAAATTTTTTCTAGGTTATGTATATTATTGTTGTTACTATGGTATTTCGATTTGTGCTATACTGTAGAATTTACAGGGGCTTGCATTTTTTCAAATAAATGATTCTGAACAATTTTATAGCCATTTAAAATTTGAGGTGGAGCCATTTTTTTAGGTTTTGTATATTATTGTTGTTATCATTGTATTTCGATTTGTGCCATACTGTAGAATGTACACTGGTTTGAATTTTTGAAAATAAATGATTTTGATAAATTTTATAGCGATTTAAAAATTTGAGGTGGGAAATTTTTTGTAGGTTATGTAGAAAATATTTGTTACTATGGTATTTCGATTTGTGCCATAATTTAGAATTTACACCAGCTTGAATTTTTTCAAATAAATGATTCCGAACAATTCTATAGCTATTTAAAATTTTGAGGTGGGGAATTTTTTTTAGGTTATGTATATTATTGCTGTTACCATGGTATTTCGATTTGTGCCATAATGTAGAATTTACACCAGCTTGAATTTTTTCAAATAAATGATTCCGAACAATTCTATAGCTATTTAAAATTTTGAGGTGGGGAATTTTTTTTAGGTTATGTATATTATTGCTGTTACCATGGTATTTCGATTTGTGCCATACTGTAGAATTCACACCGTCTTGAATTTTTCAAATAAATGATTCTGAAAAATTTTATAACCATTTAGAATTTTGAAGTGGAGACATTATTTTTAGGTTATGTTGCAATATTTTTATTTATTTCGGCTTTTAGGTTTAATTTTCTGTAAATGTAATTTTAACAATTTTTTAATTTTAATTTTGCTTTTTATTTACATGATATTTTTGGACTATATTAATGTAAATTTTTGTTATAGTGGGCAAAAAAAATATGGAGAAATATCGTATTCCTACCATAATAACTGATAAAGAATGTGCACTTGTGAAAATATATGCAAAACGAAAAAAAAGAAAAATGAGCCTTATCTCAGAAAAATGATGTAAAGAGTTTTAAAATGCTTTAAAGGAAGGTCGTTTATCAAAATGCCAAGACTGCGTTCTTTTTTCCTTTTCTTTATTGCAATAAAATTGTATAAACTTTTTTTTACAAATTTATCAACTTCTTTACATTTGTCTTTATCTTTTTGTATTTTTATTTTCGTTGTCTATTTATTTGGAATTTAAAAAAAAACAGTTATTAAAGTTTGAGACTATTTTTTAAAATAATTTTTTGTTTAAAATAATTTTTTATTTATCTATATAGTATTTTTTTTACATTTTTTTGTAATTAAATAATATTTTGATTTTTTGTTCGCTTTCTTTATAAAAGATTTATAGGTTAAAAATTTTGATAAAAGTTTTTACACTATTTTTTTATGACTGCTAATAAAAAGAGACATAACCCATTTTTCAAATTAGAAAAGAAGAATAGTCATATTTTAAACAGTTTTATTTTTTAAAAAATCATTTACCTGTTTAAATATTTATAATTATTTTACATTAAATTAGCCTTTTATTTTTCGAAAATTATAAAATTATTATTAATCAAATTTTATTTTGTTTTAGAATTATATTATTGATGCATAGCAAAATTTGTAGGAATATGCATTGTTTGTCATAATTTTACTGCTTCCTTCCTTGAAAAAACAGAATAGAATAATTATCTCAATTATTGAACATAAAAATATAATTAAATTGCTTATCTTACTTTTGTCATCGAGTTCCATAATGAAAAAAATGAAAATTATACTTATTTTAACTTAGTTTAAAAAAAATTATACTCAAAATTTTGAATTTTGAAGAAATAACATCAGATTTATTTTCTGGAATTTTTATTTGTCATAATTATTTTTGAGCTCAATTTTTATTTGTTCGAATTATTATTTGATATAATTTCCATATAACCGATTTTTCATACAACATAATTTTTACTTAACCGAAAAATCATTTAACAGAATTTCAAATTGATGGAATTTTCATTTGTCCGAAATTGCAAATAGCCGAAGCAACAATCGATTTTGGCGCGATTTTTAAAATCAACCAATCACAATTTTATGGATAATTTTTGATTGGTTGATTTTAAAAATCGCGCCAAAATCGATTGTTGTTTCGGTCATTTGCAATTTCGGACAAATGAAAATTCTATCAATTAGAAATTCTGTTAACTGATTTTTCAGTTAATTAAAAATTCTGCAGAAAAATCGGTTTTATGGAAATTCAATCAAATAATAAATTCGAACAAATGTAAAATTCATCTGAAAGAATAAAATGAAAATTCTATGCAATGAAATTCTACCCAATAAAAATTCTTTAAAATGCCTAATATGTTAAATGAAAATTCGAGCAAATAAAAATTATGACAAATAAAAATTCTGTGAAGTGAATTTTTGGTTATATAAAAATTCGGTAATATAGAAAATCGATTTTATGAAAATTCTGCAAAATATTAATTCGAACAAATAAAAATTCGGCTCAAAAATAATTATGCCAATAAATGAAATTCCATAAAATGAAAATTCTAACTAATGATTTTTAGAATGCTGTTAGAAAAAGTAAAAAAATTTCCACCCTTTATAATAGTGAAACATGATAAAGAGTTAAAAAAAAATCCCCCTTTTTTCTAAAGGGAGAGAAAAAGAAAGAAAGAGAAAGAGAATCTTATTGATAGGTAGATTACAGTTTAACCAGTTGCATTTTACGATATTCGAGGTCGTCAAAGGCGCCAAGAAACAGCTGCCAGTTGTTTCCATCGCCTCGTTGGCATGCTTTTTTCAACAGGCGTCTTAGTTCGACGCAAAACCTCGTGTCGCCTATTTCACTTTTTCCTACCATATTGTTAATAAACTCGCACCAAATTAATTTCGTTAAAAAAAAAATCAAAGCAAAATATAAATTAAAGAATCGCGAATAATGAATATTATATAATTTGGTTAAATTTTTCTAATTCTTTAACTATAATTTATTCCATAACAATTATTTATTATTATTATTATTATTAATTTATTTAGTAGAAGAAAATTATTTAATTAGATATTATTAAAAATTTAGGAACATTGATTTTTTACCATATGTTTATTAGTTGTGAAAATTAAAAAAAAAATATTTGAAAAAAAGAAAAACAGTTCTTTTTTTATATATAGAAAAACTCGTTTCTGTGGTTATCAAAAGTTATGAAAAAATTCTAATAACAATTGGATATAGCAGTAAACATGAAAGTTCATGGACTCCGTCGTAGTGTAGAGAAACGTAAGTTTTTTTTATTTCAAAAAAAAAATTTTTACTAATTTTTTTTTATTGTTAATTTTAATAAAAATTTTAAATTTTATTTAATGGAATTTTCAAATATTTAGATAATTTCTATTTAGTTTGAAATTTTAATTTAATTTTAATTTGTTTTCTATATTTTAATTTAAAATTTGGTTTCCATTTAATAGAATTTTTATTTAATCAAATTTTCCCACAAATAATTAAAATTTTACTGAATTTTTATTTATTTTGATTTTTATTGATTTAAATTCTCATTTTTATTCGACTGAGAATTTTTTTTTTAGACATTAACATTTTTTTTCTACTGAGTTTCCAATCTATATACAGATGGTAATGTAGAAATTTGCGCGCGAAATTTAAATTTTTTCTAATTTTTATTATCCTCGTTAAAAAATTTGCCTCTAATTGATTACTTTTAAATTATTTTGATTTTCACTACAAAGTTTTTGATGAATAAAAATTTGTTTTTAATTAAAATTTGTTATATATTTATTAAATTAAAGCGTAAAAAAAGAAGGAAATATTTAAAAATTAATTTTTTCAACTATGTTATTTTTTTCACACAAGTCAATAATCGTAGTTTGAACAGGCGATGTTTAATGATTTCGTCAGGGTTCTTGGCACATTTTATGCATATTATAAACTCACATAATTCTTATTGGTGTGTTGGAACAAATAAAATCGACCAAACAACATGACTTAAAATATTCCATGACTAGGCTTATCTGTGACGACAAAATATAAACATAATATATAACAATTTGGATCTAGCATTTAATTTAATAAAAATATATTAATTATAAATTATTATTAAAGCAATTAATTTCATTAATTTTTTTTATACAATTTAATTTAATTAATTTACTTTTTATTTAAATGAGACTAGTAAATCTTCGTATCAAATTCGTAATTCCGCTAAAATTTTGCACTCAAACGTTTGATGAAAATGAACAAATTATGGCGCACTCACACCTTTTTTGGCTGCCTGCCTGCCTACAGGTTACCATGACAACGCACGAGTGTGAGTGAGACAGAAAATTTGAATATTCAAATTTTTAAATTTTCTGTCGCACTCATTCTCATGCGTTGCCATGGTAACCTGCAGGCAGCCAAAAAGGTGTGAGAGCGCCTTAGGGGTCATCCATAAAGCATGTGATACTTTAGGGTGTAGGGGGGGGATTTTATTTTGCGCCTGCAAAATATCACACTCCATATTAATCGGTATTGGAAAAAGCATCACAAGGGGGAGGGGGGGGGGGGGTGTTAAAATTCTGAAAAAATGTATCACATGCTTTATGGATGACCCCTTATTGGGCCTTATAAATTGGGCCCAAACTTTTTTTACAATTAAGTAAATTTGCGAAAATCGCTACTTTTGGAGGAGAAGAGAGTTTATAGATCACTGATTATGATTACGAAGTCAATTTTCAAATTAGGCCTGGGGCCGAATTTAAGGCCCAAGATTTGAAAAAAACTGGAATTTTTTTAAATGAGACTACTAATTTTCAGTATCAAATTCGAAATCGCGTTAAAATTCTGCATTCAAACATGTGATAAAGTTGACAAATATTTTTGGGCCTTATCACAGATATTAGGCCCAAACAATTTTTTACAATTAAGTCAATTCGCGAAAATTACTACTTGAAGGGGGGTTTGTAGGTCGCAGATTACGATTACGAAGTCAATTTTCAAATTGGGCCTAGGGCCCAATTTAAGGCCTAAAAT
The DNA here is from genome assembly GCF_019393585.1 of Leptopilina boulardi. NCBI lineage: Eukaryota > Metazoa > Arthropoda > Insecta > Hymenoptera > Figitidae > Leptopilina > Leptopilina boulardi. Next base: position 357,506 of record NW_026137969.1, read on the forward strand.
TTTTAAAAAACTGGAATTTTTTAAAAATGTGACTACTAATTTTCAGTATCAAATTAGTAATCCCGTTAAAATTTTGCGTTTAAACATGTGATAAACTTGACTAAAATATTGGGCCTTATCCCAGATATTGGGCCCAAACTTTTTCTACAATTAATTAAATTCGCGAAAATCACTACTTGAGGAACTTTGGACATCAGACTATACGATTTCGAAATCAATTTTTGAAATTGGGCCTGGTGCCCATTATAAGGTCCAAAATAGAAAAAAAAAATTTTTAAAATGTGTCTACTAATTTTCAATATCAAATTTGTAATTCCGCTAAAATTCTACGTTCATAAATGTGATACATATTATCAAATTATTGGGCCTTAACCCAGGAATTGGGCCCAAATTCTTTTGTTGCAATTAAGTAAATTCGCAAAAATCATTACTTGAATGGGGGTTTATAGATCGCAGACTACGATTTCGAAGTTAATTTTCCCAATTTATATTGTTTTATTATTGGGCCTTATCCCAGTAATTGGGCCCAAAATTTTATTTTGTTATTAACTAAATTTGCGAAAATCACCACTTGTTAATTGTTAATTCTAGTGTCGGAAGTTTCGACTAAATTTGTTAACTTAAAAATTTTTTTTTAATTAGAAAATAAACGAAATTAAAAATTAATTTTTTTTTAATGAAAAATTATTTTTGTTTTTATTAAATGTAAAAAAAAAAATTATTTTTAGACACAAAAATTGATATTGATTTTTTTTTTTATTTAATTGTAATGATAAATTTAAGGTAAATATAGTTGTTAAATTTTTTTAAAGAGAAAAAAGGAAACACGCGGAAAGTTAAATAAATTTATGTTTGTTATCTAATCTTAAAAAAATTAGGTACACATTGAAGTGTGTTTTTATTTTTTTTTTTTTTAAATATTTTTAAAGAAAAAACATTAATTTCACATTTAATATGTAAATTTTTTCCAAAATTTTTTGTATTGTATATTATTTTGATGAGAATTGAAAAATAAGAAAATATTAGTAAAAATAAATTTGTTACGAAAATTTCAGTGAAATATGAAAAATTGGAATTTATTTTATATGGAAAATTATTTTTTTTTTTCATATGAAACGCAAGAAAAAGTAAAATCGCTTTTATGGAATGGTTTTTATGTAAAAGAAAAAAAATATATTAATTTGAATGAAACATTGGAGATTTATTTTTGTTGTTGTTGTTGTTCTTAAAAAAGGGGGTTTGATAACACACTTTGTAATTTCAATCGATTATATAATCAAAGTGTGTTGCTACGTGCCAATGATCCCGTCGAGGGATTCCCCTTGATTGAAACGCGAGATGGTCTTTCTAAAAAACAACATTCACCTATATTTTCGTTTTGTCGAATTTAATATAGTATATCAAATTATAATAATTCACTAATTTTATTAATATTATTATTATTCTTTTTATATTAAATTGTAATAATAATAATAATAATTATTATTATTATTATTTGTATTTTAAAAATCATTTCAATAATAAAATAATTTTTTTTCTTACTCAGTTTATTCTTATTTTAATGATTGAATTTATTTGAGGAACATAATTGCTCTCGATTCTATTAAAAATACATTTTGTAAAATCAATTATTGAACTAATGGTACATTTTATATTCAATTTTATATTAAATTTAACAATTTTAAAATTTATACAAATTTATAATAACAGAAAAATTTAATTAATTACTAATTAAATGATTCAACTGTTTTAATTGATTACTAAGTATAATAATAATATTTTTCTTTTTTTCTAATTAATAAATAGAAAATAATAAATTTATTTCTTAATAAATAATTTTAAGTATCTAATTCGTAAAGTTTAATATTATTGAATTTAATTATAATTAAAAAATTTAATTTTCAAAGTTATAATATAAATATAATTTTAAAAATTTTTGTTTTTTTTTCTTTTTGCAGAAAATGGCGTCGCTCCAGTGGTTCAACCGACAATTGTCAGAGCACCGAAGGACAGGAGAAAAATAAATCAGAAGGTACCATTTATTGTCACCCTCCACTTGAAGATAACGGCTACTTTAGAAATAAGACACCGGAAAATAGTTCAAAACCGAGGCGTTCCATTACAAAACCAATCAATATTATTCGTTTTTTTTTATATATTAAAGAAAATAATTTATTTGGAATAAATGAAAATTATTTTTTTTGGCAGATATAAAAATTTCAGTTAGAGAATTTTTTTTTTATCGAACTAAATATAATTTTATTTTGGAATTCAATAAAAATTGAAAGCAAAATAATTATTTTTTTTTGTATATATAAGAAAATAATTTATTTGGCAAAAATAAAAATTATTTGTTTGTCAGTTAAAAAAATTTATTTTTTTTGCATAATATAAAAATTTTAGTTGGTTCAAATAAAAATTTTATTTGCGTGAAATAAAAATTTTACTTTTGACAAACGAATTTAAATTTATTTTTATTTATTAAATTATTATTATTAATTATTAATTATTACATGTATTTAATTAATCGTTTTAATTGATATTTTACTTTTTGTCATTTAATAGGCGAGTGACTTCTCTGATATTTGTGACTGGCCTTCATTGGGAGCCCAAGGGGAAGTAAGTTAATTAACAAATTTTTTTTTTTTTTTTTAATTTATTTTTTGTGATGCTTGTTTTGAATGTTATTTTCGTTTTATTTTTCTTGTGCAAAAACTAGAGCCCGCTGAATAATTAATTTCCTAATTCTGAGGGTGTAGAATTTTTGCTAAATCAAAACCAAAAAGAAACGCTTTGATCACAAGAGAAACAAATTTTATTTATTTTGTTTTCTAATGCTTGGAGGCGTTTCTACACAATTTTATTTGCAACTGTAAAATTAAAGCAGAATTTTCAACCAAATATTATTAATAAGTACGTTTTGGAAATTTCTAATTTTCAATTTCTATTTAGCCAAATTTTCTATAAAATAGAATTTCTAAACAAATTTGACATTTTCATTGTTATAAATTTTCTTTTACTTTATTGAATTTTTAATTAAAGAAATTTTTAATTACTTTAAATAATAATAATAATAATAATTATTATTATTACTATGTTTTTATTATTTAATTTTTATTTAGCAAAATTCCAATGAAACTTGATTTTTATTTAATATAATTTTTATTTAACCGAGTATTTAAAAAAAGGAAAAAATTTAATTAGCCAAAATTTTACTTAACAAAAATTTCTAGTGTAAATTAAAAATTTTTAAAATAATCTCTTGAATTCAATATTCTATAGTTTTTGCTCTGCATTATTGAGATTATAACTTTTTGTTTTCTTCTTTATTTTTTTGTTTTTTTTTCATATAATAGATGTTTTAAATTTAATATTCAGTAAATTATAATCTTTATGAATTTTTTTTTCTTGTTTTTGAAAAATTGGAGATCGACAATGTGACTGTTTTTGTTTAGAAGAAAACAGTTGTGTCAACAACGCCAAAACAAAATGGTATCGAGCAAAATAATTCCAAGGAGAATCATGCAAGTAGTACCACCACTGATAACAAAGGCAAGGAAAATAAGGAGCAAAATCATTGCCAGGATGACAGTGATGAACACACTGACGTCAATGATAAGAGGAAAAAAGGTAGGAAAGTTCTTTTTTTTTCTTCAAATTTTCTTAATTTATTTTTCTTATTTTTGTTTATATAATTTTTTTTACCTTTTTTTCTTTTTTTTTTTAAATTTTCTCCGACAATTTATTTTTCTTATTTTTGTTAACATAATTCTTTTTTCTCTATTTTTTCTCAATAAGTAAATTTTATGAAATTTTTAATTGGAAAATTTTTTGAGCAAAATTATTGAATGAAAAAAAAAATTTATTTGATTCAAATAATCTGTTATTTTATCAAATAAATATTTACTTGATTCGAATAATTTTTTATTTGAATTAAATAAGTTGTATTTGAATCAATAATTTTTGTATTTAAAACAAATACCATTTCAAATAATAATTATTTGATACAAATAAATATTTATTTGATAGTAGTATAATCGATTATTTAAGTCAAAAAATTTTTTTTCAATGTATTAATTATTATATAATTATTTTTTTATTAATTACATAGAAATTTATAAAAAATTGCCAAAATTAAAAATATAAAAAATGAAAATTATTATTATTATAGTTAAAATAAAGACGATAATGAAAATAATGAAAAAGCATCGCTTATTTAGACAAAATTAAAGTTAATATAATTACTTATATAAATAGATTATTAATAATTATTTATTTATTAATTAATTATTATTAATTATTAATTTTGAATGATTCTGCGATTTCAGTTAATAAACAAAAATGGGTTCCTTTGGAAATCGATCTGGCGAAAAATAGAAACAAGAGAGTTCGATCTCCGAAATTTCGCAGCCAAAGAGATAAAAGTGGTGAGTTTATTTTTTTTTTTAGAAAATTTTTTATTTTCGTTAATAGAAATAATTTGTTTTGTTTTTTCCTGAAATTTTATCTATTCGTCTATATAATTAAATCTATTGAAATAAATGTTATAAGAGAAACAAAAAATGAATTGCAAAATTAGTAATATATTTATATTATTGTTAGATTAGTCAACGATAAAAAAGAAATATTTCTTTAAAAAAATTAAAACATTGTGCAATTTAAACCGTAAATAAATATTTATTTATTTATTCAAGTATTAACGGGCACAATACCCTTTAAATTATGTTTAAAATCGGAAAACTGTTTTCTTTTACTCTCATTACAATGAGGAGGTATTTTTTTTTAATACATATTTTTATTGTTATATTAAAAAATTTTTTATCGTAAATTTTTTTTATCTTTGTTTACTTTTTTAATTTATAATTTTTTTTTTGTTTTGTATAATTTATAAATGCACAATTTCAAAAAAAAAAAAAGATTTCTGCGAATTTTAATGTTTCGATGGAAATTTGAAAATTGTGCAAAATTAAATTTTATAGAGGGATTCGCTGACACCGTTAGAATTTTTTTTTTTAAAAAAAAGTTCGATGAATGGAGTTTGAAAGTAGGCCCTCTAACAAAAAAAAAAAAAAAAATTGAATAATTTTTTTTATTCGATTTTTAATTTGAATAATTTATTTTATTTCATTTTTTTTTTTTTTGTTAAATTTTTAGAAACTTTTTTTTTACTTTGTAGAAATGATTGCAATAATATAATTAATTGTATTTAAACTATAATTGAATATTAATTAATAAACTTTAAAAAATATTTGTTAATAAATTTAAATACATTTAAAAAATCCCTATTGGTTAATAAATTTTTAAAAATTTTAGTTAATAAATTTAAATAAATTTAAAAAATCCCTATTAGTTAATACATTTTTAAAAATATAAGTTAATAAATTTAAATAAATTTAAATAATTATTTATTAATTTATAACTTTTTTTTTTTTTACTTTCATAGAAGAAGAAAGCTGGAGGGACAGAGATGAGAGATCAAACTACAATTACAGAGGGAGAGGAGGTCGAAGTTATCGTGGCCGAGGAAGAGGTCGTGGATCATCTCGTGGTGGATATAGAAACAGAAGTGAACAAGATTTTCCAGAATACCTCATCAATAATTATTCTCAGGCAAGTAATTATAATACATATTATAACAATATTGACAAATTTTTTTCAAATTTGTTCGAAATTAAATTAAATTTTTAAAACTCCATTTATTTTACTCTAATTTTGATTATATTGTCGTTTTTTTCGAAATTTTTCTAATTTTTAAATAATTATTTTAAATCTTTATAAATTTTATTATTTATTAATTTTTATCATCAATTGGGAAAAATTAGATTTAAATTTTATCAAATATCTAAAGTGTTTGTTATCAATTAAAATTTAAACTCGAGAGAAAATTTCAGTGAAATTTTTAATATTTTTATTTTTTTGCTCTTTATTATTATTATTTTATTTTTTAGAATATTTTATAAAAAAAAAAATTAATTGGTTTATCCAAATTTTAATTAATTTAAGTTTCAAAATTATCTTAATTTCAATTTGTTCAAATTTTAATTTATTCCTAAGTTACAAATTATCCGAATTATAATTTATTTTTAAATTTTAATTTATAAAAGTACTTTATCAGGGGAACACTTTTTATTGTCTGGGGAAATTGAAAAATTTATTTTTGTTGCAACAATGTTAGAAAATTAAAATATAAAATTATTCATTTATTTATTAATTTATACGGGCAAGGTCCTTATGAACTTTCGTTTATAAAAAAAATATTTGGAAATTACTTGATTCTTTTTTTTCTACTCGACATGATGAAATATTTTATAAAACCCCGAGTGATCGCTGAAGGTTTTAGAAAGTAGAACTGATTTTATCAAAAAAATATAATTAAAAAAAAAAATGTGTAATTATTGTTCAAAATTAAATCAAGATTTTTTTTTTGAATTTCAGGTACCGAAATATGGTCAAACGGATCCTTACATGATGCCTTATATTGGAACATTTTATTTTAATAATGCCAATTATTTGGATCTGGATAACATAACATTGAAGGAATATATTAGAAAACAAATGTAAGTTTTTTTTATTTCTACAATTCTTGAAAAAAAATTTTTTTTCTATATTTAATACAGGCGTTCTTATAAAATAATATTTACTATACATAATATTTTTTTCTTATTAATACTATTTTTACAAAATAAAAAGAAACAAAAAATTTATTTTTATTATTACACGGAGAGAAAAATCTGCCTTTTATAGTATGAAATAGATTGCTGCTATTTTTCTTTAAACTTTTCATACTAATAGAGCAAAGATTTGAGAATTTTTAGCATGAAACTTGTCTATGCTAATAAAGTTTGTCATATAGCCTCTTATTACATACTTATTATACTTTTAATCCAACGGCGCCATGCGAAGATCGCACATAACATCATCCTACTATGTTTGCATAAGTTCTATGCTTTTTCGGGGATAGACTCTTGCAACTGGCGATTAGGCATTTGTGTGAGTATTCACACAGTTACTTCCAATTCAGTACAAGTGGGCGTGGCCTAATCGCCAGTTGCAAGAGTCTATCCCCGAAAAAGCATAGAACTTATGCAAACATAGTAGGATGATGTTATGTGCGATCTTCGCATGGCGCCGTTGGATTAAAAGTATAATAAGTATGTAATAAGAGGCTATATGACAAACTTTATTAGCATAGACAAGTTTCATGCTAAAAAGACATACGATTGTACTATAATTACTCAAATTTCATGTCTATATAGCATAGAAAATTTCTGTGCATTAAATGTAAACCTTTCTATACTATAAAAGGCAGATTTTTCTCTCCGTGTATATATAAAATATTTTTTGTCTAAAAATTCTCGGAATTTATACAATAGAGTTGCGAATTATTATTATTGTTATTATTATTGCGAAATTTATTTAAAAATTAAAAATACATTTTATGTTTGGTATCGTATTTTATTTTTTGTGAGCAGAGTAAATAAATTTGTCAATTTTTAAAATTAATTTTGAATTATTACAGAGAATATTACTTCAGTGAAGAGAATCTAATGAGAGATTTCTTCTTGAGAAGAAAAATGGACGCACAAGGATTTTTGCCAATCACTTTGATAGCATCGTTCCATAGAGTTCAGGCATTGACAACAGACGTTGCTTTGGTGATTGAATCAATCACTGAGTCTGATAAATTGGAAATGGTCGAAGGTTTTAAAGTAAGAATTTCATAATTTTCTATATTAAAAAAAAAAAAGAAATAACTTTTTTCTTTATCTATTTTTCTCTTTTCTTCATTTAAAGTAAAAGTACGAATTGAGAGAAATTTTCTAGAAAAAAAATGTCTATTTTTTCAAAAACGAAAAAATTGCGATTATTTTTTACAAATTTCTATTTAAAAAAAAAATTAACGATAATTATGCACAATTATTCTTTTATCTCGACTAGAAAATGTTTAGATGAATTTTCTATTGTGCAAAAATAATTTAAGAAGGATTCGCTGACACCATTAGGGTTTTTTTTTTTTTTTTTGTAAAAAAAAAGCTCAAATTAATGGAGTTTGAAAGTAGACCTTTTTACAAAATTATAATAATTAGAAGTAAATTAAAAAAATTTTTGCTTAAATAATAATTTAATCATAATTTAATCATAAAAATCATAATCATAAAATCATAAAAATGATACCTGATTTGAATGTTAAAATTGCAAATATGAGAAAAAACAACAACAAAAATTGTTTCAGGTGAGAACAAACATTGATCCTCTAAAGTGGCCAATTTTAGATTCGGCGGGTAATCCAATTTTTGGTGATTCCGCGGAAATGTCGTCGTCACATCCACAAAATGAAATGACAAATGAAATGTTATTTCCTTCAATGCAATCGGAATTTTGTCCAGTTGCACAGCCATTAACAACAATACCCGCGCCACCAGTGCCCAAAATTTATACAGTTTTTGCGCCAACCGATGTTGTTGGTCGTCTCAGTGAATCGGAAAGTGTTTCATCGTCAATTGGCGATAGTTTAAATCCCGATGTACCCGAATTTGTACCCGTTATTCATGCAAAAATTGACGAAGAAGAAGAAGAACAACAACAACAACGTGAAATGAATAAAGAAATTCACGATAGAGTTGATGTGACTACTAATAATAGTAAAACAAGTGTCACGTCTCGTAATGATAAGGAATCAATGATGAAGACAGAGAAAAAGGAAACAAAAGACAAGAAACGCGAGGAGAAACGAGAAACATTACTTAATGGAAATAAAGGACCCGATGAAGTTTGGAAAGAGGTAAATTTTTTTTCTTTTTTATATTTATTTTATAAATATTTTTTTTTATTTCGTTCGTTTTTTTTTTATTTTAAAGAAAAAATGAAGGACAACAATTTTGTAAAGTATTAAAACAAAATACATTTTTATTTATATTTATTTTTTGCTATTACAATCGATTGTAGTTACACTCGCTCTATTTTTGTTTGTATAACTTATATGAAAAGTTGAAGTGAATAAAAAAATTTACACTCTCAAAAAATTGAGAAAAATAATTAATTTTTATTAAAAAAATATTTCTACAATTTTTTTTTTTAATTATTAAATGTTAATAATAATTAGGTGAAGAGAAGAGTGAAACAACCACCAAAGGACAAATCATCAGAAGATAAAGAAAAGAAGGAAAAAGAAGTACGAGAAGAATTGGATTTTCAATTTGATGAGGAACTCAACACTCCACCTCCAACAGGTCGTCACAACGCATTTTCCGAATGGTAAAATATTTTATTTTTGAAATTATTATTTTAATTTATAATTTAATTTATTTTAATAATAATAATTATTATTATTAATTTTTTTTCCAACATGATGATTCTTTATTTTTTGTCTTCTTTTCCCGACTGAGAAGAGAAAATTTTTTATTGATGAGCAATTTTTCAATCTGAGAACTGGAAAAAAAAATTATAATTTATGCGCGAAATTAGAATTTTTTTTTTTAATGTAGATAATTTTTTTTTTCAGGTCAGAGGACGATGATGATTGTGAACTTTCGGACGGTGACATTAATAAATTGTTGATTGTCACACAAACATCAGTGGCGATTTCATCGCGTATTCCAAAACACGAGGGTCATGATCGCACTGGGGATTGGACAACAAGAGTTAAAATGAGTCAGGAACTTGAGCAGGCAATTGACGATGGACTTTTTTATTACGAAGAGGACCTGTGGACCGAAGATGGCACAAGGGTAAAATATTTATTTTAATTCCCCGCATTTATTGTTAAAATAAAAAAAGATAAATTTACAAATTGATAAACTATTTTTTAGTTTAGAAAGTTATACATTATTACAATTTATGGGATTAATATTTTTAATTTTTACAAATAATAAAATAAAAAATTTGGGTGGTTGCCACGGATCAAGGAAATCGGGGAATTTTATGAAAAGTACTGGAAAAATATCTAAAAATGCTACTAAAATTATAATTTTTGAAATTTAACAATGGTTAAAATTTTTTTATTTCTTTTTTTTCTCTGGTAAAATTTCTAAATTTTTTTTTTTTACGAAACAATGGTTAAAATGTTTTTTATTTGATTTTTTTTTTCTTTTTTTTTGATAAAATAAATTAAACAAAATGCTGAATGATGATTCTTTATAAATTGTCTTCTTTTCCCGACTGAAAAGAAAAATTGATGAGTCATTTTAAAAATCTGAATTTAAAAAGAATAATTGAAAATTAATTTTCTATAATAATTTTCTTTTTGTAATAAAGAAAAAATTGTTTTTTTCTCTAAAAAAAAAAAAATAGTACGGATCGTTGTCGTCGATTGGAAGCTACAAGACAGTCAATATTATCAGTCAGGAAGTTTTTGAGAAAATTGCACCAAAAGCACCACGTAAAGCAAATCCGGAAGTACCTCCGCCACCTCCCGCTGTCGATGAAGTCGAAGTGCCACAAGTGACATTTGCACCGGTAAATATAATTTTAATATTTTTACAAAAAAATTTTTTTTTTCATTCCAAAATTGTGATTTTTTCAAAAATCTAAAACTTAATTTTTCTGTTAAATTTTTACTAGTTTCTTAAATTTTTTGAAATAAACAGAAAATTTGATTGTTTTTTTTTTAAATAAATAAATATTTTATATTAAATAAAAAAAAGTAATTGTTAATAGAAATAGTTTGAAAAAAATTTTCATTTTTACTTGAATATTTTAATAAAATTTGTTTTGGAATTTTTGGATTAGAAGAAAATTTTTTTTTTTTGTTTTTATTAAGACGCCAATTGTTGAGGAACAGGAGAAACGTGAGCGTAAAGGAGAAAAGGACGGAAGACGATTGGATCGAGGTATTGTTAGCGGAAGAAGAGGCGCAGTTCCTCGATTTTTCGCTGTCGTCAAAGATGAACCTTCATTTGATCCACGAACACCAAGAAAACGTAAAACTCGTCACAGCAATAATCCACCCGTTGAACATCATGTCGGATGGATTATGGACGTCAGGGAACACAGACCTCGCACATATTCCACTGGGTATGTTATATATTTTTTGGAAAAAAAAAATTTTTTTACCAAATAATATCGCGCACAATTTTAAAAAAATGATTTCCACGAATTTTAATGTTTCGAATGGAAAATTGAAAATTGTGCAAAAGAAAATTTATAGAGGGATTCGCTGACACCGTTAGAATTTTAAAAAAAAAAAAAAAAAAAATTCGATGAATGGAGTTTGAAAGTAGGCCCTCTAACAAAAATGGAAAAAATTGAACAATTTTTTATTTGAATTTTTATCAATTTGAAATTAATAATATTAATAACAATAATAATAATAAATTAATTATTTAATTTTATTATTAAATTATTATTATTAAATGGCTTGACCAATAAATTAAAAAAATTTTTTTTAAATTATATAAAAAACAAAATAATTGCAATGATAATTAAAATAATTTGTATTAATTTTTGAGACGCATGAATAAGCTGAAAAATTAATTTTTCCGAATTTTCATTTCAAAAAAATTTCCTAACTTAGAATTTATACATTAAGCTGAATTTTTGTATGTTTTCAAATTATTATTATTTAATGAAAATTTCATTTAACCGAATTTCCATATTTACAAAATTGTTATTTAAACAAATTTTCATTTCCATGACTTTTTATTCAATTGAATTTTAATTTTTAGAGAGATATTATTTACTCGAATTTTCGTTAGACAGAATAGTGATTTCATTTTTATTTTACAGAAATAATTCATTTTTAGACAAATTTGCATTTATTTAAATTTACATTTTACAGAATAATTAAAATGAATTATTAAATCAGAATAATTATTATTATTTCAAATTAATATAATTTATTTTTGTTGTATTTTCATTTATTTGAATAAATATATCTGGTTAGAAAAATGTTGGGCGCTCATTTTAAAATTAACCAATTAGAATTCTCATTCAATCGAATTTTATGTGATTCGAATTTTTAAATGACGGAAATTCCAATTCAATGAATTTTTAGGACGACGCCGAATTTTCATTTGTCCGAAATTATAAATTGCCAAATAAACAATCGACAGAAAGATTTCGGCGTCATTTTCAAAAATTGGACAAATCACGATTTTCTTGATAATTTCTAATTGGTCAATTTTTGAAAATGGCGCCAAAATCTTTCTGTCGATTGTTTGTTTGGCCATTTGTTATTTCGGACAAATAAAAATTCGTGTAAATAAAAATTTGGACAAATTCAAATTCGGTGAATTTGAATTTCTGTCATTTAAAAATTTGAACCACATAAAATTTGATTTGAATGAGAATTTTGCTTAAAATTCGATTATATAAATTAAAATTCTTTTTTATAAAAAGTAATGTAAAGAAAATGAGTGTAAAATAAAAATTCTAGCAAAAATTCGGTAGGTAAAATTTTTGTTAAGTAAAAATTGGTATTTAAAAGAAATTATGTCAAATTCTAATTCAAAAAATGAAAATTTGTTTTAAAATTAATTATTTTTAATAAAAAAAATACTTTAAAATGAAAATTCTAATTAATGATTTTTATTGAATAATCATGCGGCCCAATGAAAATTGTAATAAATTAAGTTTAGAGCTTAAACATGTGTTTGTAATTTTTGCTTTCTTTTTCTGTTTTTTTAATTTAATTTTGTTTTTTTTCTATCTAATTTTTAGAAGTAGCGCTGGAACAAGTCCGAACGAAGGATTTTTGGCCAGCAGCTGTGGAAGTGCACCACAATCGCTTCCAACATTTCATCATCCTAGTCACGCGTTACTCAAAGAAAATGGATTCACCCAACAAGTTTATCACAAATATCATTCTCGTTGCTTGAAAGGTGATTAGTTGAAAATTTTTCTAATAATAATAATAATAATTGGAATAGAAATTAAATGAAATAAATTAATTTTATTTGAAATTTTTTATATTTAAAATTTCTTTTTGAAATTGTTTTTACATGATGATTCTCTTATTTTTGTCTTCTTTTCCCGACTGAGGAAATATTTTGCTGATAATCAAATAATCTGATAATTTGTAAATTATTGTCTGTTTCATTTGTTTTTTATTTAGAAAAATTTACAATGTTTTTTTGTTTTTTTTTTTTGTTTTTAGAGCGCAAGAGACTTGGAATTGGACAATCACAAGAGATGAATACACTTTTCCGATTCTGGTCATTTTTCCTGAGGGAAAATTTCAATCGCAGTATGTACGAGGAATTTCGAAGTTTGGCAAAGGAAGACGCGAGCGAGGGGTATCGTTATGGTCTCGAGTGCCTTTTCCGCTTCTATAGTTATGGTCTTGAGCGAAAATTCAGGCCGCAACTTTATAAAGACTTTCAAACGGAAACCGTTTCCGATTATGAGAATGGTTAGTAGTGATAATAATTAATTATTTATTTAGTAATAAACGGGTTTTTGTAAAATTAAACTCTCCTTTCGTACAATTTGTACTATTTAAATTAGTATAGAAAAAATTAATAAAGAAATAAAAAAAGAAATTAATAAAAATCGATTTCTAATTTGATTTAATTTTCGTTAATTTTATAAAAAAAAGTGGTTAAAAAATTAAATTTATTTTTTCAGGACAATTGTACGGTCTTGAAAAATTCTGGGCGTTCTTGAAATATTACAAACACGCAGTGGAACTCGATGTCGAGGCAAAATTAAAAGATCATCTTTCCAAATTCAACAGCATTGAAGACTTCAGAGTTGTCGAGGTTTGTTATTAATTTTAAATAATATATATATTTTCTTTATAGCACTCTTTAACAACAATAATAATTTGACTCTAATTTAATAGATTTTTTTTTATTTAGAGAAAACGATAATTTTATCTTCAGCAAATTTCAAACTGAAGTTCTAATAATTATTTATAAAAAAAAAATTATCAACTATTTTCTAAAATACCTAGAAAGTAATTATTACTAATAATTATATTTTAAAATTATTTAAACTTATTGTTGTTGTTAATATTTATTTATTTATTTATTTTTTAAGGAGAACAGTATTTTTTAACAATTATTTGTTTATTCGTAGCAAAAATATACTGTTACCATTCAAATGAAATTTTGCGAAATATTTCGAAAACAAAACGAGATAGAGAAAAATGTCAAGAGACACTTTTTTTCCATCTTTTAAAGAGAAATAATTTTTATTACGGAAATTTTTTTTGTATTACTATTGTATTTTTTTTTCTTTTTTGAAGAATAATGAAATTATTCTTCAAAAACATTTTTTTAAAAAAATTTGTTTCTCTTCTATTAGTATCGGGCATAAGTTAAAATTCGTATAAGAAAAATATTCTTTACTATGAAGAAAATCGGAACAAAAAAGAAGATGGAGTTTTTCAGTAATTTGAATGAAAATGTCCGACATTTTAGGTATTATTTTTTAATTTTATTTAATGGAATTTTAAAACGTCTTTGAGGTCTAAAAAGAAAAAAGAAAATATTCCGATTGGTCAAAAAGTTAGAACACTTAAAAGATTTTTTTCTGTTAATTTTAAGAAAAATTACAATTATTTCAACTTGGAAAATTAGTTACATTTAACTTTGTACATAAAATTTTTTTCAGCCAAACAAAAAAATACGTGTCGTCTAAATTTGCTTTGGAAAAATAACATTTCGGAGAAAAAATTTATATTTCCCCATATGTAATTTTATTTTTTGGAAAAAATAATTTTTTGTGCTAATTTGTGCTGCAAACATTTTTTTTTTGTTTTTTTTTTTGAAAAAAAAAGAGAAAAATGAAGACTCGAAATTAATAACAATTTCCAAAATCTCAAATAATAAATTATACAAAATAAATCAAATTTAAATTCAGATAACGATTTTTTTAACACAAAAATATTCAAAAAATATTATTCTTCGCAAAAACAAATTTTTTTCCAAGTTGTGCTACTTTAGCACTAAAAAATATAAATTATAACATTTACCAAAAATTGAAATTTTTTACACTAGACTAGACAATTCAGTACAAAATTTGTTTTTGAAAGATAATAATTTTAGAATATTTCTGAGTAAAAAAAATCTATTTTTGAATTTTGAAATTAAATTATTTTGATAAATTTTTAAAGTTTCCGTAAATGTTTTTTAATTACTTCTTTTTTGTGCTGGACTAGAACAATTTAGAAAAAAATTTATTTTTGTAAAATAATAATTTTTGAATATTTTTATGAATAAAAAAAAACTTATTTTTTAATTTTTAAATACAATTATTTTTAAATTTTTAAAATTTTTCGTAAATGTAATATTTTTTTAAAAAAATTAAAAATTATGTTTTTAAAATAGTAACTTTGAATATATTTCTGAGTAATAAAATCTATTTATAAATATAAGTAGCATTTTTGAGATTAAAAATTGTATTTTCTTTGAAATTTAAGTCTCAAATTTATTATTTTTTTCAAAAAAAATTTTTGCAGCACAAATTTGACGGACAAAAGAAATAAATAAAAAGTCAGGCCTCGGATTATACGACTTTTTCCGACTTTTTTTTCAAAAATAAGCCGTTTTTCGACTTATTTTAATAAAATGCGACTTTTTAGACTTTTTTACATTTTTAAAAAAAAAAATTTAAACAAAATACGTTTTTTTAGCATACAATTCAGATCTTCAGATCTTCTTTATTTCAATTGTTTAACAAATTTTTAACTAAAATTCTTTACTAAATTAATTATTTTTAATAATTTTAATGAAATTCTTCAGAAATTCAATTATCTTAAACTATTTACCAATTAAAATTTTTAAGAAATTTAAAAATTGTTTATAATTTAAAATAAAATTAACAAATAAAACTACCAAAAATTTTAATTTAAAAATCACTTAAAGTTCAATTAATTTCAAAAATTTTAATTCCAAATCAATTTAAATTCAATTATTTTTAAAAATTTCAACTTAAAATCAACTAAAAGTCAATTATTTTCAAAAATTCTAATTCAAAATCAACTAAAATTTAATTATTTTCTAAAATTTCAATTTAAAATCAATTAAAATTCAATTATTTAAAAAAATTTCAATTTAAAATCAACCAAAAATTAAATTATTTTCCCAAATTTCAATTGAAATTCAACTAAATTCAATTTTTTTCAAAAAGTTCAATTTAAAATCAATTGAAATTGAAATTCAATTATTTTCAAAAATTTTAATTTAAAAGTTTCTAGAATTTAATTATTTCTTAAATTTTCCATCTAAAATTTTTTGAAATTTAATAATTTTAAGTGAAATTCCATTATTTTTATAGATTTTTATAATATTCTTTGAAAGTTCAACGATCTGAAACCATTTTCCACTTAAAAAGTTTTCAAATTATTGTAGTTTTGTCTGCAATTTCTAATAAATTTTTTAGTAACGGAATTCATCAAAAGTTTTAAATTAAAAATCACTGAAACCATTTTTAATTTAAAAAGTTTTCAAATTATTGTATTTTTGTCTGCAATTTCTAATAAATTTTTTAGTGAAGTCATAAAAAATTTCAATTTAAAAATCACTTGAAGTTCAATTAATTTGAAAAATCAGAATTGTAAATCTTTGAAAATTCAATTACTTTTAAAAAATATTATCTAAAATTGAATGGTGAATTTCGAAAAGGGCTCAACTCTAAAAAGGCTGAGAGTCATTTTCACTATCATTTGTTATGCGAAAATGACACTTACGCTTTTTCGAGTTGAGCCCTTTTCGAAATTCACCATTCAATTATTTTAATAAATTATTTTTAGTTCTGTAAATTTTTATTGTCTGTGAAAATTAATAAAATCTTTTGAAATTCAATTATTTCTAAAAATTTCAACTTTAACTTTACCAAAATTATTATTTAAAGAAAGAATTTTATTTAAAAATCTGTAAAACTTGATTAAGTATTGCCTGAAAATTTTTTTATTTTGACCATCAAAACCAAAAACTATGACAAAATTTTTAATTCGAATAAATTGATTAAATCAGACTTGAAAAAATTATAAAAATGAAACTTTAAGAATTTTTTTTCGAAATTTTTTTCTAATTAAATAAAATTTTGAAAATTTGCCTCATAATTTATTTGATTCCGAAATAATTGGAAATAAATTTTTTTGATAATATTCATTATAGAAATATTTTCATTACAGAATTAATAAAATGAATTTAATATCTAATTACATTAGTTATTTAAAGTAAAAAAATTCATTAACCAATTAAATTTTGTTAAAATAAAAAAATCGATTTTTTGGAATATAAATCGACTTTTTTTGTGCCTTAAAGTCAATCCGAGGTCTTTGAGAAATAAAATTTCGTAGCAAAAAATTGAAATGCCCCATATAGGGTCAGTTAGGGTAAATGGGGACAAAATCGCTATTTTTCACAAATTACATAAGTTTCTTCCTTTAAAAGGCAATATTTGCGGGTTTATTTTTTTAAAAGTTGTTATTTACATTCCCAGGATTAATTTTATGCAACAGAAAAAAATTTAGATAAACTTTAAACGCATGAAACTGACTGTCCCCATTTACCCCAAAATTTAGAAAATTTCCTAAAATTTGGGGTAAATGGGGATAGCACAGTTTCTAAGAAAGTTTTAAGAAAAAAGTTTCCCTAAGTATATTATTGTATTAAGGGATGAAAAAACTTGAAAAAATTGTAGTAGATATATAATAGTTGAACCAATTAAAATTTTTTTATTTTTTTTTTACTTCAGTATTTTGTCTTGCATTTGAAAAAAACAGACTTAAAAATCATACACAAATTTTTTTCTTATTCCTTATGACTCTGATAACAGAAATTCATTTGAATTTTTGATTTTTGTTAATTTGGTTAATAATGACAAGCTATCCCCATTTACCCCAAAAATTTGAAAACTCAGGGTGAATTGGGGATAGCTCAAAAATTCATTCATCAAAAATTCAAGTGAATTTCTGTTATAGGAGTCATAAGGAATAAGAAAAAAATTTGGTATAATTTTTAAGTTCTGTTTTCACTGAAATGCTCGACAAAATACTGAAACAGTTTGACTTTGATTTTCAAGTTTTTCTGCATTGAGCGATAACTTTTTTTATCTTGCTGACAATTATCAAGATAAAAGCTTGGCAATACTCAAAACAGGTGATCTGAGGTTAAAATATTGACGTTGAACTTAATTTTAAAACTGTGAATTAAGCTCCAAAACCTCTTGTCCCCCATTTACCCCAACTGACCCTATGTAAAATTTGTGTATATTTTTAAAATTTTGTCAGTGTACGTAAAAAAAAAAAAAAAAAAAATTCACCCTTTTTGCAGCCACAAATAAATGAAGTCTCGAGATCACAGGCATCAAAGCGTCGTAATCGAAGTTATTCAGAATCAGCTGGTGCAAATGAAACATCACCAACGCGTCGTGTTCGTTGTTTATCGGGTGGCTCAAGTACAGTTACACTTGAGGCGTCTACATCGTCCTCGGGTCCATCGCAACCAAAATTACGATTCGAAACATCATCATCATCAACAACAACTGCCTCTCAATATCGTAATCGTACCGGTTCTTTTGGTTCCGGTCGTCTCACCCATTCCAAACGACGAAGCGATTCATCGAGTCAACGCGATCTCGCCAAACAAACAGCACAATTTGGCAATCGGCACAAAACTCAGGAAGTCGCAAAATCTCAACGACAACAACAACAACAACAACAAGCAACAAAATCTGGTACTGCCGATAAACCAAAAACAGAACCAACTGTCGTCACCGTTGCTGCGCAAAAGTGATGTGTTTTATTTTCTTTTTAACTTTTTGGTTATTTGTTGTGTCCAGAACTCAAAAATTCAAAAATCTCTTTTTTTTCTTCAACCCAGAGAATTTTGTTGGACATTTTATTTTTTTTGTCTCTGTTTTCAATTGGCGACGAATAGAAGAAAATCAAAGTGATGTTTTTTTTTTTTTCATTTTTTTTTTTTTTTTTTTTTTTTTTTTTTTTGAAAAAAAAACGATTCCACTTTTTGAGTGGAAAAAAAAATGCAGAAATTTTAAAACGATGCGCAAAAAAAATGGTCGTTAGACGGAGTTTTTTTCGGAAAATTAAAAAAAAAAAAAAAAACTATATTTTTTCCTTACAAATTAGTTTGGATGTGGAAAAAAGGTAATTGTTTATTTTTTTTTTTTTTTTAGAAATTAAGTGTGAATTTATAAGAACTGATGTAATTTTTTTCTTCATTTTTTTTTCTTATAGAATCCTGATGAGGCGAAAACCATTTGACGCACTTTCAATAAGATAGATGTAGATTTATTATTTTTTTTTCTGTATTTTAGAAGTTGTTACTATTACGACTAATTTAATTATCGTAAGTATTAGACATTGAATTACAAGTTTTTGGATTTTTTTTTTCTTTTAGAAATTAAAAAAAAAAAAAAACCTCAAGGGGAACTTTCTTTGTATTTTCTTTTTCTTTGACAGTTTTGTGGAACGCCAGTCAAAAAAAAAATTTTAGACATGACATTCCGTTTTGTTAATTGCAAATTTCAGAGGGGTTTAAAGTTTAGCAATTTTTTTTCAATTTTCTTTTCTTCTTTTCGACTTTGATCAGAAAAAAACGATTTTTTTTTTGAAATATGGGCACAATTTTATTAAATTAGGTTGATGTTAATTTTATTTTTTGTATAAATTTGAAAGAAAAAAAGTAACAATTATAAAATTTGCTGTGAAAAATAATAATAATAATAATAGTAATAATAATAGTTAAGGTGTAGAGGAAGAATTAAATTTATTTTTCTGAACTTTTTGAATATGTAATTATTATGGGAAAAATTAATATTTTATAAACATTTCGATTTAATTTTCTAATTGGGTAAATTTAAGAAAGAAATTAAATTTTCCAAATTTTCTTTCCTCATTGGAAAAAGAATGAAAAAACAAAAATTGTACATGATTTTCTTCACATATATTTGTAAATTATTTTTTTACTATGTAAAAAAAAACAAAAAACAAAATTTTTTTTCCTTGAATTTTTTTTAAAATTATTTCTATTTTAAAATTTTTCACCTTTTTTTTAATTTTGAGAAAAAAATTTTTTTTTTCAGGGGAGAATTTTTTGAAAAATAAATATTTATTTTTTGATTAAGAAAAGGAGAAAAAAATAGAAATTTATCAATTTTAGATAAAAAAAAAAATTAATTAAAAGGAAAAAAGGTTAATTTTTTTTTTGGGTTGTAAATTAATTTAATTTTTGATGAAAATAAAAATGAAGTTATTAAAAGTGGTGAAAAAAAACCGATATGTGATTTTTAATAAGACTTTCAACTAAATATGGAAATAAAAGAAAAAAACTTTTTTTCTGATCAAAGATATAAAAAAGAAGTTAAATTCGGGAAAAAGAAAAATGAAATTTGTTTTTAATTTTCCGTCTTCGATCTCGCATCACTGCCACAATTCTGCGTTTGTTTTGTTTGTTTTTTTTTTTTTTTTTTTGCGAATTTCTGTCGTGTTTTCCAGTGATAAAAAAAAATGCGCTTGCCTCCATTTGTTTCACGATAAAAAAAAAAGAAATAATTTAGCACAAATAGTCTACAATCAAATCTTACCGCTGAGAAGAAATTTCCCAGAAAAACCGTGTTTTTTTTTTATTAGACTCTTATTTTTTTATTATTACTATTGTTGTTGTTATTATTATTACTCTATTATTATTTTTATTTTAACTATTCTTATTATTATTATTAATATTATTTTTACTATTTTCATTATTATTATTATTATTATTATTATTATTATTATTATTATTATTATTATTATTATTATTATAATTATTTCTTAAAAAAAAACAATTTTACATAAATTAAAAAAAAACTTATTTTTCATGGTTCTTTATCATTGTTAGAATTTGTCTTTCTATAATTTTCTGGGATATTTTCTTATCGTGGAAGTTTTTTTTTGTCAACTGTAAAAAAAAGAAAAAAATCTAAAAAAAAATAAAAAAATAGTGAATAAAACTTGCTCACAATTTTCAGTCTTGTATATAACGATTTAAAAAAAAATGAATTAGATAATATTAAGAATTGTTATTAGATTTATCAAATAGTTTTTTAAGCGAGTGACTATATTTAGTTGATAATTTTTATGATTATTTGTGCTGAACACGATTAATTAATTAAATAATCAATTAATTAATTAATAAGACCCAATAAGGCTTAGTTTTAATAAGTTTCATGAATATTTTAAGTCCTAATAGAGAAAGAGGGTATGATAAATAGAAAAAAAAATGAAAGAATGAAAGTATAAATGTGTGTGTGAAGGGAAAAAAAAAAGTTCGCTCGTGGCGTACAAAAAAAAAAATGCAAAAAAAAAAAAAGTTATTTTTATCAACGCAGAAAACTTTCCAAAGAACCTTTAAAAGTTCCTCCCGTTTTTTTTTTTGTTTTTCTTTCACAAGAACAATTTTTGACAAATTTTTTTTTTTGATTTTTTTCAAATTGCAAAAAAAAATTTTTTTTACGTTTTTTTTTAATTGATTATGAGGACGGGACGAATTTTATTTTCGGCGTACACCAAACGTAGCGAACATGTCAGTTTGTAAATTATATATACATAAAAAATATCATATTGTTACTTATTATTTTTATTATTATATTACAGAATATTCTGCTATTATCTAAAATAACGATCCTTAATTTTACTTAAGGCTTTTACGCTCTATATATACATAAATATATATATATATAGTAAAAAAAAATATAACGGGTGGGGATAAAGGTTGGCGACAACTGAAAAATGTATAAAAAAAATGTTACATATATATTATATATATTATATATAAACAATAAAAATAAACACACAGACATGCGTACACACACAAACATATACACACAAAGGCACATAATAATATTTTGCAAAAAAAAAAAAATGTCAGGCTTTATTTTTTTGCTTGTTGAATTAGAAAACACGAGCTTCGGATGAGAATAAAGAAAAAGGGGAAAATTAAAAAAAAAAAAAAAAAAACCGCATAAGATACAATTTTTGCAAAATATATATATATTTTTTTTGCGCATAAACTACAAAATAAATTTCTATACAAAACTTTGTTTTATTTATTTCTTTTTTTATATATATATATATATATAAAAAAAATTTTACTAAATAGGTATATTTTTTTTCTAAAATTATTTTGTAACATTTAGTCTCTTTTTTAAAATATAAATTTTTATTAGTGCCTTTGATAGAAAAAAAAGAGTCGTTACTAAAATTTTTCTATTATTTTTTTTCCTGTTTATTTTTCACATATGTTATTGAATATTTTTTTTGAAAAATGATTTTTACTTGTTGAATTTTTTTTCCTGTTTTCATTCAAAAAATTTAACTTTTTATAAAAAAGATTTAAACAAAAAATTAAAACAGTTTTTCTTGCGACTCGTTTATTAAAGAAATTTTTTCCACATAAATGTAGTTTCAATATATTGTTTTTTTTTTTTTTTTTTTTTTTTTTTTTTTTTTTTTTTTTTTTTAAGAAAAAAGTTGAAAAAAAGGAAAATAGTATAGAAAATATAGAATTTTTTTTTGTAAATCAAAATATTATTTATTTCCGTTAGAAAAAAAAGTGTAAAAAGATGAAAAAACGAATGATGCATTAATAGAGGCTCCAGAGTTAAAAATACATCTTAAAAGCATGCGACTTTAGAAGAATATTTGCTTAAATAATATTTATTGTTTTAGTAATAATAATAATAATAATAATTGGCATAATTTGCAAATACATTAATTTTCATATAATTTGCAATAAAATTTATCAATTAAATTTTGAGTTTAAATATACATAATTTTTGAGCAGATATTTTTCAGTAAGCGCGTATTTTTTTTAACAGGTAGACAATCTGTATAGTCAAAAAACAAAACAAAAAAAAATGAAAAAAAAAACTTTATATCGATTCCAAGGAATGCATAATATAATATTGGATAATATTATTATTATAATTAATAACGATTTTGTATCGCAGATAAATCGATTACGCTAGTACGTTAATCATGTCATCCATGTAAATAGAGTAAAAAAAAAGGAAAAGATAAAAAAAATGAAAAAAAAAATAAAATTTAACCAATATTTACAGTCAACATACATAAGTTCGAGTTTAAATAGAAAATGCGAAAAAGATTTTCGATTCGTATACAGTGATTTCATAATGTGATGATAAACGATGGTGTACGTGATGTTTGAATCTAATAATAGTGTATGCCTGGAAAATTGTAACGTTTGTGGATATAAAATAATAAAAACCAAAAAAAAACCGCAAAATGAGATTTTATCCTAACGTATTTTCTTATGTTGATGTGTAACCCTTTGTTTTCCTTTTCTCTCATTCATTCCTTCAACCATTCTAAGTCTACATTAGCTGTTTATTTTTTCTATAATATATAAAGCAGAATTTATAAGACTACCATAATACATAAGTTACAATTCTTAATATAATCACAATCTTAACCTAACCTATAAATCTCCTTCCATTTAGCTCCTAACTCTCATTATTATTTAAACCAATATCCCAAATAACAAAATTCATTCACTTCTTTCACTTTTTTTTACTCATCTTCCTCATTTTTCTAAATTTCAATATCTTTTCTCTTTAATTTTTAATTAATTTATGTTTCCAACACACCTGTGCCAGGCTTAATCCTTTTTTTTTAATAAGCTTGACCAAGTAAGCCAACGCATGCGCAGATTTAGTCGCATTAGGTAGTTCAAGTTGAGTGGGGGAAAATTTAAGATGGACGTAAGCCAGTTCATAAAGAAACATTTAAAATGTATGGGACGAAATCGAATTAAAATCCTAATATACATAGGTTCAAAAATTTCGATTTCATTCCATACATTTCTAATGTTTATTTATACACTGGTTTACGTTGATAGTTGGTTTTCATTGTCCTCATTCGACAAAGTTCCCGGGAGACGCTTGCTTTTCACCGAACTGTCAGTACGTCGAACAGACAAAATGTCAAAAAGCCAATACGTCGAACAGGTAAAATGTCGAAAAGCCAATACGTCGAACTGACGAAATTTCGAAAAGCCATAACCTCGAAAAGCCAAGACGTCGAACGGACAAAATATCGAAAAGCCAAAACATCGAACAGCCAATACGTCGAACTGACAAAATGTCGAAAAATTTTATTGACTTAACTATAATTATTAGAGCTGTGCAAAAGTTCGAATTTTGGGATCGAATATTCGATTCGAGCTCATGTTAATTCTTATGGAGCGGTTCGAATTTTAAAAACTTGCATAGCTCTAATAATTATACTTGAGTCAATATAATTTTTCGATATTTTGGCTTATCGATATTTTGTCCGTTCGATGTATTGACTGTTCGACGTCTTGGCTTTTCGACATTTTGTCAGTTCGACGTATTGGCTTTGTTAGAATTTTCATTTCATGGAATTTCATTTGTTATAATTATTTTTGAGTCAAATTTTTATTTTTTCGAATTAGTATATTTTTCAAAATTTACATCAAAACGATGTTTTTCTATATTACAAAATTTTCATATAACTGAAAATTCACTTTGCAGAATTTTTTATTTATTCGAATTTTCCTAATGATTTTTTTAGGGCGCCGTCCCATGACAGCGTGAAACGCCGGCGTAAAGCGAAGAGCATGAGATCGAAAGAGATAATGAGATATCTTTATCTCTTTCGTTCTCATGCTTTCTGCTTTTACGCCGGCGTTTCACGCTGTCATGGGACGGCGCCTTTAGACATAAAGTTACTAAATTTTCACTAGAGCAGGGTGCAGTAGTTGACGAGAATTATGACAAATGGTGAGTGGGGATTAATGGTGTACCGCATTGTCTTTCAAAAATTGGCTCCTCGTAGGTGCATTTAATTTAAAAAGTATTTTTCTCTCAACTCGGATAGAAACGGAAAAATCGAGAAAAAATACCAGTTCTTATTCTGAAATGTTGTACTTTCTACACCGTTACACTAGGTATGTATTTTATAGTCTGTGTACAATTAAGTAAATGACAATCTAATAAAGTAGAATTAATTTATAAGAAAAATTTAACAGGTCTTCAATTTTAAAATTTAAGTTTAAACTAAAGTTAATATTAAATGTACGATTTAACTGAGAGAATTAACAATTGTACAGTTTAAATATGGGAAAGTGATATCGCCCCTATACTTAAAAAAAGTTGTAAAAAAAATTTCGTTCATTTGAACGTTCAAAACATTTGGCTCACGTATTTTGTGAGAAAATCTGCGGAGAATTTTTATTTCATAACAATCATATTATTTTAAAATTACAAAATCCGATAAGTTTTCGTCTGTTAAGTTTCTCTCATTTTCGAATTAGCATGAAACTGCTTTTTGGTTATTTTAAACTTTGTATAATTCAAATAAATATTTTTCTTGATCTAAATAAATGTTAAATTTTTTTTTTTAAATTCTGTTTAATGGAAATTGCATATTCTTTTGACTCTTGTTTTAGAATAACTGAATAAAAATAATTTTAATAGACGATGCATATAATAAATAGTGAACCAAAAATTATTATTTTCGACAAATATTGTTGTTCGCTGTTAGTTCCCATTACCATTATATTATGATTTGAGATTTATATTTATCTATATATATACTGCTATTTAAACGTTTTTTTTTCATAAGATTGACACATTTCAATATGATTGATAAATTTTAAAATTTTACCACTACACTGCCATTCATTAGAACAACAATGTTTTTCGGTTATATCTAATATATTAAATTCCTGTACATTTGAATAAGTGGCAAAAATATTTAACCAAACTTTTGACATGCCAATATATTTGGAAAAAAATGTGGCATTTCGTTGTCGTTCCCAGGCAAAAATTTCATTTTTATCATTTTGTAAATTTAACAATTGTTCAAGTGGAATAAGTCGTTCATTTAATTTTTTTGTCAATGTATTATTTTGTTTTAATGCATTATTATTTCGTGTATAATATTTAATGTCATCGAAATAGAAAACTAAAATTAAAATTTCATATTTCATTATTGTTGTCAATGAAATAACATTTGGTAAAATGCACCATAAATTATCAACAATAATTATATTTTTTGCTGGCATATTGCAATTTTTATAATATTGATACAATTTTTGCGTACCATATAGGGTCATTATGAAATCTTCATTTCGTCCCGATGATGCATAATAGCGTCTTAAGTCTTGAAAAATTTCTGCAATTGTACCATATTTGCCAACAACTGTGGTTGATGGAATCATTTTTTAAAAAAATATTACGTCGTGGAAAAAAGTGTAATTAATTTTAAACGTAATATTTGTTTGAGAAAATGTTTGACAATGAGAATCATATAATTTGAAACAGAATAATTATTTCAATAATTATACAAATAATTTATACCAAACTATAGTGTGAACAGTCACTGGTATACTAATTCATATTCTGTAGATTTAAAAAAATGTTACTTTCACTAATAATGGTGAAAGGTAAAATAATAAACTCAATATTCACACTATACTTGACTTTTTTGTTTGTATATAAACTTTTCAAAATGTATAAGTGCTCGAATAGTACAATTGATTTGAAAAAAGTTGTCACAACAAAAAAAGGAAAAAAAATGTAAAATCAACATTAAAAATTTTTAAACCTAATAAAATTAAAAACATGATTTTACTATTTTCTAAATTTTAATGGTTGCTTTATGACTTCAGCAGTACTTGACAATATCCGGATATTTTGTGTGACACGAGTATTTTTACAGGTTTTTTTAAATATAATAATTACCGACACATAAAACTACCTTACTGACTGATAATAAAACAGTTTTGAAAAGGCTTATAAAAAATTTCTTTACCATTAGTATGTAAGGTAGAATTCTCTGCCGGTAATTTTTTATATTTTCATTTTACAAAAATCTGTTTTACCATCAGTCGGCAAGGTAGATTTCTATGTCAGCAATTTTTATATTTTATTTTTTTTAAAATATTTCTTTACCATCAGTCGGTAAGGCATTTTTCTGTGTCGGTAATTTTTTATATTTTCATTTTTAAAAAACTGTTTTGCCATCAGTCGGCAAGATAGATTTCTGTGTCGGTAATTTTTATATTTTCATTTTTCAAAACAAACTGTTTTATTATTAGTCGGCAAGGTAGATTTCTGTGTCGGTAATTTTTGAATTTTCATTTTTAAAAACTGTTTTACCATCAGTCGGTAAGGTAGTTTACCCTAATATGAAATAATCCTAACGATCACGTAGCGCTCGCAATTCTATTTTGGAAACGGGCATTAAACGCAAATTTCTTAATAAAAATAGATAATGAAATATTAACCCTCTGCCTGTCCAGTTGACCGTTATCGACAAAAAACGACAATTCGGAACTCTGGTGGGGACTATGGGCATGACACGCGTTGGCGCTAAAGTGGGAATAAGTTTGAACAGGCAGAGGGTTAAATTAAGATAGAAAAATTTTCAAAAGAAAATAATTTGTGGGCAAAAAATTTATTATCGTTCGGATAAAATAGTTTTTTTTATCGTTCAACATAAAGTTAGTTATTTTTTATTTATTTTTATTTTATTATTATTATTTATTATTATTACTATTTTTTTAATTAAAAAAAATTTTTTTTGTTTTTTTATCAATTTTTATTTATTCAAAAGTTTCTCAATAAAATGTGTTTTCCTTTGTTATACAAGCCCGCATAAATTTTCAAAAGTACACTGTTAAATATTATATTTATTTAAAACTCCAAATACATATATCCTCACAGTAAGTTGATCTAGAACAATTAAAAATGAACATGCGTAAATTTAATTCGACAAACTATCATTTTATGTAAAATTATTTTTTCAACGGTAGAAATAATATTTACTTGGCGCAACGTTTTTTTTTCTTTTTGCATCGAAGATAAAAATTTTTTTTTATTGATGACAATAGAATAGTGCACTTTAAGTTTTGCGAACGTATAAAATTTTATTTTAACTACATGTTACAAAAACATTCATTTTCTATGTTTAAGAAAGTAATTTAAAAAAAGAAACGAATCTTATTTTCCAATTAGGATAGTTGAAAGTATAATGGGTACGTATTGTTTCTTTATTTTGGAATAATTAGAAATAGAATTTTAACAAAAATTCGTCGAGTTCGATTTTGGTAATTTATTTTTTTAATTTTTTAATGGAAAGATATAAAAAGAGATACGATTTCCTTTCCTTCACTTAGGAGGAAGACATTTTTGAACAAATCTGAATAGACAATGTAATAATTTATCACGATTTACAGCATCATCAATCTTTACCAGCGCAAGTGGTGAAAAATGTATATGGTTACTAAATGTTTTGGACGACGATAGAAAGACAATTGGCATTGAATACTACGATTTACAAAATCACAATGTTGTTCAAATCAACACATGTTATCATTTTAGTGTTTTTTGTCTAATTTCACCCGATTACAAGATACAATTTTTCAAAATGTTATTTGAAACCTTTGACGAATCAATTCACACAATAGGCGATAGTAATTTACGATTGGAATGTTATCCAAATACATTGCTCGATTGTCTATTGCAAGTAAATCAAAGTGAACGACTAATTCAATACGATTTATGTATCATCAAATGTATTTCATTGAAAGCATCAAGAAGCATTCATCAATTTCTCAAAAACAATATTAAACCCTATTATCAGTTGTGTGATTCTCATGAAACAAGTTACATTTTAATGATGCATCTATTTCTCGATGTTAATACCATTCAAAATGAACATCCATATATTAATAATTCAACAACATCAATTACATTTCGTCTTAAATTTCTCCAATCGAAAATTCCAACAAAATTTTACAATGAAAAAAATGGTTTTGGTTATTTTGATACAACGCGAATTTTTGTCACTAATGGTTTATATATTTTAAATATTGAAACATTACGTTTGACACTATTTTCAACGAATACAACTGAATTATATAAATTATTGCCAATAATTTCTTTCAATATGGAAACAATTACTGACAATATGATTGACATACCATCGGGATGTTTTGAGAATGAAAAAATTATCTCCTATGTTTTAATTGCAACACATTTGGAGAATACAGTAATTTGTGTTAATTATTTACGTTTTTTGCCGGGACAATTGATTGATGAAAAAAATGAAATAGGAAGTACCAAATGGTGGAGGGAACGTGATAAATTATTAATTGAAAATTATCGGCAATTATTTCCCAATTATGAAAATTTGGAGATATGGGTTGAATCCTACGATAGTGAAATTGAATTACTGGAAAGTTTTATACAACTCTATTCACAGGGAAAACTTTTGTATGCTCTTGTTAATAATTGCAAAGCTAAACATTTTTTCATTGGTCACAGTATAATTAAATATATCCCTTTTATGTTGCGACGTTTTAAATGGTATCAAATGCATCAGCACGTTGAGGATTACGTTACCTATGATACAGTTTCATTAGGCGATAGTCAAATAATTGTCAAATTTCACAAAAATGCCTATTTTATTGATTTATATCGAGTATTTAAACAACAACATTTGGCAACTAAATTGTTAAAATTCGATGTTTCTCAAAATTTAAATCCTCTTTCGATTCGAATCTATTATATTCTCGGTACATTGAAAAATGTTGAATTTCTCCAAAAAATCGCCACTGAAATGAATTCGAAATTTTCAATTTCATTAAAAAAATTACCCCAAAATATTCACAATTGTCTAACAAAAGGAAATTTAAATATAACTCAACTTGAAATTTATCCTCTCAACGAATTTCTCATCAACAGTATAAAAAATTGCTCCACAATTCTTAATTTATGGTTTAATTATCAAAAATTCTTTTTTAATATCACTGAATTATATCCCTGTAATTTAGAAAAAGCATTACAAGCCAATACTGCAACACGTACAAAAATTGCATTCGACTATAATTCCTTCAAGTATCGACAAATTTTATCGGCTAATAATTTTAGTTTCATTGGTAGTAGTAAAAAACCACGTTATTTGTTTACCACTCATTTGAATGAATCACTTCTTTTCAAATCAATGGAAATTCATTCTAAATATTCGGATAATTTTATTGAATTCGACAATGAAAGATATAAAAAGAATATTAATGAATTTTTCCTCCAATTATATGAGCAATATCCTTGTGTTGATTTGATAAAATACAAAAGTACAAGAAAAAAATATTGTGGCGCTGCTGTTATTGCTTTTTCGGGTGTCTATTTTAATTCCATACAATTTGATATTGTCTCACAATATCCAAATATTTTAATAGGTAAACAATTATTTACCGATTCTGTCGATATTATTTCAGCAGGTACTTTGCAAAAAATTTTAAAAACAGAAATTTATGAAAATTTTTCCACATGGCTTCAAATGGATTGTATACAAATTTTTATAGCCGAAGATAAATACAGTGATAATTTTGCATTTTATTTGAAAAATTTTTCTCTTAATGATACAACAATTGTTGGTCAATTAATTACTAGCATTGATGTAGTTATGAAATTATCATCTGAAATTCCATTACTTATTTATTGTCCCGATAGTCAGTCGTTTCTCAATAATTTTCTTCGTCATTTATTAAATGTTCGAAAAAATTTACAAAATCAAAAAAATGGTAAATTAATTTTTGAAGTGGGGCAAAAATTTTTAAAAACAACAGTTAATAGTATTTATGGACTATTTGGAAATTTACATATTCCTGTAGCGGCTATGATCACAATGTTGGGTAGGAAAATATTAATTTTTGCCATGAAACTTATACCTATTATAATTCTAAAAATTTTAATGCAGCATATCAAAATTTGCTATTTGTTCCATTGTACCTATAATATTGATTTAGTTCATAATTCCAATGATGTTAATAGTGAAATGATTTTGAAAATTGGAGAAAAATTTCCATTTGTTAATAGTCTATTGTCGTTAAATAAACGTGAAAATTTTTCTAAAACTTGTAAACTTTTGCTAACACATTTTTCATTAACAACATTGTGTGAAAATATTGAAACAATATCTGTTTTTAATGAAACTAATATTTCTCTATTGTATCAACGTTGTTTATTAGATGGTCAAATTAGTGTACGCCATTTATTGGAAACAACAAAAAAATTAGAAAATCAACTAAATAATTATGAGAATAATAATTACATTCAAAAAATATACAATGAATTACCATTGGCTGTCAAAAATTGTGTTTTTGATTGTGATACAGATGGTTTACAATTTATGAATACATTTCAAATAGATTCAAAATTAATTCTCCAATTACTAAACGATGAAATTGTCAATGTATTTCAATTGGATAATATTATTTTTACTAAAAAAGAAAATGACATTGTCTTTTCACTTGCCAAAAAGAAATACACGATATTTAAATTGAATCCAATTTGTCAGTTAAAATTTCTCCATGAACAAAATAAAAATGTTATTTACATTGATGATTGCAATTTACAACATGTTGGTTATCAAAATAATGAATTGTCATGTTTCAATTATCTTTCTAATTTTATCGCTGTCATTTGTATTTTAATTTATCAGAATAAGTGTCATTATAAATTTCGTGATATTATTTACAGTTGTTTCAATTATTTAGAAAATTTATCACCTGGCGAAATTTATATTAATATTCAATTAAATCAATTAAATGTCAATTCAGCAAGACTTCGATTTATTAATAAATATACACAAATTTATAGTGGTGAATTGCGTGCTGTTTATATTGTAAAAGAATCATTAATTTCTAATAAAAATGATGTATCATTTTTAGAGCAAGCGTCATTAAACAATTTGGAACAATTAATTTTACTTGATGACTATATTTATAGTAAAAAATATCAAGAAAATGTTGAAAATCATGAAATAATGCAATTACATTATGGTTTCTTTTTGAGACCATTTGGTAAAATTTGGTATAAACAATATTGTCTTTCTACAAATAATAAAGTTCACAATTGTAATAATGCAAATAATTTCAATGAAATGAATACTATGTTGATGATTAATCAATATTTTGATGATTGGTTTTCCAAATCACCACAATTGAGATGTGTTGATGAATTAGACGATTTTCTATTAAATCGATTTATAGTGATCAAACAATCATGAATATTGTGAAGGTTTTTTTTTTGAAGTTTGCATTGTAGTTAATAATATAAATGGATTGATAAATTATGAAAAATAAAAATATAAAAAATTACTTACCTAGAAATCTACCTTACCGACTGATGGTAAAGAACATTTTTTGGAAAACATAAAAAATTACCCACACAAAAATTTACCTTACCGATTGATGATAAAGAAAGTTTCTTTGAAATAAAAGTATAAAAAACTTACAGACAGTCAATAATATAGATGGATTTATAACTTATGAAAAATAAAAATATAAAAAATTACCGACCTAGAAATCTACCTTACCGACTGATAGTGAAGAAACTTTTCTTTGGAAAATATAAAAAAATACCGACACAGAAATCTACCTTACCGACTGATGGTAAAGAACATACTCTTTGGAAAATATAAAAAATTACCGACACAGAAATCTACCTTTCCGACTGATGGCAAAGAAATTTTCTTTGAAATGAAAATACAAACACATTACCGACGTAGAAATTTACCTTACCGACTGTTAGTAAGACAGTTTTGAAAAAGTTTGAAAATTTTCTTTACCCTCAGCCGGCAATGTAGATTTCTGTGTCGGTGATTTTTATATTTTTATTTTTAAAAAAAATTCTTTACCATCAGTCGGTAAGGTAGATCTTTATGTCGGTAATTTTTTATATTGTCATTTATCAAAAAGTCTGTCTTACCATCAATCGGTAAGGTAGATTTCTGTATCGGTAATTTCTATATTTTTCATTTTTTAAAAAATTTTATTTACTATCAGTCGTTAAGGTATATTTCCGTGTCGGTAATTCTATATTTTATGTTTCAAAAAAACTGTTTTACTATCAGTCAGTAAGGTAGATTTTTATGTCTGTAATTTTTTATATTGTCATGCCAAAAGCCTGTTTTACCATTAGTCGGTAAGGTTGATTTCTATATAGGTAATTTTTATATTTTTATTTTTAAAAAAATGTTTACCACCAGTCGGTAAGGTAGATTTCTATATAGGTAATTTTTTTATATTTTTGTTTTTTAAAAAATTACTCTTAGACGGTAAGGTAGATTTTAATGTCGGCAATTTTTATATTTTCTTTTTCAAAAAAACTGTTTTACCATCAGCCGGCAAGGTAGATTTCTGTATCGGTAATTTTTGTATTTTTATTTTTCAAAAAATTTTTTTACCATCACGTAGCGCTCGCAAATGAAATTTGATTTTGCTAACGCGCATTACAAAGAAAAATATTGATTTATTATTATTAATAGAGATGTGAAAAAAAATTATTTAAATATGCAGAACGACTAAAAATTTTCTTTTTAAGTCCATTGTCGTAGAAGAAAAATTAGAACCAATACAAATTATATAAATTAAACTGTACAGAAAAGGTTTTTTGTAAAATGGAAAAAAATTTATAATTACAACAATAATTATTAATTGTAATAAAAGAAGACACATGATTTTTGTTAATTTAAATTACACTTTCCATGGTGTAATTTTTTTTTTAATTATATTTTAATGACATGACAGTTTTATTTTCCTTATTACAATATTAATGAATTAAGATTGTCGAATCGATGATATATAATGAATAAATAAAATTAAAATTTATATATAAATTATTTTTCTTATAAAACTAACACAAAATGTAATTAGATGTTAAAATATGTAACAAAAACAATATAAATAAATCATTAAATTAAATTAAAAACAAAAAAAATGTAACATTTGCTATAATAATGTCTTAATGTTCCCAACAAAAAGAACAATTTCTTCATTATTATTAATGCGTTTGATTATTTTATAGTGAAATGGATGATTAACATTAAAACGCACTGATGGTGGTAGATAGAGAGGAACAAAGGAATTATCTGGAAAAAAAAGAAACTTAATAAAATCTTTATACTTAACTAATTTTAAATGATAACGTTTGTTCGATCATTTTTTTTCACCTATATATCTTGACTTTATATTTTATATATTTAAATGCTTGAATGAAAACAGAAAAAAAATACTGAAAATGACTTACATTCGTATCCATCTTCGACTCTATCTTTAGTTCCACCTTCACTTATATTAATGGTAGCTTGATGAATAATTTGACTTGTACTCGATTCAACATGATCATTATTGAAGAAATAATTAGTTAATAATCTATCAATACCCATCTGAAAAAAAATAATGAAATACAATTTATTATTACTTAAAAAGAACTATATAGCATTTGCTATGTATTTGAATTCATTAAGGGTAAGTCCTAGTATAAAGGAAGCACCATCTATATATAAAAACTAAAATTTACAAAAATTTTTTATCGTCATTAGTTTTTTTTCAATTATTTTATCTCAAAAAAAGATTTATCTTTCTTCACAATAATCAATTATCCTAAATGACATATTTATTTTCTTGTTTTCAAGTGAATACTGTAAAAAAATTTTCCGAAATTTTAGTTTCTAAAAGTGTCTATTAATTTTTTCCAAAAAAAAAAAAAAAAACAGAAATAATAATTTTAAAATTGACTTGTTACTGAAATGTACCTTTTGTGAAACTACTTTCAAATCCATTACACAATTAACTTTAAACTTAGGCAAATTTAAGTCAACAATAGTACTTAAACCATTGCGTGTGATCTGTTCAAGAGTTAGTGTTTCCAGAACATCTTCTACGTTTCTAAGACCATTCATATCATCAGGTAAAACAATAAGCATATAACAATCATTATCCTGTAAAAATGTTGTAATGTTAATAAATGTGAAATTAATTAAAAAAAATTAGAAAAAATTGTTTAATGAAAAAAAAATCGATTAGCCAGAAGAGAAGAGAAAAAAAATGAAATTTATTGCAATAAAATTGTGGAAGTGATAGAATCAGGATAAAATTTACACAAGGAATTGATAAAGAGATAAAAACAGATAAAAAGATATGAAAATAGATAAAAAGAGATAGAATAAGATAAAAGGATATAGAAAGAAATAGAAAGAGAGAGTAGGAGATAGAAAGAAATAAAAAGAGATAGAAAGAGACAGAACGAGATAGAAAGATATAAAATGAGATTGAAAGAGATAGTAAGAGATGGAAAGAGATAAAAAGAGATAGAAAAAAGTAGAAAGTAATAGAAACAGATAGAAGGAGATACAAAAAGATAGAAGGAGATAGGAGATAGAAAGAGACAGAACGATATAGGAGATAGAAAGAGATAGAAGGAGATAGAAAGATATAAAAAGAGTTTGAAGGAGATAGAAAGAGATCAAAAGAGATAGAAGGAGATGAAAAGAGAAATAGTTTGTAGAATTTAGAAAGAGATAGAAATAGAGAGATAGAAACATGTAAAAAGCTATAAAAAAGAGATAAAGTGAGATAGAATATAATAGAAAGAGAGTCTAAAATTTTTTTTTTACCCTAAATGGAATTTTTATAAATGTTGCATTTGCTTCAGTAATTCGTCCATATTCAAAATAACTTTGCATACTCATCATTTGTACGCGAGTATTTGTGTTTCCATTGTAAAAAAATTTTCTAGTTGTGCTATATTTTGAAAACTTTTCTCTCCATTCAGCGTTAAAATAAATGTCAATGTATCTCATCTCACTAGAAGGTTGTTCTAAAAATAAAAAAGAAATTAATACTATTATTATAATTTAAAATCTACTACTGCAAAAAGAGATAATTTGCATATATATTTAGCGTTTAGCATATAAGTTATAGAACTATTTTTAAAACGCAATGCAATTTATATTTAAAAAAAAATAATTTTAAGTTCTCTTACTGTCATTAGCAAACGTAAAACGATTACCAGTTGTAATTTCCCTAAGCCGAACATCAATTAAACTGAAGGCTTTTATGCTGTTTGGTGTTGTAGATGCAATACTCTAAAGAAAAGATAATTATAAATTATGAATAAGTATGGATATTTTTATATTTTTTTATATTTCTTTTGTACCTCTCCACGTAAGTTGTCTATAAGATCTCTATACTGTGTGAATATATAATTATTATTAATTCTTAATTCCAGAACATTTTCAAAGTCTCGAATAGTTGATTCAGTGGAATTAAAGGCAAATATAGATAAAATCACATGTATGGTTAGAGGACTGATAATAATATTACCCGTCTCATTCATTGAAGCAAACTGAAACCAAAAATAATAGAAGTTAAAAAAATTTTAAATTATATATAATAAATATAAACATATTTATGATCTTATAATTTATGATCTTATCTTATGTATTTAATATTTTTCTTATCTTTGACATAGAAAGAAACATTGTTATCTATTACATTCTATTTCTACATCTTTCTACCTATTTCCAACGCCCTCTAACTATTTTCTATCGTTTTTTATTTATTTCTATATTTTTCTATCTCGTTTTATCTCTCTATCCCCTTCTATCATATTCTATCTCTTTCTATCTCTACCTATCTCTTTTTATCACTTTCTATCACTTTATGTCCCTTTCTATCTCCCTCTATCTCTTTTTATCACTTTCTATCTCTTTCTATCCCTTTCTATCTCCCTCTATATCAATTTATATCTTCCTCTATCTCTTTTTATCACTTCCTATCTCTTTCTATCTTCTATTCTACCCGAGATTCTACCCCTTTCTAACTATTTTCATTTCTTCCTATATAATTTTTTCTATTTTTATCTCTTCTTATCTCCTTCTATCTCTTTATATCTATTTCTATATTTTTCTATCTCTGTCTATCTCTTTCTATCTTTTTCTATGTCTTGCTATCTATTTCCATCTTTTTTTAGTTATACCATACAACTTGTTACTGTGTGTTTTTCTCTTACTCTATATTAGATGTTTATAATTTAAAATCAAAAATATTATCCCTTACTTACTTTAAATAATTTAACACTAAACTTGTTGACACCTCTACTCAAATAATTATTGTCTGTTATTTTGTAGGCATTTGTGTTGCTTCCATATATAACAATGATAATGAACATTGTTATGCAAAAAGTCAAGGAACCTAAAAAAAAAATTAAATACAATTTTTATGTATATAAAATATTTATAGTGAAATATTTGTTAACATATTCATTAAATTTTAAAAAAATATCAAATTCCTCTTTGTTGGTGGGACAAAAGAAGGAAAACATATTTAATTTTTATTTTGGTAGACAAACGTTTGTACCTCTTTAAAAAAACTTGCTTTAATTCAAAAACTTTTTAAAAACTCCTATAGATACCAAAAATTTTTTAAATTCAAATAATTTTTTATTCTAATTTTGTCTTTAAAACAATTAATTAATTAATAATTAACAATTAAATTGTCCATGTTGAAAATAATTATCAAATTTTTAAGTATTATTAAAGAATTATTATTATATAATATAATATTATATTATATATTATTATTATAAAAAAATAACTAATTTTATTAGTTAAAAAATAACTGAAAAATAGTGGTATTCGTCTAATTGAATTATTATGGTCAATATATATATAGAAAGTTTATTTTCAATTATATGACTTTTTTCTTTTGCTGTATATCAAATCAGTTATTATTTTTTACTAATTCAAAATTAGAGAGTAACATAATGAATGAATTAAATTTGATTTCATTGAATTGATTGATTCAATGATTTTATTGAAACAAACTCAACTTATTAAACGGCACGTGAATATTTTATTTAATGTTTCACTGTAAAAAAAATTTATTTTATTCAAATACCGGTGTATTTGGTTATTATCAAATAAATATTTACTTGAATCAAATATTTCTTATTTGAATCAAATAAATGGTATTTGCTTCAAATACTGAAATATTTTATTCAAATACTATATATTTGATTTAAATACTATATATTTGATTCAAATAAATATTTATTTGATAATAACCAAATACACCGGTATTTGAATCAAATAAATTTTTTAAAAAACAAAAGAAAAGAAAAACTATCGATATTAAATCAACTGTTTCAATATTGCGTAACCTTCGTTAGTACATATAGTTTACTTGTTTAATGATATACACGTCTGCTGAAATATCTCCCAATTTTTAAAACACGTGTTACAATTTATCAAATTGGCTACGAAAAAGAACAAAAAAAAAAAAGATTCCGTCTTCATTGTACTGCGTACAAATTCTAACACTTTTATTATATTATATATTATATACAAATATATATATTAATAATTGTATATATAAAAAATATATACAAAATTTTTTTTTTGAAAGCTAAATAAATATTTATTTGTTTCAAATCAAAAAATTTATTTTCTTCATGGAACTATAGATATTCTTTTATTTGACAGCTTTTTTTTGTTTTTATTTTTTTACCAACCCCACATAACCTTGCCATGCGAAAACCAAGGTATCTGTATGAAGATTTCCCAAAAGTCCCTAAGCAAAATATAAAAATAAATAATAATAATAATAATAAAAATAATGATAATTATCATCATATATTTTTAACGAATTTCCCGCAGTAGTTTTCTACTATAAAAATTTACAGCTGCGCAATACTTTTTTTTTGAAACATTTTTTAATATTATTAATTTTTTAATGTTAATATATTAGAAAATATTTCATAACAAAACTCAAATTAAAAGTCAATTAAAAAAAAAAAAAAAGTAGTCAGGATTGAACCAGGTAGTCAGGGTTGAGCCACTGTAGAAAATCAATGAAATATGCAGATAAATGATTAATAATGACCTTCAAATGATAGAATGGCATTTAAATACCACTTGGAAATGTGTAAAGGAACCACAAAATTGAAATAAAAAGCCCTTATTATGTAATATTCAGATTTTTGCTTGTATCGCGAAGCTGGTCTGAAAAGTGAAAAAAAAATTATCAAAAATTTGTATTTTCTTTCTTTCCAATGGAAATGAAGTTTTTTACACCTCTTTTAGTTGACAAATGAATTTCCATTGCAAGAACCCTTCATAATTGCAAAATTCTTTTTGGTGGCTCAACCCTGACTCACGCGTCGTTTAGCGTCACATCATACACGCACAAAAATAAACGCATGATCCAAACACCATATTACGTTCCACATTTTTATATAACATCTTAAGGCCAGGTCCAAGTTGTGTCAGCTGTTCCATTGAAACTTCAAAGGAACAGCTGACTCGACTTGGACCTGGCCTTAAAACTATAATAATTTTGGAAAATTTTCAACAGTCTTTTCTCGAAAACAAGAAGGTAAAATGCGTTTTTCTTTATGGATAATTGATTATTAGCAAGAAATACACCAGCTAAAACTTTTTTTGGGTTAAAATGATGAAAAAATTTTCATGTAGATAAATTAAATATGAGCAGTTTTTTCAAATCGCGAAACGTCTGGTGACATATATTACCTGCCAAACGGCTGTCATAATTAGTAAAATATGTTATGTTAAAAAACGTTTTTTTTTTGGTTATTTTCGTGATTGGTAAATCTTAGCTGGTGTATTTTTTAGCGTTTATTAATTTTCCAAATGGAAATTGCATTTTTGATTGTAATTTCTGAGAAAGTACTGTTACAGTTTTTGTGAAAAAAGTGCTCATATTTAATTTATTGACATAAAATTTTTTTCATTATTTTAATTCAAAAAAAGTTTTAGCTGGTGTATATCATGCCAATAATCAATTATCCATAAAGGAAAAAGCATTTTATCTTCTTGTTTTCAAGAAAAGGCTGTTAGAAATTTTCAAAAATTTTAGTTTCAATGTAGATGGCGCTGCCTCACTTGGACCTGGCCTTAATGAACAATTTTAGTCAAGTTACTTTATCTTTGATATATTTTTTCTGCACTGACTTGCATAATACGTCTTTATTGTTCGCACACATTCACTACAACGTATGTGAAAAGTTCGCTGACATTGCTAACAAATACTTACATACAAAAAAAAGATGGATCTAGTGTGATAAAACAAAATAAACGCTATGACTCAACCCTGACTACTCTCCCCTATTTATGAAATATTTAATATTTTTTTAAGTTATGAGCTATAATGAAACAAGGTAAATAATTTTATATCATCTATTTGAAAATTTTAAAAGAAAAATAATTTTCAAAAAATTATTACAATTAATTGAAAAATGTAATATTAATAATTATAAAAAAATGATCAAAAGAGATAGTAAGAAATAGGCAGAGATAAAAAAAAGATAGAAACAGATAGAAAGATATAAAAGAACATAAGAAGGAATAGAATTATATAAAAAGAGATAAAAAGAGATATTAACATATAGAAAGATTTAAAAAAAGTTTTAAAGAAAAGGATAGAAAGGTATAGAATAGAAATAAATAAAAGGAGATAGAAAGAGAAAAAAGGAGATAAACATATAGAAAGAAATATTACAAAAATAAAAAGCAATAAAAACGATAGAAAGTGATAAAGAAGAAAATAAATTTTCAAAAGCCTTTTAAATAAAAAAATTATTTTAATTAATTCAAAAATTTTATATTAATCATTATAAATTAATTTTATTCTAAATAATTTTGTTTTAATTAAAATTTATTTTAATGCGATATTTATTTTTTTTTTTTTTAAAAAAAAAGAACGAAAATAGTAGAAAATAAAATTACACTTACCGAAATTCATCTTGTCTGATGAAGAAACTTCACTCGATATGACTAAACCAAATATGTACAGAGAGCAAATTTTGATACGTGCGGAAATTTTTATATATACTTCCCCATTTAGAAATTTCGACAATATAGTACTGATAAGTGGGAAAACTTTGATGATTGGTTAATTAATTTTGTCCTAGTAAAAAAATATATATCTTAACTAAATTATATATGAATTAAAATCTTTATAGTAAATATTTTTTATTTATATAAAAATTATCTTAATTGACAAATTTTATTTATTTAAAATAAAATTGTCATTGAAATCACAATATAATAATTACTACCTTACTTTTCATGTGAAACTTCAACGAATATACTTGTCATATAGCATATCATGTGAAGAAAAAAAAATCCACGTGCGACAATCTGATGTTTCTAAATTTGTTCAACAAGTTGCTAATGATGCAATAAAAAATTACTCCTATATTTACATATCATATTATTTGTCGCCATCACCCACTCTTATCAAATCTAAATACGTCAATTGACGCGGGATATTCATCCACTCACTAAGAATAATGTTAATATACAATTTTTATCCATATTATTTTAATTTTTTCTTTTAATCCATTAGTTTAAAATAAATGGAATATGTCTAGACTTTTGTATTTAAGTGAAATGAGATAGAGATATTTTATTCCAATTCATCCCTTTTTTGTATTGCTTTGCTATATATGTTCTATTTACTATTCTATCTATTTCTACCCACTTCTATCTTCTTTTATTATATAGTTCTCTTTCTTCCTATTTTCCTCTACATCTTTATATATCTTTTTTATCTTCTTTTATCTCTTTTGATCTCTTTCAATCTCTTTCTATCTCTTTCTATTTCTTTTTACCTATTTATATATCTCTTTTTATCTCCTCTATCTCTTTCTATTACTTTCTACTTTTTTCTATCTCTTTCTAACTATTCTTATCTATTCCCAATCAAAAATTTACTAATGGCGCAGTTCTTGCCCAGTACTGACAAGTGTTGGCGCAGTACTGGTACCCACTATTGGCTGCCAGAGTTGGCACCACTACTGGTTCAGTACTGGCACACAGTGAACTTGGTTGTATCTTTTTCTATTGCAACGTTTTGATGCACATAAGTTATATCAAAAAGAGATCGTTTTGTGTATCATTTTTAGAAATGATACACGAAACGGTCTCATTTTTTGATGCAAAAAATTTAATCAATTTATATCAATCATGGCCGAATTGAATCGACTCAAAATTAAACGAATTTTTTCAGATATTTTGGTAATAGTACAATTGCGGAGACCATTTCACTATTTAATTTGAAAATGAAAATAACAGAAAATCAAAGACGATGTGCAATTCGATAATTAAAAAGTGACAGCTTATAAACATAACCTAAAATGCATGAGAAAAAATTTGTCGATAAAATCAATATAGCCGAGCTTTTTAGAAGGTAGATGGCAGCACTCATCTATTTTCTTTCTTTAAATTTTTTCTGAATCGTTTTTATAAAAAGCAAAACTGCCATCTACCTTCTAAAAAGCTCGGCTATATTGATTTTGTCGACAAATTTTTTCTCATGCATTTTAGGTTATGTTTATAAGCTGTCACTTTTTAATTATCGAATTGCACATTGTCTTTGATTTTCTGTTATTTTCATTTTCAAATTAAATAGTGAAATGGTCTCCGCAATTGTACTATTACCAAAATATCTGAAAAAAATTCGTTCAATTTTGAGTCGATTCAATTCGGCCATGATTGATATAAATTGATTAAATTTTTTGCATCAAAAAATGAAACCTTTTCGTGTATCATTTCTAAAAATTATACACAAAACGATCTCTTTTTGATATAACTTATGTGCATCAAAACGTTGCAAAGATTTGATGCAATTTTTGGTCTCAATTTGATACTTTTAGGAAAACTGTGGCAGTTTTGTAATTTATTGTATACGAAAAGAAAGCTTTAACTGTAACAGAGATAAGTTTCACTGCAATAGTGAAATCTCTGCTCCAGGTAATACTTTTTTTTTAGGAAAAATTGTATGAAATTTTTAGTAACCCAACACAAATTAAATATTCATTAAATTAGTCAACTAACTAATTAATATTTTATTATATATATAAAATCGAAAACACCAAGAATTTTTATTCTTTATATTAAGTGTAATATATATTGCAAATTATTATTTAAAAAAAATCAAAAAATAAATATAAAAATATGTTTATTATAAAACCAAGGTTTTTATAATATATAAAAACAGTTCAGTAAAAATAAAAAATGTTTATAAATTAATTATAATGTATGTATTATACAATTAGCTATTTAATTATTTTATAAATTCACTTTAATTATTTGCATCAAAATAAATTTTTTAAAAACTTTTTTAAGAAAATAAAAGTTGTTTTTTAATTTTTAACAAGTGTTGTCAAGAAAATTTTTTTAAATTTTTATTTAAAAAAATTTTTAATTTTTTTATAAAAATTTTTATTTATTTTTAGTTTAATCGTTTTTAAATTTTTTTTGGTTTATTGCATATCTGAAAACAATAAAAAAAACTTGCAAAATGTTTTGAAATTAGTCTCAGGAAACTTTTTGTTTAAAAATAATTTTACCCATAAAAAAGCAAAATAAAGTACGTTTTAATTTTCAAAAATAAAATCAAAGTGAACAAATTTTTATAAACAAAAAGATTCATCCGAGGGGGAATTTACTCAGATAGTCAAGTGTACACTCTTCCTGTAATACTTGTGTAATAACGTGTAATACCGTGTAATAATGCGTTATTACAGTGCTGTAATAACGAAAAAAAACTCTGTAATATCTCTGTAATAATGTGTAATACTCTGTAATAACGTGTAATACTTAGTAATAAGGGTAATATGAGGTGTAATACCGGTAGTTAAGTGTACACGTTTTTATAACTAGTAAATTCCCCCTCGGATTCATCAGGAGCACTCTAGAACTTTTTGTAAACTAGTATTAATCAAAAAGAAAATCTATTTGAACCAGTACTGGCTCAATATCGGCTAAGTACTGGTTTGCCAGTACTGGAAGGGTGGTACTGCAATAGTACTGATACAATGAAAGTACCAGTTGTACTGGTTCAGTACAGACTGCCCAGCCTC
Source organism: Leptopilina boulardi (assembly GCF_019393585.1). NCBI lineage: Eukaryota > Metazoa > Arthropoda > Insecta > Hymenoptera > Figitidae > Leptopilina > Leptopilina boulardi. Next base: position 401,171 of record NW_026137969.1, read on the forward strand.
GGCAGCCAATACTGAACCAGTACTGCGCCAGTAGTTAACTCTGGTATAATACTGAAATTTTTAGTTGGGTTTATATCTCTTTCTATGTCCTTCTATCTCTTTTTTATCTCATTCCAGCTTATTCTATATCTTTCTATCTATTTCCATCTGTTCCTATATAATTCTTCCTATTTTTATCTCTTTTCATTTCTTTTTATATCTTTATATCTCTCTATCTATCTATTCTTATCTCTTTCTGTCTCCTATATCTGTGTCAAATTGAAGGCTAAGTTCGTTAGCCAGCCATTTTCGACAAGAAAATACAAAAACTAGAGCCTTTTCAAAAATCAAAAATTTTAATTTAAAAAAAAAATGTTTTTCACTACACAGGAGAAAATAAACAACTTTTTAATGTGACATTTTTTTGATTAAAATAAAATTATAAAAGGTTACAGTGGTTTAAATTCTGACATGATGAAGCAAATCTGACTTCAGATTCGTTTTCAAAATAATTTAGGCATGGAAAATCAATCAGAAATTTTTTTTTTTATTTTTGTGAACCAATTGCTTATAGGTGACATCAAATACTGTTTTTTTTTGTGACATTTTTGTATTTTTCACTGTTATTCAAAAATTATAAAACTTTAAATGTGAAAAATACCAAAAAGCTGTGTTTTTTTTTCTTAAACAACAAATTTTTTCTGATATACTAAATGCTGAGGTATTATTTACTTTTTGAAACTTACAATTCTTATTAAGATTAATTAATTTACTTTTATTTTACTTACATTTACTAAATAATCTTGCTTTCTCTTTAAATCAAAGATATAAGGATAAAAGAGCTTCCATATATAAACCCATAAAATGTTCTCACAATTTGCTTATATAATATTGAAGGGGAAAAAAATATGTCAAACAAAATTATATATAGGTATAGTGGTTTTATATGGTAATAATTTCAACTAAAATCAATAAAAATAGAAAATTCGATACAATTAACCTTGCGCACTAATTTAATGTTATAGTAATTCTATGCTCGAAGTACCTTCTAGCGTGCATGACGCGCGATTAGACTGTGTTCGAACCCCTAAAGGGGGGCGGACAGATTTTTGTATGTCTTTCTATCTCTTAATATCTTCTTTAATCTTTTTTCATCTCTTTTTATCTCTTTTTCTATCTCTTTCTATAAATTTCTTTTTCTTTCTATCCCTTACTATTTCTTTTTAACTCTTTTTATCTCCTTTTATCTCTTTTAATAATTTTCTATCACCTCTTATCTTTTTTCATCTCTTTTATATCTTTCTATCTCTTACTATCTTTTTTAATTTCTTTTTATCTCTTTTCATCTCGTTTATCTTTTTCTATCTCTTCATATCATTTTCTATTTCTTTCTATCCAATTCTATTTCTTTCAATCTTTTTCTATCTCCTTTTATCTCATTCTATCTCTTTCCGTCTCTTTCTGTCTCTTTCTATCTCCTTTTATCTCTTTTTATCTCTTTCTCTCTCTTTTTATCTCCTTTTATCTTTTTTTATCTCTTTTATATTTTTCTATCTCTTACTATCTTCTTTAATCTCTTTTTATCTTGTTTATATTTTTCTATCCTTTTCTATTTCTTTGTATCTCTTTCTGTCTCTTTCTATCATTTTCTATCTCTTTCTATCTCCTTCTATCTTTGTTTATTTTTTTCCATCTTCTTTTATTTCTATTTATCTTGTTTGTTTCTCTTAGGCAATGTGTAATCTAATTTATCCCTATACTTAAAAGGTTTTTTGGTGTAGCATCTGTCCCAAATGAAAAATTTCTATACTCAGTTAACTTTACTCACATATAAGTACTCATGGTAAATATTAAGTATATAGTGAATTGAATAATAGAAATGTTTCGTTTTTTGGCAGCTGTTGTGCTAAAATTTTTTCTTTATATTTTTCTCACTAGAAAATTTTAATTTTATATTTGAATAACTATAATTTTCAATCTATATTTCGTTGTCAAAATTTACAACACTAACATTCGATGACGTCAGCTTTGAATATGACAAGAGAGTCTTATAATATCATAAAAATATCTTGTTCTTACGGGAATTATTCCAGTTTTAAAATTTTTCAGTTACCAGACATGACTTGATTATATGATTCAAAATCTACTTATTAATGAAGCGCGGAAAATAAGAAAAAAATTAATTTTTGTACATTATAATATATTAATTTTTTCAAAAAAAAATTTTTAATCTTTACAAAAGAATCCACTGTATTTAATGAATAAATTATTTTCGAATATTCTATTTCGATTATTGCTAATGAATATTTTACAAGTGGATATCAAATATTTTATACCAACGGACAATATAGTTTTTATGTATTTTTATTCATTAATTTTAATACATTTCATATAAACTAATAAATAATTACAGAAATATTTTAAAACATATTTTTTTAAAGTTATTTTGTATATAATTATGCTGATAATGATACATATATAAGATACAAATTAACAATAATTTAATATATAAATAATATTATGTATTTAATAATATCTATGTTATTCAATTAAAAATAATTGAATAATGTATAATTTAATAATAATTATTATTATTATGAAATAGGGTATTTAATAGGCAAACTGATATGGCCCTTACTAGTTTTCCTTATGTTGAAAAATTCACTTCTAAATGTAAAATAAAACAATTAATAACAATTTTTAGCAATTTTAAATGAATTTTAAATTATGCATTAGTATTTAAAAATTATTTAGTAATTAATGATTAATAAAAAAAGAAAATAAATTATAATCAAACTCTATTTTAAATAAATGTTGTTTAAAAAAAATGTAGTAAAAAAAATTTTGTAAATCATTGAAATCGTTTTGAAAATAATTTACCCTTTTTCTATAATAAAAAGCAACACGTGCCTTCATTCATTAAAATTTATTACAAAGCTGATTCAACTGATGATGTGGAATTAAGTTTTGTTTACAATCAAAATGCTTTATCAAAAATTTCATAATCTTTACGTATATACATATATATTAATTGTCAAAGGCTTAAAAAAAATTTTGTCTTAGTTTAATATACATATATATGTATATAATAAGGGACATTCTCTAGAAAAATAAGTCACGTAAAAAATACAAGTTCGTCAAAAATCATTAAATAATTTTTAAAATAAACGAATTTTTATATTTGATTTTCTTTTTTTTGAGAATTTTATTCAACTTTAAAATACTATATATTTAACATCAAAATTTTAAAAATTATATTTCATAGAAAAAAAAATGAAAAACAAATTTTTTTCTCAAATAACGAGTATTTTGGGGTATTTTTGAAAAAATGGATTAAAAATTCAAATAAAAAATTGTTTTTTACTTTTTTCTATATAAAATAAAACTTTGCTTTTATGTTTTTTTTTAAATAGTAATGGAAAAAAAATTCATTTTAAACTTTTTGTACTTTATTAAAACACCAGACACAGTAGAAATTTTATTTTCCTCTTCTATTTAGTTTTTAAGTTTTTTTTTCTAGAAGCTCTTAACATTTCCAACAAAAAGAACTACATTTTCTTCAGATGAATATCGTTTAATTATTTTATAATGAAAAGGACGATTGATGTTATAAATCTTTCCACTATCTAGTGAAATAGGAATAAAAGAAAATCCGCCTGTAAAAAGAAAGATATTTTATTAAAAAAATTTTAATTTTTAATAATTGTGCGATTCCAGGTGAGATTTTGACTTTTTCGGAGTAGGTTAACCGATTGCAATGAAACTTTGGAATTTTGTTATATATAGTAAGACTAATTTTTAACGTAAATTTCAGCTTAAAATATTTGTTAGTTTACGAGATTTGCAATATAATAACAAAAAATTTTAAACTTCTATATCTTCCATTCTAATAATCAGATTGAGGTCTACTTTTTTTTAAAATGTCAAGGAAAATAAGAGGAATAAATCTCTTTCAGAACAATTTTTTATAATTTTACAACTAAAAAAATTATTAAATAATAATTGAATAAATTTCACACGACAATCTATTCAATTACTTCAGGACGGATATCATAACCATAAAAATATTGTTATTCATAATATTGTTGGGGTATCCATTCATATGGCTGGCGTAACTTTAAGTATGGAAGAATTTACAAAAAAAAATGGTTGTGGAAACCATATAATATTTGTAAATTTGATATGGATGTACCAACCATATGTTTGGTTGTGTTGTCAATACCGCTATGGATTTTACTAGTTTGGATCTCCTATCATCCATTTTTAAATGGTTACGCTCGTTGATCTAAATAGATGTACGCGTTTGCGCGGTAATCAGACTCGGTCAGCTGGTCACATATTGCGTCATTCTATTTCGCGTCCTCAAATCGTGCGTTCGAAAGAAATAAAGCAATTTGGAATAAATTAAATTATTTAAAATTGGCTCAAAGTGGTTCGGGTAAAATATAAACATGGAAGCTGAGTGCCTACAATTGCGACTTTATGGGTGAACATTTTCCATTGTATGGAATTATAAATGCTATCTTGAAAAATAGTGCTGGTGATATTTGTTTAGTATGCAACGTAATAAGAACAAATGGCTTTGAATATGATTTACAAGCTTATGATGTCTACGAAACTGCCGAATTTGATTGTGTTCTTATAAATGATTTGCATTCTCCTTTGCCAGTCATAATTTGCAAATGGGGAAATGGTTCCATGTTTGCAACTTTACGCCATAAATTATAATTATAATATTATTAAAAGTATATCTCGCGATATTATTTTAAGTTGTTCGCGCGAATTATTATATATAATATTATATATAATTTACGTTTTATTGGAAAAAATAAATATGTTAATATGATACACAATGTTTTAAATTAATTAAAAATAACCTTATTAATAATATAATTAAGAAAATAAAATAAATATTAAGTATAACCATATAAAATAGATACGTTAACTATATTAATATAGTACACAGGTCAATGGTTGCAGCAACAATTAAAAATGGTTGTGACATCCATAGTGAGATATATGCTACTTCCATATTATATGGTTCACACAGCTATATACCTTTGTTATTGCATCAATTTACAGCTAACTATTTTATATGGATGTAGCATCCATAGATATGGATGGGACGTATTTTTCAATATAATATGGTTGGGACAACTAGATGTATGAATGTGACATCCATTGCTTTTTTTCAGTGTATCTCTTTCTTACAAATTTTTATCCTATACAAGTGATAGCTTATTAAATTATTATAATTTTTATTCTCCTTTTATAGGTCATTTGATTTTTTTTAAATATTGTAAATTTTAATCACTTTTTTTACGCAATTTCACTGCTACAATATTTACAACCTTTATTATAAATGAAGGTTTATTCTAACTTGAATTCAAAATTTCTTGTATGTTAATTAAATCTATCTCTGTTTAAAGAGATTAGAATTTATTGTAAGATTGAGATTAAATGAGATTAAAAGAGATTAAAAAATATTAAAAGGTATAAATTGAGATTAAAAAGAAATCAAGAAGATAAAACAAATAACAGGAAATAAAGATAGATAGATACAGATAGAAAGAGATAGAGAGAGAGATAGACAGAAAGAAATTGAAGGAGATAGAAAGAGACAGAAAAAGGAATCATAAATATTCCCTTCATTAGACTTGACGGAATTTTTGTGGTGTCAAATTAAAAATTATCGAATTTACAATTAGTAGAATTTTAAAAAAGAGATTTTATAATGAGCCCAATTTTAATATCGAAAAATTTTTATTTAACAAAATTTGGATTTTATAGAAATAAAAAGAGACAGGAAGAAATAGAAAGAGATAGAAAAAGACAGAAAGAGACAGTAAGAGATAAAAGAAGAGAGGAAGAGATAGAAAAAGACAGGAAGGGATAAAAAGTGATAGAAAGAGACAGAAAGAGATAAAAGATGATAGAAAGAGATATAAAAAGACACTAAGGGATGGAAAGAGACAGAAAGAGATAGAAAGATACAGAAAAATGTAGAAGAAGACAGATAGAGATAAAAAGACAGGAAGGGATAAAAATTGATTGAAAGAGACAAAAAGATAGAAGAAAAGAGGAAGAGATAGAAAGATACAGAAAAATGTAGAAGAAAGACAGATAGAGATAAAAAGACAGGAAGGGATAGAAAGAGACAAAAAGAGATAGAACGAGATAGAAAGAGACAGAAAAATGTAGAAGAAGACAGATAGAGATAAAAAGACAGGAAGGGATAAAAATTGATAGAAAAAGACGGAAATAGATAGAACGAGATAGAAAGAGGCAAAAAGATAGAAGAAAAGAGGAAGAGATAGAAAGAGATAGAGAAAAACAAAAAGAGATAAAAAGAGATAGAAAAAGACAGAAGGAGATAGAAAAAGACAAGTAGGGTTAAAAAGAGAAGAAATTAATGTTTAAATCTAAGTAATAAAGAAATAATTTAAAAATCAATGTGTAATTTACCATTTTCTGAATCATCGTCTCCATGAGAGTCTTTTACTCTAATATAAGAATTTTGTTTAAAAACATCTCTAAATAAATATTCTGAATTTGTGTTAAACAAATTTTGTATACCCATCTGCAAAAAAATAATGATATTAAAAATTATCTTTTAAAAAATTATACTCTATATACATATATATCTTTACAAGAATTAATATATGATGTATTCTACGCCTTAGTGTAAGTCCATCTGCAATTGATGCATCTCTGATTTTTTTTGAGATTTTTTTTTCTTTTAGTACTAATTGAGACTAGCTTTAATGAATTTTTTCAAATTTTTTTAGCAAGCCATTTTCGAGTTATGGAATTTTGAAAATTGGAGATCGATTTTTTTCAAAATTTTTTCAAAAAAAACAACTTCTTTTTATGAAACTTTTAAGCCTAACTTGATAATAGGCAAACAAGTTTTTACAATATTTTCGAAATTTTTCAAAAATTTTTCGAATTTTTTAAAAATATTTTTGGTTTTTTTTATACTACGTACTTTTATGTATTTTGATGCGCTGATTACGAAAATCATAGTAACAATACCCAAAAATTTGATTTTTATGGTGAAAACCATAAAAAAAGTCCCAAAATTTATGGTCTTTTTCGTATATTGGGTAAAACATGCAAAATTAAAAAAAAGTGTTCAAACAACAGTTATAGATTTTATTAAAATACATTTTTTATATCTGATGCTTTTTTTTTTTAATTTTGCATATTTTACCTAATAAATGAAAAAAAACCACGAATTTTGGGACATTTTTTATGGTTTTCACCATAAAAATCAAATTTTTGGGTATTGTTACTATGATTTTTGTAGTCAGCGCATCAAAATACATAAAAGTATGTAGTATAAAAAAAAACCAAAAATATTTTTAAAAAATTGAAAATTCAAAAATTTTTGATAAATTCCGAAAATATTGTAAAAACAAGTAGTTTTTTTGAAATTTTTTTTAAAAAAATCGATCAGTACGTTAAATGAGAAAAATGACTTTTTATCATTAAAACTCAAAAATTTGATAGTAATATCGTTTAAAAAAAAATTCAATTTTTTTTTTTAAAGTTCGTTTAAAAATACACATTTTGAAAAAAAAGACTTTTAAAATTGATTCATTTTTAAGAAAGTTATGAGCATTCAAAAATTAAAAGTCATAAAAATTCTCCAATTTTCAAAATTCCATAATTCGAAAATGGCTTGCTAAAAAAATTTGAAAAAATTCATAGAAACTAGTCTCAATTAGTACTAAAAGAAAAAAAAATCAGAGATGCAATTGCAGATGGACTTACACTTTGGCGTAGAATACATCATAATTACATATAAAACATCCATTTTTTGAAAAATATTTTAACAATTTTAAAATAATAAATGCACCTTTTTTAAAACTTGAGTAACATCCGTTGTAACGTCAATTTCAAATAGAGGTAAATTTACATCAAGATGAGTTTTTTCATTATTTCGTGTAATCTCTTCAATAGTTAATGATCCCAGAGATTGTTCAACACTTTCAATACCATTTATTTCATGGGGAAGGACAATAAGCATGTAAAAATCATTCTGCACATAAAATTTAATGTCAAATTTCAATAAAGTTAAATTATACTTTAAAATATTTAAAGTTAATATATATATATATAAATTTTATAATAAGCTTTATTACCTTGAAAGGAAGTTCTATAAATGAAGCAGGTATACCAGAAATGTTTCCATGTGTAAAATAACTTTCTAAGCTCAACATTGTGACATAATAATTCATTAATCCAGAAGTAAAAAAAGTTCCTTTAGTTGAACTAATCACAGAATATCGTTCTTCCCATTTAGGATTGAAGCTGATACTAACAGTATAGTTGTCTATGATATGAAAAAATTAACTATTATTATTATTATTATTATTATTATTGCGCCCTAGTATAACTGTAATAACTATTATTTGCAAGATTTCTAAACTTACATAAATATTACTTAAATTTTATATGTAATAATGCAAGAATATTACATGTAATATTAGTTCAATGTTACATGTAATTTCACCTTAATAATAACTAAATATCATGTTAACATTACAATGTAATATTACCTCAATGTTACATGTAATTTTACCTTAATGTTACCTGAATATCACTTTAAAATTACAGTGTAATATTACATAAATATTATCTTAATATAACAATGTAATATTGCATAAATATTACCTTAATATTACCTCAATGTTACATGTAATTTTACCTTAATGTTGCCTGAATATCACTTTAAAATTACAGTGTAATATTACCTTAATATTACAATGTAATATTACATAAATATTATCTTAACATAACAATGTAATATTGCATAAATATTACCTTAATATTACCTCAATGTTATATCTAATATTATACCTTAATTTTAAAGTGTAATATTCCCTCAATCTTATATGTAATATTACCGTAATTTTAAAGTGTAATATTACATCAATGTTAAATGTAATATTGCGCCTAAATATTACCTTAATTCAACATGCAATATTTATGTCGTGAGGGACCTTTGTGTTATATTATTGTAATGTTACTGTAATGTTACGCCGTAATATATCGAATTTTTCATTAAATATTTACTGTGATATTCAAAATATTAAAAAAAAAAAAAATACTCACTCAAGTTCACTATGTTCAAGCTAGTAGCTTGAATTTTATTAGTCACCTCTGCTCTGAAAGTACTATCATTTGAAATTATTCCCTTTGAAAGGTTAAATGTTGAGTCTTTCTAATAAAAATTAAATACATTACAAATAGTGTATTGAGTATATGTATAATATGTAATTGCATGCATATATTAAATGAAAAGAAAAATATTCGCTTACATTTAAAATCTCTAAATAGCAATTGTAATGTTTTTCTATTAAATTTCTATGTATATCAAGAACTGTTGATAATTCGTCAAGTGACTCGTTAGTTGAATTTATTGCAAATAAGGACAAAAGGTATCCAATAGCAAGTGGAGAAATTAAAAGATTTTCTTTCGGTCGTTTTGGAATTTCCTGAAAGTGAAAATTACGTTAATTTATATATATAAACTATTAATTATACACAAAAAAATTGATGTTTTAAGCTTTTGATCAGAGCATGCCCACAGATAGCACGTATAAGCTTGCAGCAACCTTGCGGTAAGCTTACCGCGCAATATTGCCAACCTTGCACGGCAAACTTGCCGCAAGGTTCAAATGTCCCACCTGACCCAAGGTAAGCTTACCATAAGATTACAGTGTAAGGTATAACTGCAAGATTCCTCAGTAAGCTTGCACGTTAATCTTGTAGCAAGGTTGGTGCAAGGTTCCCAAATAACCTTGCTTTGAACCTAAAAATTTTTTTTAATATTTTGGTCTAATTTACATAATTTTATTATATAAATTAGACGAAATATTTAAAAAAAAATGTCCAAGATTAAAGCAAAGTTATTTAGCAACCTTGCACCAACCTTGCTAAAAGCTTACCGTGCAAGCTTACTGAGCAATCTTGCGATAATCTTATTGTGCAATCTTGCTGTAACCTTACACTGCAATCTTTCGGTTGGCTTACTGAGCAATCTATCGGTAAGCTTACAATGCAAGCTTGGGTCAGGTGGAACTTTGAAGCTTGCGGCAAGTTTATCGTTCAAGGTTGGCAATATTGCGTGGCAAGCTTGCCGCAAGGTTGCTGCAAGCTTATACGTGCTATCTGGGTGACTACTTTATGTTTTCGGGGTCGTTGAAACCGAATTTGAAGTCCGTTTAACCCCATTACCTTAAGGTTTTGAAATAACTTAAAAAAAAAGAAAACCTAAATTTTGAAATTAAGGAAAATTTAGAACATTAATTTTTTTTGTGTGCCAATGTTATTAATAAATTAATTTCAATAATTTCAATACTTTATAATTAATTTAATAATAATTTATTATTAATTTATAAATTTTAATAATTTATTTAATTAATTTCAATAATTTCAATTTTAATTTCTATATCTTTTCTTTGAAGATATTTTTTGGTTTTGACATTATTGAATTCAAATGAACTTTATTTTGTATTTCAGGGCTAAAAAAAAAGAAAAAAAAAACTCGTTTTATGTGAGAAGGAGGAGTATAATTATAATTTTATAATTTTTCTTCTAATACTTACCTTATACAATTTAGAACTAAATTTCTCGATATTTTGTGACATGTTATAATCAATTGGCAATTTGCATGGCATGTTGACACTTGCAACAGTGTAAATAAAGGTAATTATAAAGAAGATACACAAAGCTAAAAAAAAATTAAATTACACATTATTATGTTTGATTAAAAGTGAAAAAAATGATTTTTTTAATTTAAAAAATATTTTCTTTTTAACAGAGCAAACCACATATTTTAATATTTATATACTTAATTATTTTTTTTATCAATTTCTTCATTTAGAATTAATTTTTTTTTTTTTGATAAGATTTTTTATTTAAATATAAAATAGTTTAATTTTATAATTTATAATTTTTTTTTAAAAATATTTCGACGCATTTTATTGAAAATAACTTTTTTTCTACTTAGAATATCTTTACATTATAATACTTGTTTAAACATAGAGTCTTAAATAAAAATTTTTTTTCAACTAAAATATATATATTGATTTATCAGACTCAATTCGGTTGTTTCGATAAACTTTTTTTTTATATGATAAAAAGTTTCGTGTAATAATGGGAAATTATTGCATATTTAATGATTATATGGGAATTATGATTGTTGATATTGATTTTTTTCAAAACTTCAATTATTCAAGGTTCATATTGAAAGAAAAATAATCCTTCTTTATTTTTATTTAGTTTTTTTCTATTATTTATTATTTCATTTTTTTATTATTATTTATTATTTATTATTTATATTTCATTTATTTTATTATTTTTATTTATATTTGAATAAAAAATAAATAAAAAATATTTCTATTTCTTTTTTCACAAATAGGAATTAAATTTTTTTTTAATTTATTAGAAAAAAAATATCTCAATTATTTTTATGTAGGTACTTAATTACTGAAAAAAAAATTTTGAAAATTTTATTTTTTTCTACAAAAATTTTTATAAAATAAACTATTTTTAAAATTCAAAAATTAAAAATTGTTTTTTAGAAAATAGTTTCAATATATTTTAAGAAAAAAAAATTTTCTTTTTATAATTCATTATAGTAATATTTAATTTTTTAATTATCAAATTTTATGTCTTAAATAAATTTTTTTTAATATTTTAATAATAATAATAAAAATAAAAAAAAAATTATAATTTGTGATTTAAATCAATTAGGTTTGCTATTATTAATTTCATTACTAAATCATTATTCGATATGATAATTATTTATGTTTAAATTTTTATTTTATTACTAATATTAATTTATTTAAATAATATAAATTTTATATTACATTTATTTTTTAATAAATATTCAAATATATTCATACTATAAGTTATATAAAAAAAATACAAATATTTAAATGAAAAATATAAATTTATGAATAATAATTAATTGTAAAATATTAATACTGGAATTGGGGTACAAAAGTAATAATAATAATAATAATAAACTTATTAAAATTAAATAAATTTTTCAATAAAATTTTAATTAATTAATTAATTAACACAGTCCTTTATAGTATAATTTTATATAATATAAAGCAAAAAATTTTTTCGACACACTACTTAAAATTCAAGGTCCATATTATAAATTTAGAAATCTATCAAATTGAAATCCACCAATAAATGTTGCGCAAACTTTTATATTAGAAAAAAAATACGTTTTCCAATTATTGCACATCTGTTCAAATATCTTTATAATTTTTTCAGACACGTGTTGAAGTTAATATATTAATTAAAAGGAAAAAAAATTTTTTTTTTATTACTTTACTTTTTTATTTGCATACACTAATTGCAAATTTTTTTTTCAAATTTTTATATTCATTTCGAAGTAAAAATTAATTATTAAATTATTATTTAGGAAATATTCAATTTAGAAATTAAATATTTAAAATACACATAGAAAAAAAGAAAAAAAAAATTTTTTTTCTCTTTACCACTGTAATTTGCAAAATATCAAATATATTTATATATTTATATGTAATTTATAATATTTATAATAAAATATAATTATTTTAAAAATTATAAAACATAGGGTAAAAATATTTTTTTATGTATTTTCAGAATTAAAATTAATTACAATATAATTTTTTTTTTTAATTTAAAAATTTAGTTACAAAAAATGTGCAATTAAAACATTCTTTTTTTAAATTTTGTGAAAAATTATAAAATTGCAAAAATAAATTTTAAATTCAAAATGCCAAAAAAAATTGTCACTTTTAAAAATAAGATAAATTTAAATTCTAATTTAAACATAATATTTTTTGAATTATATATATTAAATTTTGTTTTTTACTGATAATGATAAATAATTAATATTATTGTCAAGAGAAATTTTTTTCTAATAATATAAATATAAAACATTTTTTTTCAATTAAAATTATAAAAAAAATAAACACATTTTTTACAATTAAAATTATTAGAAAATTATTTTAAAAAAGTAAAATTATAAAAATTAACATTTTTTTTTCAAATAAAATTAGAAAAATTTTTTGAAAAAATAAAATTATAAAAATAAACCATTTTTTCAAATAAAATTATTAGAAAAATTTAAAAACAATAAAATAAAATTATAAATATAAACATTTTTTTCAAATATAAAATTATTAGAAACTTTTTTTAAAAAATAAAATTATAAAAATTTTTATTTTGTCAAAAAGGAGTGTAAAAATTAATTTTTTTTTAAATAAAGTTATTAAAAGTAATTCTTACATAAACGCATTTTTGATGATTCGAGTAATTTCATTTGACGTGTTCAGCAAATAAATGTGTATATTGAACTAACGTTCATGAAATGAATAAATTTACTGATTAAAAAAGTGATCTGTACGCGATGTTTTATGTGTATTTATACATTTACAAAATTTTAACAATATTTCCATAAATTGGGTAGGAAATTTATTCTGATTGGTTCATGAGTTTTGAATTAATGGAATAATTTCTTATTTCAAACTGTAAATTAAAGTCGTACTAACATTATAGTTAACATCACGTCTATATTAACTTATCAAAAAAAAAGAAGAATATTTGTGACTGTGGTTACTACCTACAATATAGTTTTAAAAGTTGGTCACGTCAGGTTTTATTCTTGAAAATAAGGGTTGCCACATTTTCATTCTATTAAAATTCCCTATAAGACTTTTCCAGGACAAAAAACGGTATTTTTCCATGTTAATTATAAAAAACTTTTTCCCTAGAACAGAAAAGAAAATTATAAAATTATAAAAATTAATTTTATGAATAGTTAAAATTTTTATTTCATTTTTTTAAAATATTTTTTCTTTGCAAATAAAATTTTTTTTAAAACAATTTCAAAATTTATTTTTAAATAAAAATATTTTATTAGGATATAATTATATTTTAGACGAATTATCACATTTTTCGAATTTTAAATTTGAGAGGGATTTTTTTTATACGAATTTTTTTACATAATAAAAAATTTTTAGCTATCGAAACATTTTTTTTTTCATTCAAAAATTTAAATTCGCATTTATAATTTCGTTAAAATCAGTTTTTATCAATAAATAAATAAGAAAAAATTTTTTTTTTTCTATTCATGATGAAATTTACGTAAACGTTATACTAATATATATATAGCGAAAAAAGATTTCGCAAAATACGTCACACGTGACGTTTTTTGTGTGTAATAAATTTTCGTAAGCATCGAGAGTATTTGTAATTTATATTCATAAAATTATAACGGTAAATCAAAACCGGTTCAAATTTCATTCCGCTATGATTATTTTTAGAATTTCCTAAAAAAAAATTTTTTAATATATCTCTATTTCTCTTTTTAATTTGAATATTTGCGGCGTCTAATTTTATGGGACTACAAAAATATGATTCAGATTTTGGACAAATTTTGAATTTGTAAAATCTATTTTCAGATTTTTAATCAGTAATTCTAAAAAATTTCAAAGAAATTAATTTGATTTTCTAAAAATTGTCCGATATTTTGAATTTTGAAAATCTGTCCTCAGAATCTAAAATTAGTAATTAGAGATTATAAAAATTATAAAAATAAATAATAATAAACAATAAATGTCAATAAAAAATACTTACCCGTTTATATGATAGAAGTGAAAATATACAAAGAGGATTTTATATTCTCACACTCTTTGAATATTTTTTATTTTTGTAATATAAATTCTGTTCATACAAAAATCAAGACATGTAAATTTCTTATTATTATGTATTTTAAAAATATAAATATATGTACAAGTAGTCTTGAAATCAATTTTTCTTTAAAAAAAAAAAATCCGTAAAAAAAAAGAACGTGACAATTATAAAATATATATATATATATAATTTAAAAATTGTATTTAAAAAAAATTTTTTTGTAAATTTATTTCTTATATAATTAAGACTTCCTTTTCTCAGCAATGAAATCGGGACGTCGATGAGACGCTGGAGAGTCACTGACACTCACTTCTTCGTCTTCAATTTCCAAACTATTTAACCTGCGAAAGATAAATTTGTTTTTTTTTTTAAATTGTATAATAAAATCTACATCTAATTAAATTTATTTTGTAAAATTTTTAACTTTTAATTTTATTTTAAAGTATTTTCTATTAGAAATAATTATTTTTTAAACGAATTTCCAATTTTCGAATTAAAAATTTGAATTTAATAAGACGTTGAATTTTCATTTGTTCGAAATTACAAATGACCGAACAAAAAATCAAACAGAAAGATTTTTTTAGCGCAAGTTTTGAAATTGACCAATTAGAAATTATCATCAAAAATCGTGATTGGTCAATTTTAAAAATTGCGCCGAGAAAATCTTTCTTTCGATTGTTTGTTCGGTCATTTGTAATTTCGGACAAATATGAAAATTTGTACAAATTAAAATTCGTTGAAATCGAATTTCTCTCAATTTAAAAATTCAAATCAGATAAAATTCAATTGAATGCGAGAAAATTGGGTAAATTAAAATTATCTTAAATAAAAAAATTTTATAAATTAAATGACTAGAAAATAAAGATTCTGCCAAATAAAATTTTTTTAAAGTAAAAATTCGCATATAAAGAAATTCTGTCAAATGCTAATTTCGTAAAATGAAAATTTGTCTGAAAAAAAATAATTAAATTGAAATAAATGAATTGCAAATAAATTTGCTAACGGAATCTCTTGATTGTTATAAAATATTTTTCATGATTTTTATTTAAATATATATATATATATATATATATATATAGGTCGTTAAAAAAAAAAAACTTACTCGTCTTGCTCGAGACTGTGCAGCATTTGAAATCCTGCATCGAGACTTGGAGGAAATCCCATGTCAGGATCAAGAAGTTGAAGCGTTGGCACTTCCCGATCGCTAATATTACCAAATTCATCCAATTCTTGAAATTGAAATCTACTTGCAATTTCATCTAATTCCATTCTGTAAACAATTTGAAAAAATTAATTTTCATTATTTATTCAAAATATTCATTTTTTTCCTCCACTTTAGTAATACTAAAAACATTACAATAGTAATAATAATAATAATAATAATAATAATAATAATAATAATTTTTGAATATTTTTTGAATTTAAAAATCGTAAATATTATAATTGTTTTTTTTGTGCTGTTCTAGCACAAAAATTTTTTTTTTTTTGAAAAATAATAATTTTCGAATGTTTTGGGTTAAAAAATCGTTTTTTGAATTTAAATTTGAATTATTTAGAATTTTTGAGCTGAAAAATGTTTTTTTTTTAATTCGAGTCCTAATCATTATTTTTTTAAAACAATTTTTCCAGTATAAATTAGCTGAAAAATTAATTTTTTGAAAAAATAAAATAACTTCTTGCATATTATGAACAAAATTAACTAGAATAAGAGTTTAAATTTTTTTAAAGAGTTTTTTTTGTTAAGACCAATTTGTCTCAACTGAAAAAACTTTCAAGTATAGAATATTAAAATAAATAAATGAAAATAACTCACTTTGTATTGTTAGCATTAAGTTCCGATATTTGTTTCTCCATAGCTCGTTCAACTTTTTTCTTAACATGTTGCTCGAAGCCTAAAATTGTATTTTGATAATAACTGTGTATTCCTTCGACACCACCAATTCCCGATTCAACGAGTACTCTCTCCATTGCATCCTAAAACAAAAATTATTAAGAAATTATTAATAATTTTTTTAATTAGAACTTTGAAAAAAATATGAATCAAAAAATTTTCGAAAAACAAAATTCTATATTAAAATAGTGCGAAAAGAAAAGAAAAAAAAAGAAGTTACCGGAAATCCATAATCGTCTTGTTCAGAGGCAAGTTTCAATAGGCGACATATTCTCGTGAGAAAATAATCAGCAACATCAGTTAGTGTTTCAACAGCAACGTCTGATGATTTTGCATAACCAATATGAGCCAATAGAACAATAACCGAATGCTTCAATAAACTACGAGCAGTTTCCGGTCTCAGCTCTATTGTTGGATAATTTTTTTTGAAATTATTCACAAAACACCTGTATTCAAAAGAGAATTAATTATTTACAAAATTTATTTTCATTTCATAAAACGATCAATTTCAATAATTAGATATTAAATAATAAATTATTTTACTATTATTATAAAGTTATTAAAATTGCAAAATACAAAAAATATTTTTTAAAAATATTCCTTTCCTAAATTTAGTTTAAAATTTTTATATTTTTAATATTTTCTAACAAAAGAAATTTCTTGTTATTGAAACTTTTTATGGTATAATAGCAAAATTAAACGCGCGCAAGCGCGCCAAATTGAGTATTTAATTGTTTGTTATAAAGAAATTAAAGATTAATATTATCAATAATAATTTAATCTATTAGAATATTATTACATATTAAATGATAATAATGAAAATTAAATGTTCACAGGCCTCGGATTATACGACTTTTTCCGACTTTTTTCAAAAATACGACTTTTATCGACTTATTTTAATAAAATGCGATATTTTTTTTAAATTTGAAAAAAATGTAAATAAAATACATTTTTTAGTATAAAATGTAGATCTTCTTCAGATCTTCCTCAATACAATTATTTAACAAATTTTGAACTAAAATGATTCTTCACTAAATTAAATTAATTCAAAAATGAACTTAAATTAAATTGTTATCCAAAATTTCAATTAAAATTCAATTATTTTCCAAAATTTTCAATTCAAAATGAACTGAAATTCAATTATTTTCCAAATTTAAAATCAAATAAAATTTCATTATTCTCAAAAATTTGAATTCAAAATTAATTAAATTTTCAATAATTTGAATTTAAAAGCCTCTAAAATTTAATTATTTCTAAAATTTTCCATCGAAAATTTTTTTTTTGAAATTTAATAATTTCAATTATAACTCTAAGGAAATTCAATTATTTTTAACTATTTTAATAATATTCTTTGAAATTTCAACTATCTGAAACCATTTTTCAATTAAAAATGATTTTCAAATTATTGTATTTTGTCCGCATTTTCTAATAAATTTTTAGTGAAATCATCTAAAATTTTAATTACAAAACATTTAAAGTTTCAATTAATTTCAAAAATCTCAATTTTAAATCTTTGAAAATTCAATTAAATTTAAAAAATGTTTTCCAAAAATTGTTTGATAAATTATTTTTAGTTCTGTAAAATTTAATAATTTGTTTGAAAATTAAATTTGAAATTGAAATCTTTTGAAATTTAATTATTTCTAAAAATTTCAACTTTAACCCTTCGAAAAGGATTATTATTAAAAAAAAATTTTTATTTAAAAATCTGTAAAATATTTTTGTTAAAATAAAAAACAAATCCACTTTTTTTGGAATATAAATCGACTAAAACGACTTTTTGTGTCTTTAAGTTGATTCGAGGCCTGTGTTTTTATAATTAATATTTAATAGGTATTCGTTGGCCCCTGGTACCTTAAAAATTAATTTTTAAAAATAAATTTTTTTCATATTACTATCTTGTACGAAATTTCCTGGCGCATTTTTTTTCTCATTATAAATTTTTTGTATTTGTATAGAATTTTTGAATCAATATACAACTTTAAAAAAAATTTCGTTGGTAAACGTTGTGTACTTCAGCTTCGTGAATTGAATTTTCGAATTTGGAATTTTAAAGAAACTTATTTCGAAATTTCGAAACACAATTATACAACTTTGGCAAAAATGAGAAAAAGAATTGTCAAAATTTGACACGTCATAAGATTACTATTCAAAAAAACACGTGAAATCAAAAAAGGCCAACTTCAAGTTAGAACAATTTTAGGACATTTTATTATTATATAATATTACAAAATTATTGACCTTTTTAGAAATTATTAAAAAAAATTCTACATAACTAATTTCGTCATTAAATCTTACCTTCTTGGTCGAGGATTTAAAAATCCAAAAAGATTTTTTGATTCCATTGGAGGTGATTCATCTTCGATACATGTTATATTTTTTAAAATTTCACCATCGTCCTAAAATAAATTGCAAAAAAAATTCATTAAAAACAGAAATAATGTTAAATTTATAAACAAAATAAGGAAATGAAATATATTTTTAATTCTTACCATTGACCTCATTTGTTGATGATAATTAATTGTATTTAATACATGAATATTTCCCAATGGCATACTGGAGGAATAAAAAAAAAATTTCAATTTTAATTACATGTAAAAAAAAAAATTAAAAAGAACTTCAAATTTTTCAAATTCTTTTATTTTAAATTTTATTCTAATTTATTATTTGTTATTAATTAATTATAAAACATTAAATATTATATTTTTATTTACAAAAAAAAAATTCATTTCATTTTTTTCTGTTTTATTTTAAGAAATGTTTTTTGATACTTTTATTTAATTGAATTTTTAATTAATAAAATTTTCATTTCAAACAATTTTATTCTAATTTAACTATTTCATGGAATCTTTAAATTGTTTGGAATTTTTATTTACAAGAATATTGTCAGTATTTTTTAAATGCCTTTTCATTTGTCTAAATAAATTGATATACTCACAGAACATAATCTTTTTCCTCTTTATTGTCAACTGAATTGTCAGCGTTTGCTTCTAAAACTTGCCGCCAAATATTTTCAATAATATCGGGAGTTATTACTTCTTGATTATGAAGTTCACGAACAGGCAATTCACCCCAATGAGTTCCTGTTAAAGTGGTTTTACTTGGCTTCATTTTTATCACTGTAGAACAAAAATTAACAACTTTTGAGTGTGATAAAAATTAATTTTTTTTTAGAGAGAATTTTTATTTTATTTCTCAAAAACAGGCCTCGGATCGACTTTAAGGCACAAAAAAAGTCGATTTATATTCCAAAAAATCGATTTTTTTTATTTTAACAAAATTTAATTGGTTAATGAATTTTTTACTTTAAATAACTAATGTCATTAGATATTAAATTCATTTTATTAATTCTGTAATGAAAATAATTCTATAAAAATATTATCAAGAAAATTTATTTCCAATTATTTCGGAATCGAACAAATTATGAGGCAAATTTTCAAAATTTTATTTAAGTTGGACAAATTTCTAAAAAAAATTCTTAAAGTTCCATTTTTATAATTTTTTCAATTCTGATTTAATCAATTTATTCGAATTAAAAATTTTGTCATAATTTTTAGTTTTGTTGATCAAAAAAAATTTCAGGCAATACTTAATCAAGTTTTACAGATTTTTAAATAAAATTTTTTATTTTTAAATAATAATTTTGAAAGAGTTAATGTTGAAATTTTTAGAAATAAATGAATTTCAAAGGATTTTGTTCATTTTCAGACAATAATTAAATTTTATAGAACTGAAATAATTCATCAAATAATTTTAGATAACATTTTTTAAAAGTAATTGAATTTTCGAAAGATTTATAATTTAGATTTTTCAAATTAATTGAACTTCAAGTGATTTTTAATTTAAAATTTTTGATGATTTAACTAAAAAATTTATTAGAAATTGCAGACAAAAATACAATAATTTGAAAACTTTTTAAATGAAAAATGGTTTCAAATGGTTGAATTTTCGAAGAATATTATAAAAATCATTAAAAATAATTATATTTCAGTTGAAATTATTAAATTTAAAAAAACATTTCTTGGAAAATTTTAGAAGCTTTTAAATTGAAATATCCAAAAATAATTGAATTTTAATTTTAATTGATTTTAAATTAAACTTTTGAAAAAAATTGAATTTAATTGATATTTAAATTAAAAATTTTGAAAATATTAAATAAATTAAATAATTAAATATTAAAAATATTAAAGTATTAAATAAATAAATAAAATAGTTGAATTTCAATTGAAATTTTGAAGAATAATTGAATTTTGGTTGATTTTAAATTGAGATTTTTAAAAATAATTGAATTTTAATTGATTTTGAAGTTACATTTTTGAAAAAAATTGAATTTAACTGATAATTAAATTGAAAATTTTGAAAATATTTAATAAATTAAATAATTAAATATTAAATATATTAAAATAAATAAACAAATAAATAATGTATTAAATAAATAAAATAATTGAATATCAATTAAAATTTTGGACAATGATTGAATTTTGGTTGATTTTAAATTGAAATTTTTTTAAATAATTGAATTTTAATTGATTTTAAATTGAAATTTTGGAAAATAATTGAATTTTAATTGATTTAGAATTAAAATTTTTGAAATTAATTGAATTTTAAGTGATTTTTATTTTAAAATTTTTGATAATTTTTTTTAGAATTTTTTTATTTATTTATTTATTTTTTTTTTTTAGAAATTGCAGGCAAAAATACAATAATTGGAAAACTTTTTAAGTGAAAAATGGTTTCAGATAGTTGAATTTTCAAAGAATAGTATACAAATCATAAAAAAAAATTGAATTTCAGTTGAAATTATTAAATTTTAAAAAATTTGAGATGGAAAATTTTTGGAAATAATTAAATTATAGAAGTTATTAAATTGAAATTTTTAAAAATAATTGAATTTCAAAATATTGTGTTAAATTTCAGACAATAATTATAATAAAAGAAATTTTTTAGTGATTTCTGTTGATGAAGAATTTATTAGAAATCACATAAAAAAATTGAATTCCACAAGTTTTTAATTTGAAAAATGCTTTCAGATAATTGAATTTTCGAAGAATATTATAATAATCATTAAAAGTAATTGACATTTTTGCAAATAATTAAATTTCAAGTGATTTTGAATTAAAAATTTTTTGGTAATTTTATTTGCTAATTTTTTTTTTAATTATAAACAATTATTAAATTTCATAATAATTTTAATTGAAAAATAGTTTTTAAGATAATTTGAATTTGTGAAGAATTTCATTAAAATTATTAAAAATAATTAATTTAGTGAAGAATTTTAGTTAAAAATTTGTTAAATAATTGAAATAAAAAAAATCAGAAGATTTGCATTGTATACTAAAAAAACGTATTTTATTTAAATTTTTGTTTTTAAATGTTAACAAAAAAGTCGAAAAAGTCTCATTTTATTAAAATAAGTTAAATAAAAGTATTTTTTGAAAAAAAATTGGAAAAAGTAAAAAAAAAGTCTTATAATCCGAGGCCTGTATTAATTAATTTTAGTTTAAATTAATAAAACCAATTTCATTATTGTTAAATTCTACAGTGATATTAAATACAAACAGTTCGAAAAAAAAATTAAATCAGTTTTTTTTACTTAATTTTAACAAATAATTTTTTAATAACTTTTTTACATTTTTTATTTTATTATTTTTATCTAATAAAATATTTTTATTATTTACATATAATTGAAAATACAATAAACTTTTATATATAACATTTAACATAACCTAAAAATTACTTATAATTTTGTTTACTCACCTATGTGTATTTAAAAAAAATAATCTGTAAATAAATAGAAATTTTGATAAATAAAATTATTTAACAAAAATATATTAATTACTACTATTTGTCATTGTTTCGTTTGTAGATCGATTTTTTCTAGATATAAAGATAAGGTTTTCGGTAAATTTGTTTCTTATTTTAAAAGATGAATTTTAGTTTTCGCGCTGCAAACGCGCGATGATGACGTTCGAGACAAGTCATCTGTGAGAAATAGTTCGTAAAATCTCTATATTTTTTCATTAAAGAAAAGAAAAAAAACAATTTTAACACGATTGGATATTACATGAAAAATTAAATTTTCCAAAAATAAATCAACTATTTGCACTATTTACTATTATTATTATTGGTAGAATAAAATTTAACAATTGGAATTAATTTATTTGTAAACAACACAATTTTGAAGTGACAAAAACGACACACATAACAAGTGACATTCATTTTTAGGTTAAGTTTTGTTTTTCTCGTGCAATTATAAATGCGCATGCGTGATTGTTAAAATAAAGCGCGGTTTATCCTTTTTTTTGAAATTTACATTATCATCAATAATTTTTGAAAATTGTTTTTTGGATTTTTTATAAATATTGTGAATGAAATATTATTATTGCTTTTATTTGTAATAATGGAAAATGCAGCGGCAAACATTTTACAACGTGCAGTTGAAATGGATAAAAAAGAACAGTATACAATGGCTTTGGTACTTTATCAAGAGGGATTGGAAATTCTTGTAAATTCAATCAAAGGTATTAATATACTCAATTTGAGAATATTCTTTTTTTTACGTTCACTAGGCAATAAAATAAGGGAATAATTTTTCAATTTTTGAAATATTTAAATTTTGTTCTCAAACATTGGATGAAAAATTTTTTTTTTTAAATTTGTATCTTTAAATAAATAAATAAAATAAAAAAAGAATAATATATATATATATATATATATATATATATATATATATATATATATATATGTCTGTTCTAGAATTATTAAAAGTAATAATAATTAATGTTGAATTATTATTTACTTAAAATATTTTTATTTTATTTTCATTTATTTATTTTAAAAAACAAATAAAAATAAAAAAAAACTAATTAAATTAATAGAAATAAAAAATAGAGATAATAAAAAAAAAATTTCAAAGTAATTTTAATTTTTGTAAAATAAATAATTTTTAATTAAAAATTGATTAACAGTTAAAATTCGCGTCACTGTTTAAATAATTTAATAATAAAATTCTAATATTAATGGCGCTTTTTGGGACTAATATTAAGAAAAAAAAAGTCTATATCTTTTTTATTTTTAGTACCAAAAAGTGAAATAAGAATTTTATTATGAAAAATAATTTTAGATATTGAAATCATAAATTTTATATATTATAAATAAATTAAAATAAATTAAAATAAAATATATAAAACATAAATAAAAATTGAAAAAATATATTATAATTAATTAAAATAAAAAAAAAAATAAAAAAAATATTACAAAATAATTAAAATACATAAATAAATTTTATATAGAGACAACAGATCAAACGAAGAAAAAACATTTTCAAGGAAGAGCCTCACAATATATGGACAGAGCAGAAAGAATAAAATCATTAATTGAAGATAGAAAATCACGTGGAAAATATCGAGAGCAAATAAAAATTGAAAATGGATCATCAGGTTATGGTTATGGTTCAGTTTTTGGTAGATTTTTAGATGCTAGTGTCACTCAAATTCAAATTGAAGATCCATATATTCGATCTTTTCATCAGGTAAATATAAAAAAAAGAAAAAAAAAATTATTTTTCATAATTTATTCAACTTTCATATAAAATCATTGAAAATATTTTTTTTTACTCTTTTATTCAATTTATATAATAGTAAAAAAATTATAATAATAATATTATAAATTGAGTTTTTTTCGATTATGTGTTTCATTTTTCACTTCCAATAATCGAAAAAAACTCTATTTATAATACAAAATAATGGAGGAAAAAATATTTAATATTTATAATAATAATAATAATAATAATTTTAAATATTTAGTGTCAGAATTTAGTAAGATTTTGCGAATTGGCCGTACAAAAATGTCATTCACTCACGAAAATAAATTTAATTACAACAAGAGATTCAACGGAAGATGTGAAAAATCAATTTGCAAGATTGGATGAATTGGGAAAAAGTTTATTAAAGCGATCTATAAATTTGCTAATAGACTATTCGGAGACATTACACGATCGAAGAATTACGTAAGAAAAATTTATTTTTTAATTTCAATATTCAAAATTAAAATATATTTTATTTTCAATATTTTAAAATGACTTAGCAAAAGAGAAAATTCTAATTTTTTTTTTTTGCATAAAAATAAAATGGAATTAAAAAAAAATTAATTTGTTAAGTATAAAAAACAGTCCTAAAAAAATGTTTATTCATTTTTTAATCACATAAATAAAATATCTTAATTTTTAAAAAAAATTTTTATTTTAGATTGAGCAACGGTTGGGTTATTAAAATAGGTAGAGGTCTAGATTATTTTAAAGCTCCCGATGGAAAATTCTCATTGGGAGCTTGTGATCTTGAACTTAGATCTTGCCTCGAAACAATCGTTGATATTTATCATCAAAGTCACCTACAAGACTCAGTCAATTAATAATAATAATAATAATAATTATTATTATTATTATTACTATTAATAAATATTATTAATAATTTTAATAATAAATAATTAATATTATTATTATTTATATGTAATAACTCCAATAAGTATTCAGCAGGAAAATTTGATTTTATTTTCAAAACTACAAAAAAAGCGTATTTTTTTTTTTATTAGAAAAAATTAAATTGTTTTCTTTTAAAAATAAAATGATTTTTAGATATTATAACTTTTTCAAAAAGTAAATACATACTTGTATTTCTAATTATATATTTTTTTATAATTATAATGACAACAATCATTGGTTTGAATATGTATCTTGCGCCTATATAGATGCAGAATGTAAATATTTTGTATTAAAAAAAAAATTAATAAAAACGATTTTTATTCTAAAATATGACCAATGAATTTATTGTTAAATTCACAATATTATTAATTTTATAATTTATAATAATAATTTAATTTTTTTCACTTTTTTATATAAATATAAAAATAGAAAATTAATATCATTGGCAAATTTTATTTTTTTTTCATTATACAAATTATTTTGACATTTTTTCAAATAATAAGAGAATTTTTTAATTATAATATAATATTGTCTAATTATATTTCCAATTTCGTCGACGCAGTTGTATATATCTCACCAAATTTTGCATTAAATTTTTTATAGTAATATTAAATTTTATTTTTCTCCATTTGTGTATTTATTGTAAGGTTTTACAATTTTCCAATTTTGCTTTGATAAAATGGCTAAAAAAATAATAATATTAATAATAATCACATACTAATATTTATTTAATATTTAAATTCATTTTAATAATATTTTAATACCAATATTTTTATTTAATATTATTTTAAATAATTCTGTAAAAGTAGAGGCGATTATTTTTGAATGAAATAAATTTTTTTAATTTTATAATTTTATAATTTAAAATTTTTTTTTGGAAATTAATTGTAAATTAAATAATATTACAATATAAATGTGTTATACATACACGCTGTCGATTGTTTCCTAAAGGTGGACAGGCCATTAGTGTGCACATTGCTGTCATACCATCATCTGAGCAAACGCATTCATTGCAATCTTGCTTAAATCTTGAACCTGGTTTGCATCTCATCCCACAACCAGACGCTAAATAATTTAATTGTTTATTATTATTTATTTATATACAAATAAATAATTTATTTGTTCATTATTAATTATTTATTTACATATAAATAATTTAATTAAATAAAAATAACTTAAATAAAATATGAATTATATGTTCTAAAAATCATTAGTTAAAATTTTCATTTTATAGAATTTCATTTCTCATAATTATTTTTGAGCCGAATTTTTATTTGTTCGAATTAGTATTTTACAGAAGTTGCATTAAAACGATTTTCTATATTACAGAATTTTTATATAACCGAAAAATTCACTTCACACAATTTTTATTTGTTAGAATTTTTATTTGTCAGAATTTTTATTTTTTCGAATTTTCATTTAACACAATAGGCATTTTAAAGTATTTTTTATTGGGTAGAATTTTCATTTTATTCTTTCAGATGAATTTTCATTTTTTTGAATTATTATTTGATATAATTTCCTTATTAACCGATTTTTCATACTACAGAATTTTTACTTAACCGAAAAATCATTTAACAGTATTTCTAATTGATAGAATTTTCATTTGTCCGAAATTGCAAATTCAAAAAAAAATGAAAATTCATCTGAAAGAATAAAATGAAAATTCTATTCAATTAAATTCTACACAATAAAAAATACTTTAAAATGCCTATTCTGTTAAATGAAAATTCGAGAAAATAAAAATTCGAACAAATAAAAATTGTGTGAAGTGAATTTTTCGGTTATATAAAAATTCTGTAATATAGAAAATCGTTTTGATGAAAATTCTGCAAAATACTAATTTGGCTCAAAAATAATTAAGATAAATGAAATTCCATAAAATGAAAATTCTAACTAATTATTTTTGAAACATATTCACGCGTCTCATAAATATTATAATTTATTTTAATAATATTCAAATTTTAATTATAAAAATTATTTACAAAATTATATACATAATTTATTTATTTAAAGATTTACGGACAAAAAGCGCAAATATTTACTGTTTTTAAAAACTCTGTTATTTTTAATAATATTTTTTATTTGTTTTATATATATATTTATTTATAAAAATTAAATAATTAAAATAATTTACCAGTGACAAGTGCCAATGCAAAAACAACGAAAACAAAAAGAGCCAAAAATTTCATTATTATTAAAACTGTTGAAAAGTGTACAAAAAAATAATTTGTTTTTAAAAAAGAGACACTTTATTTTCAATTTGTCGTTATGGAGGTAAATGAATATTCTTTGTAAACTTCAAGTCCTATTTATATGCAGAAAAAAAAAGTTTGTTTTTTTATTTCTTCCTTGAAATGAAAATCTCTCGATTTGGAGAAAACATACTAAGTGCGTTTTATCTTGCAGTTTTATCAGTTGAGTATACAGGAATAGTAAAAGTTTACATTATAATGACAATAATTTTTATAAAACAAAAAAATTTTTATTTTATAAAAAAATGGATAATTTTTTTCGTGAAATAAAATATTATTAAAATATATTTAATGAAATTTATCAAAATATATAATGAGTTTTTTTTTTTATCAATGTGACATACAATTGCAACAATAAATTATTGCGAAATTTTACTGGCTTTAAAACCTTCTCTACTCTGAATTTTGAATGCTTCTTGAAAAAAAAGATTAATTGATAAAAAAAAAAAATTCTACGTAAAGTTGCTATACAGATGGGGAATTTCACCGGTGAAATTTATACCTATAACCTTTTAAATTCAGGACAAATATAATATTTTAAATGATATCGAATTTTTTGTTTTTGAAAGTTTTTCTAATGTTTATAGAATTTCTTATTATGAAAATTATGCTTTTTATCATAATTTCCACGACTTGAATATACTTTTTATTATATTTATTAATAATAGTTATTATTATTATTTTATTATATTAATTATAAAATTAATTAATTAAATTAATATATTAATTAATTTTATCAAGATCTTTTTTATCACATTTGAATTTTCGCACCTTTTTAATTTGGACCAATCGTCATTAAGATATTTGAGAAAACCTTTTTACCGATCGTCAAAATCGTTTTTTTTTTTGCAATGTTTTTTAGTGATGTTCATTTTTTATTGGTTGGCAACGAAATCTCCTAGCTAGGAAACATACAACCAGAAACTGGGGCTATTCTGGTACACCAGGAGCTATTATGGTACAAGATAGTTTTTAATTTGTAAAATATTAATTTCGAAATATTAAAATTTGACATCTAGCTATAATTGTAGTGTTACAATTTGGCAACAAAGTTACTGTAATGTTATTAGTAAATTCGGTTTTAGAAATCAAAAAAATTTATAAAAACAAAAAAAAATTTATTGGAAATTGGGAAGTTGTGTGAAAATCTATACCAATAATACAGCATTATAAATTATTTTATGAAAATTCATTTCCCAATAAGTAGAAAAAAAATTTCTGTGCTTCGATTTTATACACAAATAATTTATTTTTGTATCAGAAAATTGAAAATAAGTCAATTATAAAATTATAATTTTACAAAGGGGAAAAAACATAACCTTAAAAAGTAAGATTATTATAATTTTACATGGTTTTCAAGTTAATTTAAAAACTTTATTAAAACCATTTTTTAAATTACCATTTCTAACCTAAAAAAAAATTCAGTATAATTATATTATATTAGTATATTATTATTTATATATTAAAATTCCTTTAAAAAATTATTAACAGCCCTGTAAAAAAGAAAGAATTGTACGATAGCGGTTTTCGAACTGGATCCGCTGGTGTTTTTTGAATTCGAGAAAAGCAAAATTGACGAATAGGATCGATTTCTGAATTCGGAAATTGTACACGCAGAAAAAATATTTTTTTGATTTAAAAAAACCTATTTCTTTGACTTGTTTTCTTTTATTCAAAATAAAATTTTCTTTGAAACAAAAAAAGCTTCTTAGTTTCAAAGAAAATTTCTTTGCTTCAAAGAAATTTGTGCGCATTAAATCAAAGAAATTGTAACATTTATATAGGGTCAAAGAAACATTTATTTGAATTAAATAAAAAATTTCTTTGAAATGAAGTCAATTTGTTTGAAACAAATAAATTTTCTTTTTATCAATGAAAAATTGATCAAAGAAATCTTTTTTTTCTGGGTGTATAGATCCAATTCGTAAAACTTTTTAAGCGTGAAAATAGAGAAAATTAAGCTGTACAGTGCACTAAAAAGCAATTAAATGTGATAATACTAATGAAGGTAAAAAATACTGTTTGTCAAGTGATTTTGTCAATATTAAATAAAAAAAAGGAATGTTGAAAATATGACGTGATTCCAATTCGAGAAACGATGAAGCCCAATTTACAGAAAGAAAATTTTCTCTGCGTTAAGGGTAACAAAAATTGCTTACTTACCGAAAGCGATTATATGAGAGTAATTATTATGATAAAAAATACATATATATGTATTTTTTTATTCTACCTACAACAATGATATTTTTTAAAAATTACACAATTCCTAATTTCTCTGATATAATAGAATTATTATTTTTAATTAATTTTATACATAACAATTTTCAACAATATTATATTATGTTTTTCTTATTATTTTAATATTCAATTTTTGTTATAAATATATTTTTAATAACATTTAATTAATAATTGAAATATTTTTTAATTTATTCAATTATTTTTTAACTTTACCTTATTCAATTTTTATTCATTTTTTTTATTTTCATTTATTTGAATATTTATAAATTTAATTTGAATTATTCAAATATTATTTTTTGTTTTTAATTTTCCGATGATGAATTTTTTTGAGCTTTCTTAATTGTCGAGTTTGTTTATTAACGACTAATTTGATATTTAACAAGTAACAAGTAACAAGTAATTTTTTATGTTTACAATGGTTTCAAGGTTTCTTGTAAAAAAATTTAAATATTTTGTAATAGTTTTTTTTACAAAAATGCTCATAAAAATAAAATAAGTAAATAAAATATATTTATTTATAAAATAAAATTAAATAAATTTTATTTAATCTTTTTCACATTGCCAGCAAGTAAAACCGCACCGTCGCTATTATTAATTCCTTTTTTAATTATTTTGTAATGGAAAGGACGATTAACTACAAGTTGGGAAGGCAGCTCATTAACTAAAGTTTCGGAAGAAAAACCTACAATAAAATATTCCAATTAAAATAATATGCCTTTTTATCATAAAATAAATTTACCTATACTGAAAAAAATTCAATTCAAATAATCGATTACTTGACTTATCATCAAATAAATATTTATTTGTATTAAATAATTATTATTTCGAGTAAAATAAAACCAATAATTTCTGTATTTAAAACTAATTTTGTTTCAAAATACAAAAATTATTGGTTCAAATAAAAATTATTCGATTCAAGTAAATATTTGATATTAGTAAAGTAAATTATTTGAATGAAATAAATTTTTTTTCAGAGTATCAGTTAAGATATAACTTCAATAGAATATAAAATTAATAAGGGAGAATTAAATAATACTAAAAAAAGCGCATTACCATTAGTGACATTAGATGTTACGGTGCCTTCTTCATTTACTTCAAAGTAAGTTTTCTGCACAAAATCACTTACATGAATTTTAGTTTCAGAAATACGATTGAAATAATCGATTTCAGATTTCAAAAACATTGTTTTTATACCCATCTGCAATGGAAAATAAAATGCTAATTTTATTATTTTCATTACATTGGGAAAAAATTTTCTTTGAGTTAATGAAAATTTACACCCAGAGAAATGATATATTTGTCTCACAGCCTAATAAATATTTATTTAATTAAAATAAACTTTTATTTGATTTAAATAAAAAATTTTATTTACGCCAATAAATAAATAGGCTAGTAAGCTGTGAGACAAACATATATTTATTTAACTCAAATATATTATATTTAGTTCAAATAAAATATTTCTCTGGGTGTAGTTATCTCTAAATTAAGCAAATGAATTGCATTGATATAATTTAAAAAAAAATCTATTAAATCAAATATTTTGCAATTTTACAAAATTCAAAATGTCGGATAAATTTTAAAAATTTAATTAAATTTGTTTAAAACTTGTTAATCGGGGGTTTTTTTTGGGTCGCTGATTACGAATCCAATGTTAATTTTTCTAAATTCTACATATAGTCAACTATTTAATAATACTCACCTCTCTTAATACTTTTTTCATACTTGTTGTAGTTTCAACTTTAAATTTAGGCAATGTTAAACTAATATAAGTTTCATTTCCATATTTTTTAAGTTGTTTGAGACTTAATTTTTGTAAATTATTTTCCAAATCATTAAGACCATTTATTTTATCAGGAACAACGATAAGCATTGAAAATCGTTCATCGACAAAAGGAAGTTCAATAAATGAAGCTTCTAATTTTGAAAGTTTTCCAAAATTAAAAACACTCTCCATAGTCATCATTGGAACGGACAATATTTCGTTATTTGTAAAAAAATTCTTGTTAACTGTTTTTTCAATAGGAAACTTTGATTTCCATTGACCTTGGAATAAGACAACATTAGTAATAATCATACTAGTGGAATTATCAAGATTTTCTGAAATGAATGTAAAAAAATAATTTTTATTAATTTTCTTTTTTTATCCAACTATAAATAATAATTACACTAAGAAACCAAAAAAAAATATATTTTATTTACAAATATTTGAGACAATAACAATAGCTTTTTATTTGTTTCAAATAAAAAAAAAAATAAATAAAAAATTTTAGCTCTGAGACAAATATATATCATTTTTCTGGATGTAATTTTAATAAGATATTATTATTCCTTATTGTATTTATTGATAAAAAATATGTATTTAGTTTTTTTTTGTAAAAAACAGTAACACTAACCGTAATTTATAACATTATCAATGTTATTATTCGTGTTTTCTTTAATCCAAGAATTTATTGATCCCGCTGCTCTGGATTTATTAAAGAAATCAAGATTTTCAACTTTTGATCCGAAAAATCTTTCCGCGAATAATCTAAATTCATATTTCACTTTTGTATTTTCGTTGATAAAAAATCCTGTTAAAACTTTAAGTATTCCATTATTATCAACCTAAAAAATAAGAAAGAAAGAAATTTACAAACTTTTTCCTATTTGTAGTTGGAATATTTTTACATTTTTAATTAATCTTAAGCTTCTTCCACAATAGGTAAATCGTATTGTCATGAAGACGATTTTTAAGGACGAGACAATGCAATTTAGCTATTGTGGAATTAATTAATTAATTAATTAATTTATTAATTTATTTACATACGTTTAAATTATCAATGAAGTCTTTAAATTGATTTCGACGATTAAATCTTGGGTGCATTATTCCAAGAGAAGTTTTTAATTCCTTTGCTACTTGACTCCAAGAAGAAGATGCAAGTAAATATAAGACGTGTTCTATACCAGCTGGAGAAATGATAACGTTGTTAATTTCATTTCTTGAAAGATTCTATATGAATAAAAAAAAAATTAATTCTTTTCCATAATTATTTATTAATTTATTTGGCAACCTTGCACCAACCTTGCTACAAGCTTACTGAGCAATCTTGCGATAATCTTATTGTGCAATCTTTCGATAAGCTTATCATGCAAGCTTAGCTCAAGTGGGACATTTGAAGCTTGTAGTATGCTTGCGGCAAGTTTGCCGTGCAAGGTTGGCAATATTGCGCAGCAAGCTTGCCGCAAGTTTGAGGTTTATACAAGACTGTGTTATTATTAGAAATTTAAGAGGCGCATAAATTTTCTCCAAATTTCAAATGGCCTAACACTCAACTGACCTAAATTAAATTGGCATAAAACTCATATGGACTAACTATTACTTGGCCTAATCTGCATATGACCTAATTCTTATTTAGTCTAATCATCATTCAATCTAATCCTCATTTGTACTAATCGTCATTTGTCCTAATTTTCATTTGGCCTAATCTTAAAATAACTTAATTCTGATTTAACATAATATTTATCTGCTTCATTTTTATCTGACCTGATTATTACTTGGACTAAACACCATTTACCATAAGATTTAGGATTTAGGACAGATAAATATTATGTTAAATCAGAATTAGGTTATTTTAAGATATTAGGTCAAATGACGATTAGTACAAAAGATGATTAGATTAAATGAAGATTAGGCCAAATAAGAATTAGGTCCTATACAGATTAGGCCAAAGTAATTGTTAGTCCTTATGGCTTTTAGGCCAATTCGCGATTCAGGTCAATTAAATGTTAAGTTATTTGAAATTTGGAGAAAATTCATGCGCCTAAAAATTTAATATTTTCATACTCACCATGTACAAATGAGCACTAAACTTTTCGGCAGTCTCATTGAGAAAATTTGATTTTTCAGTTAGACAATTAGATTCTTCAGTGGGAGCATCAGATTCTTTAGTAGGAGAATTTGGTTCTTTAGTAAGAGAATCTGATTTTTTAGTAGGGGAATCAGATTCTTTAGTAGGGGAATTTGGTTCTTTAGTAGGAGAATCAGATTCTTTAATAGGAGAATTTGGTTCTTTAGTAGGAGAATCAGATTTTTTGTTAGGAGAATTTGGTTCTTTAGTAGAAGAATCAGATTTTATAGTAGGAAAATCAGATTCTTTAATAGGAGAATTTGGTTCTTTAGTAGGAGAATCAGATTTTATAGTAGGAAAATCTGATTCTTTAATAGGAGAATTTGGTTCTTTAGTAGGAGAATCAGATTTTTTGTCAGGAGAATTTGGTTCTTTAGTAGGAGAATCAGATTTTTTGTTAGGAGAATTTGGTTCTTTAGTAGGAGAATCAGATTTTATAGTAGGAAAATCTGATTCTTTAATAGGGGAATTTGGTTCTTTAGTAGGAGAATCAGATTTTATAGTAGGAAAATCTGATTCTTTATTTGGAGAATTTGGTTCTTTAGTAGGAGAATCATATTCTTTATTCCCAAAATTATAATTTTCTTCATGAGAGTTAAATTCATCAGTGAAAGAATTACATTCATTAGTAAGAAAATTACAATTTTCTTTAGGAAAATTATATTCATCATTAAAAGAATTATTTTTTTTTCTCAGATAATTATATTCTTCACTAAGAGTATTATAATCTTCTTTAGGAAAATTATATTCTTCATTAAAAGTATTAGATTCATCATTAGTAAAAGAATATGATTCATCGATATGAGAATTAGATGCATCAGTCAGATAATTATAATATTCATTAACAGAATTAGTTTCATCAGTAAAAGAATTTGATTCTTCAGTGAAAAAATTATATTCTTCATTGGGTGAATTATAATTTTTTT
Organism: Leptopilina boulardi; assembly: GCF_019393585.1. Taxonomy (NCBI): domain Eukaryota; kingdom Metazoa; phylum Arthropoda; class Insecta; order Hymenoptera; family Figitidae; genus Leptopilina; species Leptopilina boulardi. The sequence continues at coordinate 435,535 of NW_026137969.1, forward strand.
TAAAATAATTATATTTTGCACTAAGTGAATTATAATCTTCTTTAGGTGAATTATATTTTTCATTAAGAGAATTAAATTTATCAGGATGATAATTAGATTCTGCAGGCAGATAATTATATTCTTCATTAAGAATATTAGATTCATTTAGACAAGGAATTTTATTTGTTTCCTCTACTGTTGCATTCGGATTTATAATCGAACAAAGGCGAAAAAATAATACTGGAAAAAACCAAATGAAAAATTTTAATTATTATATTTTTTAAGTTAAAAAATTTAAAAAGGCGAATGAACCAAATTTTTATTTCATCTTTTTCATTATTTTGTCTAATTTTCACTTTTCGACTATAAGCATTTAACTTATACAAAATTTTTAAGTATATATCTTTATTTAACCTAATTCCTATTTCGACTAATTTTTATATAACCTATTTTTTATTTGACCTCATTTTTATGAAACCTAATTCCTCGTCTAATTCTTTTTCTTCCAACCTAACGAGTTGAATCAATTCTGAGGTCAGATAGGGATTCAGTACGTCTAAATTGCTTCGAAAAATTATATATAGTCTGGTTCTTGGTACTGAAGTAATAGGTCAAAATTTTGTCGTATGTTATAGGAAATTGGGTCAAATAAGAATTAGGTTACATAAAAATTAGTACAAATGGAAATTAAGTTAAATAAAGATTAAGTGATTTAAATTTGTAGATTACTAAATGTTACATTTAGTTCAAAAATGAGAGTTAGAGAAAATAATTAAAAAGATCAAATAAGAATTTAAGCAAAAATACAGATTAGGACAAGTATAAAAATTACGCATTTTGTTATGTGAAAATCAAATTTTATATTTTATTCAAAAATTCACACACTTCGTATATTACATTGTATATTGCAAAAAAATACTCAAAAAATGTTATGCAATAAAAATATTTAATAAATTTTCATATAATACTTACATAAATTCATTTTTAAATATATAGGCAACAATTTCCTTTTTCTTTATATTCTCCCGTGTGGAAAAGTGATGTGGGCCCCCAGCGGGGGCCCTTATGGATCGCCCTCATGCCATGAGGGGCGCATATGGATGATCCATAGGGGCCCCTCATGGAAACGACATGCTCATCGATGAGGGCGCCCGCATGGGCGATCCATGAGGGTGCCCCTACGGGCGCCCTTATGGGCCCTCACGTTTGCCCTCATCTTGCCCTCAAGTTTGCCATAATGTTTTTTAATCAATAATATTAATAATAAAAGTTAATTGATAATAAATAAGCTTAAGTTATGAATAAATAACATATTTATTTAATAATTATTCAATTTTAAATTAAATTCTTACTCAAATTGAATTTATTAATTAACGTTCTAATTAATTAACTGTCGGATATAATTAAAAGTAATAATAAATTAATTAATTAAAAAATTAAAAAATATGTAATTTATGCATACTATTAACCGATATTTTCATTTTTCAATTAATTCATACATAGAATTAATGATTAAACGCAAACCTGAGAAATAAATAAATCTAACGCATGGGGGGAATCGAACCTACGACCTACGGACTATGAGTCTAACGCTTTACCAACTACGCTACGCACGCTACTTCAAAACGAATGCTAACTTCTTGATGCTATTTAAACTTGAAAAATACCTAACAAAGAAAAGTGCTTAACATCATTTAGTTAAAGTTAAGATATTAAATTATATTTTCCAATCAAATGCAATTTATAAAATATAATTAATTATATGCTTTATGATTATTATCATGAATCATCTCAGGCGAATTTTCAAAAAAGTGTAAATATATTTTTATTAAAAACGCGTTTTTCGTTGTTTTGAATCATTGGAAACATTCATTTTTTGTTGATAAAAAAATATTTGATTTTTGGACTTAGAAAATTTTGCTAATCGATCATGAGGGCGATCCATGCGGGCCCCTACGGTGGCCCTCATCTATTTTGCCATAAGTGTGAGTGTTATTTTCAAAAAAGTGTAAATATATTTTTATTAAAAACGCGTTTTTCGTGGTTCTGAATCATTATAAACATTAATTTTTTGGTGATAAAAAAATATTTGAATTTTGGACTTAGAAAATTTTGCTAATCGATCATGAGGGCGATCCATGCGGGGCCCCTACGGTGCCCCTCATGGATTCGCCATAAGTGTGAGTGTTATTTTCAAAAAAAGTGAAAATATATTTTAATTAAAAACGCGTTTTTCATTGTTGTGAATCATTATAAACATTAATTTTTTGGTGATAAAAAAATATTTGATTTTTGGACTTAGAAAATTTTGCTAATCGATCATGAGGGCGATCCATGCGGGGCCCCTACGGTGCCCCTCATGGATTCGCCATATGGATCAGCCCTCATGGGCCCCCGCCGGGGGCCCCGAACTCTTGAGGGCAAGATCGTGGCTTTTTCCACACGGGAGAGTTTTTTTCTAATTTTTTATATATTTTTTGAAACCTATTGATAGCTGTAGTATATATACATATATATATATATATAGATATAAGAATTTTTTAATAAATAATTCATTAGATATGAAGAATAATCATATTCATGAAATTAATATCATACAAATTACAATAATTCGGAAATAATACTGTAGATTAGAAAATAAATACAAAACATATCTGTGACGTCAAATGTCAATGTTAAATATTTACAATATAACTAATAAAACCACCTGAAAAATATTTTTTTTTTCAAATTTCTAACATCTTATTGCCATGTAGCAGTAAAAACTATTAAAAAAATTTTTTTTTTGATTATAAAAAGCTTGGAAATTACAAAATTTTATAATGCTTATTTTATTTATTATTACACTGAAAAAAAATTCTATACTTGGGACTTATTTAAAAATATTTTATACTTTTTTTACTTCATATTCTTAAAATTGGAATATTATTCTTGGTACTTAAATAAAATATTCTAAAATAGGTGCCAAGTATAATTCTACTCTTTAAATCTAAATAAGTGAAATTTTACTTAGAATGTTTCAAAAGTCTTCAACGTAGAAAAATAAGTGTATATGCACTTTTAAATAAGTGGTTTTCACTCAAAAATAAGTGAAGTTTCACTTATTTTTAAGTGCATATACACTTATTTTTCTACGTGGAAACATTCTAAGTGAAATTTCACTTATTCACTGCAAAAAGAAGTGTCTTAATATATAAGATGTTTTGGTAGTATCTTTTTAGTTATTTAAAGTGTCTTATTTTAAGATGTTATAATAGAAATAAAGCATCTTAATATTAAAATTAACATCTTATTCTAAGATGAAAGCGAATGGAAGATACCATTTCCATCTTAAAATTTTGTTTTAAGATACAAACAAGATATCTATTTTTGCAGTGTTCAGATTTAGAGTGTAAATTTTAGAATATTTTCTTTCAGTTTAGTAAATCGCATATCCGTACGTAAGGATGAAAATCGTTTAGTCAGATTTATCGACCTTCAAACGAAAAGTGAATTACTAGATTTTTACTTTTAATAGCACAACTCAAAATTGTATTACCTAAAAATAATAAAGAATTAACATAGTAAGAAGGCTTTCTTGACTTTTACAATTTATGTATAAAATTATTTACGTGGATTCATTACAATTACACAACTTCAAGTTCTTTCGAGTTATAACTATAAGTACAGACCTTGACGATTATGTTTCCAGTTTTGTTTATTAATTTAAATTATAAGTTAATCGGCACAATATATATTCTAAATTAGAATACAATATAGACGTCAAAATCGAAGTGCCGAATATAACTACGTTAATCGTTAAGCAAATATGATTTCTTATTATATTATATATAAAATTAACACACTTCGAAATTTTAATTTGTGATTAAAAATGCTACTGTTGTGCGTATATATAAATTAAACAAATTAAAAAAAAATCCTCAAAAATATATGTTTGTAAAAAAAAACAAAAGAAATGAATCTACGTATATACGTCTAATCAACGTATAATCTACGTATACAAATACTTTGAAATTTATCCAAATATTTCAAAACACTTTATTTAATTCTTATCTACATTTTTACGTCAATTAACAATTTTTTGTTATAAAAATTTATATGTATTAAATAAAAGCGCAAAATAGAAAAAAAAAATTTTGGGTTTTTAGAAAAATTTTCGTTTTTTCAATTTAAGGGGCGAAACCACATTACGGGGTTCAAAAAATCGAATTGTTTTTTTTTTTTTTGCATAATTGCTGTGCAGGATAACTCAAAATGTTATTGACCGATTTCAAAAAAGAAAATTACAAATTGTTCGTTATTTAATTTATTATTAAGTGAACTTAAACGTTAGAAAGAAAAAAAAATTTAATATCTTCTTTTTTAATCTCAAAGACGCAAAAAAAAAAATGCCAAAAATCAAACATTAACTTAAAAGTAGTGTTAATTTTTCAATATTTTCACTTAAAAGTTAGTTCAATTAATAATAAAATTTGTATAAAATGTGAATCGCCTTCATTTTTTGCTTTTAGATCAAATTTGTGGACTCCACCTTGCATAGCAATCATAAACTCAGACGGCACAGCTCCAGGTTTAATGGCTGATATAACTATATAGAAATGTTTTTAATAAAAATGCTTAAAAAAAAATTTGTAAAACACAGATAAATATATGTGCAACATAATGTCATTCTTGCATTTCATTTAAAAAATTTTATTCCTATTGAAAAAAATCTCGAAAAACGGCTAAAAGTCTTAATCCGGGAGTCTCGAAGACTCAAACAAAAAATGTATGGCGCACTTTTTGATTGGTCCAGTAGATGTTGAGCTAGATCAAAATAAATTTTTCGGATTTTTCGAATTACTATATTGAGAAAGGAAGAGGAAAATAAATGTATCAAATTTTAAGAAAAAGCATTTGCTTTATTATAATTTTTTTTCTTAAAATAAATAATATTTTATATATATATATATATTTATAATTTTTTGTTTTGATAAAGTAATAAGTTCGCTTACAATTTTAATTGTTAATTAATGACTAAAACCATCGAATGGCACATTATAATTTATATATAATAATCAATTTTTTAACAAAATATAGTAATATATTTAAAATACCGTTTTTAAATCTCACTATAATGAAAAGTTGTTTTAGAGTAGCGGAAATATTTTTTTTTTGTATAGAAAAGAAAATTGAAATAAAATTCTATTTTCTTTATATTTAAAAACTAGATCAATTTTAATTATTTTCAATGTCCAATTTTTTAAAGTGAATTCTAATTAAATCCAACGTGTAATTTTTTTTTTTTTTAATATTTAAGGTATCCTTTTTTAATACTTAACAGATTAGACAATTTAAAAAAAAAAAAAAAAATTCCCTTAGCCAATTGCATAGTCATGGGACTTGGCAACATCAATTTGTTGAGCAGCTTTTCGGCAAGCTAGTCTTAGAGATTTTGTATATTTAAGAAGACAAATTTCTTGATCCTCGTCGTCAGATGGAAAATCCTCAATATTATATGAAGGAAGACAATCCGTTCCACCGACAGCGACAACTTGTCTTGCAATTTTAGGATCGACACAAAGTCTTGTGAGTGCGGCCGCTGCTGTTTTTTCCAATCTCTGATAAGCATTTTCCAAACCAGGAGGACGCATTCTCAGAAAGCAAACGAGGGCAACGGATGCTCTTGCCTCTGCAAGATGTTCACGAGCTTCTGGAATGCGAGCGACTTCTCCAATCAGAGACGCCACCTGAAGAAGAAAAATATAAATTGTTAATAATTTATTTGTATTTAACTAATGAATAAAATAATCATTTTTTATTTTAAAAATTTTCAAGCGTCTCGCTTTATTATTTATTTTAATTTTATTCTACTTATATAATTGCTTGCTCAATATTTTTTTTCCTTATCTATTTTTATTTATTGATATTTGAAATTTATTATTTTTTCATTTTATTCAATTTAGTTATTTACTTCATAATTTATTTATCCCAATATGTAGGTCAATAATTTTCTTTTTACCAAAAGTTCGTTTACAAATAAATTTGGCCAAACTTAAAAAAAAAAACGAAAAATGCTCAAAAAATTTTAACGAAAAAGTAATTTGAAAAAAGAAAAAAATATATTCCTCACCTGTTCCATCAGCCAAACATTTCCTCCGGGTGCTTTTTTTACGCATTGCAATAATTTTTTAATAGCGTCAAGCTCAAGAATTGCAGTGACACATTTTCTTGATTTAGATAAATGATTAAGTGCAGCGGCAGCAAGTAAAAGAGTTTGGCTGCAAACAGTTTTCTCCGCCAATTTGGTTAATGCGTCCACAAGTGTCTCGGCGAAAGCCTCAAGATGTGAAAGTCCCAAGGCATTTGTCCAAGGCGCTGTTATTTGTACAACTAATGCGGCTGCTTCCATTTTTTCCATTTCCGGACGTAATTCAGTTGCAAGAAAATCAACAAGTATTTCCGGTCCATCTTCGTGAATAAATTTTTCAATTGCCACCGGACAACAACAAACACTTGCCAATGCACGTAGGCATGAACAACGTAAATCACTTGTTAAACGAGATGATGAAATTAATGAAGTCAATAATGTTCTAACACCGGAACAACGTGCAATACTACTTCCGGCACGTGGTCCAGACATTCCTAATGCAGTTAATGCAGCTAATGCACCGCGTGCTGCACTTCCTCCTTCTGATGGTGCTTCCTCAAGACCGCGTACTACTCTCTGCGGGGAAAAAAATTTTCCAAATTAAAAATCATTTTCTTTATGTGGAACACGCGGTGAAAAATGGAATAACGAATATAAAGTAATTTTTACTATACTTTAAAAGTAAAATCTCAACTGTTCGCAGTTTCATGCGTATTTCTGACAATTTTTTACTCTGGAAATATTTATTTATTAATATACGGGACTAAAAAGAAATGTAAAAAGAAATATAGTAAAATGCAGTATTTCCGGAATAATTTTTACTATTTCAGAAGTAAATTTTACTATTTTCGAAGTAAATTTTACTATTTTCGAAGTAAATTTTACTATTTCTGGAGTAAAAATTGTTAGAAATGCGCAAAAAACTGCGAACGGGACGCATGAATATTCCCTTCATTAGACTTGACGAAATTTGTGTGGTGTCAAATTAAAAATTATCAAATTTACATTTAGTAAAATTTTAAAAAAGAAATTTTATAATGAGTCCAATTTTAATATCGAAAAATTTCTATTTAACAAAATTTGGATTTTGTAGAATTTCTATTTAACAAAATTCGGATTTTGTAGAATTTCTATTTAACTGTACTGTGATAAAGCAAATTTTCTAATATATCGAATTTCCAAATAATACAAATTGAATTTAACAAAATTTATATATCTAGAAAATTTTTCATAAAAAAGAATTTTTATTTATCGGAATTATTCTTTTATCGAATTTCTATTTATCTGAATATTTACTTAAAAGTATTTTCATTAGAAGAAATTTCCAATTAAAAAAATTTCTATATAACAAAATTCTTATTTAACAAAAGTTTTATTCAAAAAATTTCTATACAATCTAATTTTTATTTAATAGAATTGTCATTTAACAGAAAATATACTTAGCTAAATTTTTAAGATAGAAAATTTCTATTTCACCGATATTTTATTTGACCAAAGTTTCACTTATCCGAATTTTTATTAGATAAAAATGTTAAAATGTCAAATTTCCATTTAATAAAAATTTTTATTTGTCAGAATTTTTATTTGTTCGAATTTTCATTTAACATAATAGGCATTTTAAAGAATTTTTATTGGATTGAATTTCAGTGCATAGAATTTTCATTTTATTCTTTCAGATGAATTTTCATTTGTTCGAATTATTATTTGATATAATTTCCATATTAATCGATTTTTCATAATACAGAATTTTTATTTAACCAAAAAATCATTTAACAGAATTTCTAATTGATAGAGAATTTTTATTTGTCCGAAATTGCAAATGTCCGAACAAACATTCGATTTCGGCGCGATTTTAAAAATTAACTATTCACAATTTTATGAATAATTTTTGATTGGTTGATTTTAAAAATCGCGCCAAAATCGATTGTTGTTTCGGTCATTTGCAATTTCGGACAAATGAAAATTCTCTATCAATTAGAAATTCTGTTAAATGATTTTTCGGTTAAATAAAAATTCTGTAGTATGAAAAATCGGTTATATGGAAATTCAATCAAATAATAATTCGAACAAATGAAAATTTATCTGAAAGAATAAAATGAAAATTTTATGCAATGAAATTCTACCCAATAAAAATTCTTTAAAATGCCTATTATGTTAAATGAAAATTCGAGCAAATAATAAAAATTGTGTAATATAGAAAATCGTTTTGATGAAAATTCTGCAAAATAATAATTCGATTAAATAAAATTCGGCTCAAGGAAAATTTCTAAATATCAGAATTTCTAATTCATCAAATTTTTATTTGCACAAATTCCTATTTGGTAGAATTATTTAAAATGCCTGATGATCATTTGTCCAAAATTGAAAATGACCGAATAAACATAATCTAAAGAAATTTCTGCAAGAATTTAAAAATAAACCAATAACAATTTTACTGTTAATTTTGTGATACCTTAATATTATAAAATTCGCGTTAAATTCTGTTTTAGATTATTTTTATCCGATGATTTTCAATTTCAGTCAAAGAGGAAATTCGTCGTTTTAGAAATTCTAGCAAATAAAAAAATTTATGCAAATAAAAATTCGGTGAATTAGCGATTCTGGCATTTAAAAATTCGAAACAAATGAAAATTTTATTGAATGATAATTATGCTAAATGAAAATTCGATTAAATTAGAATTCTTTTTTTTTGAAAATATGAATTCAAAAATTTCTTTTTTTGAATTTCTCCTTTTTAAACTTTAAATTAGTAAATTTTAAATTATAATTAACTAATAAAATAATTAAATTAGTTAATTTTATTTTTTTTTTTAGTAAAAAAAGCTTACTTCAACATAAAAGTCGAGTCTCGTATTTAGAACAGAGTCCACAACATCTTTAAGGTTTTCCAATTGAGAGATAATACTTCTAAGGCTTCCTTGGTGAATTCTCCGTGGTGGAGGAGCGCCAAGTTCCAATAAAACAGAAAATGCATCCTCTTCTATTGATTGCAACAATTCTGTTTCTGATCTTGCATTCGTTAGATGGGAAATTTTGCTGCAAAAAAAATTTATTTATTAATTAAATAATAATAATAATTTTATTTAAATTCAAATAAATTAATTTTAATTCACAGTTACAATAATGTGTGTGGCCTATTTTCTTCTAAAAGGGACCTAAGATCTAAAAAATTGATTGATCAGTTTTTCAAAATTCAAAATGGCGGATCCAATATGGCGGTCATTTTTAAAAATCGTTCGAAATGCTTCGGGGGTCCCAAATTACCAATCAAATGTAATTTTTTTTCCAAAATAAAAAATGGAGATTTTTTTTTTTTTTTTTAAATATAAAAATACTTACTCAAATACAGTTTGATAGTGATGATCGAATTTTTCAGCGCGCAAAAGTAATTTTGTCGCTGCCGTTGTTGCTGAGGCAGTCAACATTTTTAAGTCTCTTGTTTGTAATTCTTCACCAATGAAATCTTCAACTTGTCGTCTTGGTAGTGCTTTACTTTGTAGCGTCACACCACATTCGTCATCAATTTCGTGAATTAAATTATTTAACCATGCATTCACTGGTGCCAATTGTTTGAAATGTAAACACGTTGCATTTCTTTTTGAATCATTTGAATGAGTTAATGATTTTGCACAACCGGAACCCGAAGAAGAAGAAGAAGAAGAAGAAGATGAAGAAGTCGATGGTATTGAATCCTCAGGTGGTTCCGTTGCAAAGAGAAAATCGCCCAATGATGAGGAATCCATTGAAGGATATTTCGTTGTTTCCTCATCTTCCTCTCTATTTTAGAGAAACAGAAAAAAAATTCCAATATAAGAAAAAAAAAATTAATAAATTTAAAAAAAATATTAATAAATTAAAAAAATTGATTTTTAACTTAATTAATGTTAATTAAGCATCTCCTTTATTATTAATTTTTACAAAATATATAATTAACATTATTTAATGTAATTTTTATTGAGAAATTTTAATAATATTTTTTTTTAATATACGGTAAAAACAAATTATTACTATTATTATTATTATTAATTATTTTGTAATAATAATTTAATTAATATTTATGAAACAAAAAAAATTTTAGGTTATGTTTATGATAGTTTGGAGTGAAAATACAAAATGATCATCAACTCTAAATATACAAATAATTAATTTTTAAATCTTTATATTACATTTAAAATATTCAATAAATACTAATTTTGATGTTATATAGAAATTAAAAAGGAAGTTTTATAATCATAAGATAATAATAAAACGGGCAAAACAATCATAAACATAACCTAGAATTTTTTTCTTTTTTTTTTGCTTTTTAGCTCATTTTACTTAAAATGCGTTACATAAATTCTAAAACTATATTAAAATTGAATTTAACATTATTTTATTATAATTGTATATTTAAATTATTTTTTAATTAACTTACAAATTATTTAAAATATTTCTAAAAAATTTGTAAATTAATTTTTAATTAAAAATAATAAATTAAATCATTATTATTTAAATAAAAAAAATTTTAATCATTAAAATTATAATTAAATAATAATAATAATAATAATAATTAAATTACTAAAATAAAATTATTAAAATTGAATTGTTTAAATATAAATATTGATGAAATAGGTATTATTTTCTTAATTAAAAAAAAAATTTTTTAATTATTTTTTTCCCTTTTTTTTTGAAAAAATTTGACAACGAGGTGTGTTTGAAAATTTTTTTGACACCTTGATTGGACCATGAAGAGGTGGTAAAATTTAAGTTTTCTTATACTCTCGAATTACTTCATGAAAGCAGTTTTGCTACTGAAGAATAGAAAACTGTTACACTACTGCAATTTTTTTTTTTTTTTTTTTTTTCGTAATATTCTCACGTGGTTTGTGATTGGCTAACAATAGAGCGGCTTTGAGCACGTGTGCTCTGACTAATAAGAGAGCGCCTCTGGTCACATATATAGGCTTTTATAATCTCTCGCGGATAGTTGTGTGACTAATATCTGATTTTTCATTCGTTCGCATCTACACCTGCATTAAGTTCCATAGAATTCCTATCACATTTGCTGGCCATTCTTGATGATTTTTTTTCTCTTTTCCTTCTTTCTTTTTTTTTTTCTTTTTAACTAAGCTTAATTTATTTCATTCTCGATGCTTCCAAGCAAAATTGAATCACGTATTTTAAAGTCTGACTCGACGACACAATCAGAATTTTGAAACAATTGATTTTATTTTGTTTTTCCTTTTTTTGAAATTATTTTAAATTCTAAAATTGTTTTTTTTTAAATTATTTAAAAATAATTTTTCAATTGCAATAGAATTAAATTAATTTTTTTTATTTATCAAATTTTTGCCCCTTTTTTAGTAATATTTATAAATAATTTATTGTACTAAATTATAATAATTAATAAATAATTTATTTTACTAGATTATAATAATTAATAAATATTAATATTTTTATTAGTAATAAATATTTTAATAATTAATCATAAAATTATTTTAATAATTTATTTATTTTTATGTAATTTTAATACTCACAACAATAAAAATGAATTTAAAAAAAACAAATTAAAAATAAGTGAAATTTTTATATTCTGATTATTCTTTTATATATATTTAGGCAATAAATCTAAATGGTCCGATTTTTCAAAATTTAAAAGCATTATGGAATTTGTCTGAATATATAGTTAAAAAGTAATTATAGAATAAGTATAAAATAATGTATAGAAAGTTTGAAAATTGTTTTCTAAAACCTTATTAAGAATAATTCTTTCAACTTTCGATTTAATGACCTTTTATACGACACTGTTACACAATATACTTTTTTAAAATTTTTCTTCTTTTTTTTATATGAATAATTATTTACAAAAATTCGATTACTAAAAAAATTATTAAGAATTTATTTTCGTTTGTTTTTTTCTTTTAAATTATTTTATTACAAAAATTTAATAAATAAATTATTATTAGAATTATAGTATTTTATAATAATAAATAAGAATTCATAATAATAAAAATAATTTTTAATTTTATAAATACTTATATAAAAAAATATTTTAGAAAAGAAAAAATTGATGGACACTAGGAATTAAAAATTATTTAAAAAAATTTTTAATTAATTTTAATTTTAATTAAATCAATATTACATGAGTGTGGAATAATTATTACTTGATTATTCCTGAAGGGAAAAAATTTAAAAGCATAATATATTCTTTATAGTTATATTTTTATTCAAGGCAAAAAATGAAAACAGTAAAAACAAGTCTTTACTTTATTTTTTACTATATTTATATTTCAATAATAATAATAATAATTTTATGAATCACAGAAAATGATCATTTCCTCTGATTCATGTATTATAATAAGTGTGATAAACGTAATTATGTATACTCGCGTTTTATAATTTACCTTTAAATTACAAATTAAATGTAAATATTTTATATACTTTGATAAAAAAAAAAAAAAAAAATGAATCACAATCTTCGATTAAAAATATATTTATTCAATTATATGACTTCTTAAATTCTTATATTATTATTATTATTATATAAATAAATAAATATTATTTTCAATATCATTTGTATTATTATTATTATTATTATTATTATTATTATTATTCTACGTGGGAAATAGAATATTTTATTTTACTAAAATTGAAATGTTCTGAATGTAAAATTTTTTTTTAATTTAAAAAAATATCGCTCTTGGCTTTTTCACTTATAGATAAATGTAATATTACTATCTATATACAGTCAATTTTCCTTTCAACGGAACTAATTTTCGAGAAGGTTTTTTTTTCTTAAAAAAAAATGAATATATAATTATTATTCTATTCAATGTTAACGAAAAATGGAGATGCGTAAAGACGATATAAAAGAACGTGTATAACAATAGCAAAAAAAAAAGAAAGAAAAAAGAAAAAAACGAAATCTTCTATAAAGCCTGTTTATCTTTTAACAAATAATGATAACCGTTATTTTTTGAGGACTAAATAAGGTGTCTTGGCTTGAAAACTATATATTGGAGTGGCAATGAATAATAATAAAAGAAATAATGTGGCTCAGTTTTGAAAGTTGACAAATTGAGTTGTGCTGTCCCAAAAAACATAAAAACATATACATGATATGCTACATTACAATATTCCCAAACAATTTGTATATATATATATATATATATATATATATATATATATATATATATTATATATGCAAACACGTGATCAGCGTGACAATTATTCAACTGTACACACATAACAATGGTTTTTGTACGAGGACAAGACTGTGGTTGACGAGTTAAGAATGCATCATCGCACAGGCGTCTACTTTTTTTTTTTTTAGAAGCATTTCTTTATTTTTATTATTTTTATTAATATTTAAAATTATCTCAAGTATTTTAATTATGTTTTCAAATATTTCGGTAGTTAAGTATTTTTTTTATTTTTAAAAATTATTTATTATTTTTATAATCTATATGTATATAGAAATTGATCTAATTTTGAATATTTTGTAGAATTTTCATCAAACCGATTTTCTATATTACGGAATTTTTATTTATTCGAAATTGCAAATGACCGAAACAACAATCGATTTTGGCGCGATTTTTAAAATCAACCAATCACAATTTTATGGATATAATTTTTGATTGGTTGATTTTAAAAATCGTGCCAAAATCGATTGTTTTTTCGGTCATTTGCAATTTCGGACAAATGAAAATTCGATCAATTTTAGAAATTCTGTTAAATGATTTTTCAGTTAAGTAAAAATTTTGTGGTAAAGATAAATTGGTTATATGGAAATTCAATCAAATATAATAATTCGAACAAATAAAAATTTGGCTTAAAAAATAATTATGATTTTATACTTATGTTTTTTTTTTTTTTTTTTTATCAAAATGATAGAATAAATATTTTTTGTTATCTTGAATAATTTAATAATAATTATAATAATTTTTTTTTTAATTTCACGCCAATGTTTTACGTGTATATAATTAATATTATTTAAAAAAAATTTTTTTAACTTTAAACAATCAACGACGGAAATGTTTAACATATGACGCATATATATATTTTTTTTGACGTGCGAAGCTCAACTCATTCACAAGTGAATTTTATCGCATTTGTGTTTCTCCCAAGACTATTGTATTTCTCATGGACAGATAATCGTCTGTGATAACCTCATATTATTATTATCATAATATTGCGAATTTATTTTTCCAAGTATACTCTATCTTCTATATATATAATATTTCTTTCGTATAAGCTATATATTCATTGAAAACGCCTTCAAAATTTATTAAAGATAAAAAAAAAACTAATAGATTTTAATTCTATTTTTGTCAATTTTTGCATTTTCTCACAATTTTTTTTTTAATAAAATAAGTTAAAATTTTAAAAATCTCCTATATCCTCGTTTAGAACAGCAATTTACTAATTCGGCTATATCAGTTGGCCGTTATATTTAAATTGACTATATTTTAATTTATTTATTTTCTAAAATTAATTAAAAAGAAAAAAGTAATCATAAAATACAAAAAAATAATTTTTAATGAAAACCGGCCTCGGATCGACTGAAAAGCACAAAAAAAGTCGGTTTAGTCAAATTATATTCCAAAAAAAGTCGAAAAAGTCGATTTTCTTTAAATAGTTAAAAATAATTTAATTTCCTTAGAGTTATAATTGAAATTGTTAAATTTCAAAAAAATTTTCGATAGAAAATTTTAGAAGCTTTTAAATTCAAATTTTTGTTGATTATTGATTGAAAATTTTGATAATAATTAATTTTGAATTGAAATTTTGGATAATTATTGAATTTTAGTTGATTTTGAATTGAAATTTTTGAATATAATTAAATTTTATTTGATTTTTAATTGATTTAGGATTTTGAATTAAAAATTTTTGGTAATTTTATTTGAAATTTTTTTAAAATTATAAACAATTGTTAAATTTCATAAAAATTTTAATTGAAAAATAATTTGAAATAATTGAATTTGTGATGAATTTCATTAAAATTATTAAAAATAATTAATTTAGTGAAGAATTTTAGTTAACAATTTGTTAAATAATTGAAATAAAGAAGATATGAAGAAGATCTGCATTTTATACTAAAAAAAATATATTTTATTTAAAAAATTTTTTTAAAAATATAAAAAAAAGTCGAAATAGTCAAATTTTATTAAAATAAGTCGAAAAAAGTCGTATTTTTGAAAAAAAGTCGGAAATAGTCGAAAAAGTCATATAATCCGAGGCCTGTAAAAAAAGTAAGAATTTCAAAGTAAAAAAATTTTTTAATGTAAAAAAATTTTCTTTTGAAACTAACATTATTAACATAATGATTTTTAGTGCTGCTGATCCATTATATTATTTTGTAATCAAGTTCATTGACAGAAATGTGTCAGTCTTATCGTATAAATATAGAATACAAATATTTAATTAACTTTTTCATGCAATAAGAAATACACCTTTGAATCATGCATTGCTTTGATAATAATCAATGATTTTGATAAGAAAGGTGTAACACAAAAAAAAAATATATATATATATATATATATATACTTTGAGATTAAAGGGCTCAAAAATGTGTTTATATCTTTAATCTCATTTGTTTATATATATATACCGGTTTTTGATCAAGATTCAATTTTTCTACTCACAAATATATTTTCTATTTCACATATATAGATAAAAATCATTTTTATTATTCAATATGTGATTTAAATTTTTTTTTCAAATTATATATACATATTTATATTTAAATTCTATGGTCCAAAATTATTTCCCTTATTAATACCAATTCATAGAACCGTAAAAAATACAAATTTTTCTCATTTGAAAGAGAAAAAAATAATTGATTTTTAACTTATTCGGCTCTGGATAGGCCGATTTATTTAAATTGATTTCATTTCTTTAAAAAACGATCGAAAATAATTTAAATAGTTCTCTTTACATTTATAACAATATTTTTTATTCGAATAAAAAAGAAAAAAAAATTTTTTTTAAAATTAATTCGGCTATTGGCTGACCGATATATTTAAATTGATTCTATTTCTTTAAAAAATAATTGAACTATTTATAAATATATTTTCATTAAAAAAAAAATTTAGTAATTTTTATTGTAAAAGTGAAATTAAATTTTTGTTATATTTAATTATTTATAATTAAAATTAAAATAAATTTTAAATAGAAATTTATGAGAGTAACCTAAAATGAAATGAATAAATTATATATATATATTATAAAATAATGAATATTACCTTTCGAGATGAGATGAATCCCATGATGATGTATTTAATGGAGATTCCAATATTTGTGCACTAAATCTTGGCAATAATCTTTTTGGCGTTGAATGATGAGATGGATATGGCGGTGCTTCGTTCTCCCTCCAAAGGGAGCTTAGTCTCTGATTTCTTGGACGTACATCACATGATTGTAGATTTTTAACCCTTCTTCTTCTTCTTCTTCTCCTTTGTGTTGTCGCTGAAATTCCCACTTCCGCACAGGAACTATCAGAATCAGAAAATCCCGAATCCTGACTTTTTTGACCGAGACTAGCAGGACTGTACGATCTTTCACCATAAGCAACATTTTCCCTTGATCTCTCAGTTTCTCTCGAACTATTACTGAAAAATGGAAAAAAAAATTTCTTTTTTTTACAAAAAACTAGTTTTTCAAAAAATAATTCTTAAAAAAAAAATATTAAATGTTGTTGAATTTATTTGAAATTTTGGTAAATTTTTGTCCTATATAAGAATGAGAAATAGCTAAAATTTTAGATTATTTAAAATAAAATTCAATTTTTAAATTTCAAAAAAGAAAATTTTACTCACTTATTTTAAAATAAATTTTTTTATATATGAAACGAATTAAAACTTTAGTAATTTGTTATCCTCGTATAGAACAACAATTTACCAAAATTTTAAGCCGGATTGAATAAACTTTATTTGTAATTTTTGTACTTTTTATACTTTCTAGCAAAAAATAAAAAAATGTTTTATAAAATTATTTGAAACTTTTGGGATTTATTATCCTCACATGCAACAACAATTTACCAAAATTTTAAAGTCAATTGAATAAACTTTATTTGTAATTTTTGTAATTTTTACACTTTCTAGCAAAAATAAAAAAAAAAAACCATTTTTTTATAAAATAAATTAAAACTTTTGGAATTTGTTATTCACACATGCAACAACAATTTATCAAAATTTCAAACCAATTTAATAAATTTTAATAAAATTGTTAAACTTATTACAAGTTTTTTAAGAACATATTTTTCTGGAAAATAAGTTAAAATTTTAGGATTTTTTTATCCTTATATATAGAACAATAATTTGCCAAAATTTTCAGACCAATTAAATGTCAAGTCAATTGAATAAACTTTAATCAAATTTTTATTCCTTTTACAGTTTCTTGTAAAGAAAGTTTTTTTTATAAAATGATGAGTTAAAATTTTAGGCATTTGTTATCTTAATATAGGAAAATAATTTCCTAAAATTTTAAGCCAATTCAATAAACTTTATTTTTATTTTTGTCTTTTTTATATTTTTTTTTTGCAAAGTTTTTTATGAAAAGAATTAAAACTTCAGGAATTTGTTAAAGTGTTTTACAAAACAACAATTTACTAAAGTTTTAAGCCAATTTGATGAATTAAAATTTTTTTTTGGTCCCTTTTAACACTTTCTCATAAACAAAGTTTTTTTTTTATGAAATCGGTTAAAACTTTAGAAATTTGTTTTTGTTGTACAAAACAACAATTTACCAAAATTTTAAATCAATTTAATAAATTTTAATTTTTTTCCAAATCCGTTTGAAAAAAAAATTCCTTACTTTTATAAATACATATACAGTAGATGGAAGGCATGATTATGTTCTAAAAATCATTAGTTAGAATTTTCATTTTATAGAATTTCATTTGTCATAATTATTTTTGAGTAGATTTTTTATTTCTTCGAATTAATATTTTGCAGAATTTTCATCAAAACGATTTTCTATATATTACAAAATTTTTATTTGTTCGAATTTTTATTTGTCGATCGCGCCAAAATCGATTGTTGTTTCGGTCATTTGCAATTTCGGACAAATGAAAATTCGATTAATTTTAGAAATTCTGTTAAATTACTTTTCGATTAAGTAAAAATTCTGCAGAAAATTGGTTTTATGGAAATTCAATCAAATAATAATTCGAACAAATGAAAATTCTATATGCAATGAAATAAAAATTTTGTGAATTGAATTTTCGGTTTTATAAAAATTCTCTATATATAGAAAATCGTTTTGATGAAACTTCTGCAAAATTCTAATTCAAAGAAATAAAAATCGGCTCAAAAATAATTATATGAAAAATGAAAATTCTAACTAATAATTTTTAGAACATAAAAATCATGCGTCCCCAGTAGATTATAAATATACATATATATAATATGTGAAATGGATTCTCACCCCTCTGACGCTTGACTAGATTCGTTACTTTGAGAAATGGGCTCCACTCTAATAACCGTCACATTGCTGACATCTGTCGTTGTATCATCCTCTTGTTGTTCATCATTAAAACTTTTTGAATTTTCAGCGCACAATGATTCAACGCGAATTGATATTGTCCTTGGACTTTGTGTGACATCAATAATTGATTTATTATTTGTCAGCGAATTTTCCGGATATAAAAATTTCGAACTCTCCATATCGTGAGAGGCCATTTGATTCCAAAAAACACGACTCTGTCTTCTTTTGAAACCACTCATTTTGAAAAAGCTATATGAGAATCGTTGAATAAAAAGAAAAAAAAATTATTTCCTTTTAATCCAAATTTATTTATTTTTCCAATTTAATTTCATTTGTTATTTTTTTCGATTTCAGTTTTTATCAGAATATTATTATTTCACTTTCTTCATTTGAATATTTTTCATGTATAAAAATTTTTTGTTTTCTTGGAAAAATGTTTTAAAAAATTTATTATTTATATTTTTCTATTCACTGTTTTATATATTTTATTTTTTTATTATTTACTACTGTTTATATTTTATTATATATTTTTTTATTTTATTTAAAAAATGATTTTTTTTTTAAACAATATTTTAGAAACTCTTCACTGTTCACAATTAATTTTTTTTTTCACTTTTATTCGAAGAATTTCGTGAGAGAATGATGATGAAAAAAAAATATTGAAATTTTTCCGAGAGTTTTTTTTTTGTGTGAACGAACCGCTACGGAAGACCAACGATGATGCTCTGAAATGTTGAGGGTGGTTTATAGAATCACTAGAGCGTGCTGACCCTCCCACCAGTCGCGTGCCCCAACACACCTTATGGCACTCGTCCTTAACCCCCCAGGTAAGGCCCACGCGAACAGGAAGGATCCATATCGAAAACACTCAACAATGTCTTGAAAACTTATTTTTTCCACTTTTCAAACTTTCTAAATTAAATAATATTTTTCAAAAATATTATTATTCAAAAATTAATTATTTCTTAATAATTAATATTATTTTAATTATTTTTTTATCATTATTAATTTAATAATTTTTTTTATTATTATTTTAATTATTTTTTTTATTTTTTATATTAAACAAATTTTTTTGTCCTTTTTATATACGAATTTTTAATAATCGGTTAAATATTTTTTAAAATATTGTCCTTAATAGTCGATTTTTAAATAATTAAAATAATTTTTTTTTTTAATTGTCAATAAAATTACATTTTTTTTTTTAGTTAATAATCAAATTTTTGTAATTATTAATAATTAAAATTTTTATATTGTTAATTAAATATTTTTAATTATGAATAATTGAATTTTTCAAAGAATGAAATTATTTTTTTCGTAACAATTTTCTTCAATGACACTATAGTATTTAATGTTTGAAAATTCCAACTCAATTACTGCAAACGTATCGCGGATCGGAATTCAAAGGTGACTAAACATATCACAACTCAGTGAGCGACTGCCGAGGAATTGCTTCCGACTTCCTAACGTCGTCTCCTCCCCACGACAGTAAGTCGGCTGCAATATAATGTATTATAAAAATGCCTGCGCTTGGTACCCTGCGACCTTTATAGAAACCCCAATACTGCATATAAAAAAAAGAAAAAAAATTTATAAAAATATAAATATCAAAATATAAAAAAATAATACAAAAAAATATTTTATATTTTTTGTAAATATTAAATTTAATTAAAAAAAAAAGTTAAATTGTTTTAGTTTTCTAAATTTAATTTTTAATTTATTTTTATTTTCAAATTTTATGAAAAATAAATTTTATTAAAAAATTAATAAAAGAACATTTAATTTTTATAGTCTTTGATAATAATAATAAAAAAAAAAAACAAATCCAATGAGGTGCGATAAATTATCATTGTATTTAACCATATGCAAAATATTGGCGTTTAAACTTTTTCGGCCTTCCATAGCCGATAATATTAAAATATAAATAATTTTAAAAATTATCATTGTTATTTATAACTATTTATATTCATTCGATTCGTCTTAATATTCTCTCTGACATGGAACTTGTTTAAGCCTTTTATAGTAATAATAATAATAAAAAATAATAATAATAATATTAATAATAATTATAATAATAATAATAGTAAAAAATATAAAAAATGAATAATTATAACAATAATAATTTTTTATTAAAAATAATACATATTAAAAAATAGTAAAAGCCAAAATTTTCATTAGACAAGGGGGTTAAAAATATTGACATCCCTGAGGGTAAAAGAGTGAGTTTGGCATGTGCCTTGTAACCGACAAACCGAAACTAGTGACGCGCTCCTCCCTATTAGGGGTGGTGCAGCATTTTTTTTCTCTTCCCCCCTCCCCTCAACCTTCTTCTTTTGAAAAGAAGGGTCCTGTTTGTGATGTAGATTTCAAAGGCGTAGAAGGAGGGGAAAAATCATCCAGAGTCATGTGAATTTCGGTCCATTTAAAATTTAAATCTCCATATTTATAGGAATAAAGAAATAAAAATTTTTAATTTTGTTTTTTTTTGTTGAAAAAATTTTAAATATTAAAATAATAATTTATTTAATCATTGATTTTAAGATTAATAATTTATTTTTTTTCCCGACATTATAAAATATGTAATAATAAACTAATTTTTGAATTTTATTATTTTCATCTTCCAAAAAAATTAATTAATTTAATTCAAAATTAAATTTCTAATAATTTCAATAACTAATAGTTAATAATAAAAAAGAAAAAAAATTAATTGATTTTTTGTAATAATTAATTTTATTAATAATGTTAGATGATCTGTTTGAAAAAATTTAACCCTATTTTTTTTTTTAAATGTATATAATTAAATAATATGTAGTGAATAATAATTATTTATATTTAAAAAAAAAGAAATCTATAATATATATTACAGTGGTTAGGATTTTAAATATAATAATTTGAGGATCAAAATTGAGGCAGTCAGTGAGAGAGCATCGGAAAATCACGCCAATGGCCCTTAATGCCAGGTGTTAGTTTTGGAATGGTCGGAACCCCCTCGACGAGGCGCAGCTTTTCATATATATATATATATATATAGTTGGACATGTTTCCAATTCTTGGGATATGTACGCTTCCAAAACACCCCCATATGTTTTTTTGTGCCGAGGCACGCGCCACTCGTAGCATCTGCGTTTTATAATACATACGAAATGCCTACGCCGTTTCGTGCGTCATTATACAAAAAAAAAGATGTAATCATTTTTGTCTTTTTATCCCTTTATATTATATTAGGGGAGTAATTAAATTCCTTGAATTTTCAAGAAAGCAAAATAATTTTTTTTTTAGTCAAATTTAATTTTTATATACAATTTTTGTCAAGGGCATTTAAATAATTTTTTTAAATTTTCCGCCATTTCTATTTTTTTTATAAACAATATCAGTGAATTTTATCCCATATGGTCTAGTGGCTAGGATACCTGGCTTTCACCCAGGAGGCTCGGGTTCGATTCCCGGTATGGGAAATTTTTTTTATTTTCATTTTGATTTTTTTTATTTACTCTGCTATTCCTCCTTTATTTTTTACCTTCCCTTTTTTTCTATTTTTATAATATAGTCTTTTTAATATTCAAAGTTGTACAAATTAATAAAAAATAATAATTATTAACACACCTAAATATTTTTCTAGAGATATAAAATATTAAACAAACAACCCAACAAGCACGTAATATTAGTAATATTGCGTGCTACTTGGAAAAAAAATAAAATTTGTAAAAAAATAAGTGAAAAATAAAAAAAAAATTCCCATACCGGGAATCGAACCCGAGCCTCCTGGGTGAAAGCCAGGTATCCTAGCCACTAGACCATATGGGACTTAGGAGATGAATTTTTTTAGCCAGTAAAATGAAAGCGTTTCAAAAAGACTTTAATTTAAAAAACAAATTAATTATTTCGACAAAAAGTGTTGAAAAAAAGGAAACCTTGTGTGGCCAGGAGCGTATGCACTAATTATGAAAAGGTTTTGTGCATTTTTAATTTTTATTTTAATTATAGTTGTTTGTATTGTTTTTATTTGATTGGTTGCTTTTAATTTTATTTTAGTAAATTTTATGCTATCTTTTATAATTATGGCAGTTCCCCCTCCATGATCAGAATTTCTGTCGTCTCGTATTATATTTTAATTTTGCAATGTAAAATTGTGCCTTTTATTTAATTTTGTTTCAGAGATCAATGTTATATCGGGTTTCATGTATTTTAAACTAATCCACTCTTTGTTATTCAAATTGTTGTCCATAATAGACATATTCAATATTTAATTTTTTACAGGTAACTTTCGTCATCTCAATATTTTGTCTAGTTTTTCATTTATTGTTTTAAGTTCCGATGTAAAGAACTTAAATATGTCATCTTTGAATTTGTCTAATACGGTCCTCAATTTATCTTCGGTAACATTATTATTATTTTCTATATTAATACCGACATTAGTATTATTTTCGTTTAATTTTTTAATTCCATTTTTATTTGAGGTTATGTTGGCAAATATCAAGGTATCCTAGCCAGTAGACAAATTATAAAATCAGTTTATATACTTTTTGTAAATATTAAATTATTCGTTCATTTTCACCTCTAATAATATTTCTCGGACGTTAAAGATTAAATAAAAAATTATAAAATCATTTATAAGATAATTAAATTATTAAAGAACAAAATTTTGCAATTTTTTTTTAAATTTTTTAATAAATAATAAAAGACCACTCAGAACGCCCAAACTCCCATTACCTTCTGCACAAACTGCAGAAGACGAACGATCCTCGAGTACTGGAAAGATCGATAAAAAATCGATCTCGCCAGCAGCCTCTCACGCTCAGAGAGAAGAGCTACTGCTCATCATCGTGGCTGCATCGACTCCACTTTTGGGTAGAGAGGACGTGAAGATATACTACAGAAATGATCCTGTGAAGTATGATCTTGTCTTTTCCTTGTTTTGCCACGACTACTTATACTATTTTCTCCGCATCTCGCTTGTGAGAGAGATTCAGACAAGCCCTCTGTTGAGCGCCACTTCAACTATCGTACTTGAACTTGCTCTTGCAGCGTTCTCATTGGTTTAAATTCGTCCGGCGCCAAATTGAA
Source organism: Leptopilina boulardi (assembly GCF_019393585.1). NCBI lineage: Eukaryota > Metazoa > Arthropoda > Insecta > Hymenoptera > Figitidae > Leptopilina > Leptopilina boulardi. Next base: position 459,170 of record NW_026137969.1, read on the forward strand.
ATGCAAAAAAGAATAATTTCTACGCAAATAATTGTTTTACTAATTATAATTATTTTTAAATATTGTTTAAAATAATAAATTAAATATATTAATAATAAAAATTATTTTCTATTAACTAATAATTTTATTATTATTGCTATTATTATTTTATAATTTTTTTTTTTTGTAAGAACAATTATTATTTTTAATAATAATAATATAGAATTGAATTTTTTTTTGTGAATACAATATAGAAAATCGTTATATAAAAATGCCAATTTAATCGAGTTCTATGACCGCAGGGTGAAATTATAGGAAATAAACAAAGAATTTATTTAAATAGCCAAGTCATGAGTAAGCAATTCGTATATAGAAATTTCCCAATGAGCAGGAAGGCAAAATTCCCATAACCAGTGCAGCAAGTCGTTGTCACTATTCTGTTTAGAAATGCAGGTACATATACGGGTTTGCCTATATATTGTATTATATGCTCTCGAGTCTCGACTGTTGATTTTATTATTTTCGGAGCAAAATGCATTGAGAGAGAGAGACCCCTATTGTCGACAAATAAGGGACAGCTGTTGTAAACCGTTACTACTCACATATGCACATACACACACAAACTAATATACTAAATGTATTGATTTTGGCATACATATATTTATAATTATTTTTTTTTTTTTACTGATAAAAATGATTTTTTTTCTTTTCCCCTTCTCCTTTTTTCCATTTTCACACTATTTACGATTATGCAAATAGAAATAATAACATTTCAGATATTTTAGAAATTAGAAAAAAATCATTAAATATTTTTCACTATATTTAATTAATTATTGATTATTTATCATTATTCAATTAATTGTTAATTTTTCCAAAAATGTATTATTATAACATTTTTATTGATAGAAAATTATTTTAAATTAATATTAATTAATTGTTATTTATTTTTCGTTATTAATTATTTTTCATTAATATTTAAAATTAATTATTAATTATTTTGTTACAATTAATTATAATATTTATATTAAATAAATATGTACAAAAATTTTTTTTTCTAATTAATTGATTCGAGAAATTTAAAATCCAAAAATGTATGGCTTAAAAAATTTTTAATAAAAATTAATATAGCAAATCAAAATTTTTCCAAAATTAGACTTGGAACAAATTTTATAAAACAAATTTTTTCGCAAATTTGATTTTGAAAAAAAATTAATTCCAAAATGTAAATTTTCAATTTAAAAAAAAGAATAAAAAAAATTTTTTTTGACAATTTTTGTATAAATAAATAAATAAAATGAAAAAATTTATATCAATTTTAAAAAATTAATTTTTATAATAATATATTTTGAAATAGATTTAAAAAGAAATTTTTTAGGTAATATAAGAAATTTAACAAAAATATTTAAAAGACATATTATCACTTTGACAAGTTTACCTTTAATAATTTTTTATATTTGAGTAAATTTTTTCAAAATTTAAAAAAAAATTTAATTTTGATATTTTTATTTTAAATATAAACGCGATATGAAAAAAGAGACCTAAGAAGCAAACGATTTATAGGTTATGTTTACGACAATTTTAATCTTGATTAAAATTTCCTTTTTATTCGCATGTAAAATGTAAAAGGGAACCTTTAATAATCAAGAGATTAAATAATCGTAAACATAACCTAAAATTTGATTCGTTTGCTTCTTAGATCCCTTTCTTTATATATTGAGTCACATATATTTTATAAAATAAATTACATATTTATTTATATATATTATAAAAAAACTATATAAATTGAAAAAATTGAAAAACACTCTAAAAATAAAACTTTTGTTTAAAAAATTACATTACAAGAAGAAATGTCAAATTTTCTACAAAATTTTTGTTTTTTAATATTAATCATAAACCATAAAGTTTTCTCTCTATATTATCTCAAAGAAATTTCCATATAAGGAAATCAAATTCGGAGCCAGTGATCACGTGACACGATTGAAGCGCCACAGGATTCAAGTGGCGATTCAGTGAATTTCAATAAAGTGACGAGATATCCCCTCACATTTCGCAGTGCTTCACATTGCTTTTTGGTGAAAAAAAAAAAATTTTTTTCTTTTGTGAAAAGTGCCCGGTTTTATATATTTATAAAAATTCAACTGTAAATCTCCTAGAGATTCACAATGGTAAGTATTTTTATTTCAATTTTTTTAAAATCAATATTCAATACAAGAATTATTTATTTTATTTTCTAAGAATTATTTTACTTCCTAAGAATTTGTTTGTGACAATGATTTTTCATATTCTCTTTACGCACGTGTTTGCTTGTTTTATTTCTAATGATATAGTGAAAATAATCATGTTTATACAAATATTCATATAAGATTGAAAATAATTTTCATCTTCTATTGTTAATATTCAATTATTTACTCAGAGAAAATGATTTTTATTGCTTCAAATTATACATTTGCTTTTTGGAGCATTTTCATTATTTTGAGGTTGGTTGACACTATATTTAACCGGAAAAATATTTTTTTTTAAACAATTTTTCTTTTGATATTTATAATGAAAATTGGAATTTTAGGTTAATTTACTTTTTTTCGATTATTTTTTACGACCTTGATTTTGCTTTTGTTTAATTATTTTTTTTTATGAATTATATTTTTATATTATTATAAGCGGTTTCTCACTTTACAGTTTTTCAAAAAAAAAAAATAATAATAATAAAAAATAGAAAATAATTTTGTCAATTTGCAATTTTTAACAGTTTTCTTTTTTGAAACTTTCTATTACATTTTTTTCGGCTTAGAACATAACCTTAAAAATGATCCTTGACAATCTTTTTCAATAAAATTTTAATATTACGAGATTATTTTTGAATAAAATTTTAAAACATTAGTATTTTAATCTGAAAAAACAATTTATGCTTTTTGTTATTAACCTTCAAATTATAAATAATTTATTAATCAAAAAAGGCCTTTTTTGATTAATAAATTAGTGAAAAAAATATTTATCTGATTAAAATACAAACATTATTGGTACAAATATACATAATTTATTTAATTCAAACAAAAAATTATTTGGTTCAATTAAATATTTATATTTATATTTATATTTAATTCAAAATCATAAATCAATTCAAAATCAAATAAAATTCAATTATTTTTAAAAATTTCAATTCAAAATCTTAAAATTCAAAAAAATTTCTCGACTTTTTTTTGGAATATAAATCGACTAAAACGACTTTTTTTGTGCCTTTAAGTCGATCCGAGGCCTGAAATTTTTATGGTGCAAAATTTTTTAGTATAAAATTTGTTTTTAAAAAATAATAGTTTTTGAATATTTCTAGATAAAAAATGTTTTTTGGAATTTTAAAATTAAATTATTTAAAAAATGTTTTAATTTTTCCTAAATATTATAATTTATTTTTGTACTGAACTAGCAAAATTAAGCACAAAATATAATTTTGAAAAATATTAATTTTTTTTTAAATATTTGTGAATTAAAAAATCGTTGTTTTGAATTTAAAATTTTTTAAACTCAAAAACTCTACTTTTTTCGAAATTTTTGTTTGACATGTATTTTTTTAAAAAGGTTTTGCTTTCTTTTTTTTTGTTTGTATTTCTATTTAGCAACTTTGGAAAACTTTTAAAATTTGATTTTTTTCTTCGCAATATAGGTTTCGTTAAATCCTGTAAGGATTTTAAAAACGAATGCCGAAGAGGAGAAGGCAGAGACGGCCCGTTTGGATTTATTCGTTGGCGCAATTGCAATTGGCGATCTTGTTAAATCCACTCTTGGTCCAAAGGGTATGGACAAAATTTTAGTCGCTCACGGTCGTTCAGCAGGCGATGTTCAAGTGACAAATGATGGTGCAACAATTTTGAAAAATGTCGGAGTCGATAATCCAGCGGCAAAAATTCTCGTCGACATGTCCCGTGTTCAAGACGATGAAGTTGGCGACGGAACAACATCCGTTACAGTTCTTGGTAAAATTTTAAATTTCCAATAAAAAAAAGGAATTAAAAAAAAGAATATTATTTAAATTTATTTTTTTCAAAGAATTTGATTAAAATATTATTGAAAAAAAAAATTAATTTAAAATAAAAATTTTTTGAAATAATTGAATTTCAGAAGATTTTTAATTAAAATTTTAAATTAATTTAATTTTGAAGAGTTTGATTTAAAAATTTAATAAATAATTGAATTTTAGGAGATTTTCAATTGAAACTTTTATAAATTTGAATTAATGAAATTTCTTTTTAGAAATTTCAGATAATAATTGAATTTTAAAGAATTTTCAACTGAAATATGTTCTAAATAATTGAATTTTGATGGAGTTACAGTTAAGATTTTTAGAAATAATTGCATTTTTTGAGATTTCAAAAATTATAATTTTTGCTGTAAATATAAACATTAATTGAAAAACGATTTTAATAATTGAATTTTTGAAAAATTGTATCCAAACTATTGAAATAATTAATTAAACAAAAATAATTATATAGATAAAAATTTGGAAAAAAAATTTTCAATTAAATTAACTGCAATTAATTATTCAATCACTAATTGAATTTGAAAGAGTTCGAGTTAACATTTTTTTTTAAGTAATGAAATTTTACAAGATTTTAAATTGAAACTTTCATAAATTTTAATTGATGAAATTTTTTTTTTTACAAACTTTAAAGAATAATAGAATTTTAGAGTATTTTTAATTAAAAAAACTTTTTATTTCTCTGAATTGTTGAAAAACTGTATTAAAGTAATTTAAAAAAAAATTAATTAATGAAGAATTTTAAATATAATTTTTATAAATAATTGAATTTTAGAGAATTTTCAATTGAAAAATGTTTTAAAAAATTCAATTTTTGATTTTTGAAATTTTCAATAAAAAATTTTAGTAAATTTGAAAAATTGAAATTTTTTAAAAATAATATATAAACAAAAATTTAATTTTAAAGAATTAATAATTAAAAAACGTTTTTGAAATTGAATTTTTGAAAAACTTGATTAAAGTTATTATAGAAATAATTAATTTAAAAAGAAATGGAAGTTAAAAATTTAAGAAATAATTAAGTTTTGAAAGAGCAATAGTTAAAATTTTTGTAACTAATAATTGAATTTGAGAAGATTTTTAATGAAAATTTTCGTAAATTGAAATTTCTTTAGATAATTTATAAGCTTTAAACAATAATTAAACTTTGAAGAATTTTTGAATTAGAAAATGTTTGAAATAATTAAATTTTCGAAAATATTGATTAAAATTATTAAAATTAAATTATTCAACAACTTTAATTTTAGATAGAAAATTTAGAAATAATTGTATTTTAGAAGAGTTTAAGTTAAAATTTTTCGAAATAATAATTGAATTTCAGGAGATTATTGAAACTTTAATTTTGAATTGATGAAATTTTTTTTGAAAAACTTTAGACAATAATTAAATTTTAGTGGATTTTTAATATTGAAAATTGTTTAAAAATCATGTGATTTACGAAGAATTTGTTTTAAATTATTGAAAATAATTAATTTTGCATACAATTCAGGTTAATATATATTTTTTTAATCAATTTAAAAAAATAAAAAAAAGTCGTATAATCCGAGACCTGTTATTGAAAACTTGAAAAAATTTTCATTAGGATCAGGGAAAAAATTGTAATTTTAACTGAAAATCAGGGAAAAACAAAATAATATTTTTCTGTCAATCCTGAACAATTTTCGTTAATTTTTTTTTTATCATTTTATTTATTTTTGTTTTATTGTAGCTGCCGAATTATTGCGAGAGGCGGAAAAATTGATTGATCAAAAAATTCATCCACAAACAATAATTGCTGGTTGGCGAATGGCCGTTGAAGTTGCACGTACAGCGCTTCAAAATGTTGCTTCTGACAATTCAGCTGATCACGAACGTTTTCGCGAAGATTTAATGAATATTGCACGAACAACATTGAGTTCAAAAATTCTCTCGCATCATAAGGAGCATTTCAGTAAATTGGCTGTCGATGCAGTGACACGTCTCAAGGGTTCGGGTAATCTATCAGCAATTCAAATCATCAAGAAACGTGGCGCAACACTCGCTGATTCTTTTCTTGACGAAGGATTTTTGCTGGACAAAAAACCCGGTGTTCATCAGCCGCAAAAAATCAATGACGCCAAGATTCTTATTGCAAACACTCCCATGGATACCGACAAGATTAAGGTAAAATTATAGAAAAAGAAAATTCTTTACAAAATTTAGAAAAAATTCTTCTCTATAGTGAATTTTAATATATTTTATAGTTTATAATTATTTTTTTTATAATAAAAATTATAATTTTTTGTAGGTTTTCGGCTCGAGAGTTCGTGTTGATTCAATGGCGAAAATCGCTGAATTGGAATTGGCTGAAAAAGAAAAGATGAAGGTAATTAATAATTATTCTTTTTTTTTTGAAAATTAAATTAAAAAAATTTTTGAAATTGTATTTTAATAGTGAAAAATCAATTTTTACTAAATATTAAAAATATAGGTATTTATTTACCTTTTTTTTCAAAGAAATATCGAAAATATGAAAGAAGAAGGAGAAAAAGAAGACAAGTATTTAATAATAATTTAATATTCCAGGATAAAGTAGAAAAGATTTTAAAACACGGCTGTAATGTTTTTATAAATCGACAATTGATTTACAATTATCCCGAGCAATTGTTCGCTGACGCCGGTGTCATGGCCATTGAACATGCAGATTTTGATGGTATTGAACGTCTCGCCCTTGTTACTGGCGGGGAAATTGTCAGCACTTTTGACAATCCCGAATTGGTTGCACTTGGAAAATGCAAAACCATCGAACAGGTATAAATAAAAAATATAAAACTAAATACAAAAAATACAAAATGCAAAAATTAAAAATACAAAATACATAAAATGAAATTAAAAGAATAAAAAAAAATGCAATAAATAAAAATACAAAAACTAAATAAATACAAAAATTTAGAATACAAGAATACAAAATACAAAAAATTAAAAATATAAGAATACAAAAATTAAAAATGCAAAAATACGAAAAATGAAATACGATTTCGGTCGATTTGCAGGTGATGATTGGTGAGGACACTCTTTTGCGTTTTTCGGGCGTTCCTCTTGGAGAAGCTTGCACTGTTGTAATTCGAGGAGCAACTCAGCAAATTCTCGATGAAGCCGATCGTTCTTTGCACGATGCACTTTGCGTTCTTGCCGCAACTGTTCAAGAATCGAGAATCGTTTACGGAGGCGGTTGCAGCGAAATGGTGATGGCTTGCGCTGTTATGAGAGCCGCTGCAGCAACACCAGGAAAAGAGGCTGTTGCAATGGAAGCTTTCGCTAGAGCATTGTCCCAATTACCAACTGTTATTGCCGATAATGCGGGTTTTGATTCCGCACAATTGGTCAGCGAACTCAGAGCTGCTCATAATTCCGGAGCATCCACCATGGGTTTAAGTATGTATTTAAAAAAGACTTTTAATTTTATTATTTACCTTTTAATATTATATAAATATTAAGGGACCGCTGAAATTTCAATTTTTCAAAATTAAGGTTCTTTAAGGTTGTTAATTTTTTTTTTCCAACAATATTGAATATTTCAAACTGTAATGTACTATGGGAAATTGAAAAACAATTAATTCATTAATAATTTTTGAAAAAAAACTCGAAATTTTCAAAAACTAAAATTTTTAACTTCTGTCACAATTTTTATTATTTTTTATTGCAGATTTTTTTATACACTTTTTTATGATTTTGAAAAATCAATCGTATGGATTTTGAAAAAATTGTCAAAAATTACCTACTTTTTTTTCACAACAAGACCAATTATTTTTTTGTTTAAATTTTATCAATTATTCTTTAAAAATTGAAATTTTTCCACAATTTTTATTGTTTTTTTAGGAGCAATTTTTTTTAGGTTCTCTTCTCGATTCTGAACAATCAATCGTTTGGATTTTTAAAAATTTTAATATTTTCAAAAAATATAATTTCTAAAATGGTTAAAAATTATTTTTAAAAATTTTTTTAATAAATTACAATAATTTTAGATCCGAAATAATGCCAGAAAAAAAATTGACACCCCTTAACAACATTAATTTCGATGAGTTGAAATTTCACCTGTCCCTTTTTTTAGACCGTAAAATTAAGTTTTTTCTTAAATTCTCACTTTTTTCAGTAAATTTCTCAAATTTTCTTCTTTTTACAAACCTGATAAAATTATTGATTTTTCCCTCAAATTATTGTTTTTTTTTATTTTTATTTTTGAATTCCTAAAATAAGCTATTTTTCTAAATTTCTTCTTTTCTGAGATTTTTTATTTTCCTAAATTTTCGATTTTCTGTTCATTTTTTAAAAAATTTTATTTTTTAAAACAAATTTTTCCTCAAATTTTCCTTTTTTGATTCCTTGATTGAATATCTAAAGTTTATTTATATATATATTAATTTTTTTACAAACGGAGACCAAAATTCTCTTTTTTTAAGAATTTCGAAAATTTTCCTTTTAATTGTATTTTTTATTAAAAAATTTTTTTTTTGTTTTTGATAAATAATAACAATGCTTTGATTAAACATTTAAGCGCGAATTTTAATTGGGGCGAGAATAAAATTAATTAAACGAGAATTCTGTTGAATAAAAATTTATTTAAATTAAAATTAAATTTAATAAAAATATTAATATTTAATTAAAAAAAATATATGAATTTTTTAAAATAATAATTCTGTTAAATATGAATTTAATTAAATTAAAATATTATAAAATGTATAAAATTATGGAAATTTTGTTGAATATAAATTTTTAAATGAAAATTTGACAATTTTCCAGCACTACTAATTTATGATACTAAAGTTGACAATGTTTAAGACGGTCATATTTATGTGTAATTTAAATTCTAACGAATTTAATTGAATAAATATTTTATTTCTATTAATTATTGTTATTTGATATTAAAAATAAATTTTAATAATTTTAATTATTTTTAATTTTTAATAATAAGAATAATTGCATTAGAATTTATCAAGAAATTTTATATCTAGATAAAATTTCAAAAATTTTAGGTTTTTAAAAAATTATTAAAGTTAATCTTTTAAAAAAAATGTCAAGTCTGATTTATATGCAAATTGTTTATGAATTCAGAATTTTGATAAAATTTGTCATTTTTTCAAAATAAGATACTTCAATTGAAAATTGGTGAATTTTTAACCTAAAATTATTTTTAAATAATAATTGAATTTATGAACAACTTGATAAAAATTATGTAAATTTGAATTGATGAGGACTTTTTTAAAAGAATTTTAGTCAATAATTGAATTATTGAGAAGTTTTAATTGCAAAATGTTTTAAATAATTGAATTTTCAAAGAATTTCATTAAAATTATTAAAAATAATTTCGCAAATACAATTTTTACATGTATAAATTTTCAAATTAATTGAGTTTTGGAAGAACTACAGTTTGTACTAAAAAAAAAAAAAAAATTCATATAATAACTTGTGACAAATATTGAAATTTTCTCTTTTTGCAAGTTTTCGTTGCTATTTGGACTTTACCCTATAAATATTGTTTATTTCTTTATTTTAATTTTTTTATTTTCTTATTTTTCTACAGACATGGAACGAGGTGAAATTGGATGCATGAAAAAACTTGGCATCACTGAATCATGGGCTGTAAAAAGACAAGTGCTATTGAGTGCAAGCGAAGCGGCAGAAATGATTCTTCGCGTTGACAATATTATGCGCGCAGCACCCAGAAAGCGCGTCAAGGACCGTGGACGTTGTTAATTTACGTTCAATTACAACTTCATTATTTTTTTTGCATTTTCACTGCTGCTTTTGTTTCTTATTATTTTTTTATTAAATCAAAAAAAAATAGTATTGTCACGCTAATGCTCGTAAGAATATTGTTTATATGAAATACTGTTAAATTGCATTTTGGTGAATTTTTCTTGCAAAATAATTTGTTCAAAGTCTCTTTGAACATTTTATTTTGAGGAATGATCTTAAAAAAGAAGAAGAAGGAGAAGAAGAAGAAGAAGAATTTATAAAAAAAAAACAAAATAACAAAAATAAAATAAGATCATTCACCAAGATGCAATATATTCAGAATTTTTAATAAGCGTCTCTTTTTATAACAAAAGAAAAAAAACACAATTTAATATTAATAAATACTTGTACCGTTGAATTATTGTCTTTATTTTTTGCCCCTTATTTTCTTTAATTTTTTGTCACTTGATTTACGTTTCAAATTTTCCGACTTTCATTCAAGTTTCAAAGTTTACGAATTTCAATTTCTTCTAATTTTAATTGATTTAAGTTTCAAATTATCAGAATTTACAATTTGTCCAAATTTTAGTTGATTTAATTAAGTTTAAAAATTATTCAAATTTTAATTGATTTGTAAATTTCGAATATATAAAAATTCGAACAATTGAATATTAGGTGAAGTGGAAATTTTGTATATTCAAAAATTCAAATCACTTAAAATTTTGTTTGAATTGTTGTTTAATTTAAATTGTTTTTTAAAAGAAAAATTCTTACGCTTCAAAAAAAGATTTACAAGGTTTTAATAAAAAAAATTTGCCATAAATATTGTTTTCTTTTTTTTTTTTTTTAATACACATAACAATTTCATTACAGACTTAACATAATTAAATGCCTTAGCCATGTGTTTAAATACTTTTTTATTTTTAATTTTTGTTTTTTTTTTTTACTAAAAACGCATTCTATCAATTTTATAAAATATACTAAACTGTTTTTTTTTTGTTCTCAATACTGTGGTATTTTTTTAATATAATTGTGGAAGGAAAGTGTAAAAAAAGAAGATTAAAAAATAAAAGTAAAAAATAGGAGATATTTTCATAGAATGAAAATCGTGATTTTTTTTTGGGTAAAAACAAAAAAACAATTACAATTCCTCGATTTCGATGTCTTTGCTAGAGCCCTTAAAAAATTGATGACAACGACAATGTAAAAAAAAGAAAATTTACCTCCTCAAATTAATCTAAATTTACAATTATAAATAGCAATAGCAAAAAAAAATTTGTTCTCAATTATAAAAATTCTCACGTGAATAAATGCTTTTTTTTTATTCATTCTCTCATATATACGAAGCGACGTCAATATTAAATTTCAAAAAGGCTTTTTTTCGTTTTTTTTTCTTCTATCTACAAAGGTAACTTTTCTCTCTTTTTTTTAATATAATTAATTTTAGAGAACTATTTTTTCTGTCTTTTTTTTTTTAGTAGGCGAAACGCAATTTTGTGTCGTAACCAAGTTTATCGAGATTTGGCGTACATGCATAATTAATCATTGGTGGTGGTCCACACATGAGGACAATTGTGTCCGACGACGGTGGGAACATATGTTCGGATATCATTTCAGCGCTAATGTGACCCGTACTGTAATTCCAACCTTCGCTACTTGTATCGAGTGTGAACCAAAGTTTAAAACGATCAGAATTTTTTTTCGCAATTTCCTCAAGTTCTTTTCGTAGAAGAATATCCTTTTCGGTTTGATTGGCGAACAAAAGTGATGCCTGCGTTTGATCCTTTGGATCCTTGATCATTGCACGAATCAATTGTAACATTGGCGTTATTCCCGTTCCACCAGCCAACATGACAACCTATAATCAATTTTTTTTTTCAATAATTATGATGTTGATATAACTGAAAAAAAAATTTATTTGATTCAAATAATCGATTACTTGACTATTATCAAATAAATATTTATTTGGATCAAATAATTATTATTTGTATGAAATAATTATTATTTGAGATGGTATTTGTTTTAAATACAGAAATTATTGGTTCAAAGACAATTTATTTAATTTAAATAAAAAATTTTTTGGTTCATGTAAATATTTATTTGATAATAGTCAAGTAATCAAGTATTGGAATTAAATAAATTTTTTTTTCAGTGTAGGTTTCAAAAAATGTTTAAGGCTTTTTTCAATAATAAACATAAAAATAAAATATAATAATAAAATAATATAATATGATAATAAATAACCTTTAACTTTTATTGAAACCCGTCAACATCATAATTATTGAAATTTATACAAGTTTTGAAACATTAAACAACATTTCTTTGATATAAATTTTTTTTATAATATTCTATATTATTTATGAAAGAATTGAAATAAAGTTAGTTTGTATTTTTAAAGAAAAAGAAGATTTAAATTTTTTAAAAAAGGCTTTGGTAAAATTTTTAATAATTCAATTAAAAATTTTTTTTAACAATTAGGAATTGCAATTAAATCAAAATTGAAAGTTTTTATGCGTAATCAATTTTTAATAATAATAATAAATAATTTTAAATTATTATGTATTATTATATTAGAATTATTATTAAAAATTTAAACGATTCAGAATTCTGTAGTATGGAAATAAAGAAAAAAGTTAATGCTGAGAAATTATCTTTTATTGCATTTGAATTTGGCACGGGTAAAATTTAAACCAATGAGAACGCTGAAAGTTCAAGTACGATAGTTGAAGTGGCGCTCAACAGAGGGCTTGTCACAATCTCTCTCACAAGCGAGATGCGGAGAGAATAGTATAAGTAGTCGTGGCGAAACAACGACAAAAGAAAACAAAAGAAACAATAAATCAATAATTAGTTTTTCAAATCAAAACACAGCAATAAATCCCATTTTTAATTTTGATAAAGATTTTTTTTGTAATATAGATTCAGTAAAAAATATATTAAAACGGCATAACAATAAAGTCTCGACAGGAATCGACGGGATTCCCAATATCGCGCTTAAAAAACTGTCTAATAGTATAATACGCGATTATGTAATAATATTTAACAATGCGCTAAATAATTCTTATTTTCCTAATAAATGAAAATTGGCAAGAGTGAAAGCACTCGAAAAAAAAGATAAAAACCCTGAACTCCTCAATAGTTACCGTCCTATCAGCTTGCTCTCAAACGTTGGTAAACTCTTCGAAATAGTAATAAACAAATCAATCACAAAAAATTGCAAGGAAAAAGGAATTATTCCCTACGCTCAGTTTGGTTTCCGACCCAGACATTCGACTATTCATGCAATCTCGAAGTTTGCTTCGGGTATTTGTTGGTCGTTAAATAAGGATAAATTTGTTGGCGCATGCCTAATCGACCTGGAAAAAGCATTCGACTCTGTTTGGCTTGACGGTCTGTTTTTTAAATTGCTTAAAAATGGGTTCCCGATTCACTTAATTAAAATACTATGGAATATACTCCATCAAAGAAAGATACAGGTTTTCAATAACAATGAGAGATCGAATTTGACCTTTAAGCTTCATGCGGGACTCTAACAGGGAGCGGTAAACTCGCCAATCTTATTTAATATTTACATATATGAAACATTGAACATGGCCGGGTTAAATACGAACTTAACATAGCAGGCTTAAATAAAACTGAGACGACAAAATCCATAGGATTTGCCGATGACATTGTTATTTTAATACACTTTGAGGTGTATTTTGTGCAAGAATTTGCAATAAAATAGTCTGCCTAAGAAAAATTAAATTTTTTTGGGAACATTTTTATGACATTATTTACCTTAAAGATGTAATATTGGACTTCCTCTACTTGTATCGAGGTGTCATTTTTTTTACACTTTTCGGTGTATTTTGTGCAAAAATTTGCAATAAAATAGTCTGCCTAAGAAAAATTGAAATTTTTTGCTTTTTGGCAACATTTTTATGACAATTTCAAAATTATTATCAGACGTATGTTGAGCTTTAAATGAAAAAAAATTTCTGGGCGCATGCCTAATTGATTTGGAGACGGCACTCGACACGGTTTGGTTGGATGGCCTTTTTTCAAATTATTAAAGAAAAAATTTCCAAACATTTAATAAAAATATTGTGGTTCACACTACGTGGAAAGATGATGTTTGTAGAAGATAAAGGTAAAAAATCAAATTTAACGTTTTCTCTGGAGCAAGGACTCCAACAAGGAGCAGTCAATTCTCCCATGCTATTCAGCATATATATTTGCGACCCGCTAAAGTCCTTTGGTCTATTGGACTCAGCGAATAAAAAAGCTATAGCCTTCGCCGATGATATTATAGCAAACGTAACAGGTAAATTTCCGCAAGAAGTACAAAAAGTATTACAGAATTTGTTCGACGACTTGCTGTTCTGTTTCGATACGTGGAGATTAAAATGCTATGTTAAAAAAAGCGAAACAATACTATTAAGACCGAATGTGAACAAAGTCCACAAAAATATTGTAGAGTCTGGAGGGAGCTTGAAATTAATACTCCTTCCGATCGAAACGTGTATTTAGAAAACAAAAGCACAGTAAAATATTTCGGTATGTGGCTTGATAGTAAATTGAAATTTAAACAGCACGTAAAAATTGCTGTAGAAAAGGGGAAAAAAGCTTATTTTACTGTTAAAAGTCTTTTTCACTCTAGACATCTAAACCCTAAAGCCAAAATCCTCTGTTACATGTTACTGGTCAGACCAGTAGCAACTTATTGCTGCCAGATTTGGTTTAATATCTCGCCCTCAACAATGTAAACGCTTCGAAAATTCGAGAGAGACTGTTTTAGAGCCTGTCTTCAAATGTACAGAAATCCAGAGTCAAATTTCAAAAAATTTTATAGCTGCAAAAAACTATACAATAGCGCAGAAATATCCAGAATAGATTGTTTTATAATAAAATTAATTAGAGACTTCAGAACTCATGCGGCAGATATGCGAGTGAACTCACTGATTTTTGGTCCATATTTTCCGAACCCGCTTTACTTTGAAAAATGTAGAAGATCAGGTTATATCCCTCCAGAAGCGTTTCCATATCTTGATGGCGAAGTATATATTAAAAATAAAGATAATATTCCCAGGATTCATCACACACACCGACATGCCTTTAATAAAAAATTCTAATAAAAGCAGATAATATTGGCTCAAATTGCAGATTTAGTACAAGTTTATCAGACGTCGATATAAAGTACAAACGAGATCTTAAATATCATTGGTGGTTGTCAAACTAAATTAATAATATTAAAAATATTTTATAGCCGTCACAAAAACATTATCAAAGCAAAAATGCAATATTGACAAGTGTGAAACCATCCTATTCAGATCGAAAGCCAACGAAGTTAGCGCCAAATACTCGAAAATATGGCGTAATGTTAAAATCGCGGTTGATAACAACGGAGATAATAGACTTCAACACAAAAGATGTGTAAAATACCTAGGAGTGTGGATGGATGAACAATTAAAGTTCACCAATTATATAAAAACAATGTTAAACAGAACAAGGGCTACTTTTTTAGTAATAGTAAATTATTCTACTGTAAAAAATTAGAAAAAAATGTTAAAATTTTGGGCTATGTTTTGTTAGTCAGACCCCACCTCACTTACGCTTGCCAAAACTAGTTTAACATAAGTGCAAGCGTTAGGTAGCAACTAAGGAGGTTCGAGTCCTCACAGATGCAGTGTACTCGAGCACGCAGCTTATTTTTTCAGTTCAAAATTAATTCAAAAATTGATAATTATTTGTCGACAAATCATATCGATATAATTATCACATGAAACACCTAACTCTGAACCAAGGAGTTTTAATGACATCTAATAGATGTCACTTTGCTGATAAAGTCGAATTCTTCAATTTCGTAATTTTCAATAAACAAATCGGGTCAAATTAATGACGGTAAAGTTAATAAGATTCTTAAAAAACTCAACATTATCGAAGATTCTTCAAGAGTTCCAAATCTTGTCGACACCAATGAACACGAAAAAACAACAAGGACCAATAGATCCCATAAATCAAGAAAATATTATTATGGCTTTAGGTCAATTCAAAATGGAAATAGAAAACAACACAGATTTCATAGCAAGGATAAATCAACAGGAGATGTTATTATAAAATCAAAGTAAAATAATTACAGATCTCCAAACCGAAAACCAAGAACAAAAAAAATGATATTGAAACTACAAAATCAACTTACACAAACCAAAAATGTTAACAGCAAAGCAGAATCAACCAAAGCGCTCCACGAAAACAAATCAACAGACAACAAAACATAGAAATCTCTTCTATCAAAGGAAAACAGCAAGAAAGTAACATCAACACCTAAAAAACAAAACCAATCTGCTTCGAAAAAAAGTGAAATCATTGAAACTATGGACTTCACAACACCACCATTCAATACGAAGAACCAACGTCCTCCACTAATTCAAGTAATTGGCCACTCTAGCCAGGTAAAAATTAATGCGATAAAAAAAATAACACAATTAATTTAGCAGGCTCATTTATGACAAAAAGAACGGGAGAAAACTCCCATGATATTAAGACAGAAAATCCCTTTTGAAAAATGAAAACATAAATTTATACTCAAACACGCCTAAATCAGAAAAATCAAAAGTTCCTTTTAAAACACATAGAAGGAGACTTCTCAGAAGTCGAAATTCTAAACGAATTGAAAAAACAAAATATTAATGAAGTAGAATTCATCAAAGTAGCGCGATATAAAACAAAAAAATCCATTGCAGAAAATAGAATCTTACCAATTTTCGTAGTTCATATCTCTGCAAATAGCAAATCAAATCATCTTGCAAATATTAAAATATCCAAAATGTCTCACCAATAATAAATGTATTGAAGCGACTGTAATAAAAATCAATCTTCCAGCATCCCAATCCCTCTACATAATTTCAATTTATGCGCCCGGTAACCAAAAGAAAGAATTTAAAAATTAACTAGGATCTCTCTTTAACGAATTAAATTTAGACGATCGAGATAATTATTATTTGATAGCAGGTGATCTCAACGCCAGACATCAATCATGGCAAAATAAAAAAAACAACCCTCGCGGATCTTCCTTAAAAAAATGGGTTGATAATAACTCAGTAAAATATAAACTAAATCTAATGAACTCCGATGAACCCTCCTACCCCGCAGGAGAATCTTACCTAGACCTCTGCTTAGCAGATTGCCGAATATGTAAAATTTAAAAATTTAACAAACAATATTATTCGATACCGATCACAATGCTCTAAAATTTAATATATCAATTTCAGATTGCACACAATTCGAATTTAACACACCAAAAGTAAATTACAATTTCGATAAAATAAATTGGCAAACATTTAACAAAGCAATCCTAAATGAAACAATAGAAATACCTAAAGATCGTAACCTCTCCATTGACTAAATAGATGAAGGCTTAACATTATTAAATACAGCAATATCAAAGGCAATAACTACAGCAGTACCAAACATAAAAAAAATCAACCAAACATCAAACCATATAAACAATAAAACTAAAAAACTACAGAAACTAACACAAATTAACGCACTCAGAAAAGCAGGTTATAAAAAAATTAACCTCTTCTATATGATTACCAAAAAAACTCTCTCAGCAATTAAAATTAAAAGTAAAGAAGAAAGTAGTAAAGTTATATCACAAAACTGAGAAAAAAACTTAAAAGTATACCACCAAATGACCCGACCAAATCACTTCCACAAATAAACAGATTATTTAGATCAAAAAAAACAATTACCAATTGATACACTAAAAATTCACAATTCAAAACAACACTTAATACATAAAGCTGACATACAGGCCTCAACACTTCACACAGACAATAACAATTTTTTCACAATATCAGACCCGATTGACAAGTTTAATTTATTAGGATCACATTTCGAAAACACACATACTCAAAACGATGATTTAGGTAAAAAGGGACACAAAACAATAATTAGCAAACATGTTGCTGTAATAAAAAACAAAATTCTATTTGAAAAAATAAACAACAACACAATAGTAACTTTTTCCAAAACTTTAACATCTGACAATCCCCAACAAAATGAAATTAATAACTTCTTCACCTCATATCTAGATCTGGCAAAAATATTCAGAAAACTAAACAACAAAAAATCAACAGACTTAGACAGGGTCCCAAACATAATATTGAAAAATTTACCACCAAGAATAATACTACAATATACAATTTTATTCAATAACGCACTTAACCATGGCTATTTTCCCAAAAGATGGAAAATTGCTAAAGTAATCGCTTTAAAAAAAGGTAAAGATTCTAGCGACCCTTCGAGTTACCGCCCTACAAACCTTCTTCCTAATATAGGGAAAGTTTTCGAAATAGTAATAAACAACTCAATATCTTCTTTTTGTGAAGAAAACAGTATAATCCCAAACGAACAATTCGGATTCAGATTTAAACACTCAACCATTCACGCCATCAATAAATTCACCTCGGACATATGCTGGGAAGTAAACTCAAACAATTGTGTAGGAGTGTGTTTTATAGACATAGAAAAGGCATTTGACACAGTATGGTTAGAAGGTCTTTTCTTCAAATTATCGAAAAAAAATTTTCCCTTTTACCTCATAAAAACCATATGGAACATGGTTTATGACAGAAAATTCACAATTACGGACGGCTCAAATTCATCCTCAAAAATATTTATCGTAAAAAATGGCCTGCAACAAGGAACAGTAAATTCACCTTTACTATTTAATATTTACACAGTCGACTTCTTAAAAGCGTTTAATCTTAACAACACCCATCATAAAAAAGCAATCGCATTTGCCGACGACTTACTATTATATTCGACAGGATCTAAAGTAACAGAAGTAAACAAGAATATACAAACTTTATTCGAAAATATTAAAGACTATTACTACACTTGGAAATTAAAGATTCTAACACGGACACGAAAAAAAACTGGAAAGCATTCCAGCTAAAAGAAAGCACTCACTCTAATATATTGATTCAACATAAACAATTAGTCAAATATTTAGGCATACAACTAATACAGACTCAAATATGATGAACACATATTTATACAACTTGATACAAAAAACACATTTAATGAATTAGCACACATGTTTTATTCGAAACACATACATAGAAAAATCAAAATTCTATTTTACTTATTACTAATAAGGCCTATTATAACATATGGTTGCCTAATTTGGTATAATATCTCACCAGCATCAATGGAAAAAATAAGACTTTTCGAAAGATACTGCCTTAGAACATGTCTTAATATGTTTAGAACACCTTATTCAAACCATAGAAAATACTACAAAAACAAACAATTAGTCGACAACGCTAACATCAACAGAATAGATACTCACATTCTCAGCCTTTGTAGAAAACACTTCTCAAAAGCATCTACATTAAAAGTAAATGATCTTATATCACACCTCTTCTATCCCCAACAATTATATTTTGAAAAAGCAGCACAAAAAGGCTTCACACATTGACTATTACATCAAAGCTCTGTCGTCTGGCTACATTCCACACGAGGCATTCACCTATTTTGATTTTAAAGGATATATACAAGATACAAACAACGTTCCTTACATGTATCATATCAAACGACACGCCATAGTCAGAACAATTACATACATACCCAAAAACAATTGTAATCCCAACGACGCTGAAATTAAACACTCCATAAACCTACCAAATTGCGATAAAAAAGAAACTATACAAAAAAGAAAAGAAAAATTCGAATGGCTCAACGAACAATTTTGGACTGAATAATCTAAATTAATATAATTCATTATTTTCCATTTTACCATATAATATTTTTAACAAAAATTATGTGACAGTTTTTATCTTTTTTTTAGTTTTATGATAGTACAATGTACATCAAAGTTATTTTTTCTGTCCATTAATCTTTAATTATACCTACAGCCTATTCCATAATAAAGTTGTTGTTTACAAAAAAAAGTGGCTAGGATACCGTGTTCGAAATGATAGTTAATAAATCCATAACCAAATTCACTTTCGATAACAAAATTATTCGAGATTCACAGTTCGGTTTTAGGTTCGGTCATTCTACAGTCTAGTGGCTAGGATACCTGGCTTGGTATCAGGCACAAGCACTCAACAGTTCACGCAATTTCAGAACTATTATCAGACGTATGTTAAGCTTTAAATGAAAAAAAATTTGTGGGGGCATGCCTAATTGATTTGGAGAAGGCATTCGACACGGTTTGGTTGGATGGCTTTTTTTCAAATTATTAAAGAAAAAATTTCCAAAACATTTAATAAAAATATTGTGGTCCACACTACGTGGAAGGATGATTTTTTTAGAAAATAAAGGCATAAAATCAAATCTAACGTTTTCTTTGGAGCAAGGACTTCAAAAAGGAGCAGTCAATTCTCCCATACTATTCAGCATATATATTTGCGACCCGCTAAAGTCCTTTGGTCTATTGGACTCAGCGAATAAAAAAGCTATGGCCTTCGCCGATGATATTATAGCAAACGTAACAGGTAAATCTCCGCAAGAAGTACAAAAAGTATTACAGAATTTGTTCGACGACTTGCTGTTCTGTTTCGATACGTGGATATTAAAATGCAATATTAAAAAAACGAGAACAATAATTTTAAGGGTAGGTCCTAGTAAGGCAGCACCATCTATATCGAAACTAAAATTTTGGATAATTATTTACAATATTTACTTGAAAGCAGGATAATAAAATACTTTTTCCTTTAGGATAATTGATTATTGTCAAGAAATAGATCAAGAAATATACCAGCTAAAACTTTTTTTGAGTTAAAATAATGAAAAAAAATTAATGACGATAAATTAAATATAAGCATATTTTTTTACGAAAACTTTTAAGATATTTTCTCGGAAATAACAAAAAAGAATGCAATTTTCATTTGGAGAATTAATAAACACTAAAAAATATACCAGCGAAGATTCACCAATTACGAAAATAATAAAAAAAACTTTTTTTTAACATAACGTTCTGCGTTCAGAGTGCCCCATCATCGTACAAACATTGGTGGAAATTCACCTCTAACGCGCGTATTTAGGGAAGCGAATAAAGCGAGCGAGATTGACTTTTTTGATGGAGCAAGTAACAAATTTCTAAAAACACTAGCGGATTACGTAAAAACCACATCTTAAAACTGTTCTTTAGATTGGATTACATCCATGACCTCTTTTTTTATTATGTAATACTTTTATTATTATTAAAGGGCATGTTATTTTTGTAAGCCTGTTTACATGTATAAATAAATAAATAACATATCGACACTATTTTTACTGTTTTTGACAGCCATTTGGTAGATAATAAATGTCACAAGTTATTTCGTTATTCTGCCAACAGGAGGAGATTGGCGCTGTTGCTAACAAATACAAATATATTATTTGCCAAATGGCTGTTAAAATCAGTAAAAATAGTGTCGATATGTTATATTAAAAAAAGGTTTTTTTGTTATTTTCGTGATTGGTGAATCTTAGCTGGTATATTTTTTAGTGTTTATTAATTCTCCAAATGAAAATTGCATTCTTTTTTGTTATTTTCGAGAAAATATCTTAATAGTTTTCGTAAAAAAATATGCTCATATTTAATTTATCGTCATTAATTTTTTATCATTATTTTAACTCAAAAAAAAGTTTTAGCTGGTATATTTCTTGACAATAATCAATTTTCCTAAAGGAAAAAGTTTTTTATTGTCTTGCTTTCAAGTAAATACTGTAAATAATTTTCCAAAATTTTAGTTTCGATATAGGTGGTGCTGCCTTACTAGGACCAGGCCTTAAATACTAGAATTACCAATTCGCCGAATTTTTATTTGCAAAAAATTTTTATAAAAATTGACCGCAACGACTTTATGTAAAATATACTGTTTTTTTTTATAAAATATAGAAATTTTATAATTTTTTTGGTTCTGTTTTTTTTAATCCAACTTTTACGGCTTGCTTTTTAATAAAACAAAAAATTGTAATTACCTTCTTTACGTTGTATTCAACGGGAGGTTCTTTCCTTAATAATTTAATTGTAAATTTGCCTTCGCCTTTATAAACAAGACGTCCAGATGGTCCTCGAAAATCAACAGTGTCCGAAACGGATAAATTTTCCAAATATTGAGACATTTTTCCCCCCTCAGGGAATTTTGGATGTACATTTTTGAAATATACCTGTGAAAAAAATAATTATTGAAAATAATTTTTTAAAAAAAGTTTGTATTCAGCAAATTTTGTAATAAAATAAGAATTTTTGTATAACGATAATTCAAATTTGATTTGTCGTTACACAGGCCTCGGATCGATTTTAAGGCACAAAAAAAGTTGTTTTAGTCGATTTATATTAAAAAAAAGTAGAAAAAGTCGATATTTTTTATTTTAACAAAATTTAATTGGTTAATGAATATTTTACTCTAAATAACTAATGTTTTATTTAAATAGGACAAATTTCTAAAAAAAATTCTTAAAGTTCCATTTTTATAATTTTTTTAAGCCTGATTTAAGCAATTTATTTGAATTAAAAATTTTATCATAGTTTTTAGTTTTGATGACCAAAAAAAATTTCAGGCAATACTTAATCAAGTTTTACAGATTTTTAAATGAAATTTTTTTTTTAAATAACAATTTTGGAAGAGTTAAAGTCGAAATTTTTGGAAATAATTGAATTTCCAGTGATTTTTAATTTAAAATTTTTGATGATTTCACTAAAAAACTTATTAAAAAATTGCAAACAATCATACAATAATTTGAAAACTTTTTAAGTGAAAAATGGTTTCAGATAGTTGAATTTTCGAAGAATATTATAAAAATCATTCAAAATAATTGCAAATAATTAAATTTCAAGTGATTTTAAATTAAAAATTTTTGGTAATTTTATTTGCTAATTTTTTTTAAAAATTATAAACAATTATTAAATTTCATAAAAATTTTAAATGAAAAATAGTTTAAAACAAGTCATATTTTTGAAAAAAGTCGTATAATCCGAGGCCTGAAAGGTGAATAAATTGAAATGAATTTTTTTTTTTTACTTTAACGACTAGATCAACGTATCCTTTATCGTCATCACTCGATACAGGCGTATAGGAACGAATAACAACTTCGTCGTTAATTTTTGCTGTTAAATGCACATGTTGACCAATTGGAAGTCCCAAAACATGTTCTTCGGATGGAAGGCCAAAACGAAATTTCCTCGTGTCATGACTAATAATTTCTTTTTTAATCAATGGAAGACTGTATTTAACTACAGGATCCTCTAAAAGTATTTTTTGTTTCTTATTTTTACCAGGTACATATAAGAGGTAAAGCTTTACTCCTATTCCTATAATAACAACTGCTCCAACTGCCGCCAAAACTGGTAAAACCTGTGAATTTGCAAAATTTGACATTAACTTCATAGTAAATTTTTTTTTTTTTTTAAATAAATGTCCGAACTTGTATATATCAAAATTTCTACTCTCGAAATCTGAATTAGTAAAAATATTTAACTAATTCCAATTAAATTTTTTTTTTAAATTAGTAAAAACAAAAATTTTTTTTTACTAATCTGCAAAAAAAAATATTGTTAAGAATAAATTCTTAATATTTATATTAAGAATTTTCCTTTTGAAATTAAGTAATATAAATTAAGTCATAAAAAAATTTCTGATAAGATAAAATGCCTTTTACGATATAGACAAACAACAGAATATTATAAAGTTCATCAGGTTAGATATATAATGAATATTATAAACAGATAAAAAAAAAATAAATGAAAAAAGTATAACTAGAATTTTCTCCAATATGAAAACTAGTTTCAAGGATTTTTATAGATTTTATTTATAAAATACTAAATAAATTCGAATTTATTGAATAATTTATAAAAATTTAGAACAAACAATTTTTATTACTTTTTGTATCAAAGAATTTAACTAATAAAAATTGTAAGTTTAATTTAAATCACTTAAATAGAAATAAAATTTTAATACCATTTATGATTTTTTTTTTTACTAAAATTGTACGTTTTATTAATTTTTAATTTTTCTTTAACTGAATTTTAATTCACAAAATATTTAATATCTCAAAAAATAATAATTTTATAATTATATATTTAATTTTTACATTAATAAATAATAAAATTATAATTGTATTATTTTTATTTTTATCAATAAAATAAAATTAATTTCTATTATTTTATTTTATAAAATATTTGAAAAATATAAAATTATAATTTATTAATCTAATAATAATTTTTATATATATTCTTTATTGTATTATAAAATCTTTAAATTTAATTAATATTTCTTTTTAATATTAATAATAATTTTTCGAGAACTTTCGCAGTTATGATGTTTGTTTATTGATACAGTTTATAATTTACTAAAAAATATTTCTTTTTATTTAAATTTAATATCTTTCTTCTTTTTCTATTATTTTTCACATTGAGTTACTTATGAATATCTTCTCTCTCTCTCTCTTTCTATTATTCTCGAAATTATATTTCTCGTAATACAAACCCATTTCTTCATTATGTATTAATATTTATTAATTAATAATTTTTCAAAATAATTTATTATAATTTTATATGTAAACTTTTGACTATTGAAATACCATTTCAAGCAGGAAAAAATATTTCGATAATATAAAGTGGACATTTTTTTTTAATCTTATTTTTAATAGTTGCGACATTTAAAAAAATTAATTTTTTTTTGTTGGATCACTTGATAAATTTTTTCCATAATTAAATAAAAATAAAAATATCTAAACTAATACCCATTTGAAATAATAAAAATTTAATTTAAAATTTACTAACTTAATTTTACTTTAAAAAAATATTAAAATGCGCAAATATAAAATATTTTAGCATTAAACATTATTACGTAAAATAGCAGAATGCAAAACGGTTTGAATTTATATAGATTTATTTTGAGGTTAGAATTCCAACAATGAGAATAGAATTTTTCTCATAAAAAAGCAAAATAATTGTCAATAATATTAATATATTTAAGAGAGGTAATTTAAATAAAATCAATGTTAAATCGAAAATAATTATGTAAATTGTAATTTATTATACATTACCAAAGATCTTGAACTTGTCATCGAAAAAACTAAGTTGCGCCCAAACCCAATTTTATACACACGTGGTCACGGTCACACTTTCTGTTTCTCTCTCTGTCTCTCTTTCTAGAGAAATTATTTCCGCGTGTGTATATATGTTGACGAAGGTCAAGATCGATAGAAATATACGAGATTCTAAATTTCTGAATAAAAATTATTTTTTAATTTTTCTAAAATAATGACAAAATTTATTCAAAAGGTGCGAAACTCGCACGATCAATGATGAAAATATACGTGAAAATTTCACCGCAAGGCATAATAATACTCATCATATATATAAAAGAGACTATAGAAAGCAGCAGAAGACGCCGGCAGCCAGGAACGGCTAGAAAATTTATTATTAGAACCATTTTCTAGGTGCACGTTTGTTATTTTAAAATAAAACAAAGTTAAATCCGGTGTATTATTAACGTTCGAACAAATTTAAACCGTTTAACATTTAAAATATTGCATTCATTAAAATAGCGACAAAAAAATTTAATTTTTTCAATAAACATTAATATTATAATTTTTATTTATAAATTCTTAATTATAATTAAATAAAATGCCTTTTATTATTTTAAATTCAGTAAATAAAAATTACAACAAAAAAAAAAATTGGAAAAAATGATCCAAATAGGTTATATAAATTTTTTTTCAAAATCAAGTAAATAATTGACTAATTATAATTATATATTATTCTAATTTACATAAATTATTTTTAGTAAAAAAAATATATTCCATTTCTAGGAAATGAATTTTCTTCGAATTTAGCGGGGAAAAAAATTCTCCCTCCTCTAGCGGGAAAAAGAAGAACTGTAATATCAGTGTAATTGTTTATCGTTTATAATTTTACGACCTTCGAACACAATTAAATTCAATGAGATATATATTATTCATGTTAAGAAAAATTAAATTTCAAAAGATTCTTAATAATTTAAAAAATTTAATACAGTTTCCCTACATTAATTAATGGGAAAAATATATAAGAGAAAAACAATTTATAACCTAAAAAAATTTATAACGAATATAGAATCTAAAATTAATATTTCGGGATTATATATTAATTATTTAATTTAAAATTGTTTCCACTTTGAGAAAAAAACTAGAATTTTTTTTTGAAGGAACAATTTTTTTTTAAATTTTTTTTAGAAATTTAATTTACATACCTCTGTATTCATCTTTCAAAATTAATCCTTATTCCTTGGATTTACAATATATTTTTTTTACAGTTTTTCTTATTATCTTTTCGTACAAATTCACTTTAAAAAAAAACAATAAAAATCGCAATACACTACAGCAATTGTTGTAAATAATAAATAAATAATGACATTTAATTGATTGTAAATTGAATAAAAAAAAATTAACGACTAAAATGGACGGCTGCGTTGACTGTACAACTAATATACGTGTGGGATAACTTAAGTTGATACTAAACGATGTAGGCTCATCTTTATCTCGCTTTTACATCGTTAAAAGTATTCGAGCGAGCAAAAGTTGAATTGAAAAACAATTCCCCACCATGTATACGTATGTCAGATGATATAAATGTAAATATTAAATTTTTTTTAAAACTCTGGTAACGTGATTATTCATATCTATATTTAAAATTCAAAATTATAATTACTACAAATGTAGAAAATACAGATTATTATTAACGTTATTATTCAAGAGTATATTAAATTTAATACTCTTTTCAAAAGAGAAAATTTTCAATTTTTCTTCGATTTTTAAAATTATTTTAACTGAGATATCGATTTAAAGTGGTGTAAATTTTTAAGGGACAATTTTTATTTAGAAAAATAATTTTTATAAAATAAATAATTAAAAAAACAATTTTTCAAACTAACAAATTTTTTTTAAATAATATAAAAAAAATTTGAAATGATAAATTTAAAAAGAAACAATAAAAAAAAAATTTTTTTTCTAATGATAAATGTAAAAAGAAGAGTGTGTATTGTAAAGAGTGGGGACTATTGCACATGTCCTTTAAAACTAATACATAAGCAGGTGTGGTCAGATTAATTAGTCGCTACTCAAAGTGATAGCACGATTAGTATATTGTCTTCCAATAAGACTCAGTGAAGCTTTGGAAGGATTGATTATCTCCAAGTTTTTGTACTTTGCTTGTTAAATAAATAAAGTAGGAGAGACCGTGGTTACTTGGCGCACTTTTTACTCTTTGTTGTGTAACTCACTCATTTTTGCTTTTTTTAAAAAGTTAACATATAGAAAACTTGTTGTAACATATCAGCTTTAATTAAAAAAAAAAGAAAGTTGAAATATATTTAATACTTATATTTTTATACCACTTTATTTGAAGCTGTGTAAAGCGCGCTTGCAAGACTTAACAAAGTAAGTCTTGTACTGTAATTTTACAATAAAATTATTTTAAATTTAAAAATTAGAAAATTTCATTTAAATTAAATGAAATCGTAAAATTACCAAAAAATATATATTTTTTTTATAATAACGCTGTGAATATTTAAAAACCATTATTCGGTTAAATTTTTTGAATAGGATTGTTATTGGTGCTTATTAATGTGTAAATTTCATATAATCAACTTCATTTTATTAATATTTAACGAAATTCTCAAATAATCGCGCCACCAAATCCCGAATGTACTTTTGAAATATTTATTAATTTTTTATAAAAACTGTTAATATAAATCAAAAAATTTTTTTTGTTTCTTAATAACAAATGTATAGAGCTCAAAACTTAATACTTGCGCTCTTCTAAAATTAATTTTTTAAAGAGATATCACAAAAAAATGAAGAGTTTAAAAAATTACTTTGGAGTGCCAAAATCAGTTATTTTAATCTATACTCCACAATAATGAATGAACCAACTCACAAAAATAATATTATTAGTTGTTTCTTACGGCGACAACACAATTACTAATAAAGATGCACATTTAAATAATTATTAATTTAATTATTTGAGATCAATTTTTTTCCCCCGCCGTAATTGAAGATTTTTAAGATTTCCATTGGCTCCAATTACGGTGTGCAAAGTATCTACAAAATACACGTAATTTTGGTCACCGTAATTGATACACTGAAACTGATATACAAACGCGCTGTAATAGAAAATTACGATATTAGTTTTAAATTCTTATATTTGTTTAAACAAACGAGTATTATAAAGTTAAATTTTTTTTAATATCTGAATAACATAAGCTTTTAGTTTAATAAGTCTTAAACTGACTTTATACACTGAAAAAAAAATTTATTTGATTCAAATACTCGCTTGACTATTATCAAATAAGTATTTACATCAACCAAATAATTTTTATTTGAATTAAATAAATTGTATTAATACCAGTTAATATTAAGTTAAAATAATAGAAAAAATCTAGTTTCAATAATTCTTGATCGCTTTTGCGAATTTTTAAATTTGCAAAATTATTTGCTATCAAATTTGGAACAACAAAAATATTAATGTTATAATTAAATAATTATGCAACAAACGCCTAATTGAGTTTCTATTGGTATTTTTTCAAAACAAAAATAAGTTCCACAAATTAATTAATTGTTTTTTTCAAATATAATAAAAATAAAAAATGTTTTTAAAGAATAAAAATTCTAAAATGGTCAAAAACAATTTTTTGAAACATTTTAATAAATATAAGTTAACTTTAGATTCTAAAAAATTTAAAAATACAATGTATTTTAGTAATACTTCTTTTTGCATTGTAACTATAATTAATTACGTAATCTAACGACTGCGGTAAACCAATTTGAATTTTGACTGATGAATAAAATATAAAATTTCGGTATGATTATTTGTAGCTTTAATCCAAAAAACACCAAAAAATAGAATGTTGAATTATTTTTTAATTATGTAGTATACATAAATTACTTTTGAGTTTGACGCAAATTTAAAGATTTTTTCTCATTGAAATATTTATTTAAAAAAAATATATAATAATGAGATAGACGAGTTATAGAAATAGAAATTGTATTTCTAATTCTGATTATAGGCGGATTTAGTAAAAATCTTATTTCAATAAAAAATACTTGTAAAATTTTCATATCACTCATCTGTATATATATGACTTTTTAAGTCATCAGAGTATACAGAATTATATTTTCATGACTTAGCATATTTTGTATATAATAATATTTTTTAGTTATAATCATGACGACTATTGTAGCTAATGTTTCATTGTTACTCAATCAATATTGCAGACAAATATGACAGTTATTGTTTTTGATGATTCATAACAAAATTTTAATGACTTTATTCTTTCGTCAAATCTTTATTAAAAAATGTAAAAGAAATAAGTACATAATCAATATCAGATCTTCAATATTTTTAATACATGTGACGCGATCTGAAGAAAGGGACCTTAGAAGCAAATGAATTATTATAGAAGTATCTAAAAGAATATGTTTTTGTTAAAACAGTTTTTAATACCTAATTCTGTTAAGTTCAATTTTCTAATTAGAAATCAAGTATTTAATTTTAAAATTGTAATAAAATTGCAATATTACTTTTTATGTGTATTTTTATAATGGCATTATTTAAAATATATGTTTACTAATAATTTTACTATATACTTATTTAATTTCTTTGACTTTTTATAATATGAAAGCAAAAAATTCTTACTAACTTTGTTGATTCTTGTGCAGTTTCTTCGAGTATGATCATCTTAATTCTGCACACTTATTTATATACGATGGGAAATGAAAAAGACATCTGTATAACTTGTTCGCGGGGAATCACTTGCTTTCCTTTATTGAGGGATTTACTTTTTTGGAAGCATAAGAGTGAATTCTTAATAACAGCTAAGAACGCATATAACGACATTAGTATATATGCGATTGTAAAATACATGTTTGTGTATCGCAAAGTATTTATCATATTGCCACGCTTATTTGTGAGATTGTGCAAATAAGAAAATTTAGTTTTTATTTAATCGATGAAGCATATAATTCTATCTCTGAAATTATGAATGTACTTTGGTTTTTCAATTATAAATTGAATATTCAATTTAATTATTTTATTTAATTACATAATACTAAGTAATATATATAAAATAAAATTATAAAAGAATTATTATATAAGATAATAATTATATCAGAATTATAAATATTTACTAACGATATATTTGTATCGTTTATATATATTTTTATATAATACACTAAAAGAAGAATATTTTTATTGAATTATTTATTATAAAAATATATTTTGGAGTTTATTAATTTTTTATATATTTATTTATTTAAAACGAAAAATGTTTATATATCGTGTTGCGGTTTGCACAATTATGAATGAGAATTAAAAATTAAATAAATAAGGAAAAATGTTATACTTGTAGTAAAGCATAAAAATATCCGAAACAAACGTAATTTATGATAATATTTTTGTATGTATTTTCAGCTGCTGCTTTGGTATTAATTCTTCCTATTTGTATTATTAAAAAATTGCATTAATTTCCGAAAAAAGGAAAGTCGCAGTGATTCCTATTAGACAAGTCAAAGACCTGTTTTTGTTAGCGTATATATAAATTCTCGCACGAAATAAAAATGATCGAACATTAACTCACTGCACAAGAAGCAATATACAGTTGGTGAGAAAATTAAGAGTAGTCAAAAAACTAATATTAAAAATAGAAGAAAATATTATTTAAATATTCGATATCTATATTAATATTATATTAGCATTGCTTTTTATTAAATTTCAGTCTAAAATGAGAAATTAATTTACTGTTTCATAATTATTACAAAATTGAATTTAAATAGAATTTAGTATTTAATACTTCCTTTTAGAAAAAATTAATTATTTTACATTTTGTACTCATTTATATACTGAAAAATGTTGAAATACATTTTTGTACTGGCTCTTATAGCCACGAGTCTTTCTGTATCCCTTGCTGGTTTACCAAAAAGAGAGAGACCACCAACCATGATTGTGAGTACATAAAAACATTTTATTTAAAAAATTAAATTTGAAAGTTTGTTTCTTTATCAATCAATACTTTATAATCCTGCCGAATTCAAAAATTATAAAAAAAATTGTATCGTCCTAACTAAATTTTTAAAGGTTTTTAATTGACAACCCTACTTTCCACTTATTTTGATCTAAAGAATGTTTTACTCAAAATTCTTTCTAAAAAATTATCTAGAATTTTTCTGGTATATATTTTCCCTGGTCAAAATGTTAAATAAAATACTAAATCTTAGAATAAAATTGTATATTGACAGAATCGTCCACGCCCACCAAAACCACATCGTTATGCAAGAGAAGCAAATCCCTAGGGATCCGTCAGTATTGGAGTACAGAAACCATTGAGTGGTCCAGAGCGTCGACCAACCTACAATGTTGACTATCAACACAAAGTATTCGAAAACAAACACGGATCGTTCAGTGCAACCGGTGGTGGAGTTAGATATCCAGGACAGAGATGGGAACCTACCGTTGGAGTTCAAGGGACATGGGGGTTTTAATATATAATCAGATGAATGAATTAATTTTCAAGACTGAAATGTAAATTTTATCATAAATACATAATTATATAAAAAAAAATAACTAGTTATTGCTTCCCTATATTTTAGGCCCAAAACTCCTTTCATGATTAATACTTTAAGGATCAAGGATCGCTAAATAATTAGTATTCGACCAAGGATTAAGACTCGCGCAGAAAGCTCTTTTTCGGATTAAAACTCGTTTAAGGATTAATACTTTGCATAAAAGGCTCACTTAAGGATCTGGATTCGACTAAGGATTAATACTCACTAAAGGATCAGAATTCGACTAAAGATTAAGACTCGCTGAACGATTAGTATGCTAGTCTTAATCCTTGGTCGAATCCTGACTCTGCAGCGAGCCCTTGATCCTTATGCAAATATTAATCCTGGAATTAATTTTGACCCTAAAACGAGCCTTGAACCTTCTGCGAGTTTTAATCCTTTGGTTGAATTTCGAGTTTTAACCGAGCTTAGACTCAGAGTCAAATGCGAGTTTTAAGTCTTTAGCAAACCATGAGCTTTGTGTTAGCTTTGATAACATTTTATATTTTGTTTTTATATAAATATTTTATATTTATATAAATATATATTTATATATTTATATTATGTTATATTTTTTATATTTTGTTAGAAGAAGTTAGTTAAAGGGAAATTTAGCAGAAAAAACACAAGTTCCTAAATCTTTATTGTTGTCCAGACCATAAAATTTAATATTTATACAGAATTTAACAATGTGACTTTCGCAATATCTTTTAATTCCTAAAATACCAGTCCTCTTTTATCATATCACTAGCTTTTTCAGCTATCATAACAGTGGGAGCATGTGTATTTCCCCGAGGAACAATCGGCATAATAGATGCATCGACGACTCTCAATCGTTTTACCCCATACACTCGTAGTCTTGAATCAACAACAGCTTCAGGATCATTTTTTGGCCCCATTTTACAAGTACCAGCAGCATGTGAACCAGGTACTGTTTTTGCTCTCAACAAACAAATCCAGTATTCATCACTATTCCATTTAAGTTTATCACAAGGTGATTCAGGAGTGTCGTACAAACGATAGTTATTATTCCTAAAGGTTGTAGTTTCAAAGAATTGTAGACACATTCTTATACCTTCAAGCATTCGATCAATATCTTCTTTATTTGTAAGAAATCCCGGATAAATTATAGGTGAACCCCATATAGGATCTGTTTTATTAAGTTTAATAACTCCTCTACTTTTAGGTGTCAGTAGAGTCGGATAAAATAAAATAGAATCATAGTAAGTCATTATTGGACTTAAATCCAATTCAGCAATATTTGTTCCTATGAAAAGTAATTGAAGATCTGGTGCATTTTGTATTTCATACTTTGTTTGACCAAAAATTGATATTATTTGAGGACCTATTGACGATAATGGACCCTTTTGAGTCCTTAAATATTTGCGCAAATCTTCTTTCTTTTGATCCAATGTTATATTTGTCCAAGTTTGATTGTCTAAAAGAATATATATACCAGTAAATGTCACGTGATCTTGAAGATTCATTCCTACTGATGAATTATAAATTACGTGAATATTATGTTTTTTAAGTTCTTCCATTGGGCCTATACCAGAAACCATTAATAATTGTGGTGACTTAGTGGCTCCTGCTGATACAATAACTTCCTTTCGTACTTTTACCACTTTCGTTATATTGTTTTCAGTTGATGTGAATTTTACACCATAAGCTTTTTTCGTCTTTGGATCAATTAGTATTTTTGTAACATAAGCTTCGGTTTCGATATCTAAATTCCTTCGTTTTGTTCTAACCGGTCGAATGAAAGCATTGTTTGAACTTTGACGTTTTCCTTCATCTGATGTTGTTTGTAGAACCATTGCACCTATTTGTTGTTTTCCATTCACATCTACAGATTTATAGCCCATTTCTTTGCTAGCTTTCAGGAGATTTTTTGTATGTATATCTTGATACGACATCGTTTCAACTGAATGATATCCTCCTACACTATGATAGTAGGGATTGTTTCGTACAATCTGTAACAATACAAATTTTAAAATTTGTCCGGTAATGAAATTTAAAAATTTACCGTTTCATCTCTGTTGTCTTCTGATTTTTTGAAATAAGGCAGTACATCATTGTAGCTCCATCCATAGTTTCCTAAATCAGCCCATGTGTCATAATCCATTGCGTTGCCTCTTACATATAACATTCCACTGATTGCACTTGATCCTCCCAACACCTACTTGAAAATCAAATTAAAAACGAAATAAATTAACGAAACAGAAAATTAAAAAACTAACGGAAATGAAATATTTGACCTTGCCATATGCCCACGGACAACCTTTGCTTAACAAACATGATGAATTTTCTTGTTGAGCTTTAAAGTCCCAATCAATGTTTGTACGTTGAAGTATATTTGCCAAAGCTGGTATTTCAGTTACTATTGGTTCTTCCACGCCTGCTTCTAGTAATAAAATATTCCATGCTTTTATTTCACTTAGACGATTTGCGAGAACACATCCTGCAGAACCTCCTCCAACTATGATGAAATCATATTCTTTATTAACAGGCTTTTTTGGTGTTGTCTTACATTTTGATGAGCCAAACAAATCGTAAATAAGTTTCAAAAACAAAAAAGTAGATGGCTGACAAACGGAACTAATAGTATTATTTTGACACAGTTCTGGTAATTTTTCAGGAATCCAACACATTTTTTTTAATAATAAATTAACACTAATTTCTCGTAGAGCTAAAAAGAAAATATATAGATTCTTAGTGGGGAAAACATTAAAGATGCGCTAAGTAAATTAAAAACTTATTTTTCCTGTAACGAGAATGTAAATAGAAGATGAATTATTTGTATGCGGGAAAATTTTCCTTGTTTTATCATCGTTTTGCCGTCACAATATTTTGACCTAAATTACTCGTAATTTACAGATTTCTGTTTACTAACAATAAGAAAAATTATTTTTTATAAATCATTCTTTTCTACTTTATTGTATAACATTTATTTTTTTACATTCATATAACAAATTGCTAAAAAAATGATTCTCCATTTATACATTTACATCTGCTTGTACATAAAATACTAAAATAGTCAGATAAGGAGTTCAACCAATTTGTCCTACAAACGAAAAGTCATGGATTAAAAATTTGTTAAATTAAACCTAATGATTTAACCAATCTTCTTTAATTAAATCAGAAGCTTTTTCGGCTATCATAATTGTAGGAGCATTAGTATTTCCTCGAGGTATAATTGGCATTATAGATGCATCAACTACCCTTAATCTTTTAACACCATATACTCGTAATCTAGGATCAATAACAGCTTCCAAATCAATCTCTGGACCCATTTTACAAGTGCCTACAAAATGATACCCAGAATCAGAATATTTATTTATTATACATGACCAATAAGATTCTGTATTAAATTCCCATTTTTCGCAACCGGATCGTTCAATTAATTTAAATTTATTTTCCCTAAATGACTTTGTACTATTTATTTGTGTAGCTATTCTAATAGCATCCATTAAAATTTCTTTATCTTTTTTATTTTTAAAGTAATTTAAAGTAATTTCCGGATCACCCCACACGGGATTTGTAGTATTTAATTTTAAAAATCCTCTACTTTCTGGAGCTTGAAGTTCAATATTTAAACTAAACGAATTGTAATATGTTCCTGACAGTGGTGATTTACAATGTGAATCATTGAATAGTTCAATTAATGTTCCTGAAAAAACTAGTTTTACATCTGGTACTCCAGATCTATTTTCATAGTTCGTTTGAGCAAAAGCACACACTGAATTTAAACCAATAGACGTTAATGGTCCTTTCTGCTTATCAAAATAATCATCCAAGTCAATTTTCTTATATTCTAAATTATTTTCCGTTGTAAAATTTTCTGGCAATAAAAAATATAAAGCATTGAGTCTAACGTGATCGTGTAAATTTTTACCAACTGCTGGTAAATCGTTAATTACTTCAATATTATGTTTCTCTAAATTTTTTCTATCTCCAATACCCGAAAGCATTAGAATTTTTGGAGAATTAAATACACCCGCTGACAATATTATTTCTTTTTTTGCAAAAACTTTGTTAATTGTTCCATCTTTGTTTTTATACTCAACTCCAGTGACATTTTTAAATTTGTCTATTAAAACTTTTATAACATGTGCATTTGTTTCGATTTTTAAATTTTTTCTCATTAATCTAATTGGTTCTAAAAATGCCTTATTTGTGCTCTGACGAATTCCATTTTTGGTCGAAGTTTGCAATTTTGTTACTCCCAGTTGGTCTTCACCATTCACATCTACATTTTTAAAACCCATTTCTAATAGAGCTTCGAATACAGATGCAATGCTTGCATCCATATATTGGCTATTTTCAAGAGTTAAGTAACCTCCGCTATTGTGGTACTTGGAATTCGTTAGCTTTAAAAAAAATGTACAAAAAATTAATTTTCTCTTCGATATTTCCCAAATAGCACGATATATCAACCAGATGTCACGGTGATATCACCGGGGAATGTCACCGTGACATCAGGAAAATGTCAAAATGTCCGCCTTACGGTGATATCACACGGTGACATCGAGGTGATATCATGGTGACATCAAGGTGATATCACAGTCATATCACGGTGATATCATGGTGATATCACCGTGATATCATGTTGATATTTTCCAGGAACTTACAATTTTTAAAAAATTATTATTTTTCTTTTTTTTATTATTTTTTAAATTATTAAAAATTATAAGTTCCTGGAAAATATCAACATGATATCACGGTGATATCACCATGATATCACCGTGATATGACTGTGATATCACCGTAAGGCGGACATTTTGACATTTTCCTGATGTCACGGAGACATTCCCCGGTGATATCACCGTGACATCTAGTTGATATATCGTGCTACTTGGGTTTGCAATTAAAATTGAATTGAAAAAGTTACAGAGCTTCAATTATCAAAAAGCATCTAAAAATTCGAAATTTTTGTTAAAAACCAAAATATTTTTTTTTAATTTACCTTATGGTCAGTGTTGTTTTCTGACTTTTTAAAATAATCCAACACATTTTGATATTCCCAACCAACGTTTCCTAAATGTGCCCATGTATCATAGTCTAATTTATTTCCTCTGACGTACTTCATCATGTTAATGGCACTAGAGCCACCCAACACCTATTAAAATTTAAGCAAAATAAGTTTTTTATTCTACTCGCAATTTTATAAACATTTTAAAATAATGTAAAATTTATTCTTTATGAAAAAAATGTCATCACTGTAAGGTCATAAAATATCATTACGGATTTTTTTTGTCAAAAGAAATTTCAACAAAGAGAAGAAAACATAGTATGTCCGAGACTGGGACGAGTGAATCAGTCGGTGGTTGGCCGTGGATACGGAAGCATAATGAGATTGTAGTTTTTTTTAAAGAATATCTTGAAAAACTTACAGAGAGTGGCGAGTTTGTAAGTTGTGAAAAACTATTTTTAAAATTGTTTATTTAAAACTATCAATCAAATATAAAAAACTTCTCAAGAATTTGACTTATTTTCAATTCACCTGATGATATTATAAAAAATTATAGTTTACCTTGCCAAGAGATAAGTGACAACGTCCTCCTTTTGAACCACAAGCATTTTCTTCCGGTTGGGATAAAAAGTTCCAATCCAAATTACTAGCCCATAAAAAAGGTGCTAATGCGGGAATTTTAGTAATTTCTGGTTCTTCAGAACCCGCTTCTAATAACAATATCTGGGACATTTAAATAATTTCAATAATTAAATATTGTAAAATATAAATAAAATTAAAATTTTATAAAATTAATAAAAAATATAAATAATTATAATAATTTATATAATTTCCATAAAATGTTAAAAAAATACTGTTTTTTAAATTTGTAAAAATTATATTAAATTAATAGAATAAAAATAATTCCTTATTTATAAGGTGGGTAGTTTATTTTATTTATTAAATTAATGAATTAATTTATATAATTTTTTAAAATAAGAATTATATGAACTTTTGTCATTGAACATATTTAATATCATCATTTCTGTATCAAAAAGTTAGTTTTTTTGTTTTTAAGGAACCGCACATGACACTCCACCGTGTGAATGTGACCTTAGCAAATTTTAGGTTATGTTTAGTAAAAACGGCGAAAATATTGATGCATTATTTTTTGTATCAATATCACGAAGTAATATAAGGAGGCTCCACAAGCATAGAAAGGCGAGTCCAATTTTCCGGAAATTAATTGCTTCAACTAGGATTAACCTCACTAGCGGTTCCTAGCGGAAAACTCTTGTAAGCTCTAAATTTAAACAGTGGCGCGTGTCATATAACTGTCAAGTGTATGCATTAATGAATATATTCGTCATTGTTTGTTTTTATTTTTTTTTCATAGTGCTCTTTGATTTCTCGTGTTTGGGAGTTTTAGTTTTAGTTATCAAATTCAAAATTCGTGATATTGAAATGCCGACGTGCTTTGTACGCGGATGTAAGTCTTCGGACTATAAAAATCAAAAGGAAAACTCAGAGAGAAAAATTAGTTTATTTCGTCCAAACAGGGTGAGTATTAATTATTCTGTTTTCTTAGTAAATCTTGTAAATTGTATAAATTATTTTTGGATAATTAAAAAAGTAATTCTTTAAATAAAGTTCTTGTCTTGAAAACGTTTTGAAAACGTTACTGTATATATAGTTATTTTCAAAAATTAAAATGTCAAATTGAAAAATTTGTTTTATATTTAAAAATAAAAAACCTAAATCAATTGGTACTTTCGATAAAAAAATAAAATAAATAGAGAACGATGTATTAATTATAGTGAAAATTTTTAAGGAGTGTGCGAATGAAGATTAATATTTTAAAAAGTGTTTTTCGGATACTTTTTCAAGTCATTATTATTATTTGTTAAATGTTATATAGGAAGAGGTGTTAAGAAGGTGGCAGGAAATTGTACCAAATGGACAAAATTTGAAAAAACATCATGCCATTTGTGAGCTACATTTTGATAAAAATGATATTTTGAGACATGATGGAAATGAATTTACTTTACCGTCGGTACGTGCACGTTTAAAGGATGGTGCTACACCCAAAATTTTTGAAAAATTTGAAAAGAGTGAAACTACTCCACGTGTGATTGTAGTAACACATAATTTTCCTCATAATAACGATTTTGAAAAAGAAATTAATTTTGATGTAATTTATAAAAATGCTCATTGTATACCACTGCCTTCCTGTTACTGGTTCATGATGCGAGAAGAGGGCAAAATCATATGGAATTACTGGAAAGAAGATTGCTCTGAAGAAAGTGTGCAACTAGTTGTACTTTCTTCGAATATGATAGTGAAGGTAAGAAAATACTGTACGTACTCTATTAAGTGTGTAATAATTGCAATATATTTTTTTTTTTTGGTAGATTTTTTTGAAAGGAAAGGAGGTACATGTGGATAATATAAATTTTGCACAAAATGTGAAAGATATTGCAGATATACTGAAGAAGGTGGAAAATATTCTACCATGTGCTAGTGATGAATCGGAATACAGGTTTGCAGTATTTAGTTACATTTAACTTATATATATAGATTATTATTAAATTTATTTTTTATTTTAGGTCTTTAGATTGTAAAGGTTACGTAATGAAGACAGAATGTGGTAAAAGAGGTAAACGCGTAAAATTTTGTGATCCTTGTAAATTTCATCGATTACGATTACAAAAAAAAAAAAAAACGATTCCGGAAAACTAAACGCGAAAAACAAGGAATTGCGTGAAAAATTGAAAAGTGAAAACCGTCGAAAACAACGCACATCGTTCAAGGTAATGATAAGTGAAATTTGATTTTTAATGATAATTTAACAGAATTGCGACAATAGATTTTTTTTAAGGTAAAAATCAATTATTGTAAGAAGCGAAAAATTCTCTGAACTTTTTCACTACTTAAAACAATTTTTAAATTTGGATTTTCTGTAAAAATTTCACGTTGATCTCGAAAATACTTCCTTATTATATATAAGTATATGTATATCTAAAGGATTTTACAATTTTGTAAACTTGTAGCTGGTAGCTTACGCAAGTATGTAAATATTTAAATATTTTTATTATAAAAAATAGCTTTAAAAATGTGATATTTTTACAGGGAAAAAATTATAAAAATTTACTTAAGCAGTCTAATTTTTTTTAACACAAAGTACAAAATTTATAAGGTATAAGAAATTTAAAAAATATTTGTTAATAGATCAAGAAACTAGAAGAAAAGGTAGAAAATTTAAAATTAAAATGTTCAAAAATTGAAAATGAAGCCATTGTTAAGTGTTTAATTCAATTACCTGAAAATGAGCAAAATGCTGTGCGAACCATACTGGAAACTTCAAAAGTAAAGAGCAACAAAGGATTAAGATACCAATCGGATTGGGTTTATGAATGTATTCTTTTGAGGATCAAGAGTCCTAAAGGTTATGAACACATTCGAAGAAGACAACTTCTTCCATTACCAAGTGTAACAACTTTAAATAGGTACATGAAATTCATTAAAAGCCAGTATGGTTTTCAGGAAATCATTTTCGAAGGCATTAAATTAAAAACCAAATATATGTCGCCATTGGATGTTCACGGTGTGTACACTAAAATCAAATCTTTACTTATATTAAAGGGAAAAACTTTTTTGCATTATCGAGGATCTAAAATTATTAAATATTATTAAAATTTAAAAAAAAATGTTTTTGACCATTTGAGAATTCTTGTCTAAAAAAATAAAAATTGTTCAAAATTCATACGATCAATTTTTTTAAATCATGAAAAATGTATTTCATGTTGCTAAGGAGATATAATTTTTTTAAAACATTTTTTGGAAAATTAAATCGTACTTCTTTTTCAAAAATTAAAAAAACCCTGTGAATAATTTCTCACAACTCTTATTTTTTTATTTCTTAAATATTCTATTTTTTACGGTTGAAATTTAGTGGACTCTTCCATTGAATTGAATAAATATAGTTACAAATTTATATGCTTCTAAAATATGAGTAGAATTTTTTTTTTTTTGTAGGATGCCTGTTAATCGATGAGATGAAATTAACCAAATATATCCACTTTGATGAAATGAATCTTAAATTTGAAGGATTCACCTATCTCGGCAATTATACCCCAGAAAATCAAACAAATCAAGCCGGTGATCATGCACTCGTTATGCTATTTCAGCCATTTAAAGGAAAATGGGTGCAAAGTTTGGGGTGTTTTTTAAGTAAAGGTTGTGCACCTGGTAAAGTATTGCACAAGTTAATAACTGAGTGCATAATTCTTACAGAGAATGCAGGATTAAAAATTGACGCGATAGTATCTGATGGAGCGTCATGGAACCGATAAATGTGGACTCAATTTGGAGTCAATGAGGAAGAAGTCAGCATAGAACACATCGTCGATTCAAGTCGCCGATTGTGGTTTGTGTCTGACTTCCCTCACTTGGTCAAATGTGTAAGAAATTTCTTAATAAAACATGGACTTCTAGAAGCAATTTGGGTAAAAAATTAATATCAATTTTTATTTATTAATTTAAAAACTTAATTTAGTAAATTTTCATTTTTAAAAATGACTTTAGAATCATTCAACAATTTTTTAAATAAATCCATATTATGGAAAATAAAATAAATCTAATATAGTAAGTTTACATTTAAAAAAAGTAATATCTTGAAATTAATGCTTTCCAAACTTTTAACAAATTGTACTGGCAGTTAGTCGATTCGAACGAAATTAGATGAAAATTGTACTTCAATATATACTCAGAATATATATATATTATATTACTATGATATTTACTGTCATGAATTTTTTAGACTCCAGATGGATTCATCGCGTTAATAATTTGGTTTTCCTTATTGGATTGCGAAAATACAGAAGATTTTTCTATAAAAGCAAACTTCAAATTTACAAAGAAGCACTTGCGACCCAGCTTATATGAGAAAATGAACGTCGCCTTGGCTTTCCAAGTACGTGATTTTATTGGTAAAAAATATTACTTTGATTTAATCAAATGAATAAAATATTTTCTGCTTTTTAAAAATTAACAGTTTTTTGGAGTCGCTGACCTTTTGGAATTAAATAAAAATAAGCACCCGGATTTAGAAGAGTGTGACTCTGCGATTGCCTTTTGCAAAAAATGGAAGGCTCTAATCAATGCTATGAATAGCAGAACACCAATAGATGCCTTAAAAGTTGACAATGAACCTTATAAAGTATGATCCATTTACATAAAATCAATATCAATTAAATGTTTGTTCTTAATAATACAACATTCAATTTCACGCTTGTATATTATACTTTACAGATTATTCAAAATTTTTTAAAATATCTTGAAGAATGGCAATCAGTGGCAACAGAAAAAAACTATAAATGTTTTCACAACAAAACGTTCTATGGGTTAAAAGTTTCTTTGAAAGCCACCCTAGAAATATGTCAATATCTGATAGAAAACTGTGGGTTCAGTTATATAATGACTGCTAGATTAAATCAGGATAGCTTGGAAGTACGCATTTTTTACAAAGGAAATTAAATTTTCTAAGTGTTCTATCCCAAAAAAATCAAAGTTTTTCAAAATTATTTTGTTAGTCTTGTTATTAAAAGTTCTCTCTTATTTCCACTTTCATCTAATTTTAAAGAAAAAAGAAATTTACTTTTAAATACATTTTTTTCAAGTAATTCACAAGTTGTAGTTAATTCTTATAAAAAATTTTAAAAAAGAATAAATTTATTATCTTTTGTTCATAAAGTCAATAAAAATTTAATGTTTTCAAAAAAAAACTTGATTTAAAAAAAATTGCATTGTCATTACATAACTGAGATTTTATTTTATAAAATTTTGAACTATTCAGAAAACATTGAATTTTATGGGTGCAATACTTGAAAAATTTTGTCCCACATAGAATTTAAATTATATTTTTTTTATTAATGGTTTAATGCATAATTTTGTTGTATTGTAGCGCTTCTTTGGAATGATGCGAGAGAGTTGTGGTGCGAACGACCACCCGGATTCGCGACTGTTCATACAATTATACAGATTAATTTCAACTTATTCTTTGATCGAGTCTCCGAAAGGATCAAATGTAGCAAGCTCAGAGATATTTGACGCTCTTTTACAAATTCAAGATATTGAGGAGAGAAATGAAAGAAAGAAAAAATGGGAAACTGAACTTGATAAAATTTTGGATAGTGGATCGAATATTGATGCATTAATTGAGGCCACAACTCTTTTACAAGACCACGATTATTGTGAATCAGAGACATCTGTTTATGCCAACGCTTATGTTGCTGGATATGTAGCACTCAAGGCTTCTTTGAGATTCGCAAAATTCATAGTAGATGAAAAAAGTGTCGTTTGCAAAAATTGTTGCGACGCATTAATTTTGTCTCCAAATGACCCGATACCAGAGCGACACAAACTCATCGAATTACGAACTAAAGGAAATCTAAAAAATCCTTCAGTTAAGCTATGCAATCTTATTAACATTTTAGAGGTTGCGGTAATGAAAATTGTAGGAAGTGGCAAGCTTGAAGAGGATACATTATTCCAGGTGACTTCTGCTCTTCAAGATTCATGTTCTGTACAATTGATCGGTTGCACAGATCACGCAGAATCACTCACTCGACGAATAATAACATTTTATTTAACAACCAGAATGTATTTCATATCAAAACAATGGAATAAAAATAATACTGAGAGAGCAAAGACAAGAGCAAAACGAAAAGAAGCTAAATTAGTCGAAGAACGCGATCGAGATGATGACACATATTTAAATGAACCACAAATTGGCGAAATACGAAGAG
Source organism: Leptopilina boulardi (assembly GCF_019393585.1). Taxonomy (NCBI): domain Eukaryota; kingdom Metazoa; phylum Arthropoda; class Insecta; order Hymenoptera; family Figitidae; genus Leptopilina; species Leptopilina boulardi. Next base: position 502,194 of record NW_026137969.1, read on the forward strand.
AAAGGAAAATTACTTTCCCGGAACTGAAAAATAAAAGACAAAAAATACAGCAAGATCAAGTGCAATAATATAATGTAAATAGTCTACAATAAAAAATACATTTTTATTGACACCTTTTGTACTACATTTTATAAATCACTTAATTTCTTATTTATTATAATCTATACAATTTTTAATAAATATAAATATATACAAATTCATTCATCTAAATAGCTAAAACGCATTAAAAAATATATATTAAATGTCAAAAATAGAAAACTATGAAAAAATTCCTTGTATAAATCAAAAATTAATTTCCATTTCATTACATATTTAATACAATAACAATAAAATAATTAAAAATCCTCCAATATTAAAATATTGAGACTATAAAAATTTCTATTTTATACTTAAAAATTTCATGTATAAATTAAAAATAAAATAATATTGCAAATTTTAAAATATATAAAATAAAATCTAAATAAAACAAAAATATAATTCACAAGTTGATTACCATAATTGTATAAAGTTTGTAAATTTTAGGCGCTCGTATCAGAAGTTCTTTTCTTTTAAATTACATTTGTCATTTCTACTGCATTCACGTTAACCTCGTTAATAGTTTTTAAAAGATTATTAAATTCTTCGACATTAGTTACTTTTATGTATGGCGAAAAAGGCATCACTTTGTTGTTAAAATAAATTCTTATTTCCATATTATTAAATACTCCCACTCTTTTTAAAACTTTGTAATTCTCTTCAACTCTTTGAAAACCAAAAAAGGTTTCATTTCCTTTTGTATAACACCACCTCTTGTCAGGTAATTTAACAAATTCCAATTGATTTTGTAAATTTTTGAATATTAACTTAGAATCTGCATGTGCTGTAACATTTGTGTACTTTTCTACGTCGTCTTTACAACTTTTCATTTTTCAGTAATTATAAGAATCTGTAAAATTATTTTACATTATTAAACACAAGAATTTTCATGTGGATTTTAAAATATTAACAAATTAAAAAAATTTCTTATTCTTTGAGCAAAAAGTTTATTAAATAGAATGTTTATTAATTATGAAAATAGATAATAATCATCAACACTTACCTCCTTTTTCTTGTTTGATTTTGATATAGTGCAAAAAAACGAATAACAGCACATGAAGCACGTCTCAGCATCACAAAAACAACAAATAACTGCATTTATTTATTTAAATAAAATTTGTCACAGTTATAATAATTCCTTGTTGTGCTTGACAATAATCGAAATTGTAGGTTATGTTTACTGTATCAAACTACATAAGTTTTTAATTAGACGATATACTTACTCGGTGGATTTATAATGACTGTAAATACAAGTTTTAAAAATGATATAAATTTTTAAACACAAGTAACTAAAAACATAAAAAAACACGATAAATGCATTTTTGGGTATCTCACCACTTGACACGCGCCACTGTTTAAATTTAGAGCTTACAAGAGTTTTCCGCTAGGAACCGCTAGTGAGGTTAATCCTAGTTGAAGCAATTAATTTCCGGAAAATCGGACTCGGTTTTCTCACACTTTGCCCACCTAGTGGAGCCTCCTTATACTACTCCGTGATCAATATTTCCCATTTTTACACGTTTTCCCTAAATTAAACAAAATTTACTAAAATTTGTACTATACTTCATAAAATTTGTTACCTATTGTCCTTCAGTGAAAACGCTGATTTTTTAATTTGTGAAATCAAAATTAAGGTATTTAAATCGGTCGTTAACCCTCATTTTTTAGGTTATTATTATTTATATTTATTTTCTAAAATTAGTAGACATTAAATTTGATCTTCGTGAAGTAATCGATTATTATTATACCCTATTGAAAAAAAACACGTATAATTATACGTATAATAAGACATACGAATTTGAAACAAGAATTATACGTATAATTATACGTATAATAATACGTATAATTATACGTATTATTATACGTATAATTATAATTCTATTAAAACTAGAATAATAGAATAGAATAGATTAATTAGTAGCAAAATTGCGCTGAAAATTTTTAGAAATTTTAAAATGCAAATTAAATTTCACGAAAAAAAATATCGTCGAATGTCAATTCAAGCAGTCACCCATCCAAGTACTAACCGCGTCCAACGTTGCTTAACTTCCGTGATCTGATGAGAACTTGTTCCTTCGCCTTGGTGTATTGTATCGCACCTAACCTCACTTTTAGTGATACTTATACGACAAAGTTATTAATTAAGACAAGACAGCGGAAACACCAAGGCGAAGGAACAAGTTCTCATCAGATCACGGAAGTTAAGCAACGTTGGACGCGGTTAGTACTTGGATGGGTGACTGCTTGAATTGACATTCGACGATATTTTTTTTCGTGAAATTTAATTTGCATTTTAAAATTTCTAAAAATTTTCAGCGCAATTTTGCTACTAATTAATCTATTCTATTATTCTATTTTTAATAGAATTATAATTATACGTATAATAATACGTATAATTATACGTACAATTATACGTATAATTATACGTGTTTTATTTCAATAGGGTAATTAGTAAGAATGTAGGAATTTTATAGTTATATTAAAAATAATTCATAGGTGAAATTCTGAGCTAGTGATAAAAAGTAATTATGATTATTATTATTAATATTCAATTAAAAATATTCCCGAGTTATTACATAAGAATCCGTACTAAAAAATATATCATATTACAATAATTATTATTTTTCTATAATTATTTTTATTGAAAAAAATCTGTTTAAGTTGCATATAACGCAAGATATAGTTTTATTATCTCTTTCACCGTGCAGCGTCAAATATAAACAAAACTTATTCTGTTTTCAACAATTTAGATATGCGAATTTCTAGTGTCCAAAAATTAATTAAAATTGCAGAAAATGATTTATACAATTTTATATATATTTACCGTAGTGTAAGATCAATCATACTTACATTCCAGTTTTCTATTTCTGACAATCTATTTGCCAAAACTGATCCGGCTGTTCCTCCTCCAACTATTATAAAATCATACTCTATATCATTTTGATTAAAGTATGATTTTTTATATACTTCTTTTATGCTTTTATTCCTCAATAAAGGAGTAATTAAATTTAAAAGTGCACAAAAATGCACTGCCGATTGACATGATGATTCTGTCACGTTTATAGAACAAGTAGGGATCATATTCTAAGAAAAAGAAATTAAAACACAACAAATGATAAACTTTGTTTTAAAATTGTGACGCACTCTGAAGAAAGGGAGCTTAGAAGAAAACGTAATATAGGTTATGTTTACGATAGTTTTACCTTGATTAAAAGTTTCTTTGTATTTTTATAAAATTAACATTATTTTTATTTATTACATAATTTTTTTATTTCGAATGCAATGAAAACTTAATTACATAGACGGAAGAAGCATAAATTTTTATTATTTATATTAAGAGTTTATTCTCTTTGTGTATTTTCACTTTAAAATATAACCTATAATTTTTTGCTAATAAAGTCCCTTTCTTCAGAGCGCGTCACAATTCCCAAGTAGCACGTAATATTAAAATGTCCGCCTCATGGTAATATTACCGGATAATGTTACTGTAATATAATTCAAATTTTCATAACATTTTCATTTCATTTTTAATGGTAACTAATAGATTTTAGGAAATTTTTAAACATTGAAAATATCACTTTTATTTTTTGTGTTTTAGGAATCATATGTTTCTATTTATATTTCTTCCTTAATTTTATAAATAAAACAGCATTGATAACAAGATATTTTAACTCGTGTTCTTTTCATTAGAAGATGCACGTGACATGCTTTTTTTGTCTATTCTTAGATTTCTGAAAGATTGAAGGTCAGTAAATACTTTTCCTAAGACTATTAATCATTTACTTGTGTGTAAACCAGTTTTTTCGTATTTTTCATTTCTTTATTCTAATTTCTTCTCAATAAATTATTTAAAATTTTTTTTCTATTCTATCAATTTTCGATAAATTTATAATTTTCAATACTGTATTTTGTGATTTCAAATAAAGAATCATAAATTCTTCTTTTATGTAAGTAAATATATTTATATTTAATTGGTTTAAGTAAATTTAATTTTATAAAAAATAAAGTGAAAAACATTGATAGTAAATAATTTCAATAATTTAAATATGCATAAAAATATTAAAAATAATGAAAATATGTGGAATTATTTTAAGAAAATCGGAAATTAGAATTTATATTAAGTATAATATTTTAACATACCATTTGATTTTTGTTGTAGACAAAAGGCAACTGACTAAAACACAAGCTTGTTTCTGTGCAAAAGGGTCTAAAGCAGGTATTCTCCAACTCTTTTTACAGATACATGTGGGCATCCCAAAACTCGTATGATGTAATTTTTTACAAACTCAACTGAATATTCAGGCATGCCAATCTTTTACCACATAAAATCAAAATAACATTTGTTAGCGCTTAATTTAAATTTTATATTTCAAACGCGCATCTATTTCTAGTATTTAAAATTGTTAATAAAAATTCCAAAAAAAAGATTACTTTATGATTTATTCATTTTTTACATATAAAATTATTGTTAAAAAGTTATTTGAAAATATTCGATACAACAAGGAAAAAATAACAACCTATAATAAAATCTTAAATGAAACGCGGGAAATTTTAAAATTACTAATAATATAAAAGTGAAAAATGTGGTGCCGTTTTAAAAATAATAAAATAATACAAAAATAATTAAATACAATAGTATATGTTATGTTTATTTAAGACGCAAGGCTAATGTTTGTCGATTTAATTTAATTAATAAAAACTTCGTTGGGACAAGGATGATAAATAAATGGATTTCACTTATAAATAATAAATATATTTATTGAAATGTAAACAATTAAATATTAATGAATTATTTTTGATACAAAAACAGATTTTTATATTTATCAATTGATAAATTACATTTTTACATCATCATCTTATTAATGATACAGCACTGTAGTACTTTTTATACTTCTAAGAAGAAAAAAAAATTTTAATGTTCAATGAATAATAAAAATGTAAGTACTCTCCATAAGGAATTACATTTCAATTATTTATTATTCTTTTCTTTCTTTACAATTTTTTGTTCTCTTTATATTTAGTTTTATATATATTTTGTTCTTACTTTTGTTTTTGTTTGTTATAAATAATAAAAATTATTTAAAAATAAAATTATTTATTATATTACTTCTTGTTAACTTTCGTGAAATAATTGATTATTATTATTATAATTAGTAAGAATGTAGGAATTTTATAGTTTTATTAAAAAAACTTCATGGGTGAAATTCTGAGCTAGTGATAAATAATTATAATTAGTCGATTTATATTCCAAAAAAAGTCGAAAAAATCGATTATTTTCATTTAAAAAAAATATTTTACAGATTTTTAAATAAATTTTTTTTAAAATAATAATTCTTTTGGAAAAGTTAAAGTTGAAATTTTTAGAAATAATTGAATTTTATTTAATTTATGATTTTAAATTAAAAATTTTTGGTAATTTTATTTGATATTTTTTCAAAATTATAAACAATTCTATATAGTTGTCGACAAGTTACCGTTAATGTTTGTTTAATTTATAAATTAAAATTAGTCGTCGACAGTTTACCGTTAATGTTTGTTTAATTTATAAATTAAAATTAGTCGTCGATAAGTTACCGTTTTTAACGATTGGTAGAAAAGTCTGAATATTTTTCACAAGTGGATTTACAGCTTTACACCTAAGATGTCAAAAAGAGTTAAAAAATTTATTTTCGAAAATAATGGGAATAAAAAAAATTTGAATTATAATTAATATTATTAATTTTTAGTGCTGCCCAACGAGACCCTCGACGATATTTAAAAAAAATTATTATTATGAGAATTCATTTATTATTTTTAATTTAATTTATTAATTTATATAATTAATTAACAGAGAAATATATTTCAGCTAAACATTTTTGTTACATTTTCTTTAAACATTTTTTTCGAATTTAACCCTCCGTCAGTCGCATTTTTTTTGAAAATTATAAATTTGACCTGCCACGTGAAATGTACAAAGATCGATAATATTAATTGGATTTTATGAAATAAGCCATGATTAATTAATTAGATAATTATTATGAGATTTATCGTTTTAAACTATATTAAATGAAATTGGTGAATTAATAAATTATTAGAAATATTACATCTTCTAAAAATATTTAATGGTGAAATTCTGAGCTAGTGATAAGTAATTATCATTAATATGAAATTTTATAACAGATGTAACAACTAATGTTACTTCGTCATGATATATTTTTAATCAGATTTGTAAAAAAAAACTGAAAATCGATATAATTATTGTGTCTCAAATGAGAGTTGGGTTAATTTTTTTTAAATTTAAAGTAAAAATAAGAAGATAGAAAATAATACATGTTGAAAATGAATAATTATTTAATTTAATGTAATAAAGAGTTTTTTTTTAGAAATCTGAGCTAGTGATAATTAAACTTTAATTTAATAACACAATATCAATTTTATGAATAACTACACTGAAAAAATGTTTGGTCAGTACAATCAAACTTTGGTTGTGCCAATCGAATTGTTTTGGTTAGCCTAACCAAAGTTTGGTTGTACTAACCGAAAATTTGATTGCTCGGACCATACAATTTTTTCAGTGTATCTCATTAGTAACAATTATATTAAATCCTTGACAACAATACTTGATAATGTTCACGCGATATCGTCTTCCGCGGTGCTTTATTACTTTTTAAAATGTTATTTAAATATAACAAACGTGTTTTAATGATGAAGAAAATAATGAAATATAATGAAAATAAATAAGTAATTTAATATAAAAAAGATTTTCTATTAAAAAATCTGAGCTAGTTGCAATTAATTACTTGCATAATTATCTCAAAAGAGCATGTTTATAATTAATAAATTGGTGTGAGTTTTGTCAATTTTGAAATATTTTCCAAAATTTAAATAATGAATGATTTCAATTGAATGCCAATAAGGCAAACAGACATTAATGATTATTTACATGAAATAAATTTTTTAATTTATTGCAAATGGATGTGCAAGTTACTAATTTGTTAATATTAATTATTTTTTATGATGATTTGTTAAACATCAAAAAAAATTTCTACTACATTTTTCAATCACCGTAATATCTGTGTCACATTTTAATTTTAATAAAAAAAACTTGTTCGCTTCTAAAGAGATAATTTTCGATAATTATTTAAACAATTTAGTTTTAAATTTTTGTTATCAATTTTAAAAATTATATTTAGTTTTTATTACAATGAACATCAACCTTTTTTGTATTATTCAAAAGTAATTAATTAACGTGAAAGAATATTAAATTTCAAAGCAGTTTATTTTTACTGCTTTTAACAAAATTTAAAATAGTACTCCACAATCTCCTTACAGAAAATTTTACATGTCCCAGTTCATAAACAGATATTTTGAAAATGAGAAATGACATTTACATTTCCTTTTGCTTATATATTTTTTAAACTAGTGAATCAGATAAAAAAAAAATAGAAATATACAAAATTTTGACTAAAAATAGTTTTTATCATATTCAGAGAAGATCGCATTATTATTGTGGATTTGAAAATTTTCTACAGTCAATAAATGTTAAATAAAAAGTTGAATACAGATTTAAGCAACTTTTTAGCGAATATAAAGAGAAAAATTTAATTAATTCATTGTTGGATTCCGATAAATTCCCCTGACAGTTGGTTAATTTTGGACTAATTTTAAAATTATCTAATTACAATATTTATTGTAATTATTTTCCATATACAATCAGCAAATCACGAACTCTGACATGACTACTGTTAGATTTTGTATTTTCCTTGTGGCTAGGAAATGATTTTTTGTCCGCAAACCTCATGTCACTGATTCCTCGCAATCTACAGAAGGTGCCACTAATCAACTAAGAAGCGAGAATCACAAAAAAGCATCATGCTTTTTTTTATAAAAATATAAATATATTAACAATGAATATTTTTTCCTCTCTAATACCACAATTTCTTTTTTTTTGCATTAATTCTGTATCATTCTTCACATTTAGTAATAGCATTTTATTTAAATATATAATATTTTTAATATTTCCTTTTTTTCTACAAAATTTATAAATATAAATTTCAATTAAATGTAAAAAATATTTGGAAAACAATAAAAATGCGATTCTACATTAATGTTAATGCAATAAGTAGCAAAATTACGAAATAAAAATGATCTAAATGCAAGTTTATAATATGTAAAAATTAATTGTTATTATAAACCAAATTTTGTATATTTCCCAATAAAAATTCAATTATGAAATTCACCGTTTATTTAATGAGACTTTTATGTTTATATTTATTTTTTTTTAAATTTAAATATTTAAAAGAAGATAATTAATTCATTTTTTTTTGTTATTTACAAAGTATTGTAAAATTGTATCTAAAATTTAATTAATGTAATAATTTTATTTATTACAATTTCAAAAAAAGGTTGATTCTCACGGTATAATAAATTTTTTTTATTTTTAATTTATTTTAATTTAATATTTCTAAATAAACAAATATTTATTTTTAAAAAATATTTAAATTTACATAATTCGTGTCAGATTATAAAAATTATAACTGTAAATGAAATCATACTAGAAACCCTGCCGCCTACACAGAATGTGGTACCACATTCAGAAGATAAAGCTGTAATCATTATGCAAAAAGGACACATACGCTATATCAAGTCTCAAAATTCATGATTTAATTAAATTTCAATTAAAATTGTTTTTTAATTCTTTAACAAATCCATAAATTTTTAACAAATCGGATAATTGCAAAATATTAAATATTTTACTAATTTAGTATTAAAAATTGAATTTAAGATAAAAATAAATAAAAAAAAAATACTGCGTATAAAATAAATACATACCTTTATATTGAAGCTTTGTAATATGTAGAATAAAAAAAAAAAGGAAAAATGAAAAATCTTTCCATTAAAAAAAAATAAATAATCGGCCATTGCTGATTATATTTATGTACTTACTCACTAGTTGAAGAAATCACAGGTTTTGATCTCATCTGTTTTTTTTTCTTTTAAAGAAATCTTTCCCAAAAATTAGAAAATTGCCTTGTGTTGACAAATAGAATCAAAAAATAGGTCGCAACAGCATCTGTATTAGACATTTATAATTTATTTAAATTTTGCATTTTAAGAGAAATTTCATTTATAATATTACTAATAATTTATATTTAAAGCCAAAACCTCTAATCCCTTTTAATTTTTATATTTGTTACAAAAAAAAACGTTTATTTCGAATTTTTAATAAAATTATAAATAAAATAATTTTAATAATTTAAAATAAAATATATATGAGACTAAAAATTAATAGAAAAATTTTTTTTATAAGAATCATGCGAAGTTTTAAATTTAAAAATTAACAATCTTAAAATATACATTTAAAATTATCAATTTTTAACATAGACAAATTTGAAATTTAATTTCTTTATAAAAAAATCGACAAATTTTCTTATAAAGAATATGATAAAGAAAATATTTCTTTATAATTCAAAGAGAAAAAAAAATTAATTTGGAAAATTTAAATTTTTATCAAAATACAAAATCGCTTTTTAATTTCAAATTTATCAGTTTTTATTCTAATTAACAATTTTAAAATTTTATTCCAGAAAAGGTAAAAAATACTTTTTATTTAAAAATAGACAATTTTATTTCACTTTTAAAGCTAAGTTTTCTTACAACAACAATAACAACAAAACTAATTATAATACTTTAATTATTAAAATGTTTTTGTTCTTTAAATAAAATTAGAAATTAATCTAAATTTAAAAAAATTCAATTAAAAAAAAACTTTCTAGTACAAAAGAAATTTACGTTTTATATTATTTGAATCCTCGTTTCAGTAGTAATAAGAAATCGTTGAAACAAAAACTCAATATTATTAAGTAGAAAATTTAAAAAATTAAACATACGAACAAGAATTCTCACCTATTTTTAATCAATGTTTTTCTAAAGCTTTTGCTAATAACTCGTTCATACTTGTCAGTAATGTTCGTGGATCTTCGACAAGTCCAGCGCCAACCATTGAATTCATAAATAACTAAAAAAAAATAAATTAAAATTAATTTACTTTTCTTTTGTTTAGCAACTAAAATTTAATTTCAAACAATTTTTTTTTTTTGGAAATATTTACCTGTTTTGTAAGTAATTCAGCTAAAACAGAGTCGGAGCTGCTAATTTTAATCAACTTTTGTATAATTGGATGATTTGGATTAATTTCAAATCGTGGTTGAAGTAAAAGATATCTTGAATTATCATCTAATTTATTACTTTGCGTTCGAATAAAATGTCTTGCCGACGCCATATCTTGTACAGTGACAACACATGGATGTGATTCAAGACGATTTGTTGTTTTTACTTCAAAAGCTTTTTTATCCAATACTTTTTTCATGAAGCTTATTAAATTATCAATATCTCCCTTATTTAATGTCTCTATTTTAATAAATAAAAAACAAATTTTAATTAAATATTTTGTATTTTTCAAATAATCCTCTTTTATTCAAATAATAAAAATAATAAATAATTGAAAAACTAAATTTCAAAACAGAAAATTAAATTTTTTTTTTAATAAGTATATTAATTACTAATTTATAGAAAAATAATAATAATGTTAATCAAAATCAATGATTTTTAGCAAAAATAATTTTCTACAAATTTTCAAAAATTCTCAAAAACGATAAAAAATTATTAAAATTATAGTTTTCCTATTATTTTAACATAATTTTGGAAGAAAAATTATAACTTTGTCAAAAATAAATTATTTTGAAAAATTTTCATTGTCAAAATCGATTTTTTCTAAAAATTCGCAAATACGATAAAAAAATTTGTTTTAATTTAGTTTTTTCCTATTATTTGAACGTAATTTAATAAATATTTTATTTAACAATTATTGTTAAAATATTTTAATTATTAATTTAACAATTAAAAGTATTTAACAATATAATTTTTAAAAAAAGGTGAAAAAAATTTACCAAATTGATTTTTATCTTTTTCAGCATCAGGATCTTGTCTCAATTCTTTTTCCACTGAAGTAAGATTAAAATTATTAAAACGTCCCAAATGCATTAATACCAATTCATCATATGGTTCTGTACAGAAAAGTACTTCGAGATTTCGTTTCTTAAACGATTCAAAATATGGCGATTGTTCAGCTAATGTTCGACTACAAGAAAGTAGAAAATAATTATTTAAAGGAAAATTAAAATTTCGAATTTCGAAAAAAACAAAAATAAATAAAAATTTATACGAATTTTTACTTAACAAAATTTTTCATGACTTTTTATTTAAGAGAATTTTAATTTAATCCAATTTTAATTTATCAGAATTCTCATTCAATCGAATTTTATCTGATTCGAATTTTTTAAATGACAAATTCCAATTCACCGAATTTTAATTTGTCCGAATTTTTAAGACGCTGAATTTTCATTTGTCCGAAATTTGAAATTGCCGAACAAACAATCGATTTCGGCGCGATTTTTAAAAACAACCAATCAAAAATTATCGATAAAATTGTGATTGGTTGATTTTAAAAATAGTGCCGAAATCTTTCTGTTGATTATTTGTTCGGACATTTGTAATTTTGGACAAATTAATGTTCGGCGTCTTAAATTTCGTTGAAATAAAAATTTGGACAAATTAAAATTAGGTAGGTAAAAATTTTGTTAAGTAAAAATTCATTAAAAAAATAATAATAAAAAAAATTTACCTTGGTGCTGATAAATAATATATATCCTTTTGTTCTGTTGTTAGATTTTTACAATATTCTGGAAGACTAACTAATTCTCCTGGTGCTTTTAAAGACGATTCAAATCTTAAAAGTTTACCAATACTCTCCTATAAAAAATCAAATTGAAAAATACTTTCATTATTATAAAGCTTTTTAAACATTTTTTCAATGTTTTGTTATTCTTATTTATTTATTGAAAATATACTTGTTTTTTTTAAATTCTATTTACCTTTTCTGTTGAATCGTTACTCATTACAATTCCTTCCTTTAAAAAGAAACCATAGTCTTTGTAAAAGTTGGTAAATTCCTCAGTTTGTTTCACTGAACGATCGTATAGGAATTTCAAAATTCGAGACGTAAGTACATTTCGTATTTTTCTGAAAAATATTTAAAAAAATTCTTATATAACATCTTTTATGTCTAATTTAATTAATTCTTATTTTAGGCTAATTAATAAATAAGATTTTTTTTAAATAAACAGTTGGATAAAGAGAAATTTTTTAAAATGAAATTCTGTTAATTAATAATTTAAAAAAAAAATCTGTTTTCTTTCTAATAAAATTCTTTGGAACTGAAAATTCTAATTTAATTCATGCGCCTCAACATGTATTTTGAATTTCGTAGAGTTTTCTAAATTAATTTTTTCCCCCAAAAAAAATCTATTGTTGCCCACTATTTTTTATAATTTTTAAAATTCTTAAAAACAAACTTACGCTATGAGGGCGCTATTTTGCAGCAATTCTCTACTTAAATTTAGAGGAATATCTTCTGAATCGACAACACCTTTAATAAATCTCATCCATTTTGGCAATATTGTATCAGCTTTACTCATTATTAAAATTTTCCGACTGTACAAAGAAACTCCAATTGATGAACTCGTGCTACTTTCAAAGAGACTTGGTTTTTCATCGGGAAAATAAAGTAAAGCTCGAATATTAATTGGCGCATCAGTTGTATAATGTAATGTAAATCGTGGTGAATCATAACAATTGCCAATAAAACGATAAAATTCAGAATGTTGTTCTGGTGTCACATCTTTTGGTTCCATTGTCCACAAAGGCTATTTTAAAATTTAAAAAAAAAAAATATTATTAACTTCCAAAAAAGATGGCTTTTTTACGATAAAAAAAATCATTTCGGTCAAAAAAAAATCCACAACTAACCTGAATAACATTGACTTTTTTTCCATTAACAAAAATTGGACTTCCAACAAAATTACTATATTTTTTTATAATCTCTGTAAATTAAAATTTCGAATTAAAAAAATATATATATTGAGAAATAAAAAAAATATATATATATTCAAGCCTCGGATCGACTTAAAGGCACAAAAAAAGTCGTTTTAGTCGATTTATATTCAAAAAAAAGTCGAAAAAATCGATTATTTTCATTTTTAAAAAAATATATTTTATTAAAAAATTTTTTTTAAATGTAAAAAAAAGTCGGAATAGTCGCATTATATTAAAGTAAATCGAAAAAAGTCGTATTTTTGGAAAAAAAACTCGGAAATAGTCGAAAAAGTCGTATAATCCGAGGCCTGTATATTTTCTAGAGGTAAAAAATTAATTACTGTTAATTGTGTCGTCATCGCTGAATTCACGACAATCTGTACGTAAATGTAATACTATTTTTGTTCCCGGTTGAACTCCATCAGCATTTGAAATCTCATAAGTACCAGAACTGTTAATAGAAGATAAAAATTCATATATTTATCTATTTATAAAATTTCCTTAGCAAATACTGATTAAAAACTAAAATTTCTTTTTCTTAATTTTAAATGAAAGGAAAAAAAATATATATTTCAGAAAATTATTTTACCCATCAGTTTTCCAATAAAGACCTTCGGAATCTTTTTGATAGGATTTAGTGTAGACTTCAACTTTATCGGCAACCATAAAGGCACTGTAAAATCCAACACCAAATTGTCCAATAATATTTGAAGTATCAAAACCTTGTTTCTCTTTTAATTTTTCCAAGAAAGCCTAAAAAAAATTGATTTTCCCTCTTATAAACTTTTGCAGATTTAAAATTTTTTACTTTTTTACCATAAAATCTATGAAAGCATAATTTAAAAAATAAATTTAATTTATATATTTAAAAATTTCTCATAAACGGAAAAAACTAAAAATTCTGGACAAAATTGATTAAAAACCAATATTAACCAATTTCAGAAATATTAGCGAATTTGATTCATTTAATTATGTTTCTAAAATTATCTGAATTAGCTTCAATTAGATTCTATTAAATTTTAGCAGATTCTATCAATTAATTATTATTATTTTGCAGTTATTACCTTTGAACCAGAACGGGCAATAGTTCCTAAATTTGAAATTAATTCATCGCGAGACATTCCAATTCCAGTGTCTTGAATTGTAAGAATTCTATTTTGTTTATCGGTTCCAATATGAATTTCTAAACTTCTATCGCCACCATCATCGGTCGATAAATTTTCACTAGATCTTATGTAGCGAAGTTTCTCTAAAGCGTCACTTGCATTTGAAATTAATTCACGTACAAAAACCTGAATTATAATTTTTCTTTTCAATATTTAATTGCATTGTTTCAAAAAAAAAAAATTTTTTAACGATTTTTTTTTATACAATACAAGCCCTGTAAAATATAATGCAATGCAGTTTATAAAGTAATAGAGAATAAAATAAAATTACCTCCTTATCAGAATAAAGAGACTTTGCAACAATATCTAAAAGCATTCTAGTCTCTGATTGAAATTCATATTTGGAACTATCACCTTAAAAGAAAATCGAATAATTTAATTTTTCAGAAACATAACGTCCTTCTGTTTTAATGTGAAACATTTTTTTTTAATTTTTAAATCAATCTACAGGTTTCAATTTTGATGCAAATTATAGGAAACTTATCGAATAATTTTACATGTTAAAAACATTTTATTAAATTCTCCATTAACTCATTGAGTCTGAATTTTAATTTTATTTTTTACATCTAATTTAACCGAATTTTAGTCTAGCATACTTCTCTTTCAATTGAATTTTAAATGATTTGAATTTTTAAATCTAAAAATTTCTAATTCACCGAATCTTCAATTTTTTACGAATTTTTATTTGCACAAAATCTTATTTGATATATATATATATATATATAATTATTAAAACGATGAATCTTTATTTGTCCGAAATTGCAAATGACCGAATATTCCAAACAAAAATTGTCAAGAAAATCGTGATTAGTAAATTTTAAAAATAACGCAGTAAATTTTCTCTCAAATATTTATTTGGCCATTTGTAATTTCAGGTAAATAAAAATTCCTCGTCTTAAGAATTTAATGAAATAATAATTCGTATAAAAATTTGGACAAATTGAAATTCATTTAAAAAAAAAGTTGTATACAGAGAAATTTTACAAAAATTAAAAATACAGAAAATTAAGAAAAATTGATTAATTTTCAAAATTAAAACCTGTAGACCAAATTCATTTCAAATCAAACAGACTTAAACGTAGTTTATCTAAAATTAAGGGGAAAAAAATACTTCACCATGAATAATATTTTTTATAAGAATTTAACTTGTGTCTAATTCTGGAAAATTGTTTTTCTCTTCTACCAAAATCGGGCATAAAATAAATACTTATAAAAAAATATTCTACACGGTGAAGACAATCTAGAAAAAAATTTTGAACAAAAAAAAGTGAAGGTTTTGAGTAATTTAAACACGAAGTAGTACATATATGGAGACCCCACTGTCCGGGAAAGCTAAAGCCGTTTCCCGGTTTCTCTTACAATTAACGGAGGTGTCGAACCCTAACGGGAAAATTTGATACCTACGAAATTTCGTCTGCTAAAAGTGACATGAGCAATGTAAACATGGACGGCAGCCATTTTGCTAAAGTTCTATGTGTCAGTAACTGTACGTACACATTTTGTGCCAGTGTGGGTAACTAGTTCCCAACTTTTCCGATAGGTTCGACACCTCAGTTAATTGAGAGAGAAACGGGGAAATCAGCTTCAACTTAAGAGCAGTAGGGTCTCCTTATACTACTTCATGAATTTAAATTACATTTTTTTAAAATGGCTGCCATTTTGTTATTTTTGAACATTCTTTAATTTTTCCAACGGATTTTGAAATACTTAAAGTTTTTTTCCCCAAAATTTTAGATAAACGACGTTACAGCCTGTCTGATTTGAAATGATTTATGTCTGTAATGAGATTCGGATAAAAAAAATTTGAATCTGCTTCAACTGCAATGTCGTTGAAGTGAAAAAAAAATTCACATTTATTACCTGAAGCTTTCTCCGTGTCTTTTATTATGTTATGCAATTCAGTTTCAGATTTGTTTTCAGCTGCAGCTTGAGATGAAAAAAGTCTAACAGAGTTGCTTACCAAAGCTAAAACATTAATATTTGTCTTTAATAATCACAAGACAATTAGTATTATTAATATGATATTGATGACAACTCCTTATGATAAATTTATCATCAATTTTATTATTCAGATTTAATGTACAAAAAAAGTTGCTTTTAAAATATAATTATTTAACAATTTTTTCATACCCTAATATTGAATTTGAATTCAATATAATAATTTATTCAAGACCTTGTTTATGGTTACTGATTGAAGAAATCGCAGAAAAAACAATTAATTCCATAGTGAAAATGTTTTTATATTGCTTTTTAAACATTATATTAGGCTTAAATATTTTACATAAGCGCCCTTTTTTCATGTGGTTGAAAATACGAACGTTCAAATGAACGAAATCTTCCGCATAGTGTGATCGACTTAATTTCAAGCTAAAATGAAATAAATATATGTATAAACATTTTTTACTACATAACAAGTATTACATCGTTATTAAAAGTCACCAACAGAAATTTTTTTTTTTTTAAATTCAAACTTTTAAAAATAAATAAGAAAAAAACAAAAACGTATATGGAAATGAATTTCAACTAATTAACTACTAATGAAGACAAGTTTTAAATTAAAAATTTTAGAGGAAAAAATTGTTTATTTTTTAATAATAAATATGAAAAAAAATATTAGAAACTTCGGACCCTCCAAAATTTTGAACAACGAGCAAACTTTTGCGGGAAAATTGAAAAAATTTACTTTACGTCTAATTGTTTATATTGAAGAACAGGTTATTTTGAAAAATTTAAATGTCGTTAAATTAAAAAGTAATAATTAAGCTTCTGAATGTAATAATCGTTGTAGTCAGACGCATACTCTGTTTGTAGTCGATTAGCAATGAATAACAATAAACTCTTGACTGTTGTCTGACTACCATAAGAGAGTGTTTCTGAGCTCTCGTTTGAGCATGCACAAGCTCAATTATTTGTCATTTTGGATGAATTTTTTTTTAATTTTTCTTTTGTTAGTGACTTTTAATAACGAAATTAAGTCGATCACACTATGCGGGAGATTTAGTTCATTTGAACATTCGTATCTTTAAGCACATCTTTTTTCGACTTATAAAAGTTGTCATTCGGCTGTTATAAACACTGTTAAAAAAGTAACTTTACTCTAAAAAGAAATATCTTCTTGGCGTCTTTTTAAGAATAGTTCCCTTTCCTTTTTATTCTTAAAATAAGAATATAAAACTCTTAAAATAAAGAATTTTTAAATTAAGAAATAATTTCATAATTCAAGAATTTTTCGCCAAGAAGATATAGTCATAAATTTAGAGTTTCGTTCTTTTGAATTTATAACAGCCGAACTAGTTTTCTTAATCGCCTGAAATGTGAGCCGGTTATTAAAAAATTGCTAGTTCATAGAAGCAATAAATGATTTAATAAAAGAATAATCAATTATTAAATTAATGAATGATTTAAAAAAAATGAAATTTTATAATATAACCTGGCGCAATACAGCATAATAAATGCAAGTTGAGTGAAAAATACATGATAATAGTAATAAATAGTTCAAAGGTTTTCTCATAAAATAACCTGGCGTAATCAAGGAAAATAAATGAAGAAAATTCTTTACAAATTCTCTTTATAATTTTCGAAAAAATTTTCAATTTTTGAAAATTTGTTTCTTTACAATAAAACAGAAATATTTTGTAAATGAAGATTGAACTGAAAAATGTAGTTCAAGCCGGAATTCTACTATTCTTCTTTGTCTTAATTTTAAAAAAAATATATTTCTTGCATAAGAATATATTTTTTAAAAAAATATATTTCTCGGATAGTAATAAATGAATACATAAATAATGAATTATAAATAATTAATCAATTGTTTAAAAAAAATTGATATTTAATAACCTGGCGCAATTGGGAATAATAAATATCAATGAAAATTATTGAACAATAATTATTTTCGTTTTGAAACGAAAATAATTTAGTAATTATTATTATTAAGGACAAGTTTCAATTTGTCGATGACTAATTTCTTTTTTTTTAATTAAGTGAAAATAAAAATGAAAAATTTGTCATTAAAAATTTAACTTAAAAAAATTATTTAAACCGGGATTCTACTATTCTTTTTTTTCTTATATTTGTTTAATTAAATAGGTTAATTTAAATTAACCATGAATATATATAAATATATATACAAACAGGAATTTTAGATGGTTTCGTTGATAACGTGAACTCTTATGATAATTGAACAACATTAATTTTTTATCCCTGATAATATGAAGAGTTTCAAAATGTAATATTGTGCTTTTTTGAGTCCATGTTATCTAAATTTTGTAATTTAATAATTATTAAAGTAAAAAAAATTATTTTGACAACATATTTTTTTTAAACAAATTTTAATTTGTTTTATATAAATATTAATAATATAAGTTATATTTAAATAAATAAATCAAAATATTGAGTCACTTCACGTGGAATTCCCCATTTATAGATATACCTGGGTCACTTCATGTAAAATTCCCCATATATAGTTTTTTCAATTAAAAAATTTTTTTTTACTACAATAATTTTTAAAAACATATTCGAGAAATTTTGTTTAAAATATATTTCAGAATTGATTAATACGAATTCTAATTATAAAATTTTATTAACATTTTTTTAACTCGAATCAGAAAAAAAATTGTTTAATTTGTAAAAAGTTGTATTTACTATTTATATATTACTATATATATATATTTTTTTTTAAATTAACTTTTTTGTCTTCCGGCAACAAGACAATAATGTAAATTTAAATTTGGCGCTAAAATTACTAACCTCTTTTATTAAGAATGAAATAACGATGCGGTCACAGCTATATTGCATCCAAAATCTATGCAGAACTTCATGGACCGTTTATAATAGAAAACTAGTATTTTGACTGAAAGTAACCAATCGTTCTGCATAAATTTTGCCTTTATAACTGTAACTGTACTCTAAACACATGTAAAACAAAAAAACATTCTTTGTTCGATTTAAAATGCGTTACACGCCATGTGTGTATAGCATAATAAACAATATTCGTAATTAAAGCATTTTAATTTACGAAAAAAAAAAATAATAATTACAATACGATTTAAGTGATTTCATATACACAGAAAATAAATATTCTCCTTATTAAAATCTTTATGCCCAAAAGGAAAAACTAAAAAAAAACTGTTATTGAAAAAGTAACAAAACTGTTAAGGTTATGATATAAAAATTTGAAAACATTTTTATATATTAACTTCAAACAAAATAATGATTAGATAAAGTAAAAATTATTTAAATGGTAAAATTTTCAATAACTCTCAATTAAAATATTATATTCGTACTATGAGTTTATTTGATATATAAAACGAACCTGACAAACGTTGTGGAGTCTCACATGGCAATTGGTGAAATTTTCTATGAGGTATTTGCCTCAAGAACGGTCTTCTTGAAAGAATTACACGCTGGAATCTCCACACAGACATTTTTGTTTATTTATTTTTTAAAATTTCAAGAAAAAGAAAGAAATATTTGATTTTATATGAATTCACTTGAAACACCGGTGATTATATCGTGGCAAGCGGTGAAAAGCGAAAGGGCAAAGTTTGTCGCAAAGACTCACGCCGTCTAGAACTATGAATATTGTAGTACAGAGAACTGCGTACTCAATGGCGAGGGGAAGACATGATGTTTGAAGTCATTTAGTTCATCTACTTCTCTACAGGTGCGCTGCAATCGATAAGTACATTCGTGGCCAGATATGCCTACACTTTTTTGTTCTTTTCTAACGCATATGTTACCATGACAACACGTGTGTTAAAAAAGGACAAAAAAGTGTAGGCATATCTGGCCACGAGTGTATGTAGTTTAAGTTGGGTGGCGAAAAATTCAAGATGGACGTAAGTATTTCTAAGGGCGCACTAACACCTTTTTGGCTGCCTGCCTGCAGGAGTTGTCATGGCAACGTGTAGGAGTAATAGAGATAATAAATTCAAATTTGAATTTTCTCTCTCTCTTACTCCTGCACGTTGCCATGACAACTCCTGCAGGCAGGCAGGCAACCAAAAAGGTGTTAGTGCGCCCTAAACATTAGAAATTTATGGGGGACGAAATTGAATTTTTTTAATATCTCGTTTAAATTAAATTATGGAACCTAAGTATTTTAGAATTTTAGTTTCTATTTTTAATGGTCTATTTAATACAATAATTAAACTAATGAAAAAAATAAAACCATTTTTTATTATTGTATTAAATAGGCCATTAAAAATAGAAATTAAAATTTAATCTTTATATATTTAGGTTACAAAAATTCATTTAAGCTGACTTACGTCCACCTTGAATTTGCCCCCACCCAACTTGAATCTCCACTGGCCATTTGTCATAATTCTCGTCAACTACCG
Source organism: Leptopilina boulardi (assembly GCF_019393585.1). Taxonomy (NCBI): domain Eukaryota; kingdom Metazoa; phylum Arthropoda; class Insecta; order Hymenoptera; family Figitidae; genus Leptopilina; species Leptopilina boulardi. Next base: position 522,685 of record NW_026137969.1, read on the forward strand.
CACCCTGCTCTAGTGAAAATTTAGTAATATTTGATTTTAACAATAAAGTCACTAAATTTTCACTAGAGCAGGGTGCGGTAGTTGCCGAGAATTATGATAAATGGCGAGTGAGGACAATGGAAATAAGACAGCATAAATCGAAACTGAAATTCCGGAATATTTGTTACAGTACTTACTTGAAAATAAGAAAATAAAATGCTTTGTCCTTTAGGATAATTGATTATTGTCAAGAAATATACCAACTAAAACCTTTTTTTTTAGTTAAAATAATGAAAAAAAATTAATGTCGATAAATTAAATATGAGGATATACACATAAAATACAGAAACTTTCTATTCGCAAACGTATTTTAGATTTATTTTAGTCGTATTTCTTTTTTGTTTGAGGACCGTTGTGAATTTGAGCATTATTATTTCTAATTAAAGTTTCGCTATTTTTGTCAATTATCAGAAAATAAAAATAAGAAAAATAAATTAAAAACTTATAAAAAAAAGTTCTTACGATAAACTTCTTGATATTTCGATAATTACTTATCTATTAAATAATTTTAAAAAATAATTAAAAGGCATTAAAAAAAAGTTTTGTATTTTAGTTTATAGTAAAAATACAAAAAACAACAATTAATATCCATTTATTATATCTTGGGTTTTGAACACAAAAAAATTTTTAAATTACTTTTATCAATAAACAAAAAACATTTTGTTTTTTCAATTTCAAAGTATGATATTCTTTTTTAAAATTATTAAATATTAATTTGAAAAAATTAATTTGGAAGCTCTTATTCACCTAAGAGGTTTTTTTTGAAAATTATTTCACGATGATTTTTAACAAAGATGTGCTGAAGAAATATTATTTATTAAAACTTAAAAATACAATAAAATTTTTTTAAAAAATTTTTTTCTATTCCTATATTTATAAAAAGCGACATTTTTTAATTTACAATTTTTTCAAAAATTAATTACTTTTAAGTTTTGTTATCAATTTTTTTTTTTTTTTAGTGTTCAAGCCCAAGATATAAGCTTTAAAAATTCACAGCCATTTTTAGGGTCATAATTATAGCTATACACGATCACATTAATTATAGTCGCATACTTATAAGCAAATAATAATTACACAGTCATTATTTCCCCAAAAAGAGATTACACGATTTTTATGGAATTATCGATACGTAGTTTCGATATTGTTTTCTTCACACGAAGCGCAGTTAATCGAACATGTGGATTATTATTCCAGCACTCGGCCATTAATTTCCCAAGGTTAGATAGAATCTGAAAAGATAAAAAAAAATATTTTGAATTCCTTTTTATTTCTCGCTTTTTACTGAACGAGACTCCGGATCTTAAAAATACACTCGAATTTGCGTCACAAGTTTTGGCTCCTGGTATTAAATTTTGGAAATTTTTCAATATCAAATTCCAACAAAAAGAATCTATTAAATTTTGATATTGAAAAATTTCCAAATTCTAATATAACCAGGGGCCAAAATTTGTGACGCAAATTCTAGCGTACTTTAAAGATCCAGTGCATCAATTATTAAAAAATCTCGATAATTACATGATCATTTTCCCATCTTAATGGAATAATAGGCCGTAATTTTTTGACGCAGACTGCAAGATTCATGTCATCGAAATCCGGATCATTAGGCACAGTGTCATGATATGGTAGTGCGTACGGTTCTGCAGTCGTCAATTTTTCATCCGTTGCACATCGTCGACATACCTCCCAAAGTACAAGACCCACTGAATACATGTCCGACATTTTGAAAGCGTCAAACGAAGACGTATTCAACGTCTCGTCTAAAAGTTCCGGTGCCATGTAACGTCTTGTACCAACTCTTGTGTTTGGTGCAATATCAATTTTCCCACTCTCGCTGCAATTCGAACAAAATTTTCTTATACAGATTTACCCTACACTTTTTTTGTCCTTTTCTAACGCAAATGTTGCCATGACAACACTTGCGTTAGAAAAGGACAAAAAAGTCTAAGCTTATGACTGAACTTTCCAATTCTAACAAAACTGATGAATGAATAAGAATAAAATTAAAAACAAACCTCAACAATCGTACAGCGAGTCCAAAATCAGCAATAACACATTGGCCATTCCTCCGAACGAGGATATTTCGTGTCTTAATGTCACGATGAGCAATTGCGGGTTTTCCATGTGTGCCAAATATTTCCGTATGTAAATGAGCAATACCAGAAGCAATCGAGAGACAAATCAACAAAAGTGCCGTGTGATCAAGCACAATTGTCTGCAAATAATCGTACAATGAACCACGTTCATGATAATCAGTGATGAGCATCATTTGCGTCCACGAACCAGTACCCTTGATATCAGCAGCAATAAAACCGAGGATATTATCGTGTCTCATCATTACAGTTTGATAAATTTCCGTCTCCCTAAACCATGAAGCCTCTTCAAGTGTAAAAAATACTTTGACCGCCACTTTTTCACCCCTCCATCTCGCGAGCCAAACCTCACCATAACGACCCTTACCAACACATTCCTCAAGTGCCAATTGTTTTGCAATTGTCCGCTGAACAAGTAGCGGTAAACCCGAACCAGAACCACTTGTTTGATCAATGTAGTCCTTGAGCGTGTGATCCTGATTTGATTCCATTAGAAATGGATCACGTTCCTTTCGTCGATAGCGTTGATAAATCATAATTATTGTTAAAATGAAAATTAAAAGACAAATTGATAGTGTTACAGCTGTTAGAATAAGCAATGGTGCCCCGGGTGTTATTATTTCTAATGGATCCGGGGCAATTGTTGATTTTGATATAATTTGAGGGATTTTGTTTTCATTGCAAAAATCTGCATCATTGCAACAGTAAATACTCTTGCCATGTGAATGTGGCACGAGATTTGCATTACATTGCATAAAACTGTATTCCTCTGGTGATAGACATCCAAATGATTCTTCGGTGATGTATTCATTAGTCTCGGGATCTAGGAACTCTTCAACTTGACTGAAACATTGACCACCTTGTTTTAGGGTACACGTGCCATTTTGAATATTATTCGGACAATTGCCGTCACAGTAGCACGTTATTGTCAACACTGAAAGCAATTTTGAAAAAAAAAAAATAGTTTTAAGTATTTGGAATTTTGTCCAAATTCTATACTTTTATTCCCATTTCCAGTTTTCATGCCCATATTCCTCTACATATAACTTCCATTTTACTAAACACTGGTACATTTTTTCTGACAAATTTGACCATTAATTTTTATAACAATCTAGGAGAAGGATTTTTGGCAGTTTCGGATAGAAATGGATTTTAAATTCTTTAAATTCTATCAAATGACAATTTGTGAACATAAAAATTCGAATAAATGAAGTTTTGGTGAAATTTCAGATTTTGAAATTTCAAAATTCGTCTCAGTTGCTCTGACAAAAGGTTCAGATTGATGTTCAATCAGTTTTGATAAGTACGCTGTGCTCAAATTTGGATCTTTTTTGAACAAACTAGAGATAAATCTAATTCGAGTTTGCTGAATTTAATAGCGTTAACCAGATTTCTTAATCATAAAAGCAGCGGATTCACTTGAAACTGGTTAGTAGGGGGTTTTTGGGGTCGTTGATTACGAATTTGAAGTCAGTTTTTTAAAATTCAAAATTTATCAATTAAAAATTTCTCTTAAGGTTATGTGACTTTTAGCTCTGTTATGTTAATTTGTCCGTAATATTTCTTGTAAAATACTGAATGGATTGAGTTAAAATTCTATGGAGGAGTTCCAAACCCACACAGCACCCAAAATTCCCTGAAACTTGACAGAACCTCACACGGCGAGGTTAGGAAACTTAAGTGGCAAGGGTCATACAAGTTTGTGTCGATGTTTAAATGTCCACATGAAAAGAATATTTACACGAAATTTTGAGGGAATATTGTACTATAAATATTCACGTGCAATGTTCAGTCAATGTTGTGTCAATATTCAACCTATACTTATTATATTAATAAACGAAATTTTTATAACTAGGCGAAAATGCAATGTCAATATTGACACAACATTGAATGAACATTGCATGTGAATATTTATAGTACAATATTTCCTCAAAGTTTCGTGTAAATATTCTTTTCATGTGGACATTTAAACATCGACACAAACTTGTATGAACCTTGCCACTGAAGTACCTCGCCGTGTGAAATTCTGTCAAGTTTCAGGAAATTCTGGGTGCTGTGTGGAAATATGATATAAGGAATGGTTGTCAAGTGCAAAAATGTTGATATATTGTTAAATAATTAGAATAATTATTATAAAACACTTGAAAATAATTAGAAAATGTGGGTTTAGGAGTGTCGGATTTTCTAATAATTTTTTATTTATATTTAAAATAAGTTTTTAAAAAACTTTTTTTCCACAGTATTATCGTATACTGTTATCTTAAAAAAATACCAACACAATAAAATTACACTACATTATTTAATATTAATAAAATTTATTCTTTCTACAAATTACAATTATTTGCATGCATAATATTATTAGGTTATATTAATTTTGAATAATAAAAATAAAACGCGGTTTAAACAAAAAGCAAATATTTTTAGGTTATGTTTTACATTTTTCTGCATTATTTATATTGCAATTAAATATATAGAAGTATAACGTTTAAATTTTAATTACTTACTTGACTTGCACTTTTATTTTAAATATTTATACACATAATATGAATAAAATACTTAGTAAAAAATAGAAACACACACACACATCTGTATGGAAACAAAACCATGCAAACAAATAATATTCTCACGTGGTAAATAGTGAGTTTACAAAAATCTGCTATTAGTTATCATATTCTGCCAACAGAGGCGACAGCTCTGCAAAAATAAATAAAGCCCTAAAAAATTACCATGAAATTACATACATACTTTATATATAGAGTATTTTAATGTGACGTCATCTTCCCTACCAGGTGGTAATTTTGAGCAGATATTTATTTTATCGACACATGCATTTGTATGAAAATAAGTGTTATTATAATAATTATATATATACGTCGGTATAATAAATATCTGCGCAAAATTACCACCTGGTAGAGAATATTTTTCATAAAGATTCAAAAAAAAAATGTTCTAGGCAAAAAAAATTTTGAATAAAAATTTTTCGTAGAATGCACCATATATATATAGGATTAAATTACAGCAAATTTTGTCTATTTTTTGATGCCGTATGGTTCTTTTTAAATATTAAACATGGGGAACTTTAATTTTTTAATAAAATATTCTTAGAATATTCTTTGTTGTCAAGTTAGAAATTTTGAGGGATCGATTTTTATTTTTAAAAAAATAAGTTTTAACCTTGTATTAAAAAAAAAATTAATTTTTTCAATAATATTAAAGTTTTTTTTTAACATTTGTAGACTCTATGTTTGATTTTTTAAAAAGTGCCATACAACATCAGAAAATAGACAATATTTACTGTAATTTAAGCCCAAATATTCTGGGCAGAGGGGGTGTTTTTTTGATCATTTAGGTTATTTGTCATATGATTTATTATCGCTCAAATGCATCACTAGACAAAACGAACTATATATATTATTGGTTCGTTATTATTGATATATGAAAGAAAGTATATATTTTATCTACGACATCATAGAGCATGACGAATTTCTTATTTTCACCTCATTGAAAACACAGATCAAATGATGCATGAGACAAGAAAAGCTTCTTTACAAATAGGGTTCGTTAATATATTTAAAATATCCTCAACAAATTACGGTGACTTTTAATAAACAAAAAAAGGAGAGATTATATGTCAACTCGCAATAATTATACTTTCACTGAAAAAATTATATTCTAGATTTAAGAATTTCTTCTTAAATAAATAGGCGCCCAGAATATTCCCCACTTAAAGTAAGTGGGAAATATTCTGGGCGCCTATTTAAGAAGAAATACTTAAATTTAGAATATAATTTTTTCAGTGTTTAATGTTCATTAATATCAATTGCTTATTATTTTTTATTGTTTAATTGCAAAATCAAAAAATAAAAAAAATTTATGAAACAACCAAATAAATGTATTTACAAAACAGTTAACCAAACTTTTGGTTCACCAAGAAAAATGATATATTTATCTCATCTTATATTTATATTTATTTGATTCAAATAAAATTTTATTTGATTTAAATAAAAAATTTTATTTACGACAAATAAATAGGCTAGTAGGCTGTGAAACAAATATTATACGTTTATTTAACTCAAATATATTAGATTTGGTTCAAATAAAACATTTCTCTGCGGGTGTTGAATCATAATAAAAAGTTTATTTGCCTCAATGAAATTCTTTCTTCAAAAAATTTACTAAAATAAACCGAATGTTTATTTAGATCAAATAAATATTTATTTGAATGAAACAAATGTTTGAAAATAATAGAAAAATTGCGTTAATACAAAAAATTGTATATTTAAATTAAATATATATTAAAAATATATTAAATAAATATATTAATATAATAATAATACATTAAAAATATATTAAAAATTTGTATATTTATTTATTAAAAAAAAGTATAATTATTGCAGAAAACAAATTTTTTTATTTAAACTCTTCTTCAAATAATTTTACATTAATTATTTTTACATTCAATTTAAAAAAGATTTTTAGTTAATTTTTTTTTCATTTTTTGTTTTTGTATAAAATATATAATTCACAAAAATTAATTCCTACTCTTTTTTCATTGAATTAAGTTTTCAATTATAGAAATAAAAGTATAGAATATCATTTAATTATAATATATATATATATATAGTATCATTAAGATTTAGTAAACTTAGGTTGTTTATTTTCTTGATATTTATAGTTATATAGTTTTGATCGGTGTCAGGCACACAACACTTGCCAAGGTATTTTTTCAATTTGTGAAATTGTTAATTATTCCCAACATATAAAATTAAAAGATGAAAAAAAATTTTAAGAATTAAAAACATTTTAATTAATTAATATCAATTTAATTTAATAATATATAAAAATACTGCAATTTATAGAAAAAAAATAATCGATTGTATGATGATAAATTGGTGAAATAAATTTATTTATATTTTTAACAAATTTTCATTATTCTATATTAATTATTTATTGTAGATTATGAATTATTTTTCATTTTTTTTTGTTAATTTATTTAATTTTAACAATAAAATAAGTGTAATTTTGAATGTAACATAATTTTTATTGAAATGGTATCATTTTATTAAATTTTTTTTTCTTAATTCTATTTTTGGTAATTTTTTTTGTTATAATATATGTATTTATTTTTTTTTGGTAATTTTTTTCAGTTAAATTTTTTTGTTAATTATTTTTGTTTGTTATTTTTTTTTTTAATGCAGAATGTCAAAAATTGTGAATAGTAAGCAGAATTCAATTGAGCACATGATTTTAAATAATGAAAAAAAATCAAAAATAACAATAGATGAATCTGAAGAAAATCGTTTTCGTACATATAATATTAAGGATTTGAAAATGGCTAAAACATATTTACCGGAAAATTTAATACGTGATTTTAAAAAAGGTTTTGAGGCCTCAACAAAATCTCCATCAACAACAACAACACCAAAATCACGTAATTTTGTGAAAAAACTCGTCGCTACTTTGGAAAATAAAAAATATCAAGCAAGCGGGCATTGCACGGCAGACGATGAATTCTTCGCCAAATGTTATTCTCGACCATTATCCAAAAATCATGTGTCTTATGAAAATCAAGGTGAGAAATCAAAATTAAAAAAAAAAATAAAAAGTAAAATAAATTTTAATAAATAAAATAATTTAAATAATTTAATTTTTTAATAATAATTTTTAATAAATTAAGTTAAATAAGTAAAAGAAATAAAAAATTAAATAAATTCCTATAATATAAAAAATATAAATAATACCTATAGTTAAAATAAAAAAAAGTAAAATAATTTAATATTATAGACGCTTATAATTTTTATTTTCATTATTTTTCTTCAGTTTTATTCTTTTATGTACTTATTGTATATTATTTTTAGTTTGCCTTTTTTCTGTTTTCTTTCTTTCTTTTTTATTTCTTTTTTTTTTCATTTGAATATGTAAACAATTAGGGTCAACCGGGGTAAATCCGAACGCTTTTAATAAGTTTCAACAATAACATAAGTTTTTTCTTTAAAAAAGAAATACTTCCGGTATTCTGGTGCATGAAGTTGTTACTTTACTTCCATAGAACAATTTTATGGGGTAGCAAAAATTTTTGATAAATTGCAATCGCAGGAAACTTAGCGTTTGTATTTACCTCGATACTTTGCAACTTTCCTAAAATATGGGGGTAAATACGAACGCCACTGTATTTCAGAAAAATCTTAGGGAAAATAAATTTAAAGTATTGCAATTGTTAAACTTATATAAAAACTCAAAAAATACGATAATAAACCTATTATGTAATAATGCATCATATATAAATACAAAAATCAAACAGGTTAAAAATTAAAATGCATTACACAATTAAAACCTTCAATAACTTTATCAAATCATAACGGATTTTTGTAAAACTTGCTACAGAAAGTATTTTGGAGTGATTGAATGCAAATACAAAAATAAAAGTCAAATTTTTAAAATTCAAAATAGCGGACTTTCCTAAAACTTATTTTTAAAAATGATCAAAAATTCGTAATCAGCGACCCTGAAACCCCCCGAGTAACAATTTTCGAGCGAATCCAATGAATTTTTTAATCCTCGTCCGCCATATTGGATCGGCCATTTTGAATTTTGAAAAACTGACTTGAAATTGGTAATCAGCGACCCCAAAAACCCTAGAATACCAAATTTTATTAAGATCCTGAAAAACAAAAAAAGTGGAACACTCCTTCGAGAGAACAGAGATTAAGTTTCTGCTTATTAATTACTAACGAGGATACATATAGAAAGAAAAACTTTTTTCTATGTACTTTTATAATGTTAAAATAATAGTGTAATCAAATAAAAACAATTTTTGAAAATACCGTTCGGATTTACCCCGGTTTTCCAATTTTCCGGGGTAAATACGAACGGTCTGATATTATTAATAAAATTTTACAGAAGGCAAAAATGAAAAATAGTTTCTGTTCTAGTATTCATAACAAACAATTATAAATAATAAAATGAATTTTTAGCTTCTTTTTCTTGAAATACGAGACAAAATACCGAAAGAGTGTCATCTTTGATTTTCAATCTTTTTTGCAATACTCGTTATCTTTGTTTATGCTGTTGCTATAATTAACAGACGAAAAATGGGATAATACTTAGAATCTCTTCAAGAGGATCTGAGGTAAAAATTCTCATGTGTAACTTATTTTTTTAAATTTTAATTAAGCTGAAATAATTAGCGTTCGGATTTACCCCGGCTGACCCTAACTATTTTGTTGTCCGAAATAATAATTACAATATTCCATTTCGAATAAATAATAAATTCACATTGTATTGATTGTAGAAAAGAAAAAAAATTATTTCGAAGAAAAATATAATTCAAAAAATGAAAAATCAAAAGAAAAATTTGGAGGTACAAAAAAGAAAAAATTAAGTTCTGAGGTTTCTAAGCAAGGAGCAGTAACAAATTTGACTATCGATGAATATATAAAATTGAATACTTCAAAAAATATTCATATTACGAAGAAAAATGAGAATTCTGATAAAAGAAATAGCTTTTGGAGGTAAAGGTTTAAAAATAAACATTTTTCTTTTTTATTAACAAACAATGCGAGAGCATTTTTTTTTTATTTTATCAATTTTTGTTATTTTTCTTTATAGTTCAAAAAATAAGGAAAAAGTTGAAGAAGATCATCATTTTGATGAATCAGAGACTATTACTTTTCGTCGAAGTTTCCCCGAAAGAAATAATGAAACAGAATTTTCCTTTCAATCTGATAAATCAGATAGTCTTTCAGCTATTTTCACTGAAACTAAAAATAAAAAAAATATTTTCAGGTATTTGTTAACAGATTTAAAAAAAAATTGATAAAAATATACCTAATTATTGTATAATTATAATAAGTGATAATTTTTAATTATTATTTTAATTATATTTGTTTTGATTTTTTTTTCTATTTTTTCAAATTTTTCAAGACGTTCTGGACAATTTGAGGAAAAAAAATCATTTAAAAATGTTTTAAGTTCATTAATTGGATTTAAAAATCGTAATCCAACGCTTCCCAGAGGTAAACGTAATATTTTCAATCCAAAAGATAGTCTTGGTGAAGAAATGAGAGTTTTTAGAAGAGACTTTATGATGCCTGCTTTATTAAAAGCAGCAAAATCTTATAAAGACGAATTTGAAGATTCAACTAAAGACGATACATTTACAACAATGATGGCGGCATCGAAGCCACAAATTGATAATCGAAGTGCATCGATACATCCATTTTATGGCGCTAAAAGAGCATCAACATTTCTTCATCCACTTCCAGAAGAAAATTATGAATTTCAGGTATAATAATAATAATTATTTGAAAAATAGTTTTTATTTTCGGACACATGATTATGTTTTAAAAATCATTAGTTAAAATTTTCATTTTATGGAATTTTATTTGTCATAATTATTTTTGAGACGAATTTTTATTTCTTCGAATCAGTATTTTGCAGAATTTTCATCAAAACGATTTTCTATATTACACAATTTTTATACATATAACCGAAAAATTCACTTCACAGAATTTTTATTTGTTCAAATTTTTAATTGCTCGAATTTTCATTTAACACAATAGGCATTCTAAAGAATTTTTATTGGTTAGAATTTCATTGCATAGAATTTTCATTTTATTCTTTTAGATGAATTTTCATTTGTTCGAATTATTCTTTGATATAATTTCCATATAACTTTTTTTACTTAACTGAAAAATCATTTAACAGAATTTCTAATTGATAGAATTTTCATTTGTCCGATATTGCAAATGACCGAACAAACAATCGATTTTGGCGCGATTTTTAAAATCAACCAATCACAATTTTATGGATAATTTTTGATTTGTTGATTTTAAAAATCGCGCCGAAATCGATTATTTGTTCGGCCATTTGCAATTTCGGACAAATGAAAATTCTATCAATTAGAAATTCTGTTAAATGATTTTTCGGTTAAGTAAAAATTCTGCAGAAAATTCGGTTTTATGGATATTATATCAAATAATAATTCGAACAAATGAAAATTCATCTGAAAAAATAAAATGAAAATTCTATGCAATGAAATTCTATCCAATAAAAATTCTTTAAAATGCCTATTATGTTAAATGAAAATTCGAGCAAATAAAAATTCTGTAATATAGAAAATTGTTTTGATGAAAATTCTCGCAAAATACTAATTCGAAGAAATAAAAATACAGCTCAAAAATAATTATGATAAATGAAATTCCATAAAATGAAAATTTTAACTAATTATTTTTATAACATAATCACATGTCCCCAAATAATGTAAAAATTGAATTAAAAAGTATTTTAAACTAAATTGAGACAAAAAAATTTTTTTTTTTAGAATGAATTATTGCAAGAAAAAAGTATATCTCAAATAAAGGACAAAAAAAATTCTCCTCAACATAGTCCACCATTTTATCAAAGACCACGTGAAATTATTTACGATATACCAAAATCAAATAAAGCCGTTAATTTTGAATTTCAATTAAAAAATGATGACAGAAATTCCAATGATTATCAAAATATGGATATTCTTAATGACAGTAGTAATTGGTGTAAAATTTCTAATCCAGCGCCAAGAAAAAATATTATATGCGGTAGAAGAGCATTATTTATTCGTAAACGAAAACAAGAAAAAAAGCAATGAGAATATATATTTTTTCTATAATACTGATCAAAACAAATAATTTTCTAATTTTTTTTTTAATCTATAAAATTTGATCAAATTTGAATAATTATTTATTATTATGATTATTAATATTGAATCGTATATAATTAAACTGCTCCTTGCGATTTTAACCTCATATAATTATAATATCAATTTTTAAATTAAGAAAAAAAACTACTGACATCGACCTCTTTTATTATATATAATACCTATACGAGAAAAAATTTATAATGTAAAATTTGTGGAGTGACTTTCTTTTTGTATTTAAAGAAACAATTTGTATATTAATTAATATTTTTTTATTTGATATGTAAATATATATGAGAATTTTAATTTTCAAATTATGAATAAAAATAATTTAAATATAAATGAATTTTTTTTTTTGTAGAACAAATATATTTATTTATTTACAAATAAATATATAAGTATTATTACAAATAAATATATAAGCCTAGTAAAAATTATTCCGAAAATAAAAAAAAAAAGTTTTAGGAAAGTCCGACATTTTGAATTTAAAAAATTTGACTTTTATTTTTGTATTTACATTGAATCACTCCAAAATACTCTCTGTAGCAAGTTTTGCAAAAATTCGTTATGATTTAATAAAGTTATTGAAGGTTTTAATTGTGTAATGCATTTTAATTTTTAACCTGTTTGATTTTTGTATTTATATATGTTGCATTATTACATAATAGGTTTATTATCGTATTTTTTTGAGATTTTTCTGAAATACAGTGGCGTTCGTATTTACCCCGGTATTTTAGGAAAGTTGCAAAGTATCGAGGTAAATACGAACGCTAAGTTTCCTGCGATTGTAATTTATCAAAAATTTTTGCTACCCCATAAAATTGTTCTATGGAAGTAAAGTAACAACTTCATGCACCAGAATACTGGAAGTATTGTCTTTTAAAAGAAAAAACTTATGTTATTATTGAAACTTACTAAAAGTGTTCGGATTTACCCCGGCTGACCCTACGTAATTTGTGAAAAATAGCGATTTTGTCCCCATTTACCCCAACTGACTGTAGATATGGGGTCATGCACATAATACGTCACCCAATTATAACTCTTTTTTGACCCCCCCCCTCCTCCTATGTCACACTTGGTTCCATGCATAAAATTAAAATTTTATTTTTTTGACCATCCTGATATGTTTTTAAAATCCAAATGATGCAAGAAAAAAGAAATATTCAACTTTCTGCGATTATTAAAATTTAAAGGACTTAAAATAAATGTGGTGACTCCCCTTAAAAATTTAAATAAAAATTCAATTTTTTTGTAAGTGATACAATATTATAGTCTTTATCGATTTTTAAATTCTTTTTTAAGAAATAAACGATGCTAGAGAGTTCATTAAACTATATTTCGATCAATATTCGTGAATCAGACGATCTCATCTCTTTATAGTGTCAGGTATTTTCCTGTTATGTCAGAAGAATTAACAGGTCATCTATTTTCTATTATAGATTATAAATTTTCATTTATATTTTAAAAATTATGAAAAGAGACCATGTGAAATTTTAGCCCTTTAAAATTTACATTGTATGATAATTTTTTTTCCCCGACATTATTTAAAATCTAGAATTATTCTAAATTATAAAAAAAATTACTTTTCACTCATTTAAAAATTTTTATTTTTCAAAAAATCAAAAATTTTTGACAATTTCTTTTGTTTTTAGAAATTAGTTTAATTTTAATTTGTTTTTTAATATTCAGGCCTCGGATCGACTTTAAGGACCAAAAAAAGTCGTTCTAGTCGGTTTATATTCCAAAAAAAGTCGTTTTTTTTTTATTTTAACAAAATTTAATTGGTTAATGAATATTTTACTTCAAATAACTAATGTTGTTAGATATTAATGAGAATAATATTCTATAAAAATATTACCAAGAAAATTTTTTTCGAATATTTCAGAATCAAATTAATTGTAAGAGAAATTTTCAAAATTTTATTTAAGTAGGACAAATTTCTAAAAAAAATTCTTAAATTTCCATTTTTATAATTTTTTCAATTCTGATTTAAGCAAATTCAAGCAATTCAAAAGTTGGACAAAGTCGTATAATCCGAGGCCTGAATATTATGAACATAATAATTGAAAATATTTTTTGGAATTTTAAAAAATTTACTCGGCTTTTTTTTAAATTAGTTTAATTATTATAATTTCATTATTATTATAATGTAGATATAAATTGAAAACATTTTTTTAAATTTTGTATTAAAATGTATAAAAATTAAATACACATTCATAAGACTGTAATTAATAAATTTTTTTTAATAAATAACAATATTATTAATATTATAATATAGTGTCGAAAATATCAGTCAAATAATTCTGATATAATAAAAAATTTCCACTGCTTTTGTGTTGAAAAAAAAATCAATGAAACGAAAGTATATATATATATATAGTCGATTTTTAGAAGTCACAATATAATTGTAACTTATTGGAGGAGTTAGAGAAGTTATAATTGAGTATAGGGGGTATGAAAAGAAACCTACCCTGCAAACATAATAATACGCATTGATCTAGAAGAATTAAATGATTCCTGTAAGCAAACGTTACTAATTGTACGCCGTGGGCGTCGACAATGGAATAAAACTGAATCTATATAATATTTTTAAATATCAGAAAATTTTTGCACATCGTAGACACGTAAATTCTAATAGAAAAATATTTTATTTTATAATAAATTTATTTTAAAAAAATAATAATTAATAATTATTACTTTTTTTAAAAAAATAAAATTGTATGGAATATCATTATTTTAATTACACATAAAAATAAATAAAATTTTTTTATTTATATTATGTTTTAAATATTGAATAATTTTTTAAATTTATTTAATTTATTTCTTTTATTGTATTTTTTTAGTTATATACTATTATATTATTATTTTTTATTATTATATATTTATTCTATACTATTTCTGATAAATTTTATAATGATGTATATATTGGCGTCGTCGTTTCTTCCATCTTTGGATATGCTATAAAGTGTAACTGACGCAATAAACGAGCTGTTATTAGATTTCTAGTACCACTATAGGAGTTCCTATTGCGGTGACGAAGTTATAACATCCTACTATTAATTTAAACGACAGGATCTCTTTTCTATTTGACCATTTTCAAAATAGGACTTCATATCTAATTTAATCTAATACAATAATTAAATTTTATGTCTTTAAACTCAATTTTTTATTATAATTCAAATTTTATAATTTAAATTTTATTATATAATTATTATATATTATATTATATTATCATAATTTTATAATTTATTATTTATTGCTTTAGACAAAATACTTTTTTTCTTCATATTTTTGTTGATTTAATAAATACTTTAACCGAAAAGTTAACCGAAAGTTAACTTTGCGGGTTAATAATGCCGTGCTGATGAAGAAAGTCGGTAATCGACATTTTTATCGAAAATGAGTTTTTTATATCACTGGATTCGTTATGAAAAAAGGAATCTAGCTGTAGTAATATTTTTTATTAACGTTAATTAATTAGTGTTTAATTAGTGTTTAATTACAGTGATTTCGCGAAATCATTTTGACAGAGTCCGTACTTGCAAGCAAAAATAGTCGGTAAGTGCTATTACTGCTCGAAAATGATGACGTATTTACGAACTTTACTGGAAGCAGAGTCCGCAAGGGCAAGTACTGCCAGTAAATGTGGTCTGACTTGACTAGAAATACTGATGCCATTGGCCGTAAAAGCAAGTACGGACTCTTTGCCTCAAGTATTTCTGGCGATAAAGGACCAACTTTCCTGATGGAAAAAGTCCGTACTTGCATTTCTACAAATAACATTACATTAACTTAAGTAATTTAATTATTTATTATTAATCTAAAATAAATAAACATTTAAATGAAAATACTAATTTTAATTAATTTAATAATAATAAAAATAATAATAATAATAGTAATAATTTTTAATTAATTTAATTTAAATAATATTTTAATAACAATAATTAAACAATTATATTATTATTAATATTATTAAACAATAATTTAATAATAAATAATTAATTCAATAACATTAACAACTATAAACAACCATTATTAAAATAAAAAATCAACATCATTTAAAATAATTTAATAAATTCAACAAAATGACTGATAATAATATATTTGTTTATAATTAAATATTATATTTCAGTGACAATTGAATTTTATTTTGTCTAATATTTTCTGAATTTCTTTCAGTTCAATAAATTAATAATAATTAAGAAATTAAAGAAAAACTATTATTAATTTATTTGTAAATTATTATTTATTACACTTCTGTACTTTTTTAAATAACAACAAACAAAAATTGTAAAAAATATAAAAGCCTAATACTTTTTTCCATAGTCACAAGATAGAATATACGTAATAAGCTGCAAGTACGGACTCTATGGTCGTGACGTCATCGAGCCGTAGGAGCACTTACGGACTCTGGCAGTATTTTCAGGATTTCAAAATTAATTTTTGGCAGTAATCGACATTTTGTTTATAAAAAATGAAAATTTTGAAATTTTGTTTGCGCCATTAAATAGAGCATGCCAAGATTAGTAAAGGACCGTTGTAATTATTTTAATAACTTTTATATATTAATTATGCTAGTTTAAAACGCGTTTCTTTAAATATCTCGAAAACACTCTAAATGCAAGTACGGACTTTCTTCATCAGCACGGCAGAATAAGTCAGAATATATTCAATAAATGCAAAAATTGAATTACATAAAGATAAACAGTTCATATAGTTCAATACCCCTTTGATGTTACGTGTCAGGAGAACTAATTGAGGTTAGTTTCCCGTAGTTTTATTTTGACAAACTAAAAGGGCTAAAAGTATATATACTTTATCAATAAAAGTCTTCAGCCTTTAAAATAATTTCTTAGTATTCAGTAATTTAAGCCGCCGGAAAGTAAAAGGGCGCATAAAATTTGTACAGCCGGCCAACTCAAACGGCCGTACAAACTTTATGCGCCCTTTTACTTTCCGGCGGCTCATTTGATGCCAATAACCCAGATAGCACGTAAGCTTCAAATGCCCCACCTTACCCAAGCTTGCATGGTAAGCTTTCCGAAAGATTGCAGTGTAAGGCTACTGCAAGATTGCACAGTAAGATTATCACAAGATTGCTCAGTAAGCTTCCCAAATAACCTTGCCAATCAGCACAGAAGGTTGCAGCAAACTTGCAGCAAGCTTGCCATGCAAGTTTGCTCGGCAATCTTATGGCAAGCTTGGCGCAAGCTTGCGGAATATAACAAAAAATTCTTTATACAATGTATCCTCTTAGGAAAGAAGCTAATATTTTCCCGGATTCATTTTGAAATATCAACAATGTCATTTAATTTCTATTACATATGAAAATTTTAAAAGAAAAATTCATTCATGAAAAAATAGTGTACTCACCCCTTACCTTCCAGTTTTGAAGGTTTATTTTTGTCGGAAATTATATTTCCATTTTAATACGAATAAAATTTTCAATGTGCTTCGTAAAATTTCCTCATGTAGAAATTAAATTACAAAAATCCATTTGGAAATAAAAAAAAAATCTCAAATGTATATCGGTAATATGTTGATACAAAATTTTATTATAATAAGTGGAGACAACCTACTCTCGAAATATTTTTAAATTGATTTTATATAAAGATATTTGCTTTGAATATTATATAATTTGATGCGAAAGACATATGCATAGATGGAGATAATCGTTTACATAAAATGTAATTTCTCTTAAAGCCTTCTACGCATATATATTTTTTACTTGAATATGTACATATTTATATTGAAATTTCTTTAACCTCGCTACATTAAGAACATTAAATCTAAATAGAAAATTTTTAAATCAATTAAAATAAAAGTTCGTTTTTTCTTCAGTACATATAAAAAATATATAAAAAAAAAATTAGAAAAAAATTATATAAAATATAATGAACTTATAATCTAAGCCTGACGATTCAGAATAAATTTTATATTTATTTGTACAGAGGTTAGGTTACCGAAATTCACGTAATATTATTTACCAACTTTAATTTAAAGTTATTATTTTATTTATTTTAAAAAATAAATACTTGAGACAATAACTAGATAATCTTTCACAAACTGTTTAAACAAAATTATTATATAATCATAATTTAATAATAAGTATATTATTAAAATTAAGTGACAGTAGCCGCAACACAAGCATTATACCGCCACTAAGCAGGGTTGAGTCGCATATGACATAAAATAATAAACTTGACCAATCAGAAGATTTCTTTAGGTTGATTCCACAATAGGCAAAATCGTACCGTCCTGAAGACGATTTTCAAAACAAAAAGATTGGTGTCAATAGAAAAAACATACATCGTTTTGGCATATGAAAATCGTCTTCAAGACGATACAATTTTGCCTATTGTGGTACCAACCTTAACTTGTGCTAAGAAACTGCAATTCAAAATTCAAAATGTCGGATCCAATATGGCGGACGAAAAATTAAAAAAAAATCTCATCGATTTCACTTGAAACTTGTTACTCATGGGTTTTTGGGGTCTCTGATCACGAATTTAATGTTAGTTTTTCAAAATTCAAAATGGCGGATCCAACATGGCGCTCAAAATTTAAAAAATTGGTTAAATTTAATTAAAACTCGTTACTAGTGGTTTTTGGGTAAATTTAGAAATTATTTCTTACTATCAAAAAAAGAAAACAATTTTTAACTAAAATTCGTAGATTTTTTGTTTTTTTATAAATTTTTAATGCAATGAATTTTAATAATTTTCACTTCCGTATAAGAAAATAATAATTGTTTAAATATATTTAAACGATTATATTTCAAATTTCATTATAAATAATATAGAATTTTTTTTTGTACGTTAAATTTTTTTTTTGTGGAGTTACGATAAAGAAGCAAACTTTTCTATATACTCCTGCGCAATAAAAGGGGCGTTAAAGATAAATTAACAATTTCAAATATAGATCTCATAAGAGTGTCGAATTTCACGTGTTTAAAAAATAATGATAAAACAAATGACAATTATTTAACTATTTTTTTCAACAGTTAAAATATCATCTCATTTAAATTAAATTTAAGTGCGTTTACGGTTAGATTATATATAATATAGAGGGTACTTAAATTCTTTATATATTTCTCCACCATATATAGAATTTTTAAAAAAATTTCAAAAAAAAATTATCTAACCATTTAAATTTATCATTTTTTTATTATATCGCACTAATTACTTTTTATGTTTATTATTATGTTTATTCTATTTAATTTATAAAAGCATTTTAAATATCGAATCTAAAAATATTTAAAAATACTTAAAAATATTTAAAAATATTTAAAAATATTTAATTAAGTATTAAAATATTAATATTACCAAATTATTTTACTAAACCCTTTTTTTTGACGTCCAAAAAAATAAGGGGCGTCGCACAGACAAGATAAAATATTTGTTACCTATTTCATATTCAGATTATTTTATCTTGCATTTTTTTTTTTTTTTTATTTCATTTTCTTATATAAAAAAGAAAGCTTTAATCGTATTTCCAATTTCTAAAAATAAATTCTTCAATTATATGAGTCTTCATGTCAATATGATATTTCACGCTTTTTCATATTCTTTTTTGTATTGTACGTATATAACAAAAATGACTGAAAATAAATATTAATCAATTTTATTTTGAAGTTAATGACCAATTATTTTCTTAAAATAGATATAAAAGGATTGGCATCTAAAAAATATTATAACATTTTTAAAATTTTCTTAATCATATTATTTTATAAAAGAAAAAAGAAAAATTTAAATAATTATGTTAAATTTAAAAATATTTTTACATATATACATTATTGTAATGTATAAATTTAATATGATGGAAAATTATTATTTCTCATGAAAAGAAATCGATTAACCTATAAAAAGTCTATAAATGAATGTAATTATCATATTCTTTATTATTAGATAATTAAATTTGATAACATATATATAATAATCTTTGAGGACAATTTTCCTTCTCTAATTAGTTTTAATGTTACTTTTATACAAGAAATAAAATGAATATTCATATTTAGGATGAGTCATTATTACCCACACGTAACTATTGAATTTTTGATCCAAATTTTCATAATTAATACAATTTCTATTTGACAAAAATTTTATTATATTTATTATCCCATATGTATAATATAATTAGCTATAATTACTATAATTAGTAAAAAAATTATCATTAAAAACGATTTTAGTTTAATAAAATTTGTTATATTACAAAAAAATTATAGATATAAAAAAAACTCTTTCATTAAAAACAATTTTTGTTCGAACAAATTTTTTATTTAACGAAATTTCTAATTATTGGAATTTCTAAATGGAAAAAATTACCAATTCATCGAAATTGTGCGCATTGACCGAATTTTTATTTACTTAAACTTTGTAAGTTGACACGAATAATTAAATTATCGAACCTTTTTTTTTGTCCGAAATTGTAAATGTCCGAATAAATACTCGCTATTAGCATTTAAGCGCAAATTTCAAATTAAGCCAATCGCAATTTTTTAAAAATAATTTTTCATTGATTAAATTTAAAATTCCGGTAAACATAAAATTATTATTAGAAAAAAAATTACAGAAAAATTGTGATTGACTAAGTTTAAAATAGTTTAAATATACAACTATGCTTTCTAATAAATATAGGAAGAAATATATATAACTTTTCTCTGAAATTAAACTCTAATTACCATTTGTTTTAGTTTAGTCTAACTTTTGTATAATATAATCATTTCTCATCGCTTTCGCAAAAGTTTCTATAACAAACCAAATTAATTATCTTTGGTTGATGATATAAAACTTTTATTTTGAAAACTAATTAAATAACTTTCTTGTTTCTGCTGTATTTAAATTTATTAAATTAAAAAATTAGAAATTTAAATAATAAAAAAGAATTTAAATAAGTTACACTGTAAAAAAAATTTTGTGTCGATTTACACGCCGAATGTAAAATAATTTATTCAACAATGTTAATTTATTATGCTTTGTAAATTTATAACCTTAAACATTTTAATTTTACACTGCTGAACGTTGTGAATTCACACGGTTGTGTAATTTTACAATGTTGGACATTGGAAAGTATGGCCATACATATGTGGCCATACTTTCCAATGTCCAACATTGTAAAATTACACAACCGTGTGAATTCACAACGTTCAGCAGTGTAAAATTAAAATGTTTAAGGTTATAAATTTACAAAGCATAATAAATTAACATTGTTGAATAAGTTATTTTACATTCGGCGTGTAAATCGACACAAAATTTTTTTTACAGTGTAGGTTAGGTATATTTTTTTTAGGTTTGTTGGTATTTTAACCTCAAACCTAGTGGCCTCTTGACTTAGAAATGGATCTAATTTTGAGGTTATGTTACCCTATTATACTTATCGCCTAGTTATATCAATTTGAGGTTATGTTTTCAGGTTTGTTCGTATTTTGGCCCTGAAAAATTGACGGAGCTCATAAGTCAAGAGACCACTATAGGTTTGAAGTTAAAACATAACCTTAATATTAGGTCAATTTTTGGTTTAAAAGGGCGATAATAACAAAACTTAATCAAAAATTTAAGGTAGAATATTATAAGTTCTTAAATCAAGAGGACGCTGCGTAAACATAATCTCAAAATTAGGTTAAAATTCAAGACTTCTACTCTGAGTTTTAATCTAATTTTGAGGTTTTGTTATCTAATTTTAAAACCCAGCGTGTCCTCTTGACCTATATATCCTTAACATTTGACATTGAATTTTGAGGTTATGTTACCATTTTATACTTATCGTCTAGTTGTCAATTTGATATTATGTTATTTCAGGTTTGTTTATATATATTTTGGTTCTGAAAAATTGACAGTAGGTCAAGAGACCACTATAAGTAAGAGGTTAAAACATAACCTCAAAATTAGGCCAATTTTGGGTTTAAGAAAGCGATAATAAAAGAAAATTAACATTTTATAAGTTCTTAAATCATGAAGTAGGATAAGGAGAGGTAACGCCTGTAGCCAATCGCTAGAAAACTTGACACCATATAGGGGGGACCACAGTAGTACGACTTTCTATTTTCCTACTGTTGACAGCGCTTGCGGTGGGAAATATTTGAATTATATTTTATCACGTGACCTACCGCGAAAAGAGAAACATAACCTGAATGTTTCACATGGTGTTTTTGTTGTTAAAATTCAGTCGTTTGTTTTACACATGAAGTATTTCAGTAATGTGTTAGTGTTTTGAAAAATGAAGAGTTGTTTTATAAAGCATTGCGATTCGGGTTCGAAAACCCAAATAAAAAGAGATGGTTGTGTTCGAAGTTTTTTTAAACCTTCCATGGTAAGTAGAATGACATTGTTTATTATTTTTTTATTACTCATGATATTATTATGTAAATAATAAATAATGTTAATTATATTTCTTATTTCGATAGAAAATGTTAGCAACATGGTCAGAGGCTATTCGAAGATTTGACAAAACTATGAATGTAACTCATAAGCTGAATAATAAATTCCAGTGTCAATATTAAACTATTATTTGATTTTTAAAATATTTCTGACATTTTACAGTTAATGTATTTGCATAATACCTTCATATTTATTAACTTAACCTAACGTTGTAAACAGCTGACTTGCAGCCATGTTGCAGACGATAAATTTTAATTCTTCGCTTTCCCCAAAGGAGCGCTCGCGACATTAGGAAAAAAGAAAGCCTACTACTGTGGTCCGTCTATCTGAGGGCCAATGAATATACGCCGTTACCTCTCCTTATCCTACTTCATGTCTTAAATCAAGAGGACGCTGAGTTTTAGGTTAAAATCAGTAAACATAACCTCAAAAATTTAAGATTTCTGCTCTAAGTTTTAACCCAATTTTGAGGTTATGTTAAATTATAGTAATTATTGTAGCACGAAATATTACCTTTAATATATTAAAGTAATATTATACTTTAATATATATTATTATATTAAACTACGAATCTTACATATAATATTACGTCCTACATGGGTATATATATATACATACACATATATCTATATATTTATTTTAGTAACATAATATTATTAGAGATAATTGAGATTTAAAAGCATCCAGACCTATATGTTATCATTTAAGTAGAAATAGAGGGCTGATTATTAAATAGAGGAGGACACTATATTCAGGGCGCATGCGGAAATATTTTCCGGCAATCAGACCTGCAAAGATCTAACTCCTCTTGTTCAGTTTATTTTGTGCCGGTTCACTTTAAACAACTATAGTCAACTTTAAAAAAATAAAAAACAAAAACAAATGTTGACAACAACAAAAATTAATATATACAAATTAAAAATTTAATTTGTATCAAGAATTTTTAAATTCTCTCTATTTTTCTTGAAAAAGAAAAACATTGTCACTACTATTGAAAAATTTTTGTATATTTCAAAATTTTTCAAAATTATAAGGAATCAATTATGAAGATTTATTGCCAAAGCTAAAAAGCTTTTTAACACTTTTTTTCTACATTTTATAAAAGAAAAAGAAAAATCATGCTTTTTTGGAGGGAAAATATTTTATCAAATCTCTGTAAAAAATATCTAGAAAAAAAATTGACATAATAAAATTTTTATATGTATACAATTTACGAGAAAAAAAGAATCTCCAAAAATGGATTATTTATTTAACATATCATTAAAATATGAAAAATGTAAAGAATCAATAAATTTTGAACGACAACGAAGATCAGCAACATGGACAAATGCAAGTTATATACCGTGGAATGAAACTTATGATGCATTTGATTATGATGAGGAACCAGCGGAAATTTGTAATTTTCTTTATTTTATTTTAGATTTTGCACATCTTTATTATATACCATTTATTATTTTATTGGGTCTTATTGGTAATTTATTATCGTGTGCTGTATTTTTAAATACACATTTAAAAATGCGAAGTTCAAGTTATTATTTAGCAGCATTGGCAACAACTGATTTTATGTATTTAGTAACATTATTATTGGTGTGGTTAAATAGTACTGTTGGATGGCGAGTGTTTAATAAAGAGGGATGGTGCGAAAGTGCTGTTTATATTAGTTCAGTTTGTAGTTCATTAAGTGTTTGGTTAATAGTTGCATTTACAGTTGAAAGATTTATTGCCGTACAATATCCATTGCATAGACCACATATGTGTACAATTGCAAGGGCAAAGGCAATTGTATTTATTTTAGTTGTATTGGCATTGGCAAGTCATTCATATACATTAATAACGGCCGGTGTTGTTAAAGAACAAGATGGAACTGAAGTTTGTGAAATGAAAATTGAATATTTAAAAACAATGAGAATTGTTAGTATTATTGATAGTATTGCAAGTTTAATTGTACCATTGGTGATGATTATTATTATGAATACAATGATAACAAGGAATTTATTGAGATTTAGTAGAAAATTTAAACGTGATCCTGCAGCGAGTTGCAATAAATATCCAACATCGGAGATAAATTTAAATAATATTCAGGTAAGTTGAATTTAGAACGAAAATTTTCTTATTTTTTTTTTTATCATATTCTCATTTATTTTTATTTATTTATTTTTAAAAAAATAAGTCTGAAATAAGGGTATCAAGTACTACCTCCTAAAAAGTGAAGTGAAAAATATTTCTTTTGAAATTTATTTTTGTATCCTCTATTATAAAAAGAGATAATAGGTATTTTATTCTAAAATATACGTATACTTTCTATTCACTTCATGTGCTATAACTATTTCTTCTTTTATCTTTATCGTTTTTAATATATATATAGGATTTATAGATTACTTTTTCCTTCATCCCTCCTGCTATAATAGATTTTATTCTCTTTTTATTTCCTCATTGTTGCGAAGTATATATATATAACTTATTTCTATCTATTATTTCTCATTCCAAAATCTATCTCCCTTCTAATTATATAAAAATATTTATCTTTTGTACTTTTTCTTGTACTTCTTTCTATTTACTTATTTACTATATTCCACTTAAATATTCTACTTTCATTTTCATTTAACACTTTTTATTTCTTTATATATCTCTATTTCTAGTTTTATAAGTTTTTCTTTGTTTTTACATATCTATTTATATCTTCTTGTATCATTTTTAAAAAGTTTTTTTTTTAACTCTTTTCTTTCCTTTTTATCCCTATGTTATTCTTTTTATTCCTTTCTAACCCTTTTTGAATCTTTCCTAGCGGCCACACAAATTTATCTGGAGGGCTGAAATTTAGTACACATGTGTATTTTTGCGTGTAGATTACAGGAAAAATATAGCGAACTTGATTGGAATTGATTAACATAGCGTTGTCAAGGAAAAACCATGAATTTTTAAGATAAATGCCTAAAAATGACTATGTACTCCCCCTCCCCTAGCAGCCACATCTTTTGACATAGAGAGCTCAAATTTGGTACACTTATATACACAGAAAATGAAAAGGCATTAAAATAAGCTGCAACGCTTATTATTTTAATCCAATTTTGCTTATTTTAATACCAAAATAAATTAAAATAAGCAAAATTGAATTAAAATAATAAGCGTTGCAGCTTATTTTAATGCCTTTTAATTTTCTGTGGAAAAATAAAAAATGTCGAAAAAAAACGGTTTTATACCTCTAGCGCACACAATATTCAACCCGCAGACAGTTCATATTTGGTGTATAAAAGAATTTTTACGTGAAAAATATAGGGAAAAAAACCGGTCACGATTGGAGTTAATGATTAACTTTTTTTCAAATTTTTTCAAGAAAAAATGACAATTTTAGGGAAAAAATGTATTTTTTCACCAAAAACGAAGAAAATTTTATATATAAAGGAATTCAAACTTATATATTTTTACGTATAGATTACAAAAAAAAAAAAATATAGTGAGGATGATTGGAGTTGAATTTTCAGATGCTGTCAAGAAAAAACTTATAATTTTAGAAAAAATCATGAATTTTCTCCCAATAACGAAAAAAATTTTATCTAAAGGTCTTCAAATTTATTATTTTCACGTATATTTTTATGTGTAGATTATAGGAATAATTTAATAAACATGATACGAAGTGGAAAAAGGGGACTTTTTTCTTGAGTTTATTTCTTCAGTCGTTACAACTCTAAAATAAACCCACTTGGAAAGATTCCCCGGAAAGTGCCCCCTGGAGGTTCTATCAGAATTCCGCCGGAACTTCCAACGTAATTCCTTCGGAATTTCATCGAAGTTCCAATGAATTTCCGATGGGATTCCGACGGAATTCCGATTAATTTTTTCAAAATTTTTAGAGTTCTAATTCCGTTGGAATTCCGTCAGAATTCCGACGGAATTACGTTGGAAGTTCCGGCGGAATTCTGATAGAACCTCCAGGGGGCACTTTCCGGGGAATTTTTCCAAGTGGGAAAAAATCGGACAAGTGCGATTTACACTTGCACTGAAATTGAGGCTTCCGTACTCGAAGCGAACTTATTTGGTATAAAAACAAATGTTTAAAAAATATGTGTTGTATGTCAAATAAAATAAGTGATACAAAAAGGAACAATTTTGTAAAATTCAAGAAAATTGCTCCTTTTTGTATCACTTATTTTATTTGACATACACCGTACAATATAAAAATTAGGGTCCACCTTAAAAATTTAATAAAGATAATATTAATTCAGAACTACAATAGAATGAAAAGAAATAAGTAATTGTATCAACAATATTTTTAACTAAAACATAAAAAATATTGATAAAATGGTGCTATACATATATTACATCTTTTACTATAATATATATTTACTCTATTAAGTCGCAAATACTACGTAACATCTATTAACTGCTCAATTCACTGATAATAAATATATCATAAGCTACAATTTTTATAGTATATAAAATTGTTTATTCTTTTTTATTATTATTTATTTATTATTTACATTTAAATAAATACTTTATTATTTTCCAATGTTCGACGTTATATAATTCAAAAACAAAGGGAATTCCTTTACAGTTTTATATTCAACTCTTGTCTATGTACAAGAAAAAGATTACAATAGTATTAAAATATATTTTCCAAAAAATATATTAAATTTCTCGATTATAAAAAATTTACTAAAACACAAAAAAAATGTCTATTCAAAGCACAAGTATTTTTGTCATATTTTTCATCATTTTCTTGACAAAAATAATAAGCAGCGACAAATGTTCATATAATTTAAATCGTCACATAGAAAAAAATTTAAAACCGTATCAAGTGGTATTGTTAACAAATTCCAATTTTGATTCATTTGAAAAACATCTAATTGTCACAGTATTACGAAATTTACCCTATATTCAAATCGATATTGAAAAATTATCATCGCAAGATCTTATAAAATCAATGAAATCACCAACATTTGGTAATCCAAGGGAAACATCATTGTTCCTAATTATTAAATCTTTCAACAATGTTGATAATATTACAACATCCTTGAATTCAACTCTCAAATATTTAATCCAACTTTCACCCTCAAAAGTTCGTCCAAAAACATTACTAATTTCCCTCACTAATCATAAATCATCATTTGATGAATTTCTTCGTAAAATGTGGTTAAATAAATTTCTCGATTTTACAATTTTAGAAATAATAATAAAAAAAGATATTCTAAAAATGGAAAAAAATTTTCAAAAAATTCATTACTACAATCCTTTTACAAGCAGCTATTATCGAAAGAAATGTTCATTGACGACAAATTGGTTTCCAAATAAACTATTGAATCTTCATGGTTATTTAATAAAAAGTGGTTTACATTTAAAACCACCATTTAGTTTAGCGAAATATGATAAAATTGATGGTCACTTACTCAGTTGTAGTGGTGCAGATGTGGAAATGTTTTATACATTATCGAAGGCTATGAATTTTACCATAAATATTGATTCTAACGTAAATTCTGTAATTGGAATATTTGTGGGAAACAATTCAACTGGAATGTTAAAAAAATTGATAAATAACAATATTAATATTCTTATAACAACAAATATTAATTTTCGACCCGCTGCTGATGGTACATTGTATGAATATTCACGTGCCATTGAAATGGAATCAATTGTTGCCCTATTACCAATTATACAAGAAGATATTGAAAATGAATTTCTAAACCTGGAAGCATTGTACTATATATTTTTATTCACCATTTTTGTTATTACAATGTGGATGTTGATTGACAGTAAAAATAATCAATTTTGGAAACAAGAATACCTTGCAGCACTTCTATTGGGAGTGACAATTAGTCAACAACCCATTAAAATGGGACATCGATTATTTTTTCTCTATCTAATTGCAATTGGTTTCTTTTTCTCCAGTAGATTTTTAGCTGGTTTAACGGCAAATAAAGTTGAAAAATCACATGAGAAGAATATCACTACACTAATGGATTTAGCGCAATCTAATTTATCAACGATACTTAGTCCTAATTATTACAGATTACTTAATGATGATTCAAATGATGTACAATTGTTAAAAAAGAAAATGATTCCATCGGAATTTGCCGATACAAATTGTATTATTATGCTTGTTAAATATAAAAATGTTTCTTGTGTAATACTAAATGCATACGCAAGACAATTGGTGAAATTATTGAGAAATTCTGATGGACAGCCAATTAGTAAAATTCTTAAGCAAAATTTATTTAATGCAAGAAGAATAATTGTTTTGGAAAGAAGTACACCATATAAGCCAAGAATTGATGAATTTATTTATCGTTTCATTGAATCTGGTATTAGAATTAAATGGGAATTGAATATTTCAAATCATGAATCGATTATTAATTTTATTAAATATGATAAAAAACAAATGATACAAGTTGAAGATTTTGGTGCTGTGGCAAAATTAAAGACAATCTTTTTCTTTGTATTATTTCTTGGATATTTGGTATCGTTACTGTGTTTTGTTGGTGAATTATTAGTAAATAAAATTTTTTCTATATGGGTATAAATCCACGAAACTTTTAACTTTCAAGAAAAAAAAATTTCTTCTTTTAATTTGCAGGCACATTGATGTCACTTTGTATACACGTTTAAGTACATTTTAGCATTACAAATTCATATGCGTGATTCATTTTTAGCTCATGCCGTCAATGTTTAACTCTTTAAATTCTTTAACGTTAATAAATTACATATAAAATTGAAAAATTCAACTTTTTTTATTATTGATATCGGAGTGGTTTCCAAAGTATTTTCGTCCTCTGAACACGATTCTGGCAACCAAATTTGCTTAGCACATCAGGATTTTGAGAAAAGAGGGGGTAAAGACTCCAAAAATGTGTTTTCAGCATATTCTTAACTTAATAAAATTTATTTCACTCAAAATCCTTAAGCGGCGTTTTTGTTTTCAAATATATGTATGAAAATGTTTCGATCACGCCATAGATTGACCTGTTTAAAGCAAAAATGCAGTTGTGCCTTTCAAAAATGTATAAATTTAAATGAAATCACGATTTTTATTATCATCTTTATATTGTTGCCACAGGAATACAATTAGAGGCACATTATTGAAAAAGATCTTAAAATATTTGTATTTTCATCACCTTTTAAGAAATGCATTGAACTTTTATTTTTATCTAACGCCGTAATAGATATATTTTCATAAGAAGACGTTCAATTGAATTTTTTTAAAAAGTGCTATAACTCAATCAAACCTTCGTATTTTTAGTTTTAGTGGTGGCACACTAATGGGATAGTGAAAATTTTTTGACAAAATATGTCTGGTAGATATTTCCATATAGTAGCTGAAGTGATATTTTACACGCCGTAACAATAAAAACGTTAAGAATATAAACTTTTTCAAGAAATTCAAATGAAATTTAAGCATTTTTTCACTTTTTAACTTATAAAACTAATTGTCAAATAAATATTTTGTTCTAATACTGTACATAAATGTTCCTTTGTAATATAATTTAGCAAAAAAAAAAAAAAATGATACCCAAAGTTTTAATTAAAAATAATTCAGATTTTTAAGTGTTCGATTTGAGAATCACAAAAGTTAAAAGTTTCGTGGATTTGCTCATATATTATTCTACTTGTCTGTCAAATTTACTAAAATAAATATAATAGGGAGAATAATAAAAAGTTTTTTTGAGAAATCTTAGGAAAATATTTTCAAACTTTTTGTGTCTATTTAATATAGTGGTACAAGGATGGAATAAATTAAAGTATAAGTTTAATTAACTTATTCTTTCTGTGTCAAAGTCAATGAAATGTTGGTTTGGCATAGAACCTCTCATATATATATATATATATCTATATATATATTATATAATTTAAGATTTTAGAAAATAAAAAAAATGTTAATTGTATACTTTTAGATGTTTGTAACTTTTAGTAACATTTTTTTCCTATATAAATATAAAAGTAAATAATAATAAATATATATGTAAAATAAATACCTTACAAGAGACAAAAAATAAAAGTAGAATTTTGAAATATTTTTGAAAAGTATATACAGTAGAGAAATTTTATTAAATTATTATATATATATATTTACCAACAAAATACAATATAAAAATGAAAATACATAGTATATGTTTTTCAAAGAAATAGAATATTCTTGTTTATATAAAAATTGTAAGCAAACTTTTTTTCAAAATTGTTTTTTCTTTATTTCTGAATAATTTAATTTCTAGTTCAATTTATTAGAAATATTTTTTTTACATTTTATATATATTTTAAAATTAATTTTTATTCATTTATTTTATTTACACTTATTTTCAGATAAATCAAAATCATTTGTATAATATGCCTTCAGAAAATTTTACATATTTTACCGTTTTAACATTTTTTTGGAATTTTAACCCTAAAAAAGGGTTATTTTGCAATTTTAAGCAATTTTTTAAAATTTTTTGGATATAAAAAAATTACTCTTCTTTTGAAAAGTTACTCAAAAACAATTTTTTTTCAATTTTTTACCAATTTTTTAATGTTTTTTTTTTTTTGCTATTTATTGTTGTTTTGCAAATTTTTGGTTAGGAACCTATTGTACCTAATTTTAAATGTCATTTAATTGAATTCTTTTTAACATAAAAATTTTATCATTATTTCAAACCTAAACATCTTCTATACCCAGATAGGACATAAGCTTGCAGCAACCTTGCGTCAAGCTTGCCGCGCAATATTGCCAACCTTGCATGGCAAGTTTGTCGCAAGCTTCAAATGTCCCACCTAACCCAAACTTGCACGGTAAGCTTGCCGAAAGATTGCAGTGTAAGGTTACTGCAAGATTGCACAGTAATTTACTGCGCAGCCGTCAGTGCTTATGATTGCAAGTGCGCACAGTGCTCCTTTTCAATGCAAACTTCTCTGCTGATGGGGCAAGGTTATTTGTCAACCTTGCACCAACTTTGCGACAAGCTTACCGTGCAAGCTTACTGTGCAATCTTGCAGTAACCTTATACTGCAATCTTTCGGCAAGCTTACCATGCAAGCTTACGTGCTGTCTGGTTATATTATATTAAGTTAACAAATTTCCAATATAGCGACACCGACACCGAAACATTTATTTACACTTATTTTCATTTGTAATGGCTGTTTGCTCCGCAAGAGGCCACTAATGAAGAAGAAGAAAAAGTATTTTCAAATTAGTCGAATAACTTACTTACTTACTTAAGTAAAGCTTCCAATTTCTAAAGCGATCAGATAATAACTATCCAATTCAGTAAACTGACATTTCTCTACAATTTTTCGCTTTAGAATCTTATCGAAATGCCTTACCTTGCTAAAATATTTTTGCACAATTTTCAAAATTTTACATTTATTTTTTCCTGTATCAGAGAAAAAAGATAAATCAAATCTAGTATTTTGTGAATTTAACAGTGTAGGAGTGGTTTTCCGTGTTTGTTTGGCTGATTTAGTGATGTTGAATTTTGTATTCACTGTGTGACAATTGTGGATATTTCTAGATTTGTACTGTTTATTATCTAAAATAATTAAATAATAATAATAATAATAATAATAATAATAATAATAATAATAATAATTTAATTATTAAATTAAAATAATTTTTTAAATGTTTATTATCCCTACTCTCATTATTATTATTATTGGCAGCAACAGCAGATGCAAGTGTACGCTCTCCAATAATAGTAAGTGCATTCTCTGACAATGATTTATTGCAAATAATGCAATTGCCTCGCTGACACGCATCCATTTCTGATCTGTAAATAATGTCAGAATATTGTTAAAATTCAAACGAGAAATTCACAGAATTTTTTTTTTTTTGTTCTTGTTTAATCGACTAATTTTCTTAATTCAAAAATATTTACTTAAAATTCTCTTGGAAACTATAGCAGGCATGACATCTCTTAATATTTCCTTTTTATAATAAGTTATTTATTTCCATTAACTTTTTTTTTTGAATAATAATGAAATATCGCTTAAATCACATATGTGACAAATTGATTTATTTATTTATTTGAAAAATATACGGGCAAAGCCCATATTCGTACATATAGTACCAGTAATACACTCAGAGAAATGGTATATTTGTCTCCGAGCCTACTAACTCATTTATTTGTTGCAAATACATATATTTTATTTCATTGAAATAAAAAATTTATTTCTAACAAATAAAATTTTTATTTACGCCAAATAAATATTAGGCTCTGAGACAAATATACGTTTATTTAACTTAAATATATTTTATTTGGTTCAAATAAATCATTTCTCTGGGTAGTGTATACATTACATAATATTGTGTACATTAAATGGCTGCATTGTTATTATTGTCGTTGAAAATTAAGTCTCGCAATTCTTTAATGAAAGTTGTAAGTGAATTACCAAAAAAAAATCAATGTTATTCTTGAACTGATCTGCCTCACTACTCAGTTTGTAGGTCACTGATATTTTTTTAAACATTTTCAATAATTTCACAAACTGAATAAGTAGATAAAGTATAGAATGAGAAGGAATATAAAAAAATGGAAAATTTAATATATTTATATTTAAATTATTTTCCTTTTGGAATAGTCCATCTATTAAACAAAATTTAACAAAGCATATAAATGTAAAATATGTACTTACCAAATTAGATACTAGTAAATTTTTAACTACAAATGACAAGATCTTATAAGGAAATGTTAAAAGATGTATAATCTTATATACAAAGTTATGAATTAACGTCTGCCACACCGACAAATGCCACTGTAATTAAAATTATTATTTAATTACAGTGGCATTCCTAACGACTCTATCTATAATGACAATTTCTGTACAGTTTTATTTCCAGTCACTAAAAACTTTATATTTATATTCAATTTTTAATATTTCATTCTCAACGTAGGTTGTTTTAACTAAAAATGTTATCTTTTTTTTAATATTTGTCTTGTTTTCGGTAATCTCTATCTATTTATATAGCTGTATTCAGTAATATTAATGTATATTGTAACCTCTAAGTCTATTTCTTTGATACGGATTTTTATATTCTTATTCTAATCAAGTTTTTATTTATTCTCTTTCTATTTTCTATCTTTCTATAGCTCATTAAATTCCTTATTTCAAATTTCAATATCTTTCTATCCATTTATTTTTAAATTTCCCAAGTAGAAATGTGCCACTGGCATAGTACTGATCCAACACTGCCAGTCAGTATAACAGTACTGACTGCCGTACTGGGCCAGTAGTGGACCAACCCTGGCTGGTAACGCTGTCCAGTACTGATTTTATCTCGCTCACCAGTACTAACGTAGTGCTAGAATAATACATGATAATGAATAATAAAGAATTATTGATTTTTTTTATCGATTATGAATTTCCATTGAAAAAATTAACTTTGGTATGTTAAATAAAAAATGAAAAATAATAATCTGTTGTTTCAGACTGCCAGCAGTAGTCACGATGAAGCAAATGGTATTCCATTAAATACAGGTATTAGTGGAAGAAGACAACCCTCTCAACAATCATTCCACTCCTCAAAAAGCAGCCATTCACAACATTCCCGACATCAACCCTCAATTGTCGCCATTCCTTCAACGCCAAGAAGTCCATATCAAGTTTCTGAAGTTCTTGCAAGGTGTATTAGTAGGTTTTCTAATTTCATTCTCTCTCTCTACTATTTATTTTCTTAATAATATATATGATAATTTTTGATTGGTAGATTTTAAAATATTTAAAATATATATAACATATTTAAGACCAAATGAACCGAAAGAAATATGTATTAATTGACCCAGTCACTGGCACCTTAAGGCTAAATTTTGATTTCAAGAATTAAGGAGGAATGGTAGACGTTAATAAAAAAAACCTAAGAAGGGTGTCAATAACTGGGTCAATTACAATATAGATTAATATTCTTAACTTTTTCAGATGGAAACTCATCATCTCGAAATCCTGTATCGACAAGAAATCAACAAAGCATTACAAAAATGCTTCTACTTATAAGCACTGTTTTTATCTTATTAAACTTGCCAAGGTACTTTAAATATTTAGTAAATTTTACATACATTATAATATAATATATAGTTGTTAAAATTTTTTTTAAAAAATTGTTAAGAAACAAAAAATTTCAGAAGATTTATATTAAAACTATTTAATGCAAATTGTGATATAATTTAATAAGAACAATTTAGTTTAAGGACGTTTATCTACGGAAATGCAGATCTCTAAAAAAACCAAAAAACCTCCAAAAACTTCTACTAATTAACATTTAAATAATTAAAATAGGGGTCAGCCGGGGTAAATCCGAACGCTTTTAGTAAGTTTCAACAATAACATAAGTCGAGGGGGAATTTACTCAGGTAGTCAAGTGTACACTCTTCCTGTAATACTTGTGTAATAACGTGTAATACCGAGTAATAATGCGTTATTACGGTGCTGTAATAACGCAAAAAAATCTGTAATATCTCTGTAATAATGTGTAATACTCTGT
Source organism: Leptopilina boulardi (assembly GCF_019393585.1). NCBI lineage: Eukaryota > Metazoa > Arthropoda > Insecta > Hymenoptera > Figitidae > Leptopilina > Leptopilina boulardi. Next base: position 557,302 of record NW_026137969.1, read on the forward strand.
AATAACGTGTAATAACTTAGTAATAAGAGTAATATGAGGTGTAATACCGGTAGTCAAGTGTACACGTTTTTAACTAGTAAATTCCCCCTCGACATAAGTTTTTTCTTTTAAAAGACAATACTTCCGGTATTCTGGTGCATGAAGTTGTTACTTTACTTCCATAGAACAATTTTATGGGGTAGCAAAAATTTCTGATAAATTACAATCGCAGGAAACTTAGCGTTCGTATTTACCTCGAAACTTTGCAACTTTCCTAAAATACCGGGGTAAATACGAACGCCAGTGTATTTTAGAAAAATCTTAGGGAAAATAAATTTAAAGTATTGCAATTGTTAAACTTATATAAAAACCCAGATAGCACAACTTTTTGCAGCAATTTTGCAGCAAATTTGCAATGCCAAATTATAAGTTTACAATGTAAATTTACTGCAAAACTGTGGCAAATAGCTATATGTCCTCGCTTTGCGAAGTTCGCATTACAAGTTTGCAGAAAAATTTCTTAGAAAAATTGCAGGAAAATTTTATGACAAATTTTAAGAAAACTTGTGGACATTTTTCGCCAAAAATTAAAAAATGTCATTGTTGTAAATATGATGATATTTTGTTACTGCAAACCTTTCCTAAAGGAAAGGCGACTAAAATCTATTGCGCAGCCCTAAGTGCCATAGAAAACTACTGCGCATGACATGAATTTGAGAAAATTATCAGCAAATTTTCTTCAAGTTTGCCATAAAAATTTTCTGCAAATTGTATGTAAAATTTTTCTGCAAACTTACAATGCAAACTTCGCAAAGCGTGGACATATAGCTATTTGCCACAGTTTTGCAGCAAATTTACATTGCAAACTAACAAATTTGGCATTGTAAACTTGCTGAAGAATTGCTGCAAATTGTTGTGCTATCTGAGAACTCAAAAAAAATACGACAATAAACCTATTATGTAATAATGCATCATATATATAAATACGAAAATCAAACAGGTTAAAAATTAAAATACATTACACAATTAAAACCTTTAATAACTTTATCAAATCATAACGGATTTTTGCAAAACTTGCTACAGAAAGTATTTTGGAGTGATTGAATGCAAATACAAAAATAAAAGTCAAATTTTTTAAATTCAAAATAGCGGACTTTCCTAAAACTTATTTTTAAAAATGATCAAAAATTCGTAATCAGCGACCCTGAAACCCCCCGAGTAACAATTTTCGAGCGAATCCAATGAATTTTTTAATCCTCGTCCGCCATATTGGATCGGCCATTTTGAATTTTGAAAAACTGACTTGAAATTGGTAATCAGCGACCCCAAAAACCTTAGAATACCAAATTTTATTAAGATCCTGAAAAACAAAAAAAGTGGAACACTCCTTCGAGAGAACAGAGAGTAAGTTTCTGCTTATTAATTACTAACGAGTATACATATAGAAAGAAAAACTTTTTTCTATGTACTTTTATAATGTTAAAATAGTAGTGTAATCATATAAAAACAATTTTTGAAAATACCGTTCGGATTTACCCCGGTTTTCCAATTTTCCGGGGTAAATACGAACGGTCTGATATTATTAATAAAATTTTACAGAAGGCAAAAATGAAAAATAGTTTCTGTTCTAGTATTCATAACAAACAATTATAAATAATAAAATGAATTTTTAGCTTCTTTTTCTTGAAATACGAGACAAAATACTGAAAGAGTGTCATCTTTGATTTTCAATCTTTTTTGCAATACTCGTTATCTTTGTTTATGCTCTTGCTAATTAACAAACGAAAAATGGGATAATACTTATAGAATCTCTTGAAGAGGATCTGAGGTAAAAATTCTCATATCGAACTTATTTTTAAAAATTTTAATTAAGCTGAAATAATTAGCGTTCGGATTTACCCCGGCTGACCCTAATATTATTAATTATACTATCTGAAAGAGGAAATATCAATTTTCAAGAAAAAAATTTTTAAATCTAAAAAATTGATTTATTTAAATACAGTGAAACCCACGTATATCGGACCCGCATAATTCGGATTCCCGCTTACATCGGATTTTTTTCCTGTCCCTTGAAATTCGATATACGTGGGTTTCACTGTACAGTTAAACTTTTTTTTTAAAAAAACTTTGATAAATTTCACTAATATTCTGAATGTCACTTTTAAAATTTATAGAATTTTTATTTTTTTTTAATATTAATCATTTCTAGTAGACGTCTTTTATTTTAATTTTTTTCAATATTTATTAAATTTTTAATTCTACTGAAGTCAAAATTATGTTTATTATTTTTTGCATGTAAAGATAAAGCTTTCCCTCAAGACAAAATCATTTAAATATATAATACCTTACTTTATAGTATATAATATAAAAATTGTAATTTTACTGTTTTCAGTTACGTCGTCCGTTTCTGCGTTTATTTTTTCGCCTTGGCAAGAAAGGATACACCAACATTGCTGTGGTGTTTGCAACAATTTTTCATGCTTTTGTACTACACTAATTTTAGTATAAATTTTTTACTCTACGCAATGTGTGGTATTACATTTCGACGTTGTCTTGAACAATTATTACGTAAAGTACTTAAAACTATTACAATAAATCATTGTAATGTACAACGTTACAGTTAACTATTATGTAATTATTACAATTTTTATGTAAGGGATAAAGTAAACAAAAAAAATATTATATCAGAATATTTATTATTTCAGTTCTTTTTTTAAAATAACTCGTAAAAATTATACTGTACAGTTTTTTTTATATTAAAATAATACTAAAATTCTTTTGATGTAGAAACAAGAAATTTTTTTTTTAAATTATTATTGCATCGTTGAATTTTTTTTATCTTTTCCCTAATTTTCTTCTTTAAAAGTGCTCTTTTTGTTTTTTCCATCATTTCCCTCTTTTTTTGTTTCAATTGTATTTTCTTAAATTTTTTACACTCCAAGCAAAATTTACTTTGAGGACCAAAAGTACCTTTCAATTTTGAAGAAACGTAACCAATACAATTTTTCGACCTACAAAAAAAAAATTTACAATTTTTTCAAATGTTAATAAATTTTTTTTTAAATAATTGAATTACAGAAGATTTTAAATTGAAATTAAAAGAGCGCATGATTATGTTCTAAAAATCATTAATTATAATTTTCATTTTATGGAATTTTATTTGTCATCATAATTTTTGAGCCGAATTTTTATTTTTTCGAATTAGTATATTTTGCAGAATTTTCATCAAACCGATTTTCTATATTACAGAATTTTTATATAACCGAAAATTCATTTCACAGAATTTTTATTTGTTCGAATTTTTATTTGCTCGAATTTTCATTCAACACATAAGGTGTTTTAAAGAGTTTTTATTGGATAGAATTTCATTGCATAGAATTTTAATTTTATTCCTTCAGATGAGTTTTCATTTGTTTGAATTTTTATTTGATATAATTTCCATAAAAACCGATTTTTCTGCAGAATTTTTACTTATCCGGAAAATTGTTTAACAGAATTTCTAATTGATAGAATTTTCATTTGTCCAAAATTTGCAAGTGGCCGAACAAACAATCGATTTTGGCGCAATTTTTAAAATCAACAAATCAAAAATTATCCATAAAATTTGTGATTGGTTGATTTTAAAAATCGCGCCAAAATCGATTGTTTGTTCGGTCATTTGCAATATCGGACAAATGAAAATTCTATCAATTAGAAATTCTGTTAAATGATTTTTCAGTTAAGTAAAAAAAGTTATATGGAAATTATATCACAGAATATTTCGAACAAATGAAAATTCATCTGAAAGAATAAAATGAAAATTCTATGCAATGAAATTCTAACCAATAAAAATTCTTTAAAATATGCCTATTATGTTAAATGAAAATTCGAACAAATAAAAATTCTGTGAAGTAAATTTTCGGTTATATAAAAATTCCGTAATACAGAAAATCGTTTTGATGAAAATTCTCGAAAAATTCTAATTCGAAAAAATAAAAATTCAGCTCAAAAATAATTATGACAAATGAAATTCCATAAAATGAAAATTTTAACTAATGATTTTTATAACATTTGAATTTTATTAAAAAATTTGTTGTGTAATTACATTTTAGAAAAAGCTAAATTTAATATTACACTGAAAAAAAATTTATTTGATTCAAATACTCGATTACTTGAGTATTATCAAATAAATATTTATTTAAACTAAATAAATTGTATTTGAACCAATAATTTTTGTATTTGAAACAAATACCATTTGATTGACTCAAATAATAATTATTTGATACAAATAAATATATTTATTTGATAATAGTCAGGAAATCGTGTATTTGAATCAAATAATTTTTTTTTCAGTGTAAAAAAATCGTATTTTATTTTGAAATTTTTTTTAAAAAATTCAAAAAATTTAGCTTCTTTGAAAATTTTTTTTTTTACCTTTCTGTGCTTTCAGTGTAACAAGGTAATAATGTCGACGTTAATTTAATCAATTTTGGAATTTCGTCAATGGTAGAAATTACTTGAGGCAAAATTTTTATCTCTATTTCGCCAATTGTTATCTAAAAAAACGATTTTATAAAATATCAATCGAGTGATTTTTAGTCATTATTTTTAAAAATCATGATTTTTAGTTAAATCTTCGTAACTTTAAAAAATACAAAAAAAAAGAACCCCTTACTTTTATTCTCAGATCCGGTAGTAACATTACTCGTTTCATACTGTATTTTTTATCATTACAAATTTCAATCCAAGCAATAAAATTTTCTGTACAATTATTAAATACAGACCATAATTTTGATGGTAAAGGAATAATGTCGAGATGATTTTTAATTATATCGTAGATATTGTTTTCACTATCATTAAATTTTAATAAAAAATCTTCCCAATCATTTTTAATTGGTTCACTTTTAATAATTGGAAAAATCACAGGCACAGCATCTTTTTTTAAAGCTGGTCTACCTCGTGGTATTTTATGAATTGTGCCATCTTTTAATTTTGTAACAAAATCCTTTTCAACATCCTCGGCGCGAAAATGTAATTCGCATATTTTTCTATTTTTTGTATATAATTTTGTTGTATGTGGTGCAATTGCATCGGACCAAATACGAAATATTTCGTCCTTTAAAAAAAAGATATATATATATATTTTTTATTAATTGTTCTTCGGAACTTAAATTTAAATTTTCAAATTTTGGTTTAAAATTATAATCAATTAATAATTTGGAAGGTTTTCTTAAGTTTCAGTTATTATTTTTTGAGGTTATAATAAACAGACTGAGATTATAACGGACGAGATTCAAAATTTGGACTATAAATGGTACGAAACATATCGTTTACATTTCTTTTTGGGACCCATTCTTCCAATAGGGTAAGTAAAAATACTTTTGTATCACAAAAAAAATGACAACATACCGTATTTGCTGAAAATAAACTTGGACAGATTTTTGATTTTATTTTCGTACGACGGCCAGAATCACAACCATTTATGCAACAAACTGCAGGCATTATTTTTTAATATAATAACACACTATTATATATTTAAAAAAACATGTATAGTATATAGTAAACAATATTTGAAAATAAATTGTCAACTGTTATCGCTATCTGACAATAATATACATCGTTCTATTAAACCACGTGCGTTCTAAAATTCTAGGTAAAATACAAATTGGAGACGGTAAGAAAGAAAATTGAGCTAAACTACCGAGTTCAGACTATTACGATTCGCGGGGATTTTTTTTTTTTTGCTTAGGAACTTTTGGGAAATCTGTATACAGATATCTTGGCTTCCGCATGTCAAGGTTATGTGAGGTTGGTAAAAAAAAGGAGAGGAAACAAAATAAGCTGTCGAAGTGCTACCAGACCACACCCACTAAAACCCGTCAACCCTTCTTGGGAGCCATTTATCTACCCTCGGAACTGTCGTGAAGACTTTTGCCTTCGTGACAATTCGCAGGGATTTATAACCACGTCTGTTTGTGACCAGCAATGTTTCTGTCCATCCTTCTCTAACTCATTTCTCAGGTTGGGTTGGCGATTAAGGCCAACGCACAATAGGTACGCGAACGTGAAATTCGTTCGCGAACGCCGTTCCGGAACGAATCGAACATAACCTCAATTAATGGAAAAATGCATTAAATAAGGTTATGTTCGATTCGTTCGCGAACGGCATTCGCGAACGAATTTCACGTTCGCGAAGCAGTTGTGCTTAAGCCTTTTTAATGACATGTTTCCATTTTCCTCGGGCCTGAACATAATATGTCATAAACTAATAAAATTATTATAGAAGTTTCACGACTTTTCAAAATACCGTCAAATCCCGTTATCAAAAGGACAGCATTTGGTTGGTTTCCATCATAATTCTCGCCAACTACCGCACTCTGCTCTAGTAAAAAAGTGACTTTATTGTTAAAATTAAAAGTTACTATAAAGTTACTAAATTTCCACTAGAGCAGAGTGCGGTAGTTGATGATAATTATGACAAATATGAAAAAAGGAATTTTTAGAATTTAAATTATAAATGAGAATAAGAGAGAAAGAAAATTTAAAAAATGGAGACGCTTGCTTTTGAACGAACGGTCAATACGTCGAACAGACAAAATGTCGAAAAGCCAATACGTTGAACAGGCAAAATGTCGAAAAGCAAATACGTCGAACTGATAAAATGTCGAAAATCCAATACATCGAACGGACAAAATATCGAAAAATTTTATTGAAGTAACTATAATTATACTTATTAAGTCAATAAAAATTTTCGACATTTTGTCAGTTCGACGTATTGGCTGTTCGAGGTTATGGCTTTTCGACATTTTGTCCATTCGACATATTGGCTTTTCGATATTTTGTCCGTTCGACGTCTTGGTTTTTGACATTTTGTCAGTTCAATGTATTGTCTTTTCGATGTTATGGGTTTTCGATATTTTGTCCACTCGACGTATTAAGAGTTCGGTGAAAAGCAAGCGTCTCAAAAAATGTTATTAACATAACCAATTCAATTTTCCCGCACTTTCGGTGATGTTAGCGCCACATGTTAATGAATTTTACTACTACAATTCTCTGCAACTTCTGCAGTGTATTACCAACCTAACCGACTGTCGATAAATTAGAATTCAAATCGCTACACTGACTAGTGTCACCCTCTGTAGTTAAATTGCAAATTCATTTATACAAAATATTAAATCTCCCTTATATAAGTATGTGTGTATGTATACATATACGTATGACATGATTCGTTTTGGAGTTTACATTTTCACTCGTCGTGTAACTGTAGTCGTATTGGACAAATTGGGAACTGGGAAAATTTCTAACCTAAGCTAACAGCTAAGTCAGCTGTTGTGTGTGCAAGAGACAGAGTGGAGCAGTGTCGTGACGACGAGGTTGCTCTTGTGCCTATGTCGTCGTCAGTCGTGTATTCGTTTTATGAAAATTACTCATTATTATTATCATTAATAATAAAAAGTGATAATAGAATATCGCGGATCGTTCGAGATCACGCGCGAGGTTTCACCTCCTGAGAAACCGTGCGCGCGACTTCAACGTTCCTCCGGGAGTCCAGTGGCAAGGACTCCCAACGGATACGAACGGCGAAGGTGCGCGACAAAGTCGATTCTTTTTTGTCGTCATCGTTGTCGTTGACGAATTATTATCACCAATAAAAAGGAATAGGTGACAAAATAGTATGTCGCGCCATGTTAAAAAATTTTCAATAATTGTCGAAAGTGAATATAAATAAAAACATTGTCGATTAATTAGTGTCGTGTGTGTGTTTGTGTGTGTGTGAATTTAATTTGCCTCGCAACAAAATTAGTATTAGGAATAAAATAAATAAATTAGAAAAAAAAATTTTTATTATTAAAAACCAGTGATATAAACGCGTCCTGTAACTCTAACCTGGCAAGTGATCTTTTTAAAAATCATCCAAGCTGGATAAACTACCCGAGTATCTCCGCGATACCGTGGACTGGTTTATGGGGTAAGTGTTTTTTTTCCTATTTTCTATTGTTCGCTCAAGTTTTAAAGTGTATTTTCAAATTTTGAAATAATTTTTTTTTTTTTGTTCTCGATCGTATATATGAAATTTTCGCGCGTTTTACGCGCGCGCTCCTTGCTCTTGTTTGCTGACTGCTTTTTAATAAATATACCATAAAGGAAGGGGGGATATTGCCAGTCACGGCGTAAATTAGGGCGCTTTATAAAATATTCAAAAAATTTATTTTTCACTTTTTAGTTATTATTGCTATTTTATTTATTGACTTTATTTTAAAAATTAATCTCAATTAATTATTTTAACGTATTCTTTTTAACTTTAAAAAAAATGATTTTCTTTTTTGTAATTTCTCCTAGTTTTTTATTTTCTTTTCTTACTAAATAGCAAAAAAAAATTTTGTCATTCTTACATCATCGTTTTTCATCTATTGTAAGTATTGGTATGAAACAAATTTTTTTTTCCTCTTGTAAATTGTTACGTAAGAAAGGTAAAATTTAATAAAAGACATAATCTTTCTCTTTAGAGGTTATATCATTTTTATTACTTTCTTTTTTCATTTTCATATAAACATTTATAATAGTGAAAAATAAATTTAAATCTGTCAAAAAAAAAAAAAAAATCTTTTCTAAAATCAATAATTTTTGTAATGAAACAATTTTATCCTTTACATTATTTTTTATAGATATGTTAATTTCGGAAGTTTTTATCATTCTATTTTTTTTTCTTTTTTTTTTTTTAATGGAGGATTTAAATTCAAAATGGAGGATTATTTAAAATGACGTAATTGAAGTTTAAAAATTTTAATTAGTAGTAGATGTAATTTGTAATTTTTCTCTTTGCAAAATTATTTAAAGTGCTTATAAATTTTTGAAAAAAAAAATCAAAATAAGATTTTGAATTTTACCGAATTTTGATATTCATATTAAATTATATATAGGTCAAGGGATGTTTTTTAAAAAAATTAAATAAAAAATGACCTTTTTATATTTATACCTATTATTTAAATTGCTTTAAAAAAAATATTTTTTATAAATTCAATTATTTTTAAATTAATTAGATATCTATACCTGTGCCTTTTTTATCAATTAAAAATTTTTTTAATCAATTATTTTATTATTTTTATGGCTTGTAAAAAAAAATTGAAAAAAAAATTCCAATATCGCAAATTTGACCGAGAAAACCACGAAAATGTTTTATATTCATTTTTTTCACTTTAACCGCAAAAAAAAAAATAATAAAATTTACAAATCATGGAATTTAACAGAAAAAAAATTATTGATTACGTATAGAATAACATCGGATTAAATATTTTAATAATTTTCAATTTTAAGTAATTAAATTTTTTGAAGTAAAAGAATTTTTTAAATAATTGACTTTAAAAAAAAAAATAACATATAAATAATGGGGGCATTCTACACCAAACGTTTCAGTAAAAAAATAAAATTTATTCGATTGACTTAAAATATTGGTAAATTTTTGTCCTATATAAGAGTGAAATATGCCTAAAATTTTAACTCATTTAAACAAAATTTTATAGAAATAGAAGGTGGTGGTTTGTCATAGTTGTATTTAAAAAAAATCTGTGCCACTTAAACCGCAGAAACTTCAATGGCTTCTTATTTCTATAGATTTTGTTTAAATGAGTTAAAATTTTAATTATTTTTCACTCTCGCATAAGACAAAAATTGACCAATGTTTTAACCCATATGACGCTGAAGTTACCAATGTTGATTTGACGAAACAACGAACGAATTTTTCGTTTTCAGATTAATTTAAAGGCCAAGAATTAACCCCTTGCGGCTACAGTATTTAATATAAAGAGCTGAAATTTGGTACATTCATGTATTTACACGTGTAGATTACAGGAAAAATATAGCGAGACCGATTTAATTTGATGGCTACGAGCTAGAAAGAAAAGAAATCGGGTTTTTTTTTTTTTTTTGAAAAAATTGCAAAAAATGACTTGGGGGTTTTTGGGGTCACTGCTTACGAATCCGATGTTAGTTTTCAAAAATTCAAAATGGCGGATTCAATATGGAGGACGATTTTTTGATAATATAATGCAATTCACTTGAAATTTGTAATCAGCGACCCTGAAAACCCCCGAGTAACAAATTTCAAGCGAATTGCATATATATTGTATTATCAAAAAGGCTTCCTCCATATTGAATCTGCCATTTTGAATTTTTGAAAACTAACATCGGATTCGTAATTAATGACCCCAAAAACCCCAAAGTCGCAAAATTTAAGCAAATTCAATGTCATTATGGCAGTTGGGGGCACACATTGATCAAAACTTTCACATTTTACTTTAGATTTGACGCCATATTGGGTCCGCTATCTTGAAATTTTTAATTTTACTTTACGTTTCTCGAAAGTATATCATTTTTATGCACCTTTAGTTGAGAATAGAATTTCATTCTCACACTGTTTCAGGGTAAAAAAAAATTGCCAAACTTGAAAAAATGAATTTTTTTTTGTCTTTTATGATAATAAAACCGCCATATTTAATTATGTCTTGAACAAAATTGATTTTTGACATCGGTATCGAAAAACAGCACACTTAAGATCTATACGCAAAAAGTATACCTCTGGTAAAAAATATTGACCGTTTTATTAATAATATCTTAGCTTGAAAGTGTATAAAAAATTTTCTGGTTTTTTGGCGTTAATGGAGTTAAGCCAATCGAATAAATTTTATTTTTTTTTTACTGAGATGATTAATAAATAGAATGACCCTTTTTTACTATTTTTTGAAAATTATTTTTCTACTTTATTTTAAAAATATTTCCATTTATTCTTCATAATTCTCATTTAAAGTATTTATTATTATTATTGGACATTAATTAATATTCTGATGATTTTTAATGCAATTTTCTTGGCGATGATGATCATGAATGGATGAAATGTCATGTGATTCACGGTTACTAAAATAGACGACAGGATTTCTTCGTTATGCGCCAAGAACCCAGACCGTGTCATTTGCCTATCTCTGATTCGGGACTTGCATCGTTTAAATTTTCTGATATTTTCACACTTGGAATAAGAGACAATTTGAAATTTCAAAAAATTTCGTTAAAAATGATGCGAATATGGTAAAAAAAAGTTTTAAAAAAAAGTTACATTACACTACAATTAGAGAGTGTTTGAAACATAAAGATAGGCACGACAAAACTTAATATCGATTATTATTTTTAAAATTTTCTAGTTTAAATTATGTAGGAATCGATTTTGTACAAATTTTGGATGTTTAACTTAAAATATTCAATTTTTATCGTTAGAATTTTCAATTAGATCAATATACATAATAATAATTATTTTTGAGCCGAATTTTTATTTGTTCGAATTAGTATTTTGCAAAATTTTCATCAAAACGATTTTCCATATTACAGACTATTTATATAACCGAAAATTCACTTCACAGAATTTTTATTTGCATAGAATTTTCATTTGTTCGAATTATTATTTGATATAATTTCCATATAACCGATTTTTCATACTAGAGAATTTTTACTTAACCAAAAAATCATTAAACAGAATTTCTAATTGATATAGAATTTTCATTTGTCGGAAATTGCAAATGGCCGAACAAACAATCGATTTTGGCGCGATTTTTAAAATCAATCAATCAAAATTTATCCATAAAATTGTGATTGGTTGATTTTAAAAATCGCACCGAAATCGATTGTTTGTTCGGCCATTTGCAATTTCGGACAAATGAAAATTCTCTATCAATTAGAAATTCTGTTAAATGATTTTTCGGTTAAGTAAAAATTCTGTAGTATAAAAAATCGGTTATATGGAAATTAGGTATATGAAATTCTATCCAATAAAATTTTTTTTAAAATGCCTATTATGTTAAATGAAAATTCGAGCAAATAAAAATAGGAACAAATAAAAATTCTGTGAAGTGAATTTTCGGTTATATAAAAATTCTGTAATAAACTCTCTAAATCTGAATTAGTAAAAATATTTACTAATTGAAATTAGTGACTTACTTTTTGCTTTAAAATTAGTTAAATTTTACTAATTGTTAGTAAAAGTTACTAATAATTAGTAAAATTTTACTAATGCAAAAAGCAAAAAGTAAGTCACTAATTCAAATTAGTAAATATTTTTACTAATTCAGATTTAGAGAGTAGAAAATCATTTTGATGGAAATTCTGCAAAATACTAATTCCAACAAATAAAAATTCGGCTCAAAAATAATTATGAAATTCCATAAAATGAAAATTCTAACTATTTATTTTTAGAACATATTCATGCGTCGTCCATAGGTTATGACATCCGAAATGTATATAAAATCCATTTCTATACTCTCTAAATCTGAATTAGTAAATAAGTTTACTAATTTGAATTAGTGACCTAATTTTTGCTTCTCAATTAGTAAAATTTTACTAATTATTAGTTACTTTTACTAAGAATTAGTAAAATTTAACTAATTCTAAAGCAAAAAGTGAGTCACTAATTTAAATTAGTAAACATTTTTACTGATTCAGATTTAGAGAGTATAATATATTATTTAAAAGACGATAAATTAATATTATTATTATTCTTGTTATTAATATTATTATGATTATTATTATTGTTTTTGTATTTTATTATTTTATTGGGAGAAAAAAACTTCTACCGAATTTACTACGTCGTAAAACGTATTAAATATGATTTTTTTTTATTTTCAAATGGATTTCTGTTTATTTGAAAAAATTGATCAAATTTTTTTTTCTTTTTTTGTAATCTTACAGTAACATTTTCCCATATATGTATGTGTATTTTTATGTGAAAATGTTTAATATCTCATTCGATCGCACTGTTATCTATATGTATCTCTTATCTATATCAGTAAACACCAAAAAGTGTGGTTTGATAATTACTACCAGCTCAGTATAGTGTTTGCTTTGCAACGTGATAACAACGAACTTATCTAATTTACCATTTTCATATTGAGGTAATTTTCTGTAATTGTGGATTGAATTTTTTTTTTTTTTTTTAAATCGTTTAGATCGAGAAAAAATAGGTTTTTCAATTTTGAAAAAAATAATTTTTTAACCCTTTTTTTAAATTAAATGTTTAATCATTTTTTGGAGAAAAAGTTTTGTTTGAACGAAATATACAATTTTTTTTTGGAATTGACACAATTTTTTGGTTATTAAAAATAAAATTTGATTTTATCTGTAAATAAACATTTGGTTTGTGTTAATAAATTTTTCGTTTGATTTATATTGTAATTGGTTATTTCAAACAAATTTTTTTTATAAAAACCAATGTTTTTGAATGATTTGCGCAGTTGAAATGTTTTGATTTTGCGATAACTATATATTTTTAGAGAAATATTAAATTTTTGAAAATTTCAAAAAGGTCGATTTTTAAAAAACTGGTATTGAAAATGTGTTTCAATTTATGTAATTTTTAATCAAATTTTTCAATAAAGGGTTTTTGGGGTCGATAACAAGGAAACAAATTAAAAATCAATTTTTGAAAAATCTCTTTTTCAAAATGGTAAAAAAAATATTGACTTTCCACATTTTTTTTTTTTTTTTTTTGAACGAACAATATCCAAAACCGTAATTTTTCGAGGTCGATTTATGAATCGAATTTTTATTTTCTGCATTTCTTGAGTGCTCCAAACTATGAAACAGAATTGGGAAAAAGAAAATCAAATTTTTATGTACCCTTTTATTTTTTTTCCTTCCCCTCTATACACCTGTTTCTGCAACAGAGAGGAACCATTAGATTTTTATGTGCACTTTTGTACTTTTGTTTTTTCTGATGAAATTTTCGTTATTCGAGAAATGTTTTAATAGACATATGCATATTTGTATATATCTATAGTTTAAAATTTATGGATTTCCCGATCCGAAAACGAATGTGTATATTCATGTGTCCCTTAGTTTCGACAGTTTTTCTTTTTTGATTTATGAAACTACAATTTCGTTAAACAAATCGACTATATGTTTTATTCGATTTTAGTATATAATATTATAAGTAAAACCAAATATTTAATATATTTTTTTTTGAACCACATCCATATAAATAGATTTTGAATATTACAAAAAATTTTTTTGCCTACTTCAGAACGAAATTCGAATCTGATCTCAGAATTGACCCAGCGCTAAAGTATTCGAGGTATTCTACCCTAAAGCTGCAAATTGACATTTTTTGACCATATTTGAGGTAATTTTACATCAAAAGTTAATATTTTCTAAAGAAAGGTCGTTACATCATCTGAAAGTACTATTCTTACCCTTTAAAATGTATTTTGAAACTTTAAAAAATCTTTATTTTGCTCTAAATTATCGTCATTTAATTTAGAGCCAATGAAATAAGGGTTAAAAAAATTTTAAAATGCATTTTACAGGGTAAGAATAGTATTGTCAAATGCTGTAACGGCCTTTTTAGAAAATATTAACTTTTGAACTTAAATGACCTCAAATATATTCAAAAAATGAGACTCATGATTATCCCATAAATAGAATTTTGATTAGAAAGAATTTTATTAGATATAACTATTTTTTAAACGAATTTTTATTGTACAGAATTCTCAAAAACGTTGGAATTTTTATTTGTTCAAAATTTCAAATGTCCAAACAAACAATCGATTTCGGACATTTGTAATTTCGGATAAATAAAAATTCGGCGTTTTAAGAATTCTATACAATAAAAAAATTCGTTAAAAAGAAGAGAATTTGTACACTGAAGAGAAATTCTCTCAGAAGTTCGATCAATAAAGGAAATAATAGTAGAAAATCAAAAAGCCTCTAGTAAAGTTCTAAAATTTTATTTTCCAAAAGTATTCGACATTCTCTCTGGCATATTATATATATACAGTGAGGAGAAAGAGATGCTGAGAGTAGAGGGATAAAAGATGATCTTGTAGAGTATAGGATTTGATTATACTGCACTGACTATGTAATAAAATTTACATAGGTACAACCAAACCTCAACTGAATACATACTAGAATTACCGAACATAACATTGATGTTTCTAAACCACACCAAACAAATGGATGTGGCATTGACAAAACAGAAGCTTTCAAATGAGGACCACATGTTTAAATTTAATGACACCAAAATCATAATTGTTATAAATCTCACAATAATTATATATAAATAATTATTGTGCGACGCATATAATTATTCTTTAAAAATTATTTGAATTTTTATTTTATAATTATTTTTTAGTTTTTTTATTTTTGAATTATCTTTTAACACAGAATTTCTAGGAATTTTTACTTAACAGAATTTTTAGGTGCCAAATTTTTTATTCGGCATAATTTTTATTTCACTGAAAAAAAATTCTGGTTAGGCTATATTTAACATTACTTTCTAGTTATGTTAACCAGAATTCTAGTTGAATTAACTAGAATTTTCGTTAAAATAACCAGAATTCTGGTTAACCTAACCAGAATCAAAATGTTAAATATACCCTAACCAGAATTCTGGTTATTCTAACTAGAATTTTTTTTCAGTGTTTATACAGAATTTTTCATTTACTCCACATTTTATTTAACTCATTTTCGAGCATTTTTTCGAGCTCAAATTAATTGAATGTTTATGAATATTTTTTTCAGTAGACCCGTTGGTGCAATTTACACATGCGCAGTAACGTTTTATGATAATTACACAAGCGCAGTCTATGACAGTTACACATGCGCAGTAGTTTTCTATGATAGTTACACATGCGCAGTAGTATTCTATGGTAGTTTCACATGCGCAGTAGTATTCTATGATAGTTACACTAATATAGATTCAAAATCCTTTTAAATATGAAGTTTCTGTATTACTTGAGTAGTTAAAAAAGTCGTAAAATCTTTATCCCATCTAATTAGCAGACAAAACAACCATGAATTATCATTATCAGAACCAGGAAATTGAATTTTGATTTCTATTTTGCCTGCGCAGTTTTAAAATATTGTTTATTTTACATGAGTTATAAGCCTTCATTCTGAGCTACAATTTTTTGAGCCGATAGCAGTAGATATGTGTAAAATTGCTGTATATACATAATAGTAAGTTGCTCCTAAGTATAGGAGCTACAACAAGTTATTTATTTTTTAAAAAGAAGTCAATAACAGCCAATCGTTTCGCTTCTGATGTTTCAGCGTTAGAGTATATATACACTTTGACCTCTAAGATGCGGGAAAAGATAGAAACTTGTTTGGTTTCTTAGCTGTGCCGTGTCAATAATTACATTAGTGGAAGGTGCGTTTTGCCGTTCCTCTGAGGGAAGCCCTTCTATATCTATTTATCTCGTTTATGTATATATATATGTATATGTATATAACATGTATGTATAGTGTAAACGAGGATACACACTGACGTAGTTTGTACTGTAAACGTTTGGAGAACGGGAATCAGTTTGTTCGTTGTTGTTGCTCCGCTGAGTGGTCACCTACGAACACGGGGCATTATACTTCTGCGTGACCACTTGTCACGCTCGGCTTCCTCTCTTCCATTTTCTCTCTCTCTCTCTTTCTTTCTCTTCTTTCTATATACATAGTTTCCTCATTTTCTTCATACACATACACAAATATTAGTTGATCTACAAAGACTCTGGTTGCTCCAAACTTTTTTTTTTAAATTTAATCCTGTTATTTGTTTTTATTCTTAATTTTTATATGAAAATTTTACTGTTTTTCGTTTTTATACTTAATTTTGACATTGAAAAATGTATTTTGAGATGTTTATCATCAAATAAGATTTCAATTCATATGCTTTAAGAGTGTTTGTTTTCTATATATATATACCATCGACAAGCATTTAACCGCGTATTGAATTTCCTCCCCTAGCCAACATGAAATGCCATTCATGAGGTAAATGTTAACATTGGGAAAACTTAAATATATCTTGAACCGTTTTTTTTTAACTTATTAAAAGCTTACTTTAAAAATTAACTCTCTGTAAAGTTACCTTCGGTCGGTAAGGTTGGAATCTGTTACGATATTTGATTTAATCGATAAGGTAGGGATCTGTTTTATCGACCATTAATTGTTATTAAAAACGGTAAATTATAAAAATTGTTTTTACTTATTTATTAATTAAGATATTTTTATAAAAAATGAATGTTTAATCAGTGTTAAATTAATGTTAAATCAATGTTAATTCAATGTTAATTTAGTTAAACTTTACCAAATTCAATTTTCTAAAATTATTAGCATTTTAGATGGATTGTACATAAAATTACATCAAAGTATAAATAGTAAAAATAAATTATTATATTTTACTTTTGTTAATAACAATTAAAGGCATATCCCTACCTTATCGGTTGAATCAAATTGTCTAAAAAGCTTCCTACCTTACCGACAATTCGTAAGTAGTATATTACTACAAAAGCAAAAGCAGTAGTTAAATAGTTTCTTTGAGGAAGTTAAAAAACTTTTATAGGTTATGTTAATAGGTTGACATTTTATATTCGTTTATTTTTTTTAATCTCACTTTTAATAATCGAAAATATTTTCATATATTATTTTTCATTTGAATTTAAATATAATATTTTTCAATTTTTTTTAGTGATTCAATTTTTTTGTTATTTTAAAATATTATTATTTTCTTTCTATTGGTTGCTGTGAGTCCTCCATCATGTTCGGTTTAGGTCTAGGAAGTAGAAAACTTCTAAAATATTCGCCAATTGATGCAGCACTTTCAATTGATGTCGAGGAGACTGTCACTTGTTTCTGCAGGTTAGTTTATAAATTACATTAAACAAAAAAAAATATATATATATATAAAATTTTTACAATTATTAATTCAATTGCATTTTAAAATATAAAGAAAAGTATAAATAATTTTCTGTTAATTTACATTTGTTATGAAATAACATAAATTTTTTACAACATTACAGTAATCATGATTATTAATATAATTAATTAAAAATATAAATTTATTTATCGTTTATTGTAAACATTTTAATTATTCAAACATATATATATATATATATATATAAATATATATATATTTCTCGTAAAGTAATGAATGGATTGAGTTAAAATTTTATGGAACCCATCCTCAACATATTTAAAAATTTTCTACAAAATTTTAACTTAATACATTCAGTATTTTAGGAGAAATCAATATTATCAAGTAATTAACCTACAAAAAATTCAATAATAAATTCAATAAAATGTCAGTTGATATTTTTCAAAATTTTGTTGTCTTTGACGCATCTCGTCTAAGGAATAGACTGACTTTGTTAAAATAGGGTTTTGGCTAGGACGAGACAAGTTTTCCTATTTTGAAAAAATTACAAACAAGTTTAGTGTTTCATTGTTGATTTAGAGCTTCCAAACTAAAAATCATATATCACTAAAGTATGTAATGAATCTTGATCACAGGGATCTAGTCAGGGCCTTATCAGTTTTCCTAGTTAAAAAAATGTAATCAAACGAAATTATTAGTTAATTTATTATTTTTTAATTTATGAAAAAAACTGCCAAGGCCCTAACTAGTTTTTTCCAAAGTGGTGCATTGATTGCAAAACAGCGTAGCAATCTTATAGGGTGCTGGTCAGTTTTCCCGATGAATGCCACATCAGTGGTAAGGTAAACCGTTTAAGATACTTAGAAGAACCGAAATGTAATTTGTTTTCAATTTATTTCATCTAGTGCAAAAATTCGACGATGTGACCTAAACTTAGGCGAAATAGGGAACTGACCGGGGCCAAATAGGGCGCTAATCGGGCCCCGCTTTTAACCGACGTGAAACGTCTGTCCCCAACTACCCGTGTAGAAATTGCACCTACCAGGGCCCTATTAGGGAATGAAACGCCACATCTGACCAGAAAATGTGGATTTCCTAATCAGGGCCACATCAGGCGCGGCGTTTCATTCCCTAATAAGGCAGCCTGATCCGGACCCGATCTGAGCCCTGGCAAAATTTCTACACGGGTAGGTTTAGTGTTTTTATTGTTGATTAATGGCTTCCTAACCTGAGCCCTGCCAGTGCCCGATTAAAATATCAGCATTTATATTCAAAATTTGAATAAAATTCGTTGGTTCTAGTTAAAAAAAATGTATAAATAAACTAAGTTTCAGTTAATTTATATAGAAAAACTGACAAGGCCCTGACTAGTTTTCTTCCAAAATAGGGGAATAAATCGTAATCCGGAAATTATTTTTTTTACTAAAAATATATAAATAACGTTAATAATGAGGGTTGAGGAACTAGTTTGTCTCAGAAAATGGAGCATAAATATAAGACATTGATTGAACGAAGGCGTATATGTACATTTTTATATATAAGGGAACATTAAAAGTTAATATATAAATGGTTGCCCTTAATGGCATTGTCTCTAAAACAAGTAAACAAAACGTCATCTTGGTCCAGAGAAAGAGAGAGAGAGAGTGAGAGAGACTACACCACATCCGCCAAAGTCGCGTCATTCAGGCACCTTCATGTATCGATCCAATCTCGTATAATCCTGCAGAGAGCAACATCAAGTGACGCCAACCTTCAGACTTTATTTTAATGACGTCTTTTTAATCTAGGCGATATTTTTAGATTTTCCGCATTTATTCACTTTTTTATCATCCCCCCCCACTCATTAATTTTGTACATATACATTAATGATTATTTATTATATATATTTATTTTTTTCGAATCATCATTTTCTTAATCTTTTATATATGAATAAAATTTTTCGAATTTTAAAAACTTGCACAGCTCTAATTATATAACATATGTTCACAAAAGTATATACATATTTTGAAAATATAAAATTTTATAATTTACAGAAATGAATATTAACTCTAATTAATGTAATATAAATTTTTAAACTCATTACATTTGCATATTCTATAAACATACAACTTGTAAGAGTTAAATTAAAATTTGAACCCTTGGGGGGGGGGATTGAACCCCAGACGCATGACCTACTCTTATTTTGTATTTAAGACTTATTAAACTAAGCGCATTAACGACTGCGACTGTCTCGAACCGACTTAAAAACTTATATTTGCGACCTCTTTTTAATAATATATATGAAGTGCAACTAAAAAACGGAATTTTTTTGTATAATTTATTAACTCTCTTAATCTGAATTTGTAAAAATTTTAACTAATTTAAATTAGTAAATTTAAAATAGAAATATTATTTTTAAAATAAGAATATTATTCTTATAAGAAATACATTGATATAAATAATATTCTTAAATAGGCATCCAAGAAGATATTCGTAAAAGAGTTTCGTTTTTTCGTTGTGGACACTAATTCAAATTAGTAAAAATTATTTATATATTTATTTCGATTTAGAGAGAAGAATCTTATTTAATCTTATTATTTGAAATTTAAAATAAATTTTCAAAATAAAATGTTATTGATTATTTATTTATTTAATATAGTAGAATTTAATCTAAAACTGAAAAACGCTTTTATACATAAAATAAAATAATCTATAATAAAGTTTTTATTCAAAATTGATTTTCTGAAAATAGATGCAGTCCATACGTATATGTATGATCGAAAAACGTTTTTTTACTTTATATTCGAAATTCTACAGTAATATTATATATTGTATCATATTGTATATTATATTATATATTATATTATATATATTATATATTATATATATATATATATATATATTATATGATTATTATATAGAATTTCAAGGAAACTAAATTACGTTATAATTATCATTTAAATTGTACCATAATTTATTTTTAATCTTTATTTTGATATCTGTTAATAAAATAAAACATAAAAACCGATATGCAATAAGTACAATATCTATCAATTTATTTTTTTCATTAAATTTTTTTTTTTTGCATATATATATATATATATATACAATATGCATTGGAACGTGACAAAAAATAAATAGCCATCCTGTTCCTGTTGAATATTTTTTCATTTATTTCAATATGCACTTCCAGTTATATTTGCAATCACTTTTGAAAATGAAAAAAAAACTATAACTGACCGTTCATGTCTATATATTTATTGTATATATGGAAAATAAATAACAAACATGAATTTTTAATTGTATTTACATTTAAATAATTAATTTTAAAAAAAATTACATTTTTAACATTTAAAAAATTATAATTCTTTTCTAAATAAATTCACTTCTAAATGTAAATTTATTTATTCTTTTTTTATTGAAATTTATTTAATTTTTTTAATTAATCTAACTATTATCAACTTTTAATTAGTCACGCCTCACTCTCCTCTAATTAAATTTTATCATATGAGCCAAATAACTTAACCAAAACTTTAAATTAATGTAATTTATTTGAAATAAAATTGTCAGTAATTTTGACAATATTTTTTTTATTGTATCTATTGTATTTTTTTTTTTAATATTAATTGACGATTTTTTTTCTGTTGCAGGTAATTATCAATTTTTCAAAATGCATGGAATTACTTATTCTAAAGTGTCATGGTGAAAACTGTTCAAATTTTCGTAGAGAGAAGTATTAATCATTATTTAATTTTTACTATAGTGGAAAAAAATTTTTCAAGTCATATATAAAATTTGTCCCTTTGATACAAAACTTCCCATATATATATATATATATATATATATATATATATATATCTTCCTATATTACAAAAAGATATCGCCGCCGCCTCTGTTTCAAGAATTCTTGACCTAGGAGGGGGGAGTCCCCCCTCCTAAATTTTGAGGTTATGTTCGTTTCAAGGCTCTGAATTTAGCCGCAAGTCCCCCTCCCTCCTCTCATTTCCCCTCCTCCGTCAAAAATGACCTAAATTTTGAGGTTATATTCGTTTCAAGACTGAATATAGCCGCAAGTCCCCTCCCCTCCCCCGCCAGAAATGACCTAAATTTTGAGGTCTGTATTTCCCGCCAAAAATAGGGGGGTTGGCGCGCGAATCGCGCAGGGGGGCGTAGCCCCTCTAGTATATATATATAATATATGGGGAATTTTATGTCAAGTGGATCAATTCAAAATCTAACCTAAAATATTTTAAAGTTAACCGCAATTTTTCCACTATATATAAGAATCATTTATTTCTTCAGTTCATTTTCTTTATGTCATCAGTGATTAAAAATTTGAATTTAGTGTGTGATTAACAAAATCTATATATAGATCGTGTTTACAAGGTTATTATTAAATTTAAATTTTTAATTTAAATTAAAACTTAAACCGTTTATTTTAAGACACATATGCGCAAAATAAAAAATATTTGAAATTTTGAAAAAAAAGGGGGTAAAGACACCCATAAAGTTTATTGGTGTCTTTAACCCAATTTTCTTTCAAAAATTTTTTTTTTTACCTTGCTCATATGGGTCTCAAAGTGTACGATTACACTGTTTTCGGAGTCATTTCCCATACTTTACTCAAAATCCTGACGTGATACGCAATTTTAAAACCCTTGATCGTGTTCAGCACACAAAAATACATTGGAAACCACTCTGATATCTCAAAAAAGTCTAATTTTTTAGATCTGTGTATTTGAATCAATAACCTGACAAAATTTTGCTTACTTCAGAACCAAGAAGCAGACTGTACTTTTTCGAAGTATTTTGACTTGATGAATCCAAATCTGATCTCCGAATTGACCTAGCACCAAAGGTTTTCGAAATATTCTAATCTAAATATGCAGAAAAGACATTTTTTAGCCATATTTGCGGTCTTGCAACATTAAGATATAATTATTTTTACAAAAAAAGGTCGTAAAAGCATCTGAAAGTGCTATTCTTACTCTTTAGAATGCACTTTAAAACTTTAAAAAAATCTTTATTTGTCTCCAAGTCATCGTCATTTGAATATTCTGAAATGTTTCGGGATGCATGATTATGTTCTAAAAATTATTAATTAAAATTTTCATTTTATGGAATTTCATTTATCATAATTATTTTTGAGCCAAATTAGTATTTTGCAGAATTTTCATCAAAACGATTTTCTATATTACACAATTTTTATATAACCGAAAATTCACTTTACAGAATTATTTTTATTTGTCAGAATATTTATACCGATTTTAGGTATCAAAATAGAACCAAATGACAATCTCGAACTTAGTACCTAAAGTCGGTATTAAACCTTTCTTTTTACACTGTAAATTTCATTAAATTCGGTATCAATTTGTCACTTCAAAAAAACAGTATTAATTTTGTCTTGTATTATATGTGTAGAATTTAAAAAAAATACTGTTTAAATAATATGTAGAATTTAAGATTACTGATATAGAATTTTAGAGTTTAAATCTGTAGTATATTTAAATCGGCACATTTAAATTTTTATTTGAAAAAAAGGAAGGAATTAAAATAAAATAAAATATATTTGGCAGAAGGAGCATTAGTTCTGCTTTATATATACATATATAACAGATAATAATGGAAGTAGAAGTAGGAAACTATTGATTGTCGCATAGGGTTTACATAGAGGTCGCGCCGATAGCCAAAGTCAGCTGACTCAAATATCTCTTGAGTGGTAACAGCTGATCACAGGGTCGAAGCGCATCAAGCAACAAAACCGCCGTCGTCGTCGTCGTCGCATTGCTGCCCTAGCAACCCTACCGATTCCCTTTAAACCCCTTTCACCCCTACCCCTTCTTTTTCTTCAAAAGGGGGTCAGAAGAGAGAGAGAGAGAGAGAGAGAGAGAGAGAGAGAAGAGGCGGGTGCAAAAACACGCTATCACTCTCTGCGATTGCCAATGGCGCGAGTTGCGCGAGGTCGAGGAATCTTATATAGATGAAAGAGAAGGTATATGTGTAGGCGCAATATATTGGCGCCGGCAAAACGTCACAGTCGCGTAGCAGCATTTCGCGTGCGAGCGTCTGTTTTTGTCGTCATTTTTTGTTTTCAAAAAAATAAAAAAAAAAAAATTATCCATGTCCCTAAAGACATGCGGAAGAGATCGCTTATTATGGCGGCTAATGTATTTCTAAGTCACCGCGATAAGTGCGGTTCGCCTCTAGCACCTTAAATTCTCTTTTTTCCTTTTTGAGTCTCAACAATTTTTGTTTGTTTGTTTGTTTGTTTTTTTTATTTACTTTTTTAAAAAACATTTTCGGTATTTCCAAATATTTTTGATTATATTCCTTTAAATATGGTCAGAAAGACAACGGACGACGATGTGCTTCTCGAGGCTCAATGAGTTAGCAATTTACTAAGCCAGATTTAACCTGTATTTTCCAACACTATTTGCTATTATACGCATATAGGCACTTGGCACTCACACAAACAGTTGGAACGAATTCTGGATCGATTATTCTACCCGTCCTTCCAACAACGACTTTTGTGTATCTCTTTTGCTTCTTTAGAATAAAGAAATATGTGTAATTTTCATAGAGCACAATTTTTTGGTTTCTTTTTCTTTTTTTTATTTAGTGGCTAGAATTTTCAGAGTCTTGAATATTTTGCTTTTCTTTGAGAAACATCTGATCATTAAAGAATGAAGCATCAACAATAATCTGTATAGAATTAGTTAATGCCTAACTAAATTTGTATTGCTTTTTTTTTGTTTTTTAGAAATATTTATATAGGAAAATAATCATACGGAATTTATCATGCTTTTTGAAATATCTAATCATTTGAAAATCATCAAAAATCAAATGTGACGCTCCACGAGAGAAGGGATCTATCTCCGAAATAATATTAGGCTTAGTTTTCATGTACGGTGCACGGAAAACTGAGCCTAATGTTATTTCGGGGATAGGTCCCTTCTCTCGTGGAGCGTCACAAATGTAATCCATAACGAAAATTGTTGTTGATATTTTAGAAACATAATCATAAACATATTTAGAAACAAATCATTCGTAATACACTAATCAAAAAAAAATACGTTTGCAGAAATATTGTTGATAATTAGAACCATTTAGAAACATCTAAATTCATCTGGAATTTAACAAATAAAATCTGTAGCATAAATAATGTTTCTACTGCTTTTTAGAACAGTTTATAGAAATATATTTAAGAATCTAAAATTCATCAAACAAAAGAATCTGTTGCATAAATATTGTTGCTGTATGTTTTTGAAAAACATAGGGTAACTGCACCAGTGGTGGATCATGCACCAGTGGTGGATCAACAGCGAGAAAAATGGTCATTTGTGTTTACACGTTTGTAAGTAAATGAACCGCAAGTGTCGGTAATTGTTAAGAAAGTTATACAGATCAATATTACAATTTAAAAAAATTTTTAAATTCATCGCGAAGAAAGCAGGACGACAATTACTAAAGTGGTGACAGAAAACAAGAGTTTTCCTTAACATGTAAGTTAAGAGTATATTTTGGAATAGAAAGCTTTGGAGCCATTTTAGGACAATTTTTAATTCTTTTCACAATAGGAGGCATTTCGTTTCATCCCCATAGAGCCCTGAGAACAATATTTACGTCTGTAAGTAGTGCGTGTCCATTGTTTTCGGGTGATCCACGACTGGAACCAAAAAAGTAACAAAATCTAGTGGTGGATCAGTCCTACTTTTCGCCTGTTGACGCATTGTTTTATTGAAAATTTTATGAGTTAAATTTTAGTTAACACTAATTCAAATGTTTATTAATTAATAACACCTGGGGGTCGATTACGTAACTTTACCACTTCCCACATCCCACATCTCACTTCCCACATTTTACATCCCACATCCCACATCTCACTTCCTACATTTTACATTCCACTTCTCAATTCCCACATCCCATTTCCCACATCTCACTTCCCATATTTCATATCTCACTTCCCATATTTCACATCTCACTTCTTACTTCCCATATTTCATATCCACTTCCCACTTCCCATATTTCACATACCACATCCCACATTCCACTTCCCATATTTCACATCTCACTTCTTACTTCCCATATTTCATATCCACTTCCCACTTCCCATATTTCACATACCACATCCCACATCCCACTTCCCATATTTCACATCTCACTTCTCACTTCCCATATTTCATATCCCACTTCCCATATTTCACATCTCACTTCCCATATTTCATATCCACTTCCCACTTCCCATATTTCACATACCACATCCCACTTCCCATATTTCACATTCCACATCTCACTTCCCACATTTCACATCCCACTTCTCACATTTCACTTTTCACACTTCACATCTCACATTGTACATTACACTTTTCTTATCACGGTTCCCACCTTTTATATCCCACTTCTCACATCTCTCCCATTTCCCACAAGATGTTGGATGTGGGAAGTGGTATGTAAAATGTGGGAAGTGAGAAGTGGGATGTAAAATGTGGGAAGTGAGATGTGGGAAATGGGA
The DNA here is from genome assembly GCF_019393585.1 of Leptopilina boulardi. Lineage (NCBI taxonomy): Eukaryota > Metazoa > Arthropoda > Insecta > Hymenoptera > Figitidae > Leptopilina > Leptopilina boulardi. The sequence continues at coordinate 583,431 of NW_026137969.1, forward strand.
TATAGGAATTGAGAAGTGGGATGTAAAATGTAGGAAGTGAGATGTGGGATGTAAAATGTGGGAAGTGGGATGTAAAATGTGGGAAGTGAGAAGTGGGATGTAAAATGTGGGAAATGGGATGTAGGAATTGAGAAGTGGGATGTAAAATGTAGGAAGTGAGATGTGGGATGTGGGATGTAAAATGTGGGAAGTGAGATGTGGGAAATGGGATATAGGAATTGAGAAGTGGGATGTAAAATGTAGGAAGTGAGATGTGGGATGTGGGATGTAAAATGTGGGAAGTGGGAAGTGAGATGTGGGAAGTGGGATGTAAAATGTGGGAAGTGAGAAGTGGGATGTTAAATGTGGAAAGTGAGATGTGGGAAATGGGATGTAGGAATTGAGAAGTGGGATGTAAAATGTAGGAAGTGAGATGTGGGATGTGGGATGTAAAATGTGGGAAGTGGGAAGTGAGATGTGGGAAGTGGGATGTAAAATGTGGGAAGTGGGATGTGGGAAAGTTACGTAATCGACCCCCTGATTTCAAATTGTTAAATTTTTGTTGAATTAAAATACCCAGAATTAATAAATGTTATTTATCATTGAAACTGAAGCTTTAAGAGTTTCTATTTATTTATTACCAAAAATTCTAATAAAAAGATGATTAATTAATATTTAGTCACATTATACCTATAGAAATGAAAGAGGAGGGGATATGGATAGGAAAGTGAATTTGAAAATCTGTCCGTAAAGCCTTATAAAAGTTGCAAAACGTCTCAGTCTCGTAATTTTAAAATGCAATGTTTTTTAGTATGATTTTTTAAGTGATCCACCACTGGAGCAATCTATAACCATGACTGGTGCAAACAGTGATCCAGAATAGGATCATTGACAAATTATCTTTGATGGAGCATTAGAGCAAACGTAGGTGTCAAAATTAAGTCTAACCTTGAAGGAAATGTCTATTGGAACTATCTGGTCCATAATACTATAAAGAATAACCTCGAATTTGTCTAAAAACAACCTATACAGAACTTCAAAGTCAAAATAAGAAAGTTAAGGGGCTTAACTGATCCACCACTGGTGCAGTTACCCTATTTATCATTATTTGGAATTCGTACCATAAATATTGCTGATAATATATTTTTTTAAACATGTATTAGAATCATAATCGTACAGCGAATTCATGAGAAAAAAAAATAATCTGTAACTTAAATATTTTTAAATTATGCTTTTAGAATCATTTAGAAATTTCTTATCATTAGAAATTCATTAAATGAAAAAATTTGTAGCATAAATTTTGTTGTTCGTGCACATTTAGAAACATTTAAAAACATCTAATCATCTGTAATTCATCAAAAATTAAATGAGATCCGTAACAAAAATTTGTTGTACTCATATTTTAAAAAACATTTTTATAGAAACTTAATCATACGAAATTCATCATAAACAGATTCCGTAGTATAATAATTATTGTTGCTTATTTTTTGTTTGTGTAAACATTTTTGTATAAAAACATTTTATCTGGTATTCACCAAACCAAAAAAAAAATCCGTAGCAGAAATTGTTGCTAATATTTTAGAAACAATCATTCATAATTTATTGTAATATAAGAATATTTATAACACGAATTGTGGCTGTAAATGGTATTATATTTTCTAAACAAATATTTGGTATTTTTATATTTATATTTATCCACAAATATATATAGGCTAACATATTATTTTAAAAATAAGTTTTTCGATTTTTTAAAATCATTATAAATTTTGTAATGTTTCAAGTCATATAATCCAAATTAAAATTCATATAATAAAATTTTATACTCTGTATATAAGGGAGTACTATAAATTTGCAAAACAAATTGTAGAAGATAAGCGTTCTAAATTAATTAAAATTTTATCATAGACTGATTAAAAAAACTATTTCTGTATTCAATTAATTTTTATTTACTTTTTTATTTATATAGTTTCCTTATAATGAAAAATTATATATACTAATGCCACCAACTGCCAACCCCATTATTTTCCACTATAATGATTCATTTTTTAAAGGCTTGCAAGTATTAAAATTATTAAAATTTTATCTAAATTTTGAGGTTATGTTCGTTTCTTGGTTAGGGGAATTTGAAGTTATATTTGTCGGACATAGCCTCAAACCCAACGATCCCTTGACCTATGTCCTTGAATTTTCTGGTTATGTTTGACCTATGACTTTGAATTTTGAGGTTATGTTTGAATTAAGGCCTTATTTATAAAATTGTGATTGGTTGATTTTAAAAATCGCGCCAAAATCGATTGTTTCTTTGGCCATTTGCAAATATTGGACAAATGAAAATTCTATCAATTAGAAATTCTGTTAAATGATTTTTTGGTTAAGTAAAAATTCTGCAGAAAAATCGGTTTTATGGAAATTATATCAAATAATAATTCGAACAAATGTAAAATTCATCTAAAAGAATAAAATGAAAATTCAATGCAATGAAATTCTATCCAATAAAAATTCTTTAAAATATGTTTATTATGTTAAATGAAAATTCGAGCATATAAAAATTCTGACAAAAATAAAAATTCGAATAAATAAAAATTCTGTGAAATGAATTTTCGGTTATATAAAAATTCTCTAATATAGAAAATTGTTTTTGATGAAAATTCTGCAAAATATTAATTCGAATAAATAAAAATTCGGCTCAAAAATAATAATTATGACAAATGAAATTTAAAAAAAAAGTCGCTCTTGAGTTTGTTTTGAAAAAGAAATGATATATTTAACAAATTATTTCGCGTGCAAAATGAACGATTAAATGCAGTATGCATTTCTTTAGAGACTCAGTAACGCTTTACACTTAATTCAATTATCTCCTAACATCTATCCTTTCAAAATTAATTGGTTGAGGTTGGTTGCCTGGGTTCTTTCGTCAAATTCCATATAATTATCAGGCAGGCTTTACCAACACTTCCTTAATTTCTCAATTTCACTTTTTCTCTTCTATTTAAATTTTTTGATAGTCGGCAATTTTTCTTTATAAATTTTTTTATTTTTTTTTTTATTATTTCTTCAAAACCTTACACGTCTTTTTTTTTAAGATATAATTGAGTAATTTTTTTTTGTAATTCCTACTGATCTAATGAAGATAATTTTTTTGTGAACAATATTTTATTAAATTTATTATTATTATTATCAAAATTATTTTTATTTTACTTAATTTTATTATTATTGTTATTATTTTATTTTTTTCTAAAGCAAATTTATAGGAGAGGAAAAATGCATTTAGACACTTTTGTGTAGAACTCAACCAAAAATAATAATTATTATTAGTATTATTATTATTTAATTAATTAATTGAAAGCAAAGCTTATTTTTTGCCTAAAATATGCTCAACTTTTTTTTTCTTTGTATAAATGAAGTCAATAGAAAAATTTTTTGTTTAAAATTTTTTATTAAAGATATTTTGCAAAAAAAATGTTTCTCACTTTAAAGAAAATTTGTATAGAGAAAATGATTTAAATATATAATTTATAATATATGTCAATATATTGTTTTTTAAATTATATTTAATGAAACATTTGAAATATATATTGCACCTGTCAAAGTCCTAAAATTCGTTTACGGAACACTATTCTGTTCCAAGGTCTGTTAATTTTACGGTTAGCAAAGGTCCCGTTACAATGTTTCAGAAAACTATGGCGAATTATGGTATATCTTGCAACGTATACATTATAATATTATACTTTTCTTATTGTATATATATATATATATATATATATATATCAGATATACGTGCAATTCAAATTCTTTTCTAAATTTAATCTTCGTATGTTAAATCACAAACATTATTTTATCCACATTATACACCTTGTCAGTAATGTAATTTCTATGATATATATAATATTTCTCTATATTATAAAAAAATTCCGCCGCTGTCTCCAGGATTATACTAACTATGTCAAAAACATATAGGTTAAAGGGAACATAACCTCAAAATTCAAGGTTCTAGGTTCCAGAATTCAAGGTCATACATCAAACATAACCTCAAAATTCTAGGGCATAGGCTTTCAAGATTCAAGGCCTTAGTTCAAACATAACCTCAAAATTCAAGATTCTAGGTTTCCAAAATTCAAGGTCATACATCAAACATAACCTCAAAATTCTAGGGCATACGTTTTGAGATTATGTTAACTTGTACTCCTTAATTCTTGAAGCTAATTTAATACATAAATTTTTAATTTATAACAATTTAATAATAATTTAATAACAAATTAACAAAAAAAAATATTTAAAGTCGACGATACGTTAATGACGTTAACAATTTTGAAATATTTATTTAAATGTAGCAAATAAAAAATGCAGCTTCTTCTATTATTATTATTATTATTATTATTATTATTATTATTATTATTATTATTATTATTATTATTATTATTATTATTATTATTATTACGGTTTTAAGTATATAAATATACGTAGTTTCAGTATTTTCTGAATTAGAAAATTAATTTATTTTTAAAAGCAAAATTTTATCACTAGAAATTTTTTTTTTTATTTAGATTTCGATCACATTTGTTATATTGATTCTTTAGTCTTAATTTTACCTTGACGTTCAAACATGGGTTGTGTCAATGTCGATAAAAAGAATTAATGATAATAATAACAATAATAAAAGTCAAACGTGAAAAACGAAGGCTAAGGACATTGTCTACACAATATTGTCGTCGAGAAAATTCGAGGTCTCTATATATAAGTGCTTTCTAAAATTTTTTTTTTCTTTACAAAAAAAAACTTTTCTAAATACGAATCCCCTTTTGGATAAGAATAAGAAAGAGTAATAATAAATTAACGTTGAAAATTTATTAATGTTTAAAAAATCAATTAATTAAAAGTCGAAAGAAATCGAAAGCTATTATATTATGACGGTTTCAGATATAAACTAAAGTGATATGCTAATTATATATATAAGAGTAACAAATCGACGATCATTGAACTTTTGGAATAAACAATATATAAGAAAAAAAATTACATAAATGAAAGAAAAATAATTTAGCGCTGTTAAAAAAATATTCTTTCTTTTTTTTAATACAAAATTTTGTTTAATTTTTAATGTAAAAAAAATTGAAATAAAATCGCAAAATAGGATCTATTTTATGAAAAATAATTTTAATAAAATAATCCAAATTACTGTTGTTGATTATTAATTTTTTATTGAACACTTTTAAAAGACACAATATTTGTTATAAAATTCGAAATCAGCGATCTCGAAAACCTTTATAAACATCTGTTATTTATTTATTTATTTTTTACTATTTGGATAAGTAAGATATTTTTTTTACATTTCGGCTGCTATTATGAATTTTTAATAACAGATTCATATTCAGGTATTCAAAAAATAACATAAGCTACCTCAGATTAAATTTTTGTGCAAAAATATTTGGAACGCATGATTATGTTCTAAAAATAATTGGTTAGAATTTTCATTTTATGGAATTTCATTTGTCATAATTATTTTTGAGCCGAATTTTTATTTCTTCGAATTAATATTTTGTCAGAATTTTCATCAAAACGATTTTCAATATCACATAATTTTTATATAATCGAAAATTCATTTCACAGAATTTTTATTTGCTCGAATTTTCATTTAACATAATAAGCATATTTTAAAGAATTTTTATTGGATTGAATTTCATTGCATAGAATTTTCATTTTATTCTTTCAGATGAATTTTACATTTGTTTGAATTATTATTTAATATAATTTCCATAAAACCGAATTTTCTGCAGAATTTTACTTAACCGAAAAACCATTTAACAGAATTTCTAATTGATATAAGAATTTTCATTTATCCGAAATTGCAAATGGTCGAACAAACAATCGATTTCAGCGTGATTTTTTTTAAATCAACTAATCACAATTTGATTAATTTTTGATTGGTTGATTTTAAAAATCCCTTTTTTTGTACTATATTTATGTGAAATTAATTTTCTCTTTGATTAAAATTTTCAACTAATTCTGAATTCAATTTATACAAAGAGATTAGTTTGAAAATTGTCTGTCCTAAACACAATTGGAAATGCGATTTGCATTAGTAATGCTATGTTGAAGATTCAATGGCTTTCTGTATTACGGATATTGATGTATCAAATAGATTTTAGTTAACGTATGACAGACACTATCAGTTGCTTGCATTAACAATATATAAACGGATTTGTTATCCTCCGTATACCTTCTTAGTTATTAGATCGTTGAATCAATTGTCTCTTGATGAAGCCCAGAAATAGCCTGAGGCAACCAAAATCCTTCTTGTAGATATATATCCTACATTGTCGACATATTGTAATATGTTCGGATGATGAAACATGTGAGATTATAAAAGAAATTTTATAGGGAAAGAATTTATCACTAAAACTTTTTTTTTTCTTGTTGAATCTTTTATTAAAATTCGCTGTTATTTATTTTAATAACGAGTGTGTAATTAATAATTTTTAAAGTATAATTAAAATTAATGGAGGAAACTAAAATCGTCATAAAAAAATCAGAATGTTGCATCAATTTTAATTAATTTTTTTCTATGCTGCTCGATTGGAAAAGTTTCTTCTTCCGGATACTTTAGATCCATCAGGAAAACATCAAAAATTAGCATCGAATTACAGAATAGAAAATGTGTAAAATTAGCATAGCGGTAAAAATTAAAATTGGTTATTAATAACCAATTGTTTTCAGAACTGATTCCGAAATGAAATTTTAGGAAATTCAGATTTGGAATAAAACAAACTGATCCTGTTCTGAAAAGAATTGAAGACACTAGATACAGATAGAAACTGATTGATTTGGAAACAACAATTTTGGAATTAGTTTAGCTAATGATAACCCAAATTATCGAATTGTAATGAAAATCTGTATCCGAAAATGGATTACATCAATTTCTTAATATGTATTTAAAATCTTCCATAATTACAAACGAGGTCATAGTTTGATACATCATCACTTACTCCATCTGCTTGCGCATTAATTAAATACAAATTTGATTGTAAGTTGGTTTTAATTGAATTCCTCTAACTTTCCAAAGCAGTTCATAAGAGCTATTAGGCAAAAGTAATTATATTTTCTACAATCAAATACCGAAATTAAATAATCTAATCATCCAGGGAAAGGGAAACATTTTTTTAAAAAAATCTAATTCTACAAATAGTTATCTGCATTTAAAGCTGCTTTTTATTTAATTTAAAGAATTTGCTTTTGTAATAATTTTTGTTTTCCATTGAATGGACTAACTCTAGTCTTTGAAATTTTGCACTGCAGGTTTGCCGTTGATTCCCTCACCTTCTATGCTTTTGATGATATTCTCTTTGGGACACTGCGACTATATTTCAAATTGTTTTGAAAAAACTAAAATTTTGCATGAATTACTGAAAAATGGATATTATGTCTCGCTAGAAGGAAGCATTACCTAATAAGCGATCACAACGGCGAGTATAACAAACGCGATATCTGGGATGCTTCGGTCCCCAGCACGTGGGGGCCTGGCAATCCTGGACACATCGTCTTCTTCTTCAACCAACTCGGCACCGTCAACACCCATTCATAACTCCACGTCCAGCTCCTCCAGCACAGCCTCGCGTCTATCACTACTCGACACCTGTCACAGGAAGATACGCTTCTTCGGCGAATTGGTCGCGTGAGTTTTCATTAAAAACACATTTTTTTTTTTTACTCAAATTAGACTTTTTTGAATGTCGCAAAAAAAAAACGATTTTTTTCTGTTCCTCATGAATGCTTATTTATCATCTGCTTTGGTCATTAAATAATTTACTGTCATTGTTGTTTTGCTTATGAGAAAAGGAGGCAATTTTTAATGCTGCTTTCGATAATTCTTGCAAAGTTAAGATTTTAGGAGTTTGTGACTTATTCGATGGGTTTTTGTTTCCTGGGCCGGATTACCTCATTGACTAATTTTTTGGCGAGAATGTTTTGGCTTTTTGCTCTAATGTTCGGAACCGAGTGTTTGCGAATCCTTGAGATTCGGAGGAGGAGGATTCATCCTAATGACTCCCAATGGGTTCTGCATTGGGAATCCGTTTTTGGCCCTGTCGACTTAATTCCAAATCCGAACGGAATTGATGTTTTGTGTACTGGAATCACTAATCGGACCGAAACTATGCTACTTAGAGGTAGAAGCAGAATACATCCGAACTTAAAAAAAACCAGTATTTTAAGGAATGCTAATAGAAAATTGGAAAGCTAAATTGGAGTATTTCGGATATCAATATTGGCCTTTGGGGTTTATAGAAAGGGGTCCATACAAATACAATTACAGGTTAAATTGGAAAATGCACTTTGGATATTAATACAATTGTACTGCCTTTGGGGTTCGTAGAAATTTATGAAACAGTGGATGGAAGGGAGGTTTAAATTTCCAAAAAAGAAAAATAGGTTACATAGTTTACTGATGATTCCAAAGGGTACTAGGAGCTAAATTATCACGTAGATCAACTCCAGGAGTCAAAGCAATGATTTTTAGAGAAATCAACACAACTACAGCAGCATTGGGTTTCATTTTAGTTGAGGAACCTCTACATATCTTGACCGTACAGATGATTATCTAAATCCCCAAAATTTAGTGGATCAGAATTTAGATTAGATTAGATTCAGAATTAAAACAGTGGTTCATTTCTTCATTGGTAGCTTTCTCAACTAACATCAGCACAAAATAGTTGCTGCTCCAGAATTTAAAGGATGAAAATCTAGATTAAGAATGAAAACCATGGTTCACTTCCTCATGGGTCGTGGCTTTCTTAATTATCATCAGCACAAAATAGGCGTTGCTCCAGAATTTAGTAGATAAGAATTTAGATTTAGAATTAAGACAGTGGTTCATTTCTTCATGGGTCGTGGCTTTCTCAATTATCATCAGCACAAAATATTTGCTGCTCCAGGATTTAGTGGATCAAAATTTAGATTCAGAAGCACAAAATAGTTAGATAAATTTCACTAAAGTGCAGAATTTGTGGATCGAATAAAGAATCGTCGGTTAACACCTTGTGCCACTGTTCAGCATTTCCTAGAATTAGACAAAATAGTTGGGGATCAAGCATTTGTTGAACCAAAATTAATAAGTTAATCAGTATAACGGGGATTCTGGTCCATTCTGGACTTCTGGAGAAGAACGAATCTCTCAGTAGTTTGACGTTTTTTAAGCTAATACAAGGGCAGGTACAACGGATTTTGATTTAGGTGACAACTTTCGTCTTTCGGAGACTTTGGATTATGCTTGGTTATTAGATTATAGAATTGTAGAATTTGCCACAACGGATTGATGACTAAAGAAATTTCTAACTATTTCCGAAACAATTGTTAAAGTAAGACATGGTAAACACCCAAATCCTTTTTGCTTGGGGTTTAGAGTTACAGATACTAAAATATATACTGACACTTTAGTATCTGTAGTTCTAAGACCCAAGCTTTGAAGACGTCTTTCCAAAAGACGTTGTAACCAAACATTTTTCAAAGTATTTTATTATCCTATAGGAAATATTTTCGTAGTAAAGAAATAATCAAGAGTTTTAGTTAAATATTTTAAAAAAAACTAATCAGGATGAAGAGGTTTAAATACTGTGGTAGTATACATAATAGAAAAAAACAAAAATTAATGCAACCAATTGGAATTTTAGATCAATAAGTATGGTTTTTACTTCTTTTATCATCAATTACGTAAGATTAGAGCAATTTTATTTATTTTTAGGAGAATCTGTAAATGCCATTAATGACAAAATGTAGAGGAATTTAAAATCAGATTGCACGCAAAATTATCTATACACTAGAACGTCAATCGAGAACACGTCAGTCGAGAACAGAGCAAGGGAACACTTGAAGGGAAGTGGGGAAGCGGGTAGAATTTAGGTTATGACTGACGTCAAAGTCGTACTTGTGATTTTTAAATTTAAGGTGGATTCAGTGCCCCACTAGTGAAAATCCCCTAGATAGAATTCACATTGTTGCGTAAGGCCCTTCATACGGCCCTGAGTGTTTTTATTTTCGAGCGATAAAAATCGCGTCAATCGAGAACAGCACTGCACATTCGTCTGTTCTCGATTGACGTTTTAGTGTATATTGTAATGGATGAGGATCCTAAATAAAGTTTTGCAGTCCACTATGTGAAAATCTGTCATAAAATACGTTAAGTTTATGGGCCATAAATCTGAGATCTCTTTCTAGAGATAGAATACGAATAAAACCTTATATATATATATAAACCACACAATTTATTATATGTATAAAAACACGATAAATCCCATGTCTCTGCCAAAGACATTGTCTATAGATAGCACACATACATTTAAAACTCCTTAACTTTTTAGTTTACATTACATTTCATTTTAAAGAGCGCAAATCGTTTTTAGTTTGCAAATTGAAAACTTAAAGTGGTTTTTTTTTAATTAATTTTTTACGTAAAATAAAAACCTGAAGAAAGATATATTTATGAATTTTCAGAAAATTTATCAGATTCGTTTAAAACTTGTCACCTTTGGATTTTTGGGGTCGCTGATTACGAATCTAATGTCAGTTTTTCAAAATTAAAAATGGCGGATCCAAAATGTCGGCCAAAAATTTAAAAATAGTTTGAGATTCTTTGAAAACTGTTACACGGGGGTTTTCAAGGTCGCTGATTGCGAATATGGGGTTAGTTTTTAAAAATTCAAAATGGCGGTTGAACGTTTAAAAATTGTTTCGATTTGGTTAAAACTTGTTACTCGGGGGTTTTCAGAGTCGCTAATTAAGAATTTGAGGTCAGTTTTTCAAAATTCAAAATGGCGGATTCAATATGGCAATAAAAAAATTAAAAATAGTTTGAAATGCTTTAAAACCTGTTACTCGGGGGTTTTCAAAATCGCTGATTACGAATCTGAGGTCAGTTTTTCAAAATTCAAAATGGCGGATCCAATATGGCAATAAAAGAAAAAATTAAAATTTGTTTAGATTAATCGCACAGTTTCATTATTCATTTAAATCACAAAAATATATTATTGTCTCTGTCTTAAATCATACTATTGTTATATATATATGTGTAAAAATATAACCACTCTAAGTGACATATTTATTAAAAAGCACTTTGTTAACCGTAGTTTTGAAAAAAAAAATTCTTTTTTATAATTAAAAAAAAATTATTGAAAATGAAGCTTTATTTATATTTATTATATATGCTTATCACGTGTCATTTCATTCAGCTTTACGCACACGCTTATTAGCGCCAAAAAAAATGCAATTAATAATTTTTTTTAATAATAAATAATTTATTTCATAAATAAATAAATATTAAAAAATCAATTTTATATTTAACAAAATACAAAAATTTTTAGAGAAAAAAAATTCCTTTTTTAAAAAAGTAAAATACTATAATGTATATTTACGAAACACACGGATCATCAACAAAGACTATTCTGCTCAAAAAAAAAACATCGAAAAATGTACAAAAAATGCGTAGCATTGCATGATTTGACACTGAGAGCAATCTTTAATTGCGGGTAATTAAAGAATTTTATTTATATTCTAACTTAGTATGGAAATTTTTTTTTTATTTATTTATTTAGAAACATAACGGGGCATAAATGTCTGAATATATATTGCAAAAGTTTAAAATAAAAAAATGAAGTATTGAAAATATTGGAAAAATGTTTAAAGTTGGAATTATTGATTATTATTGTTATTTTAAATTAATTTTTAATTTCTTTTTTTAAGTTTTTAATTAATCCACTCTATAGGGTTGACTATAATCGACGGTTAATAATTCAATAATTTTAATTTATTTTAAAATGTTATAAAAATTAATAATTAGCAACAGTGATTTAATACCAAAAATTAAGAAAAAAAACTTAACTTTTCAAATTACCCTCATTAAGAGAAATTTGAATGTTTTTTTTTTGTTTTATATTCAAATATTATGAAATTTCAATCTATTCACATAACCTCAAATTAAAAAGTTGTTTTTTAAAAACAAATAAACTAACAGTTAAACTTAATTTTTATCCAATTTTTAAAAGTTCAGTTGTATTATTATTTTATTATTATATTACTGTTACTATTATTATTATTATTATTATTATTATTATTATTATTATTATTATTATTATTATTATTATTATTATTATTATTAGGTATTATTATTATTATTTAACATTTTGTGACCTCAAAAACCCCCCTAAGAAACAAGTTTAAAGCAAATCTGAACATTTTTTAAATTTTCCAACCCCATATTGGGTCTGCCATTTTGAATTTTGAAAATATTGACCTCAAATTCGTAATCAGCGACCCCGAAAACCCCCAAGAAAGTAGTTTCAAGCAAATATACACGTTTTTCAAATTTTTTTAGCCGCCATATTGGATCCGCCATGTTGAATTTTTTAAAACTGACCTCAGATTAGTAATCACGTAGCTATTCCGTATAAACAAAAAAACCAACTGCAGCTTTCTTTTTTAAAATTATCCAATTTTTCTTATGAATTAATTTTTGTATTATTTATTATTGATGTACCAATTTTTAGTTTGAGGTTATGTCAAAGAGTTGAATCGCCTTAATATGAAAAAAAAATCATTAATAACTAAAATTGAATTATAGTTATGATTATAAAATAAAAACTGAACTAACATATATAAGGGAATAAAAGTATTCTTATATATTTTTATATTTTTTTTTTAGAAAAGCCAGACGAAAGGATAAGGATGCGGGAACTACTGAAGATCCAAAATTATATTTGGAAGAAGCCGTCCTTGAAAGGCAACTTCCGGAACTCGACTTAAAAGTACTGGTTGACCTGCCTCCAGGGATAGATTATAACGAATGGCTAGCCTCACACACATTAGCACTTTTCGATCACATCAACCTCATTTATGGCACTATATCCGAATTTTGCACCATGACCGGATGTCCTGACATGACGGGTCCTGGATTAAGGTATTTTTCTTATTTCAACAACATTTTTTTTTATTTATTTAATTTTTTATTATTTTTTTTTATACCAAAAGAATTTTAAGTCATATTAGAATTTGACAATTCTAAAAATGTCTAATACACCGAATTTTCATTTTGTCAGAATTTTTATTTTGCGAGACGCATGATTGTATTCTAAATATCATTACTTAGAATTTTTATTTTATGGAATTTCATTTGTCATAATTATTTTTGAGACGAATTTTTATTTCTTCGAATTAGTATTTTGCTGAATTTTAATCAAAAACGATTTTCTATATTACCTACAGAATTTTTATATAACCGAAAATTCACTTCACAGAATTTTTGTTTTTGTTTGAATTTTTATTTGTCAGAACCTTTATTTTCTCGAATTTTCATTTAACATAATAGGCATTTTAAACAAATTTTATTTGGTAGAATTTCATTCCATAGAATTTTCATTTTATTCTTTCAAATGAATTTTACATTTGTTCCAATTATTATTTGATTGAATTTCTATATAACCAATTTTTCATTCTACAGAATTTTTACTTAACCGAAAAATAATTTTAACAGAAAATCTAATTGATAGAATTTTCATTTGCCCGAAATTGCAAATCGGCGAAACAACAATCGATTTTAACGCGATTTTTAAAATCAACCAATCAAAATTTTATGGGTTAATTTTTGATTGGTTGATTTTAAAAATCGCGTCAAAATCGATTGTTGTTTCGGACATTTGTAATATCGGAAAAAAGAAAATTCTCTCAATTAGAAATTCTGTTAAATGATTTTTCGGTTAAGTAAAAATTTTGTAGTATGAAAAATCGGTTATATGGAAATTATATCAAATAATAATTCGAACAAATGAAAATTCTTCTGAAAGAATAAAATAAAAATTCTATGCATTAATTTATTTATTTATTTATTTATTTACATATATATACGGGCAATGCCCTTTCGTACAAGAGTACTAAAGTATATAAAAAAAAGAACATAAGAAAAATGACAGTGCGAAACAATGTTTTGTTATTTCTCAAGCAGTATCAAAAATTTCAGAGCGTAGCTTATATATATTATATATATATATATATATATATATATATATATATATATATATTATATATATTATATATATATTATATTCTATTTCTATTCTATTTTTGATAAAAATTTTTTAAAATGTCTATTATGTTAAATAAAAATTCGAGCATATAACAATTCTGACAAATAAAAATTTTCTGCTAAATAAAAATTCTATGAAGTAAATTTTTGGTTATATAAAAATTCTGTTAAATAGAAAATCGTTTTGATGAAAATTATGCAAAATACTAATACGAATAAATAAAAATTTAGCTTAAAAATAATTATAACAAATGAAATTCCATAAAATGAAAATTCTAACTAATGATAATAATCATAATCATACGTCCCTATTTTGCTTAAATTTTTGATAATTTTTTATTGTATTTAATAGAATTTTTAAAACGATAATTTTTTATTTGTCCGAATGTGTATTTTACATGAGAATTTTTTTATATTTTTTATTTTTTTATTTTATTTGATAGGAATTTTTAATTGAAAAAATATATCTTTAAATTTCATTTGAAAAAAATTAATTAAAAATTATTATTTTCAAATAATACCTACCTAATTGTTGAATATTTGGTTTCTATGTATTTTTTTAAGTTAGTGTTAATAATATTGTATAATTTTTATTCAATTTTTTAAAACAATTTTTTCATTTTGCTCTTTGAAAAATATTCTCTACAATATTGTGTTTGAAAATTTTTGTAAAATAATTTTATTTATTTTAAAAGACAACAAACAAAATTTTTTGTTTGTTTAATAACTTTTGAGCAAAAAATTATTTTGTTAACAAAATCCAACAAAACAAAATGTAATATTATACTTTTCAAAGAGCAGAATGAGCTTTTTTTGATTAAAAATTGCGAATAAAAATTCTAATTGTTTACTCTGTACAAAAAAAAGAAAAAGTTTAATAATTATTATTTATAAAAAAAATTTTAGTTTAAAATTATTTCTTTTTTTGAAAATTGTACAATTAAATCTTTCAAAATTTATGTTAAACACATTTTTAGCAATTTTTTTTTAATAAAATTTTATTTATTTATCTTAGATTTAAAATCTAGATTTAATCTTAAAGTTTTTTGTTTGAAAAAACAACAAACAAAAAAAAATAAGAAAACCAGAAAAAAAACTGAAAAAACAAAATTAAATAAAAAATAAAGAACCGAAAAAAACAAAGAAAAGTTTCCAAAAATTTAATAAAAAAAACAATTTTTTAATATTTAATTTAATTTATTATTTAATAAATAATAAATAATTAAATATTTAAAATAGTTTCATAAATTTAATATTTATGAATATTTAATAAAAATAAAATTTAGTATAATAATAATTTAAAAAGTAAAAAGAGAAACTAATTAAATTTATACTTATTAAAATAATTTTAAATAATATTATTAAATTTGTTTTTACAAAACTTTATAAATTCCATAATTTATAAATAAATAGAAAATAATTTTAAAAATCATTTTTTCATTAAAAATTTGCTTAATATTGCATTGTAGTGTCTGGAGATATTTTATAATTAAATATTTTTAGTCAAAATTTCATTTTTCTTGACAATTTTTCACTTAATAATTAATTTATTTTCTTTATATTGGCGTCTTTTTGTAATATTACCTTTTCAGTGGCATTAGAAATTTTCTTACTATATCCCATATTGTCTAGTGGTTAGGATACCTGGCTCTCACCCAGGAGGCCCGGGTTCGATTCCCGGTGTGGGAAATTTTTTTTTTTTTAATCTTGTTTTTTCAAATTTATTTATTATAAACAATGTAAATATTTATTTTTGTATTATTTATTTTTTTGTTATTATTTCTTTCTTTCATTTTTATTCATTTCATTTTATTCATTCATTCATTTTCATTTCATTATATTTATTTTTTTTAATAATTTAAAATTTTAATTTAAAAAATTTTTTTTCATTTTTATTTTATTTAAATTTTAATTAAAGATTTTCTATTTTCTAAATTCTACAAAATTTTTTTTTTTAATATTTTGTTTCTTAATTTTACTGGGATATTTTGGTAAAAAAAATTTTTTTCTTCACAGAACTTATTTATGGTTTGACGAGAAAGGGAAAAAGACTAGAGTGGCTGCGCCACAATACATTGACTATGTGATGACTTTTACCCAACGCACCGTCAGTGACGAAACAATATTTCCTACCAAATACGGTAAGTTCTATAATTATTATCACATTATTTTGTTATATAAAAAAAATACTTATTTATCTTATTTTTTAAAATTAAATTATACTTTTTTTTCTTGTCATTAAAAAATTTATTTAAAAATTTTACAATAGCTTAAAAATAATTGCATAATTATTTCTATTTGGAAATTTACTTCATGTTTTATGTCATTTTTCTCATTGAAAGAGATTATCTAATTATATTACACTTGTAAATATAATATTTTTATTTATTTATTTATTCGTAATTTATTTTTTCTATTTTTGAGGTAAAATTTGATATTTTTGTAATTTATTTATTTAATCAATTTTATTTTATTTATTTATTAAATAAATAATTTATTTATTTTTTTATTGTTATTATTATTTATTTTAATATTCTATTTAGATTTTGTGATAGTTTTTTATTTCTTTAAAAATTAGTAAAGCTGATTTTTTTATTATGAATTTTGTTTTCGACTGTTTCTTTTTTTGATTACAGTTAAAGAGAAATATTGTGTATACAAAATAAAAAAAAAATTTTTTAAATGTTAATTTTTCTATACTATTTTTTAGCGAATGAATTTCCCAGCTCGTTTGAGTCGATAGTACGTAAGATCCTGCGGCTACTTTATCACGTGATGGCACACATTTACCACTGCCACTTTCGAGAGGTGGCGTTACTTGGGCTACACGTACATCTCAATTGTGTTTTTGCCCATCTCACTCTCCTAAATCAACGCTTTAGCCTCATCGATCCGAAGGAAACGGAAATCCTCGGTGACTTAGAAGCTGCCCTTTTAGGTACGTTTCATCTGAAAAATATGGAAGCTACAAATTTATTTATTTATTTATTTTTTTTCAAAAACCAGTCATTATTACATTAATATTTCGACTAAAATCGTTACTGATTATTATTAAGAAAAAAAAATTATAAATACTTTATAGAAATAATTTTAAAAGAATCAAGATTAAGGAAAAATAATTTAATACCTAAAAAAAAATTTCTTTTTAAATAAATTTAAAAAAAAAAATTTTTCTCAAACTTTTCTCAAAGTTTTTAATATCTACAAAAAAATTTATTACATAGAGAAAATTGTAAAAAAAAAATGTTCCATGAGGTATAAAATAAAATATCAAAAAAATGATTAAAAAAATAGTAAAAATAATAATAAAAAAATAATACAAATAATAATAAAAAAAAAGATTAAAAATAATAATAAAATATTAAAACAGAATAAATAACATTAATAATAAAATAATAAAGAAAACAATAAAATATAAAAATAAAATATTAAAACTGTACAGTTAGATTAAAATTCTATTAAATGAAAACTCGATTACTCAAATATAAAATTTTGAAATATTAAAAATTTTCAAATAAAAATAAAAATTAATTTAAATTCAATTTTTTTGTAATTAACACTAAAATTTAAAATTCGATTTCAAACTCAAATCATTTATTAATAATATTTTAAAAAATCAAATATTAAAAACTTATTTTCACTTTTCAAAGTAAGTTTGTAAACATTTTGAAAATGTTCAATTATTCGTTTATTAAAAAAATTCGTTCATTTTCACCTCTAATAATATTTCTCGAACGTTAAAAATTATAAAATCATTCTTATAAGATAATTAAATTATTAAAGAATAAAATTCGGCAATTTTTTTTTTAATTTTTCTATAAATAATAAAAGACCACTCAGAACGCCCAAACTCCCATTACCTTCTGCACAAACTGCAGAAGACGAACGATCCTCGAGTACTAGAAAGATCGATGAAAAAATCGATCTCGCCAGCAGCCTCTCACGCTCAGAGAGAAGAGCTACTGCTCATCATCGTGGCTGCATCGACTCCACTTTTGGGTAGAGAGGACGTGAAGATATACTACAGAAATGATCCTGTGAAGTATGATCTTGTCTTTTCGTTGTTTCGCCACGACTACTTATACTATTCTCTCCGCATCTCGCTTGTGAGAGAGATTCAGACGTGCCTCCTGTTAAGCGCCACTCGAACTATCGTCACACACTTTACTTCCCCGCCCTTCAAATGTAACGAATTTATTCCCCTAATTTTCACATATTCTTTTTAAATAATTCTCGAATAAAATAAATTTTTTTTCAATTTTTATCCATATTATTTTTTAAAAATCAATTGGCTTTAAAATTTAATGATTTGCAAATTTTTTCAATTCTAAAGAAATATGTTTTATGTACTCAATAATTTTCATATTTTACTATTTTCTAAATTTCATTATTTTCCTTTTTATTGTTCGATTTTCTAAAAAAAAAAATCCAGTATTGCATTTTTAACAGGAAAATAGCAAAATTAATTAAATAAAATCATTCAAAATCGATTTTTTTAAATATTTCTTATTTAAAAAATTATATTTTGCAAAAAATTAAAAAAAAAATTAATATTTAAATTGTTAATTTATAATATGTATATAACTTTCGATACTGTCAAGATTTTTTTTCCAAATTAATCCAAAAATCGATAAATTCTCTTCATATAGAATTAGAGAAAATTATATTTAACCGAATTTACAATAGTAAACTGTAAATTTGATGTGGAATCATTAACGCAGTTGAATAATGAATAAAGAAGGAAATTTACATTACCACAAAAACCGAAAAGAGTTAAATTGAAATTGAATTTGTCTGATTTTCGTAACTAACACAATTATCATTTTAATTTTTTTATATTTTGTAACTATTAATAATATATTTTTTTATTTGTACCAAATTCTCTTTCATGAAATTTATTTCTTTTTTAATTTATTAAAAATATTTTTAAAAATATTCTTTTCCAAAAACGGAAGAAATAAATTTAAATATATTCAATTTTTTTTAAAGGTTTTTTCAATTTTCAAAAATGTTTTGCAATTTTGTGATGAAGAAATACTAATATTTTGTTTTTTTTAAATATTTTATTTTTGAAAAAAAATAAAAAATTTTTATAGAAAGAAGAAATTAATTTCAAGAAATTGAATTTTTTTTATGTTAAACTTTAATTTCAATCGGTAATAATAATAATTTTTAAAATTATTAAATAAAAACTATTTTTTGAATTTTTTAAAAAAAATTTTAAAACCTAATTTTTAATATTTTATGTTTATGGCAATAAAAGAAAAAATGTGGATTTTCAAATGTCATACATAATATTAAATTGAGGATAACTTTTGTCCCTTGAGTTATATATCTTTCTATCTCACAATAGAAGACAGATATCACGTCAACTTTTACGAAGTAAAGCTGTATTTGTTTTATTCAAGACGTTTCAAGTTGTATAAAAATTTTATACATTGGTAATAAAAAAAAAAAATCAATTTTTTCTAAAAATACATTCAGCTAGAAAACAATTTTATTGAATAAAAAAGATTTGTACATTACTATAACAAAGAAAAAAAAATTCTTGGATTTAAAGAAAAATTTTTTTTCGACTTGAACAAATTTTTATTAATTAAAAAAATATTTTAGATATTTTTAAAAATAATTAAATTATAAAATAATATTATAACAATTAAAATATTAATTTTTTTTTAATTTTCTGCCAAATTCAATGAAAATTTTTAATAAAATCTAAAATTAATGTCCATTTTTTAGTCAATGAAAAAAAAAATTATTAAAAAAAATTTAATATTATTGACAAATTTTGTGGATATTGAAAAAAGTATTATTCTGTTAAATTTCAATTATTTACCTTAAAATTTCAATTATGTTAGAAATTTCAAATCTTTTTTACATTTAATTATTGTTTGCTTAATTAATTATTTGATATTGAATTTATATAAAAATTTAATTTTTTTTTTGCAAAATATAATTTTTTAAATAAGAAATATTTTAAAAAATCGATTTTGAATGATTTTATTTAATTAGTTCTGCTATTTTCCTGTCAAAATTGCAATACTGGATTTTTTTTAGAAAATCGAACAATAAAAAGGAAAATAATTAAATATGAAAATTATTGACTACATAAAACATATTTCTTTAGAATTGAAAAAATTTGCAAATCATTAAATTTTAAAGCCAATTGATTTTTAAAAAATAATATGGATAAAAATTGAAAAAAAAATTATTTTATTCGAGAATTATTTAAAAAGAATATGTGAAAATTAGGGGAATAAATTCGTTACATTTGAAGGGCGGGGAAGTAAAGTGTGTGACGATAGTTCGAGTGGCGCTTAACAGGAGGCACGTCTGAATCTCTCTCACAAGCGAGATGCGGAGAGAATAGTATAAGTAGTCGTGGCGAAACAACGAAAAGACAAGATCATACTTCACAGGATCATTTCTGTAGTATATCTTCACGTCCTCTCTACCCAAAAGTGGAGTCGATGCAGCCACGATGATGAGCAGTAGCTCTTCTCTCTGAGCGTGAGAGGCTGCTGGCGAGATCGATTTTTTCATCGATCTTTCTAGTACTCGAGGATCGTTCGTCTTCTGCAGTTTGTGCAGAAGGTAATGGGAGTTTGGGCGTTCTGAGTGGTCTTTTATTATTTATGGAAAAATTAAAAAAAAAATTGCTGAATTTTGTTCTTTAATAATTTAATTATCTTATAAATGATTTTATAATTTTTTATATAATTTTTAACGTCCAAGAAATATTATAAGAGATGAAAATAAACGAATAATTTAACATTTACAAAATGTTTACAAACTGATTTTATAATTTTTGAATTATTTCTTTTGATATTTTCTTCAATTTTAGATCTTTAGAAAAATATCTAGATGTGTTAATAATTTTTTTTAGTGTATTTTAATTTTTTAAACAATTTTTTTTGTTGAAATAATTAATTTTTTTTTAAATTGACATCTTTTTAAAATGCTTCAATTTTATTGGCTAAAAAAATTCAACTCCCAAGTCCCATATGGTCTAGTGGCTAGGATACCTGGCTTTCACCCAGGAGGCTCGGGTTCGATTCCCGGTATGGGAAATTTTTTTTATTTTTTTTATAAATTTTATTTTTTATCTACTCTTTTATTTATTTTTTTTAATTTTTACTTGAATTTATTTTTTAAAAAAGTAGAATTAATTGATAATTTCATCATTTAAATTATAATTAACACTTTCCTAACTTATTTATTATTCTTTATTTATTTATTATTTATCTTTATTTTTTCATTATTATGTAGTGTTAATTTTTGAAGTTTTCGGAATAAATAATCATACTAAATTATATTATATAAGCCGCCGGAAAGTAAAAGGGCGCATAAAATTTGTACAGCCGGCCAACTCAAACGGCCGTACAAACTTTATGCGCCCTTTTACTTTCCGGCGGCTCATATATAATTAATAATATTAATAAACAATAAATTGAAAAATTTAACTCCCTTCCTATCTATGTGAATAACAAATAAAAAAAAAATTTCAAACTTTCTCGTTCAGAGGTGAACGAAACCGAAAATGTGTTAAATATATTAATATCAAACTAAACAAAAAAAATGAAAAGAAATTGATGAGAAAATAAAGTAAATTTTGTACTTGAAACTTTTAGGTGATTCATCATCAGCGCCTTCACAAACAACGGCCCTTCAGGAAACATCAACACCGGCCACGACCACCTAATAGATAATTCCAACACCATAGGTTGCAGTTCCTGAGACTAAGTGATGCTACTAGTAATGAATTTTTTTTCTTTTTTTTTTCATTTGTTCGAAATACAAAAAAGTAAAACTTTTGAAAAATTAAATTTACGCGCTTAATGCTTGGAGCGTGATCCTGTAAAAAAGAACGCGTGAATTATTATTGAAGAAAAAAAGAGATTGAAAGAGAGAGAGAGAGAGAAAAAAAAAATTTAGCAATATACCTGTAAATATAGCAAAGTGTGAACTTTACAATGTAATTAGGTTCCTTCGTTTGTTGTTTGTGAAATTGTACATAATTTATTAAATTTATTAAATGAAAGAGAAAGAGAGAGAGAGAGAGAGAGAGAGAAAAACAGGAAGATGAAAAAAGAGAGAAAGAAAAAGAAGCGAAAGAATAAATCAGAATGATTATTGTCAATAATGTTACTAAATGATTTTGTGAGAGTAGAAATAAAAAAGTATGCATGTTTTGTTGTGAATGATGTGAGAAAGAAAGAGTCAAATTTGTTCTGTATAAAAGAGAAAAAAATAATGAAATAATAATTATTAATATTGTAAAGTTAAAACTAAACCAAATATATACCTGGTTGTTAATAAAGACTAAAGGGAATTTGAAAGGAAAATTATTTACAAAAAGAAACTTCCGAAAAAAAATTTTTTCAAATATTCAATTTGTTGAAAGAGTCGATTTTTTTTTGTTCTAATAAAATTTAATTGGTTAATGAATATTTACTTTTACTTTAAATAACTAATGTTATTAGATATTAAATTCATTTTATTAATTCAGTAATGAGAATAATTCTATAAAAATATTATTGAGAAAATTTATTTCGAATATTTTAGAATCGAACTAAGACAAATTTTCAAAATTTTACTTAGGACAAATTTATAAAAAAAAATTCTTAAAATTCCATTTTTATAATTTTTTTAAGTCTGATTTAAGCAATTTATTTGAATTAAAAATTTTTGTCACAGTTTTTAGTTTTTATGATCAAAAAAAATTTCAGGCAATACTTAATCAAGTTTTACAGATATTAAAAAAAAAGTTTTTTCTTTTAAATTTTTTTTAATAATAATTTTGGAAGAGTTAAAGTTGAAATTTTTAGAAATAATTGAATTTCAATAGATTTTGTTAATTTTTAGACAATAATTAAATTTTACAGAACTAAAAATAATTTATCAAATAATTTTAACTTTTTTTAAAATGTAATTGAATTTTCGAATTATTTACAAATTAAGATTTTTGAAATTAATTGAACTTTAAGTGATTTTGAATTTTAAATTTTTGATAATTTCTATTCATAAAAAATTTATTAGAAATTGCAGACAAAAATACAATAATTTGAAAACATTTTAAGTGAATAATAGTTTTAGATAGTTGAATTTTTGAAAAATATTTTAAAAATCATTAAAAATAATTGTATTTTAGTTGAAATTATCAAATTTTAAAAAAATTTTAGATGGAGAATTTTAGAAATAATTAAATTTTAGAAGCTTTTAAATTGAAAAATTCGAAAACAATAGAATTTGAATTGAAATTTTTGAAAATAATTGAATTTAGTTGATATTTAAATTGAAAATTTTAAAAATAGTTGAATTTCAGTTGAAATTTTTGAAAATATTTGAATTTTATTTGATTTTGAATTGAAATTTTTGAAAATAATTGAATTTTAAAAGATTGTGTTAAATTTCAGACAATAATTATAATAAAATGAAATTTTTAGTGATTTATATTAATGAAGAATTAAATATAATTAAAATTAATTATAAATTACATACAAAAATTGAATTTCGAAAGTTTTTAATTGAAAAATGCTTTTAGATATGTAAATGAATTTTCGAATAATATTATAAAAATCGTTAAAAATTATTGAAATTTTTACAACTAATAATTAAATTTCAAGTGATTTTGAATTAAAATTTGTTGTTAATTTTGTTTCCTAATTTGTTTAAAAATTATAAACAATTATTAAATTAAATAATAATAATAATAATAATTTAAAATAAACACTTACAAATCTTGATTAGAAATTTTTTTTTCTAATTTGCATATAATAAATTCGTCAGTGAAATAAATTTTTTTCCAAAATTCACGTACAAGCAGTTATTTCAGTTTTGTCACCTTTCTCAACATTTTGATTTATTTCAACAATTCTAAATGCTCGTAAAAAATTGGCAGCCTCCCTCAAAAAAAATCCTATCGCTTCAGCAATTGGTTCGCACAAATCTTTTATTGACGTCGTTATATTGTAAAAAAATATCAAAAATGGCTGTATCAAGGCATTAAATAATATTGACAGCATTGGTTTAATAAAATAATCGGCAAACATTTGCAATATTCCCACTGTCAATGGCCGTATTGTACTGTGAAGAATAAAGCGTATAAATTGAAGGATAAATGCAGTAAAAAATGCACAACCAATGTGTGCAACTGCAAAAATTTCAGCCCAAAAACGTGTTGCTGCATTTTCCGTTTTGTCCGCACATTTTTCCGTTGCCAATATTGGTGGTGAATCTGTTGTTTGAAAATATCTGAAAATTAAAGAGGGAGGAAAAAAAAATTCAATAAACATAATTTAAATTGATTTTTAATTATTAAACACATAATGAAAAATTATTAGTAATAATTTGTTTAAATTATTCAAAAAAAAACATACGCTGAATTTCCATGATCAAAATAATAAATATCAATTTTTTCCGTTGGTTTTTGCACTGTTTGATGTATTTTATTTTCACTTGAATTTTCCACTTCTTGTGATTTCTTTTGTGGTATTCCTTCAGATAATTCACAAAACATATATGGCTACAAAATTAATATAAATAAATATTTGTTTATTTATTTATTTACAATAATAAACGGGTTTAAAAAAAAATTAAACTGTCCTTTAAATACTTTCAAAAAAAAAACCTTGGGATAATGTTGACAACGTTTCTTTTTCAATTTTACTTCATAAGTTTTATTTTTCTTTCTAAAATATCTTGATTTAGGCCATTTTAAATTGACTCGCTTACAAGCTGGCGAATTATCTTAAAAAATTCCCAAAATTTACATTTTCTTGTTAAATAATATTTTAAACAAAATAAAATCAAAAAAAAAATAATGCGCCACAATACTTTTTAATTTTAACAACAACAGAATATTTATTATTATTTTTTTTTGTCATTGCTGTAGTAATAGTTTGAAAGGAAAATTTTTTTTTACTTAATAATATATAATTTTTTTTTAATAATTTTATTTAAAATATTAATTATTTTAAAAATGAAAAAAATTGAAAATAATTTGTTTATATAATAAAAATAATAATAATAATAACAATAAATATACTTTGTTATACATTTTTAAGATTAATAATTGATTAAAAATTTATTTTTTCAGTATTAAATAATTTTGGACATAATTTTAACAAATTAGAAAAAAACTAAAATAGTAAATATTTTTTTAAGCTTAAAATAATTAAAAAAATGAAAATTAATATACCTGATTTATAATTTACTGGAATTCTGTTTCCAGCCCTTGAAAAATATATAAATTTGGAGGATTAAAAAATTTTTTTTCATTTATATACAAATATATAATAATAATAATAATTTCTTACGTTCCAAAAGTTTGACAAATACAAAATTTTTCCTCATTTTTCATGAGATTGGAAATTTCTGGTTGGCAGGAGGTGGAAATAAATTGATTTTCAGGAAATTGATTACAATCATTGTCTGCGAAAAATTGTTAAATTTATCACTCATTTTTCATAGAATGGAAAAATTAATTTTCTTTGTTATAAATTTTAAAAAAAATTTATTTAAAAATTAAAATTATTTTGTTTGTTTTTAATCTCTCACATTTTGATATTGGAATTTCATTTTTATTTTTAAAATTGTCACTTCCATTTTCCGAAATTGATGACACTGATAAATTAGAGGACACTGATGAATCCGTGCAAGGGCATTCCTTATCTTCGCCCATTAAATATTATTATATTTATATGTTTTGAATTGAAAAAATGAAACAGAAAAAACAACAAGAACACATAATTGAACTGTCAAAAAATTCTATACTCTGAATATAATCACTATAATAAAAATAAAGGACAAATTTAAAAAAATTTTTTTTTTCAATCGAGCAAAATTACCAAAATGAAAATTTTTTATTTCTATTTTATATAAAGAAAAGAAATTTTTTTCAACATTTTCTATTCCTATTTTTTAATTAAAAGAAAATGCTTTCAAAATAAAAAATTTTTTCTTTCTTTTCTTATTTAAAAAGTACAAAATTATTGACAATTGAAAAAAAAATTTTTAAATTAAAAAAAAATAATGAAAAATTCTCAAACTTCTCTAAATTGTTTATATTTATGTAAATAACAAATATTATAATAATAAAGTTCATAAGAATGAATTTCTTTCATAAATATTCATTCGATACAATTTATTTAGAATGAATTTTTCCCGCACACAAAAACACAACTTGCGAAGTTTTCCAAAAAAAAAAAAAAAAAAAAAAAAAAAGTAAATATGGAAATTTTCTTCGCTCTTTTTTTAAAAAAAGATTGACTCTTTTCAAACACACATACACACCCATACATACATACATACATACACACACGTTAAGCAAAAAATTTTTTTTTTGCTGTCGTGATTAACAAACGTTTTTTTCAAACTGCTCCTGTCATATAATAATAATTATAATTTATAAAGTTCAAATATATTTTGAACAACTTCGATTTGCCATATGAAACCCTGAAATAACAATTTAAAAATGTGTTTATTATTTTATATACGGAAATAATATAATAATAATAATTAATATTAATAATTTTTTACACTCGTTTATTGTTTTTATTTAGGTATTTTTTTTACATCGCCTTAAACGATAAATAATTTAAGGCCATGTAAAAAAACCTAAATAATTATAATTATTTATTTATTTATTGAAATTATTATAATAAATAATTATTGAATAATTAAAATTTTTATTGATAAACTTCTTTCAATAAATTGAAAATTATTTTTTCCCCAAATTGGAAAATTTGTCCATAAATAGAAAATAATTTTTTTAATATTGGAAAATTTTAAATAAAATAATTACTAATTTTAAATAATTTTAATAATTATAATAATTATTATTTTCTAATTATAATAATAATAATTTTTCTAATTGAAATTTTTTTTTATTTTTTGACAAAATTTGTTATTTCAAGGTTCCAGTTTATGTTTTTTCTTTTTATTTACTATAAGTAGAAGATCGTGTCTTTCACTCTCAAAAAGAAATTTTACAAGAAATAAGAATTTTTTTTCTCTTTTCTAGTTTTTTTTAATTACATTACACTAGAGTTCGGACTAGCGTCGTTTTTTTCAACGAATCGTCTTTTTTTTCGCTGTTTACAATTTTTTTTATTTTGAACGAAGCACTCGAAAAACGCTAGTCCGTATTTTCATTCTTATCACTTTTTTGAACATTTCTCAAATTGTGAGTCTTTTTTATTTTTTTTTCATTCGGAAGCCGATGACATAATATTTTAGGAACAACAGTCACAATATTGATATATTATTATTAATAATAATAATAATAAAAAAATGAATAAACAATATAAAACACACGCAAATAAAAATAATGATTATATATATATATATATATATATATATATATATATATATATATATATATATATATATGTACACAAAATAATAAAAATCGATGAATTATAAATTTTTATAGTTTAGAATTAATAAATTCTCACTAAATAAATATTTTAAATTAATAGAAATTTTATTTTATTTTTTTTAAGCATCCGACAATTTATTTCTTCCATTTTTTGAAATTTTTTTTTTTTGGTGAAATAAAAAATATTTCTCTATAGGAAAAAAATACAAAAAGCTTTTATTTAAAATAAATTATTTCTTTCGTTCTTGCACATTTTTTGTGAAATTAAATCTATTTCCGTAGGAAAAAAAAATATAAAAATTATTTTTAGCTTTTATTTAAAAAAAGAAAATGCAATTTTTTATATTAAAAAAAAAAATTTTAATTACAATTCTTGCGAAAAGCATTTTGTAAAAAATCAATCAACAATTTTTTTAATGTAAAAAAAATAAATTTTTACATTGGGAAAAATATTTTTGTAAAAAAAAATTTAATGAAACAATTTTTTTTTTGAAGAAAAAAAAATATCACTAGTAAAATTATAGTTATATTATAATAATTTCTTAAAACTTAAAAAATTAAATTGAAAATATAAAATAAATTTTGCAAAAAGGAAAAAAAAATTTCACACTCGAAATTGAGTAAAAAAAAAGAAAAAAAGAAGTAATAATTCAGTCATGAAATACTGTTCGTTGCAAAACTCGATGCTTTTTCTAAAAGTTTCTTCTTTTTTTTTCTCATATTTTCTTTTCATATTTCTACAATGCGAAGTCGAAATTCTCTTCGTTTAATAATTAATAATAATTTTAGCTGAAGAAATTTGTAAAATTACAACTTTAATTTTAACACAATTTTTTCAATTTTTTTTTTATTCAAATACGATTATTATCAATTAAATACAATTGATTTAATAATTGACATATAGATAGAAAAAATTTTAATATAAAACATTTTTGTACAAAAAACAAAAATTTTTTAATTATATCATCTTAATATTGATAATTTTTTTCTAGAGAGCATTGTCTACAATCTAATTTTTAGATTTTGACAAACAAAAAAAAAAAATTAATTAATAAAGATACATAATTATATTTATATATGTATATATTGTAAATATTATTTTTCTAGATTATTTTATATTCATGCGTCGAAAATATTTCTTAATTTTCTTCAAGGAATTTCATTTTGAAATTGTATGATAATATTGAAATTTTTTTTAAAAAATTAGAAAATTCCGACAACGCTACTATAATTATTTTTTTTTCTATACTTGAGCAGCGACTGTACAAAAAAAAAAGATATTTTCGCATGAATCAAAAAAAAAAAAAAATTAACAAAATTTTCTATTAATTTGAAAATCACTTATATCATACTACAAAATTGATGCTAATTTCATTTTTTCTACAATTTTTTTTTCGTCGATTTTTTAAAGCACCTTATATATATGAGAAAGCACGCTTTTCCTGACAAAACAATTTCCTATATAATTATAAATTTTATTTGTAAAATTTAGATTTAAATTTAAATTTTTTTAATTTTAAATTTAAATAATTTTTTTTTGTACCAAAGAATAAAGTGTTAAATATTTTTAAATTTTTACTTTTCGGTTACTTAGTTTAATTTCAATTTCTAAATTTTGGAATTTTTTTTCTCCTAATTTTAAGAAATATAATTAAAGTTCTGTCATAGTATAGAATTTTAATATATAATATTTAGAAATTCGAAATAAAAAGTAAATGTCCAAAAATTTGAACTAAATTAAAAAAATACGTACTTTTTTATATTCAAATTAGTTAATATTATTTAAAAATTGCAATAAAAGCAATTGGAGTTTAATATATCGTCGACTTTAACATTTTTGATTTGGTTTTTTTTAATTGAATTTTTTTTCATATAGTAGAAAAAGAAGACAAATTTTGAGTTCTAGTGAAAAATTATGAAAAAAAATGAATTTAAAGAAAGAAATTTTTTTCGTTTTGTTTTTAATATCGAGAATATAAAACTTTATGAAATTGTGTCGTCAGGTTTTTTTTCAATCGATATAACAATAAAAAGAGAGTTGAATATAGTTTTTTTTTGGAATGTATACAATTTTTTTATGGCACCACAATAATATATCAACGACCAACGCTATTTTTTTAACTTTTTGTTTTCTTAGTAAAAAATCTGCAAAAATATCGCAATAAGCCAAGTAACATTTTTTTTAGCGTGACAATTATTTTCATTATCATTATTATTTGTGACACTTATTGATTTTTTTTCTCCATCATTTTGCAGAATAAATTTTTTTCTGTTATTGCAATTTTTACGAAAACACACTGAAAAATATAGAGAAGTTTAACGATTATTATAATTATTATTATTTTCTTATTATCATCGAAAAATCGACTGTGTCAACGATTTCAATACAAAATACAAAGTTTTTTTTTCATTTCTTATCCTTGTCTTTCATTTCATTTTTTAAATTTCTTTCTTTCTTTATTATTTTTTGAACAACACACGAAGAATGTTGAAAGCACATTCTCAAGATTAATTATTATTATTAATATTATATTATTATTTTTAATTATACAAGTAAAGAATTGTTTTTAAAAAAATTTTAACTTCTAAATGACTTAGTAAAATGTTCTTTCTTCTTTCTTTTAATAATCTAGAGAGAAAGAGAGAGAAAGAGAAATTAAAAAGGATTATATATATTTATATATATATATATATATATATATATATATATATATATATATATATATATGTATAATCTCTGAACATTTTTCTCTTTCATTGAAAGAGTATATATATTTATAAAAACATTGAGAAATACAGAATTACATCATAGAGAGAAAAAATTAAAAATCAAAAACACTAATCTCAAGTAACTGTAAAATTTTTTTTTTCTTTTTTTTCGTTTTTTTTTTTGAAGTAATCGCCGTTAAGTTTTTCTTTCAAAATCAATTAATATATGTTTTTGAGTCTTTTTATTCCACGCGCGAGATTTTAAAGTGAAATTTTTTTGTTTTTTTTTCTTTTTCGAGATAAGTGAAAATTTTCCAGAAAAATCTGTAAATTGAAAGTCAAATTTAATATTTAAGAAAAGAGATTCATTTAGAAAATTGCTTTAAAAAAAGAAATTGTTGAAATTTAATTTTGGTACACACAAATATTCCCCCTGAAAAAAATATTTATATGTACAAAATTCGGATTTATTTATTTATTTTTTTTTAACACTAAAATCCGAATTTTTAAGTTAATCAAAATGATGTAAATCTAAAATTTATTAAGCAAAATTTTTCTTTTACTTAATTTTAGAAATTAATCGTATTTTTTTAAAAGATAGATTTTATAAATTTACTCTAATTTTTATTTTACTTAAATTTAATTGAAATACAAAAATTTTTATTATTAGCTACAATTAATACTATTTAAAAATGTTATTTCGCTAAATTATTTAGTCGATCAAAATTATTATTTAACCATAATTTGAATTCAATCACATTTTCATTTAGCCTAAGTAATATTTTCCAATTTTTGGAATTTTTGTTACATTTTGAATTTAATCAAAATTTTTTTTATAGACATTTTTTTTGGCTAAATATTGTACCAAAATTTTCCGTTCATTTAAATTTATTTAGTAAATTAAATTTAAATTAAATCAAATTTTCATTTAGCCAAAATTAATTCTATAAATTTGAATTTATATTCCCTTAATTTTTTTTCAGTTGATCGAAAATTTATTTAGCTAAATTTATATTTAATCACATTTGAATTAATCCCGAGTTAATTTATATATATATATACAAATTTTCATTTGGCTAAATTTTAATTATTTTAATTTTATTGAATCGAATTTTTATTTAGCAAAATTTTAATTACAAATTTTTCATTTCGACAAATTTTGTAATATTTGGCCGAAATTTTTGTTTGGAATAAATTTTAACCCGCATAAATTTATTGAACTAAATTTGAATTAAACCACATTCTCATTAAGCCAAATCAATGTATAAAATTACATTTTTATTTGGCTAAATTTTCCATTTTAATCAAATTAGCAAAATTCGAATAGCAAACGTTTAAATACAAATTGCCATTTAGCCGAATTTTTCAGCTAAATATTTAACCAAAAAAAATTTTTCCTATTTGATTAGAATTTTTTCTGAGGGAATATTGCGAGAAGATTAAAATTTTTTTTTTCGACATCAAAAATGCAAAAAAAAAAAAAATATATTAGAAAATCGTGGAAATTTTCACAAGTTTTCTTCTTTTTTTTGGAGAAGAAAAAAATTTCATAATTTTTTGTTTTTGTTATTGTTACTGGCAAAAGAGCAACAGATTGAATGATATGGTGCGTCGTTATTTCGGAATACTTAAACTAGTATACAATATTATTATTATTATTATAATACGATAATTTTTGGTAACAATTTCTCCGCTGTTGTTTTTGTTTTCTTTTTTTTTATTATTATTATACATTTTGGTTTTTTTTTAACTTTTAGACGTACTGAAAGTTGTCCTTATTGGTTAGCAGAGGTAATTTTTCAACGCTATTCAAATCGAAACTGTGTAGCCAATCGGAACTTGGCTTTGCTTCTAGGCCGCAGAAGCTACAATTGCAAAAATCTGCTGCATTTTGAAGGGCGCCACGATGAAATGGATTTCCCTTATCAAAATGACGATAACGGCCTACATTTATTCTCTCGTTCGTCGTCATGCCCAATATCATTATCTGATAATTTAATAATACATTTAAATTTACAAAATTTGTACCAAAAAAAACAAAAAATTGTAATTTTTATTTGTTTCTATTTTTTAAGGAGTAGGAATTTTTTTCTTTTTTAAATTCTAAAAAATTTAGAGTCGGAAAATAAAGTATTAAAAAAATATATATAAAAAAATAGAATTTCTTTTTTGAAAATTAAATTTTAATTTTTAATGACATTATGATGTTTTGATTGAACCCTCAGTTTATTTTTTCAAATCGAAAAAGCATTTTTTTTTTTTTTTTTTTTAATAATAAAAATTGAAAATGTTATATTAATTAAAGAACGAAAAAAAAAGAAATATTAAAATATTATTTATAAAAAAAATATATATTATAAATTACATACCTGATAACACTGGCAAGCTAAAAGTGTTCCAACCCAAAATGAATGAAGCGCTGTGTTTATCATAACCCACATGACCCAAGCGTCACATGTTGCGGCAGCGACTAAATAATTATCTGCCGTGTGACCATGCGTCAAATTGGTCCAACATTCAAATTGCCAGTATTGAAAACTCGCGGACAAAATCACAATGCAAAGTCCTAGTAGCGACGTCAGGAATCCCAAAAAATATTTATGATTGTGTGCACCTGATAAATTATTTTATTTCAATTAAACAGTATCAATATCAAAAACATTTTATTTTTTTTCAAAATTTTAAATAAGTACACAATTATCAATAGTTTATGAAACTGTGACGAATTTTTTTTTCCAAATTTTTTATTTGGCTAAGTTTTCTATTTAATTGAAGTTTTATTTAACAAAATGTTAATTTGGAAAAATTTCCTTTTAGCCGAATTTAAATATTAAAAATTTTGTATTTAGCAAAAGATTTTACTTAAAATTTTCCATTTCATTATTTTAATTTAGCTAAATTTAAATTCAACCAATTTTTCATTTAGCCGAATTTAAATATTTATTCGAATTTTTTTTTTGGCAAATATTTTAATTATTTTTTTTCACTTTATTAAATTTATTTAGCTAAATTTTAATTTAATCAAATGGAAAATTTTGCTAAATAAATGTACATTTTTTGGTTTTTTATTTGGCTAAATTTTCTATTTAATCGAATTTTTTATTAAAAGTTTTTATTTAGCCAAATGTTTCGTTTGGCTAAATATTTTACAAACAAAAATTCCAATTGTTAAAAATTTATTTAGGAAAAATTTGTATTTAACCAAATTTGAATTTAGCCAAATTACTCTTATATATTGGAAATTTTGTTTAGCTTAATTTTTGCATTTTATCAAATTTTAATTTGGAAAAATTAAAATTTTAAATTTTCATTTTTTAATTTTAATTAAGCCGAATTTTTTTTTGTTTAGTTAAATATTTAACCAAAAAAAATGTTCTAATTTTGGAAAAATTCCAATTTTTTTTTGACCAAGGGAGATTCTTTGAAATAAATAATTGTAAATAAATGAAAATTGTTTCTCACCAATACAATTATTGACCCAGGGACAATGATGATCATATCTTGCGACACAAATATCACATGTTGCACAATGTTTCGAGCGTATTGGTCTTCTGACTAAGCAGGTACTGCAGAACCATTGTGGTTCAAAACCTCCAGCTTCGGCTAATTCTATTATTGTCTTTAAAGCAAAATCACATTTTTTTTCGTTATTAATTTTCTTAAATTATGAATATGTTCTAAAAAGCATTAGTTAGAATTTTCATTTTATGGAATTTCATTTGTCATAATTATTTTTGAGCCGAATTTTTATTTGTCCGAATTAGTATTTTGCAGAATTTTCATCAAAACGAATTTCTATATTACAAAATTTTTATATAACCAAAAATTGACATCACAGAATTTTTATTTGTTCGATTTTTTTTGGTTAAGTAAAAATTTTGTATTTTTTGGTAAAGTAAAAATTTTGTAGTATGAAAATTAGATTATATGGAAATTATATCAAATAATAATTCGAACAAATAAAAAATTTGTCTCAAAAATAATTATGACAAATGAAATTCAATAAAATGAATATTTTAACTAATGATTTTTAGAATATTCATTAAATATAATTGTCATTCAATACTTACATTTAATTTATCTTCATGTGTGGCTGTAATTTTTCCCGGATCACCACGCCACGATTGTAAAAAGCAAATCCAAAGTGGTACCGAGCCACCAACAAGCATAAGCCACAAATACCACGCGGCATGTACTCCCAAACAAAATACCCAAGTTATGTAAATCCATATCTAGAATAATAATAATTATTATTATCTTCTTTTTTTTATATTTCTTTTTATTGTTAATCTTTTTATTTTGTATTTAGAAATGATGGAATTATTTTTTAAAAAAATTTATTTTAAAATAATAATAATAATAATAATAATAGAATTTATAAAAATAAATAAAATTTTTTTGGAGCATTCAAAAAAAATTTACAAACTTCAAAAGATAACGAAATTATTTCGTTGAAAAAATTTTTTATATTCAATTATATTATCTCAAAATAAAATATTTGTCAAATTTATTTCTTGATTAAATGTTTAATTAATTCTTGGCATAAACATTGTTTAGCTAATTTTAATAATAATAATAATAATAATAATAATAATAATAATAATAATAATAATACTTAATTTTAAATGTTTAAATTCAAGTTTAAAATTGAATATAAAAATTTGAAATTACCTTGGTTGCTAAATAAATCGACATTGGTAAAACGTCAAATAATCTTTCGTCAAAAACGAAATGATTGGCGGAATAAATTGCTAAATATATTGCAACAAATGCAACTAATTTTAAAAGATAATCAAGACTACTTTGAAAAATCATTCCGATAATATAGAAGAGAATGAAAGGCGTGCCCACCATGCAGTACCATCTCATTTTCTGAAAAACAAAAAAAAAATATTAATATCTATAATATATAAATTATAAATATAATAGGACGCATGAATTTTCAAAAAAATTAAAATTTTCATTTTAAAGAATTTTTTCAAAAATATTACCTATTATTTTTTAGTCGAAATTTTTTTTGAAATAATTCAATTTTAAAAAGTTTTAAAAAGAAAATTTTTTGAAAATGAAATTTCAAGTGATTTTGTGATAAAAATTTTTTTTGGAAAATTTGCTCATTTTTTTTTTAATTTTATAAAATTTTTAATTTAAAAAATAATTTAAAATACCTCATTATTAGGTTCAAATTGAATTGAATTTTTGGTGAAGAATTTCATTAAAATTATTGAAAATAAATTAATTTAGAATAAGAATTTTAGTTGAAAATATTTGAAATTTTAATTTTTTAATTTTAATAAAATAAAAATTATAAATTACCTTATCTCTACACCAAGTTCTAACACGACCTTGCTTCTCTTTAATTTCATGTGTTACTTTAGGTCCAAGCCAAGCAGCGCCAATATGAGGACCCAAAAGTGTCATAGGCGTTTCATTTTGAAAATTAGGAGTATCTAAAGATGCTCCATTATGAACTAATGTTAATATCGCTGTATTATTTTTTGCAATAATTGCCCAATGAAGAGCAGTGTTCCCATGTAAATTATCAGTAAGTGAATGTGACGCTCCTAATGTAAGAAGAAGACGTGTTGGATCCAGGCTGCAAAAGCTTTCTCATTGAATCAACAACAACTTTATCATCACATATTTCCTTAATGTTTTTTTTTATATATATATATATATAGATGAATCTAATTTTATTCAACGAAAAAAAAATGAAAATGAAATAAAAAAAATGAAATTTATAATTTACCTATTAATTTTATAAGCGCTCCACATTAATGGTGTCATTGCACTTCTATCTGGCATATTTGGATTTACTCCTTTTGCGACTAGATAAGCAACTATGGCGGTATGACCAAATTGTGCGGCCAAATGAATACATGATGAACCTTCACAATCTCTTAATGATGGATCAGCTCCGGCTCTCATTAATAAAACAACTGTTGCTAAATGGCCTTGCCTGTAATTTAAATTTAATCCTCTTTAAAGCAAAAACTAGTCAATTGAAACGAAAGAAAAAAAAAATAATAAAAATAATTTACCAGATTAGTGGGATTATTTGGGGTGAATGAATTTCTCATAAGAAACATTGAATAAAATTTTCATTTAAAAAAAATCAAAATTTAGTATTAATAGAATTAATTCTATTTCTATTTAATTAATAATTAATAGAATTAATTTTAATTCTAAGAAAAAAAAAATTTTTTTAAGTGAAAATTTTAGTTTTAATTATTTTTTATGGGAAATTCATAATCTCCGATTATTTTTAAAAATTAAATAAAGAACTACCTGGTAGCCCAATGTAGTGGGGTTGAAGCAAGTTCACCACCAATAACATCGACTGTTGCACCTTTGGCTATGAGGTATTTGACTATTTCTTTACGATTATTTATTGCAGCCCAATGTAATAATGTGACTGTTTCACAGTCAGGTTGATTTACATCGGCACCTGCTTCTACTAATTCTGTAACTCGTTCTAAAGCCCCGTACTGAAAAAAAATTGGTTTTTAAACAAAAATTCACTTTTTTTCAGTTTCTTTTTTTTTTGAATGCGAATAACTGTTCGAAATTCGAATTTCCAAAAGACAGAATTTTTAGAAATTCGAGAAATCAAAATATTAAATTGTTTAAAGTTCGAATTATCAAAAAAAATTGAATTTCTGAAATTTGGAATTACAAGAAGATTGAATTTTTAGAAATTCAAATTATTGAAAATTCGAATTATCAGAAAATTGAATTTTTTTTATTAGCAAAAAAAAAAACCGAATTTCTAAAAATTAGAATTAACAAAAGACCGAATTTTTAGAAATTCGAATTATTAAAAGTTCGAAATAACAAAAGATTGAATTTTCAAAAAGTTCGTTTTACCAAAAGATCGTCATCGAAAAAATTTCGTTCCTTTGATAATTCGAACATTTTGATAATTTGATTAAATAAAAATTCGATTTTTTCGTAATATGTATTTTTAGAAAGATCCTTTGCTAATTCGAACTTTTAATAATTCGAATTTTTAAAAATTCAATTTTTTTTTAATTCCAACTTTTTGAATTTCGAACATTTTAAAAATTTTGATAAAATTATATCGACAAGTGATAATTATTATTGTTTATTACCTGAGTAGCTCTGACAATATCGAAAGAACTGCAGTCTTGTGCCGTGGAGCGTGACGACTCCGGTTGACGATGATTATTACTCGTATCTTCAGTATCGCCATTGCCTTCTCCTTGGCACGCTATTTGCATTTGTAGGGCGTACATTCTGTTTTGAAAAAAATATTTTTTTTTTTATTTTTAAATCAATTTTTTTTATCATTTTTATTTTTTTGTATAAATAAATTTTTATTTTGAAAAAAAAAAATAATAATAAAATTCCGTTATTTTAACTTGAGAACTTTTCAAAAACTAATGTCGTTTCTTTTCCAAAAAATATAAAAAGTCAAAAATTTAAAAATTGTGATTTTTATTTTTGGAAAAATCTATTTGGATTTATAAATTTAAAATAATGATAATAATAATAATTTATTTTTAAAATAAGACAATTCTAAACAATTATAAAATGATGAAATTTATATTTTCTGAATTATTTTAGTGATTTTTTATTAAATTTTTCCAAATGTTAAAAATTAAAATAACCTTTTTTTTCCTTAAAATAATTCAACTTTTGTAGTTTGTATTAAAAAAAAATTCAAAATGAAAAACAAATTTAAAAATTGATCGAATTTCACTTTAAATTTATTACTCGACGGTTTTTGTGGTTTGCTTATTACTAATTCAGATCTAGGATCAACTTTAAACCGCAAAAAAGAGTCGCTTTACGTTATAAACAAAAGTCAATATTTTTTACTTTTTATCAATTTTATTTAGTTAAATATTTTATTATTATTATTTATTTATTTATTTAACATTTTATACGGGCTTACAAAAGAAAAACGCCTTTTTATTAAAACTAAATTAAATCTATTATTATTATTATTATAAATTCATTATTAATATTATTATTAAATATTGAATAAATTAATTAATTTAGGTAATTCTTTAAAAAAATTGAAATTAGTTTTTAGTTTTAAATCAAATAATTGAAATTAAATGTATAAAATTATTCAATCAAATATAAATAAAATTATCTGCAAAAATTGAAAATATTAATAAAAATAATGAAAAAGTAAACAAAAAAAGCAAATAATTGAATTTATCTTTAAAATTTTTAACAATTTCCACAACTTTTCATTATCAATGAATTATTGATGATTTAAATATTTAAATTTATTATTTATTTATTATTTTTAATATCAGTGAAATTTTTCAAAAACCTCTTTGACATCTTTGTCGAATCAATCTGGGAATAGTCCATATTATGCGATCCTCACTTTTCCTTTTTTTTTTTTTTATATAAACTATTTGAAATTGTGTAAAGAAGATTTGAAATTTTTGCTACTGAAAATTGCGTCGATTTATGGCAATTTTTTTTTTATTTATTTACAATTATTTTATACATTGTTCTACTAAAAAAAAAAAAAAAATAAATAAATAACAAAAAATGTTGAACTTTTAGAGCACTTCTATTGACTGCTAGAAAATATATGAACCTTTCAATAACAACCTGACTAAAAATTTTATTGTCTTTTTCATGTTCCAATTTACAGAATGACTCAAACTTTATAAAAACTCTGTTTATTCTAAAAATTGTGATTTCCAGTTTTTTTTAACACACTTGCGACCAAATTAAATAAATTGTTATCTGACATTTTTCTTTAATTTTTTTGAGGATAGGATTTTTTTTTTCTTTGATATTTTAGATATAACATCAATATCAATATTTATTTTATATAGATAGAAACTTTATTGCCTTTTAAAAATTCTTAAGTAATAATGGGTGGAATTTACTATCAAATAAAAAGAAAAAAATATAACAGAGATTACAGAAGGTTAAATTTTCGCAATTTTTTCTTTTTAATGTACCTATTTTTTCTATTTTTCGAATTTTCACATTTTTTAAATTATATTTATTTTTTTGTTTTTTTATTTTATTTTAATCTGACATGAAGTAAATAATATCATCATTTTAATTATTTTTTTTTAAGTTTTCAACTGAATAATAATGCTTTTTACATTTATTAAAAATTGTAATTATTTTCAAATTTTATTATTAGATTTTTTTTTTTTTTTTTTTTTTTATTTGCAAAAAAAACATAGCCCACAGTCAAAGACCATCAAAGGGCGCTACAATTGTACTTATAACTATTATAACAATTGTAAAACTAATACAAAACCTAAAAAATGTATTTATAATAACTATTAAGTGGAAAAAAGGTATATTTAGATAGAAAATCAAACTAAAAATGAAATATAAATAGATGAATCTGGTTATCGTGTATTTAAATTGAACCAATTCTTAGCGAAGGAGAACAAAGAAAACAAAATAAAAACAAGACAAAAAAAATAAAAAAATCGTAGAAAAGAAAGAAAATAGGAGTTGTTGCAAACTTTTCGTTTGAGAATCTATCTCATATCTATAATATATTTTAATACTGATCGTTTGAAAGAGGAGAGCGGCATGTTAAACAAATCAATTAGATAAAATCAATTAGATAAAAATTTCAAATAATCTTAATTTTTATTAGTCAAAACATTTATTCTATGAAATTTTAATCGTTTCTAATTTACAATTCACAAGCTTCGAATCAACTTTAAGGCGCAAAAAAAATTCATTTTAGTCAATATTTACATTAGAAAAAAATCGATTTTAAAAATTTTAATTAATAAATTTTCCCATTAATCATTGTTAAATAGATATTAAAAATAAATTTCAATAATTCATTAATAAGAATATAATTGCATATGAATTTAACGAGTAATTTTATTTAGATAATATTTCAAAATTGAATTGAAATAAATTTTCAATTTTTAAAATTTTATAAATTAGAAAAGAAATATGAAAATTATTTTTAAAAAAAAATTTGTCAAGTCTGATGTATATCAGGGTGTCTAACAACTGATAGAAAAAAAATTCCCTGACTTTTCCCTGACCTAAATTACACTAAAAAATTTTTATTTTTATCAAATAAAATTTATTTTGATACAATTAAATCATTTACCTGTCTATTATCCATTAATTTCATATATATTTGAACCCAATAAATAATTTTTCGTAAAAAATAAAATATTTAAGTGAAATAAATAAAGTAATTGGAGACGTATAAATATTTTCAACATTTAATTTAAAAGAATTTTTACGGCGTCAAATCAAAAATTATCAAATTTTTATTCAGTAAAATTATATGAAGCAGATTTTCTAGTACATTGAATTTTAAATTATTACAATTTTAATTTAACGGAATTTATGTCAAGAAAAATTGCATAAAGAACAATTTTTTTTAACAGAATTGTTATTTTAGTAAATTTCGATTTATCAAAATATTTACTTAACAGAATTGTCATTGAATAAATTCACAATTAACAGAATTTCTATTTAACAAAATTCTTAATTAACAAAGTTTTTATTAAAGAAAATTTCAATTCCAACTAATTCTTATTTTACAGAATTCTCTTTTAAGAAAAATTCTATTTAGTTCTTTTTTTTTGTCAATTTTTCTAGACATAAATTTTGTTAAATTGAAATTATATTAATTTAAAATTTTAAAAAAAGTATTAGAAAAAATGCTTTATAAGAGTTTTGCTAAATAGAAATTCTTTTAAATCGAATTTTAGTTAAATGTAAATTGAAAATTTTGCATAATATAAAATCCACTTTATTCAATTTTGCTAAATAGAAATTCGATAATTTAATATTTGACACCGTAAAATTTTTTATAAATTAAATATGGGTATTAGCATTAAATAATAAATTATTTCGAATTAATGAATAATTTACTTTATTTGAAGTTGAACCGATAAAATAAAATTGTATCAAATAATTTTTATTTATATTAAAAAACCAAATATTTTACTGAAATTTTGTGCTTTTAAATCAACTTTTTGAAAATTTGATACAAAAAATGACCAAAAAATTAATTTACAAGATTTTTTCTACATTTTTTACAATTTTAAAAATCTTGTGCAAAATTTTTTAGTTAACGAAAGTTTGAATTGTTTTTTTTATAAATACCTCTGATTTTTTTTTAATACTACGTTTATTTGTGTATTTTGATACGCTAATTACGAAAATCAATAAAAATCCCCAAAAATTTTGATTTTAATAGTGAAAAACCATTAAAAAAAATGATTTTAAGGTTATGTTTGATTTATTTTCAACGA
Source organism: Leptopilina boulardi (assembly GCF_019393585.1). Classification (NCBI taxonomy): domain Eukaryota; kingdom Metazoa; phylum Arthropoda; class Insecta; order Hymenoptera; family Figitidae; genus Leptopilina; species Leptopilina boulardi. Next base: position 624,811 of record NW_026137969.1, read on the forward strand.
TTTTTATTGATCCTTATAAAATTATAAAACAAATAAATTAAAAAATAAATATTTCTCAACAATAAATTATTTCTATTTCACTAATAAGAAAATTTAAATACAATTTATTTTTTAAAAAAAAACTTACCTTAAAGATGATAAAAATCAGTCTAGCATTCAATCATTTTATCCTTCCAAATAACTGTATATGTGGAGTTTTGAAAAAAAAAATATTTCTTTGAAAAAAAAAATGTCACTGTGTATTATAATGACTCATTTGCTTAATTATTTGAAATGTCGATAATTCAATTTCATTAGAATTATTAAAATATAATAATGCTTTTTTAATAGGACAAAAGAAAAATTTTACCTTTTCCCTATTATAATTGATTTTGTCTATACTGGGAGATACTGTGAAAACTTTGCTTTTTCATTTTATGAACGGGAAAATTTTTCTCACGTCACTAAACTCTATTTTTACGTTAACATTGCAATTTTTATGCGTAAATTATAATATAATGACAATAATTGAATCTTAATGTGTATTCAATTTTAGTTTACGCGAACAGTTGATATACACACTTTTTAACGAGATTTCTATTGACCAAACTTCACATTTATAACACACGGAGTACAAATCCAAAAACCAATCAGCTGTTCCATGCTGTTTTATCAGCGGTGGTAACAGCCAAACAAGTTTGACCAGGGATGAATAGAAATTCAAGAGAAACCTTTAAAATGTAACCCTAACAAACTGTCACATTTCAGAGGTTTCTCTTTAAAAAAAAATTGGCTAAAATTTTTCTTTTATCTACCCATCTCTGGTTATTAAAGGGAAAGAAAAACAAATATTTATATATATATATATATAAAAATTCACATAAAAAAAATTTTGACATCTGTCAATCAAATTGAGAAAATTATTATAAAAATGTCATTGAAAAAATTAATGACAATATTGACTAAAGAAATGTTTTATTTTTAATGAAAATTTAAAAATAAAACAAAATGTCTGTCACTGAGGAGAAAATTGAAGAATTAAATAATAGATTTTCGGAATTTATTAGTAAAAAAGAAAATGTCGAATCAGTTACTGTTGATTTTTATGAAGATTTATTAGATGAAGTATTAATGGGCTTTGTTTTTGATGTTCATCGAACAATTAAAAGTGGCAGTTCCAATGTTGAGGAAGGCATTCCCGATGATGAGTCTTACGTCATTATAGGTTAGAATTAATTTATTTAACGCTAAAATTCATTTCTTTTCTATTTTATTTATACATTTTTGTTCTTATTTATTATTTAAATTTTTTTAAATTATATTTTTAAAAGATTTTTAAAAGAAAAATGATTTTTACGTTTTTTTTCGTATGTAATTTATATTTAACTTTTTAAAATTTGCAAATTTGTAATAATTTTATTTATTAGGAGAAAATTCATATTTTTTTAAGAATAAAATTTTTTAATTAATTTTATATAACAATTTATGTTTATATTTTTATTAGTTTCGTATTTAATTGAAACTTAAATAATTATTGTAATATTTTTTTTAATCCCATTTTATCAAAATTAAAAAATTTTTCATATTTAACCCCTTTTAACCCAAATTTTTTTCCTAAAATTAACCCATAATTTTCATTTTTAAAATTCAGCTATAAAAAAAATTTTTTTAAGAATTTAACAAATTTTAGATTTATAAAAAAATATGAACGTTACTTTTTTCTAAAAAAAAAATTTAACAATAATTAAATTTTACAGAACTAAAAATAATTTATCAAATAATTTTAGATAATTATTTTCAAAATTTTCAATTTAAAATCAACTAAAATTCAATTATTTACAAAAATTTCAATTCAAAATCAACTGCAATTCAATTATTTTCAAAATTTCAATTCAAAATCAACTAAAATTCAATTATTTTACAAAATTTCAAATCAAAATCAACTAAAATTCAATTAATTTCCAAAATTTTAATTCCACATCAATTGATATTCAAATATTTTTCAAAATTTCAATTCAAAATCAAATAAAATTCAATTATTTTCCAAAATTTCAATTGAGATTCAATTATTTTTAAAATTTATAAATTAAAATCAATTAATATTAAATTATTTTCCAAAATTTCAAATCAAAATCACTTGAAATTCAATTAATTTCAAAAATCAAAATTGTAAATCTTTGACAATTCAATTACTTTTAAAAAATGTTATCTAAAATTATTTTATAAATTATTTTTAGTGTAAAATTTAATTATTGCCTGAAATTTTTTTTGACTATCAAAACTAAAAACTGTGACAAAATTTTTAATTCGAATAAATTATTTAAATCAGACTTGAAAAAATTATAAAAATGGAACTTTAAGAATTTTTTTTAGAAATTTGTCCTACGTAAATAAAATTTTGAAAATTTCTCTTACAATTAGTTGTATTCTGAAATATTCAAAATAAATTTTCTTGATACTATTTTTATAACATTATTCTCATTACTGAATTAATAAAATGAATTTAATATCTAATAACATTAGTTATTTAAAGTAAAAGTTAATATTCATTAACCAATTAAATTTTGATAAAATAAAAATAATCCACTTTTTCGACATTTTTGGAATATAAATCGACTAAAACGACTTTTTTTGTGCCTTAAAGTCGATCCGAGGCCTTGATTTTTTAATTTAACATAATAATTTTTGATTATCCCATAAAAATAATTATTAATAATATTTTCATTTTAAAGAATTTTATTAGAAATAATTATTTTTTAAACAAATTTTCATTTTTCGAATTAGCATTTGACAGAATTTTCTTTTATAGGAATTTTTACTTAACAAAATTTTTACCTACCGAATTTTTACCAGAATTTTTATTTTCATTTAATTTACATGACTTTAATTTAAAACAGAATTCTCATTCAATAAAATTTTATGTGATTCGAACTAACAATCGACAGAAAGATTTTGGCGCAATTTTTAAAAATTGACCAATTCGAAATTATCTAAAAAAAAAATCGTAAATGGTCAGTTTTAAAAATTGCGCTGAAATTTTTTTAAATTTAATTCATCTCTAAATACAATTAATTTCTAATAAAATACTTTAAAATAAATATTCTAATTATAATATACAAATAAATATGAATTTTCGGTTATATAAAAATTTTGTAATATAGAAAATTAAAAATTCTACAAAATAATAATTCGGACAAATAAAATTCGACTCAATGAAAATTCTATCAGGGATTAAGATTTTTTCAAAAAATCAAAGAAAAAAAAATTAAATTTTATTTAAATTCTCGAATTAAGGACATGGATAGTAAATAAAATAAATGTATAATTAATTATTTATTTTCTTTTATTAAAACTATTTATTGTCGCCTTGTTTTTTGATTTTTTGTTTATTATTATTATTATTAAATTACAGAAAACAGTCTTGAAAATTTATTTTTATCTTTCTCTTTTTTTTGTTCCAATAGATTCACCGGGTTTGGACGTATTTGGTCAGCATCCAGTGAAAAAATCACAAGAATGCAATTGTCCAAATTGTGATCGTGGTGTTGCCGCATGTAGATTTGCGACACATCTTGAAAAATGTATGGGAATGGGTCGCAATAGTTCACGTATTGCATCACGTCGTATTGCAAATAATACAAAGGATTTAAGTAATTTCAGCGGTATTATAAGTGACGATGAGGACGATGTCGATTGGAGTATGAATAATGATAAACGTAAACGTAATAATAAAAAAGAACGTAATGGAATTAAAAAATATAAACAACAAAAAAGTGGACAAAGAAATGGCGATAGTAATAATGATGTTGTTTATACAAGTAATGAAAATTCACCATCAAATTATGAGAATATGTCAATTGAGGATAAAAAAACGTTATTAACACAAATTTGTGGTGTTATATCGGAGCATACAAAAAAATTATGTACAAGATCGGTGCGTTGTCCACAGCATACGGATGATCAACGACGTGAAATGAGAGCAAATTTAGATAATTCCACGGGACAAGATGGTATTAATGTTGATGTTGTTGAGACAAATGATGAGGAGAGTCAACATTCAAGGGAGAATTTTACACGATGGGATCAAGAGGGTTCGAGTCATTCGAGTCCTGCCGATTCAACATCAACAACAACATCATCGACAAATTCAGCTAAAAAAAGAGATACCAAATCTCGAGGCAAGGGAAAAACCTCGAAACGCGATCGTAATTCGCCATTTTCTCAGGGTGATTGAAAAAATATATTTCTATGTCAATAAAAATTGAAATTTTTAATTTCTACAAAAAAATCTCGATTTTACTGTCTTTGAATTGTAAATTTTACATTGTCAAAAAAAGGGATTAGAATTGATTTAAGGTAAATTTCATTTTAAGTAAATTTTTATTTTCTAATTAATTTTATTTTTTAAATTAATTTTGATAAATTATTCAATTGAACAAATCAAAGGAAATTAGGTAAAATAAATTTAATTTTCTATTTTCTATTCGATTTACGAGCGAGAAAATATTAACTTAAAAAGTCGTACACTGGACGAAGTTGAAATAATGTAAATTCAACTTAATACATTTTTTTTAAATATATTAATAAATTAATATATATTATGTTTTCGTTAATTTTTTAATTGTAAAAATAATTATCGCTATATACATATTATGAATATTATTAATTAAAATTTCAGAAATAAATAAAATATAAAATAAAAAAATACACAAGTTTTCAAAAATTTTATTTTTGAAAAATATATATTTATTTCCAAATAACCATTTTAATTTTCATTTGAAATGTTTTTTTTTAAATTTCTTTTCTAATTTTTGAAATTTTAATTTAATTTTTGAAATCGACGAAATATCGAAATATTTAAAAATCGCTAATTTTCGTAATTCGGTGTATATATTTTATTTTATTCTATAATTTAAATTAAATTTTAAAAAACCGAATAGTAAATTAATTTCTTTAAAAATTAATAAATACCTAGTTATTAATAATATTGATAATTTATTTATATTTCTAAGACTGATTTACACATTTATCAGATTATTGTAAAACTTTGCTGATTAATATTCCGGACAAATCCGGAATTAGCCCGAAAAAGTCCAGTTCACATTTTTAAGCTTTTATCAATCGGAATATTAGTTTTTCATAGACATAAATATACAAATTTCATTAATTTTTATCAATATTATTTTTATCACTTTTTTCCATTTCGAAAACAATTTTTATTTTATTTATTTATTTACACTTTTTTATTAAAAAATAAACTGGCTCCCTTTTCTTATTATTGATTATTTCGTCCATTTTAATGGTGAAAAATATACCTAATTAAAAAAAATTATTTTTAATAAAATTATTTTGAAAAAACATTTTGTTTTACATTTTTCTATAAGGATAAATATTGAAAGAATTTTTTTTTTTGTCCATTAAAAAAGAAACCATAGAATAACTTAATAAAAAAAAAATAATTCCATATTTTTTTTTTTTTGACTTCTTTGACGAATATTTAAAATATCACAAATTTCTATATTCTTATTTTTTTAATTTTCATTATTTTTGCATAAATTGTTGGTAATTTGGACAAATTAAATTTTTGTCCAAATGAACGTGTTGTTTAGCGCGTATTTTTAAAATTATCCAATCAGAAATTATCAAGTAAATAATTTTTTGTTGCAGAAAATTCCGTAAATACAATTAAAAGAAAAAATTACAATTATTCATTCAAAGGCTCTAATTATTATAATTATAATTATTGTCAATTTTAATAATATACACAAATAAAATTGTTTTTACTTAAATAAATATTTTATATTACATTGAAATATTTATAATTTATTTTTTAAAAATATTTAAATTTTCTTTCTGAAAAAAATTAATTAAAATATAAAAAATTTTAAAAAAACACATAAATAAGTATTTATTTAATAGTAATAATAGTTTTTTTTTATATTTTAATAATAGTAATTATTTTTTTTAGGTATAATCAATTTTGAAATAGAAATTTTTTTTTTCTGGAGAAAAATTTGATTTCCCGCTACTTAAAACAAAAAAAAAAAAAAGAAACATTGTGTAAAAAGCAGCACCGCATTAAGGGCGCTTGCTCCGACATCACTGGATGCCAATGAACTTTGACTCTCATATATTGCAAGACGTGGCAACATCGGACAGTATAACGCTGTTTACTTTTATCTAAGACATACACTGACGTATCTTTAAATTTCAGTTCACTGCGGACTTTGGTAACGTGAAGAGGGTGTTTTTTAATACACGTTTCGAGAGCGAGAGTTTTTCTTTGTTTGGTGTGCTCGTTGTATGGGTGAGTAAATCAATCAATTTTTTATTTTATATTATATATTTTGAAAACTCATCAATTTTTTACGACCAAAATTAATTTAAATCCTTAATATTATTATTATTCTAATTATTAATATTATAATTATTATTCTTATTTTTATTCTTATTGTATTTTTAAATAGAAAATAATAAAATTTATAGAAATTACTTTTTAAAAATAATTTATTAGATTATATTTTAATTTTTCTTCAATATGCATAATGATTAAAAAAAAATTAAAATTCGAAAAACATATTGTTGGATATTTTTTTTTTTTTTTTGAAGTAGGTATTTTCCCCAAGTTTACTAATTCCAGTAATGACAAAAGTGTTTTTTTTATCATTACAACATTATGAGCAACGTAAATAATTCTTTGAACAATGACTTTTATAAGGTTTATTAAAAATAAATTTTTGTTTTTATTATATTTTCTTCAAAATTCTTTTTTTTTTGTACATATATTTCTTTTCAATTGAATTTTTATTTTATTCATTCTTGATATATTTATATATATATGAATAAATAAAAAATGGACATTTTTGTTTTTTGTTTATTTTAAAAAAATTTAAATAAAAAATTTATTTTATTAATATAATTATATTTAAAATTTTAATACTTTAATATTTTTTTATTTATAATTGATTATTGTAAATTTAAAAATATTTTAATTTAACTAATTTTTAATATTTTTTTAAAATTATATTTTATATTTATTTAATATACAGAGATAGAAATTAAAAAAAAAAAAATAAATTAAATACTCCATAAAAACATTTTTTACACTTTATTTATACCAAAAATTGTTATTGTTAAATTTAAAAAAGATTTTCGGAGTAAAATTTTTTATTAATTAATAATTTTAAATATTTTGATTTATTATTATTATTTATTTATTTATATTACATAATTATTAAAATTATTTAAATATTTTTTTTAGTAAATCAGCTAAAAATTTAATAAGAAATCACATTTTAAATAAATGATAATTTATTATTATTTATTTAAAAAATATTTTTATTCCTTTTAAGACTTAGATATTCATTTTGACGCTTAAAAAAAATTATTATTATTATTATTATTTATCTAATCAAGAAATAAATAATTATTTACAGAAAAATAAGTAAAAACATATTTTATATTGAAAGAAAAATATATCTAAAATTAAATATTTACTAAACAAGGTTTTAAGAAATCAATAAAAATTCAGCATATGGTATACACGTTATAAATATTGAATTTTCTTTAAAAATTCCTAATTATTACGATATAAAAAAATAATTTAAAAATTATAAATAAAATAATAAAAGAAAATGTTAAAAATAATAATAATATTATTCTAACTCTAATATATTACAAATAATAATAATCGTCATTAATAACGTCACGCTCCGAAAAGAAGAGGGGAAGTATTTACTAAATAATGTATTTACTTTACGGTAACAATATGGGGGAGGGGAGTAGCGGTAAAAAATGTGGATAAAGTTCGTGACGTCATTTGTGAGTGTTATCAGAAAATAGGTAAAAAAAGAAAATATTTTTTTCAAAACTTCTTCATTTTGACGCTTTTTTTTAAAAAAAAAAAATTTTGTAATTTTAATTTAAGTTAATTAAATTTTTAATTTTGATTAAAATTAATTTTTATTTTTAAAGGCGTCAAAATGAATAAGTCTTGAAAAATTTAGTGTGCTCAAAAATATTTATCCTTGAATGCAAGGTTTTGTTCTTGAAATCATTATTGATTTGTTTGATGAAATAATTAAATGTACGTTAATTTGTATTTTCCCCGCGTTAATGACTTGGAACATGATATACTTATAATTAATCCATGCCAGTAAAAGGAAGGTCATCACAAGTCGGTGGAAATTCCTAAACATTGCCTCAAATACACGACCTTTCTATTTTTTATTTTTTACATCAATCGGCGCTTTACCTTTCTAATTTTTTTTTTTTTTTTTGCTCAATATTTATGTCCTAATATTGTTACATATTACGTCTTATAATTCCCTATACATATTCAAGTAAACATTTATTCATGGAGCATTCCACACTAAATGGATTTCTTTGAACTATTTATTTTTTCTTTTAGTGCTTTCAAGATTTAAAAAAAATTTTTTTTTTATAAATAGATTTAAGAGAGATTTTTTTGAAAAATTACGTTTTTTTTAAATATTCGGCCAACAATTGACCGAATTGGTCGTTTTAAAAAAATTTTTTTTTTAAACGTACGTTACTAATAATGGAATCTACTCATTTTCGAATTTTAATTTTCATGTTTATAATTATCCCTTATTTATTTTTAATACACAAATAACTATAAACATGAACATATTGAAAATTCGAAAATAATTACGTGATAAGCAGATTTACTTATTTTCGAATGAGTAAAAAAAAGATTTCCAAATATTTTTTTTATGAAAAGTACGTTTAAAAACAAAAAGGTAAAAAAACGTTCAATTCGGTCAATTGTTGGCCGAATATTGAGCATTTAAAAAAAGTCATTTTTCAAAAATCTCTTAAATCGTTTTATAAAAAAAAAAAAAATTTGAAATAAAATCTTGAAGATTGTTTCAAACAGGAATAAAAAAGAAAATAGTTTCAAGAAATTAGAAATGCAAAAGCAAAATTGTTGTTCAATTTGACGTGGAATGCTCCATTTATACAAATTACTTTTTCCTTTCATTTATGTATAGCCTGAAGAAATTAACATTTTTCAAGGTTCTTAGACTTATAATTTAATTGAATATTTTATAATTTTTTAAAATATTTTCGGTAAAATAGGTATAAATTATTTACAAAATTTGAAAAAAAAAATTTTCTTTTTTTCAAACTGAACATAACCTCAACTGTTTTTTGTTTGACCTAATTTTTTCTTTATTTCTACGAAATCGATTTTTTTTCGTTGGGGGATTTTTTTTCCTTTTGAAGAAGCCATTAATGTTTTCCTCGTAGTATTGAGTTTTGTCCATTATTGTAAATATAGACGTTAACGAACAATTTTTCCTACTTCCTTTCACTCGAAAAGTCGAATTTTTATTTACACAAATTGTTATTTGATAGAATTTTTAAATCATCGAATTTTCATTTGTCCGATATTGCAAATAAACGAAAAAACAACCGTTAAAAATATTTCGGCGCCAATTTTAAAATTGATCAATCACAATTTTCTTTATAATTTATAAGTGGGTTAAAAATTTTTGTCCATTATTTTTTTTTTCAGACATTTGCAATATTTTGGACAAATGGAAATTCGCTGTTTTAAGAATTTCGTCAAATATAAAAAATTTGTCCAAATGAAAATTCGGCAAATTAAAAATTCGAACAAATAAAAATTAAATGAATTGAAAAATTCTATGTGGCATTCAAAAATTTGAATCGCACTTAAAATTCTATTGAATATGAGAATTCGGCTAAATTAATATTCGGTTTAATAAAAAATGTTTTTAAATAAAAATTTGGTTAAAGAAAAATTTTGTAAAATAAAAATTCAGTCAAAAATTCGGCAAAAAAAAAATTTATTCATATAAAAATTCGTTTAAAATGAAATTCAGTAAAAAATGTTAATTCGAAAAATTGTAATCTAATAAAATTCTCTAAAATGAAAATTACAACCATTAATTTTTTTTAATGGGAAATTCATAAGCCCTCTTTGATATATTATTATTAATATTTATATTATTTTTTAATAATTCAATAATTTTTGATTAATTTTAAGTCGCAATAATATTACACAATGGGAACAATAATGTGAAGTATAATTTCAAAGGTCGAATATGCACAACCACGTGGCAATTAATATATATATATATATATATATATATATATATATATATATATATATATATATATATATATATATATATATATATATATATATATATATATATATATATATATGTATATATGTATATATGTATATATCGTTCGTAAATGATAACTGTATGCGTAGCTACGGTACATATATGATTTTATTCACTTTGTGACGTGATCGATAAATTCTCAAACATACGAACACCGAGATAGTAGTGACTTATAGACTATTTCTGAGTAGTGAATCATTGACCCATTCCACGAATTTCACTTGCGTGGATTTCAAGAATGAAAACAATAATTGTACGTTCAATTTACCGTTCATTTTTTTTTTCTTACCGTACATGTTTATATAATGAAAATTTCTTTAATAATAATATTTTAAAAACACAGTAGTAAATGTTATATAACTTTTTATATAAAAAATGTATTATATAAAAAATTTATTTTATATAATAAATTTAATTAATATTAAAAAATTTATTTTTTATATATCTTCTTAAATTCATTATATATAAAGTTTGAATTTGCATTTGACAGAAAATTTAATTAGATATAATTATGTTTTAGCTGAATTTTCATTTTTTCGAATTAGTAAATTCGACAGAATTTCTATTTATAGAAATTCTTAAGGCCAGATCCAAGTCGAGTCAGCTGTTCCTTTGAAGTTTCAATGGAACAGCTGACACGACTTGGACCTGGCCTTAATGTAGATGGCGCTGCCTCACTTGGACCTGGCCTTAAATTCAATATATTTAGCAGAATTTTTGCCATAGCAGATTCTCAAGGTCAACAATTTTCCATTTAATAGAATTTTTCTTTTGGCAAAATTTTTATTTAACTCAATTTTTATTTAGAAAAATATATTCTAATTTAATAACCGAAAGTTTTTATATGGCAGATAATTCTTATTCAATAGAATTTCAATTGGAGACGAATGCCAAAAGTAGCATTTCACCAAATTTTTTATACGATAAAATTATTAATTAGGCTAAATATTAATTAGGCCTAATAAAAATTAGGTCAGATAAAAAATTAAGGACAAATAAGAATTAGATTAAATAAAAATGAGGGAAAATACAAATTAGGTTGAATGAAAATTAGGACACATAGGAATTAGGCTATGCATAGAGTTTTTCGGCCAAATATGAATTAGGTAAAATAAAGAATAGTCTAAATAAGAATTAGGTTGAATAAAAATTAGGGCAAATAATTAGGTCCAATAAGATTTAGATTAAATGAAGATTAGGCTAAATATAAATTGGGTTCAATAAAAATTTTTGCTGATACAAATTTGGGTTATACTTAAGAATTAGGTATAAATAAGAATTTCCAAATAAAAAATTAAAAAACTAAAACATATGCGCAAAATATAAATTAATGGAGAATTTTCGATTTATGATTTATAATTGAAGGAAAAAATCTTATCAAAAAACATCTGTGTTTTGCTTTAGCAACCATGTTATTATCGCAATGTGAATTTTTTTTTATCAAAATAGATCAATAAAGTCATAAAAAATTGTAAATATTTTCTGGAAAAATTTCCACTCGACGCATTTAAAATAATATAATCAATTACTATATCATTAAATATATTTATAATGTTGTATATCTGTACGTAAAAATTTCTGATAAATTTATCTAATAAGTGATATTATAGCCTTCCGGTATTGAAAAGCTTTAAATTATCTCTCACAATCAATAAATAATTGTGCAATAATATTGGTTATTTAAAAAGAAAAAAAAACTTAAAAATTTTAATTAAAATATATGAATCATTTAGATATGTTGTGAATTTTTGATTTTCTTATCGTTTAATATGTATCAAAATATAAATATAATTTTTTTTTTTATATGAAATTCCATTTCAATTAATGTTATTGTAAATAATTATATAATCTATTGTCATAATCTTTCTCGGGGGATTTTTATCTTGATAAGAAGTAGGCGAGTAGATTTTTGATTTATAAAAACATGATTCTCGTCTTTTGAAGTCAAGGAAAGAGCGATAATAGAAATTGATAAATTAATTTTTCCCTTTGGATTAAAAAAAAAAAACAAGAAAACGAAGCTAATTCTAGTAGAATATTTTGCGTTGTATTTTTTAAATCTAGAAAAAAATCGCGATAAATTTTATTTTTTCAACTTGTGAATCGATTAAAATAAGGCGAGAATATTTGTTATAGATATTATTGGGAGAGATTTGAGTAGGATGATAATCCGAAGTATAGTTATACAGGTCAGATGAAAATTTTAAGAAGAATTTTCTAACCTAATTTAAGGAGGGAGATAGGTTTATAAAGAGATTGGGGATTTTTTTTCGCAAAATAGAAATATATCAAAAAATTTGAGGTTATATTTTGTACAAACATTAAATTAAATTCACAAATTTTTGCAAATGGTTTCATTAAAAATTGTATAAGATATTCAACAATGTTTATAACGATGTAACAGAAGACGATCGTAGCTAGTATTTTGTAAAATTTTCAAACAAATTAAACATTTGGATACAGTTTTTGTTCCAATTTTTTGACGCTCAAATGATAAATCGCTCTATGGAATTTCTCCTCCTTTTTTTTATTGTTTTTCAATTCACTCATTGTTTTTTATTCACTAATAAAAAAAAGTGGTTTGACAGTTAAAAAATATTAATGTGTTGAAATAGAAAAAAATAGGTTAATGGTGTTCCGCAATGGTTGTCTTTCAAAAATTGGCTCCTCGTAGGTGCATTTAATTTAAAAAGGATTTTTCTCTCAAGTCGGATAGAAACGGAAAAAATCGAAAAAATACCAGTTACATATCCTGAAATGTTGTACTTTCATTTACGCATAAGAAATTGAAAATTCATTACGATAAATGGTTAATGGTTGATTATTCCATTGTCCCCACTCGCCAAAATCACCATTCGCCATTTGTCATAATTCTCGTCAACTACCGCACCCTGCTCTAGTGAAAATTTAGTGACTTTATTAAAATTAAAAGTCACTAAATTTTCACTAAAGCAGGGTGCGGTAGTTGACGAGAATTATGACAAATGGCGAATGGTGATTTTGGCGAGTGGGGATTTTAGGCCAACGCACAATAGGTTCGCGAACGAGATGCATGAGATATAAAAGGATACGAATATATCTATGTTCTATTCTAACTCATGTTTCACGTTCGCCATTTTGGTATAGTTTCATACATCTTATACGTTTTTTTACGTATAGTACGTCAAAAACTCCGAGTTACGCGTAACTGCGCAACCCTGATGGGAACTTTGGTTAATGCCTGAGCAGAATAGAAACGCAACCGAAAGAATGAGTTAGAGAAGGATAGTCATATTGTTTGTCCTTCTCTAACTCATTATTCCGGTAGCGTCTGTAGTTACGATTCCGGTTACGTTTCTATTCTACATTGACCTTAAGGTCAGGTCCAAGTCGTGTCAGCTGTTTTATTGAAACTTCAAAGGAACAGCTGTCTCGACTTGGACCTGGCCTTAACGCTGACAAAAACCAACCACTCATAACTTTGTGAGGAATGAAGATTTTGTATTCAAAAAAAAGTTTTGAATTAATTTTGGTCAGATATTACAAATTTTTTTTTAAATTCCATCCACACTAGATTTATTCTTCTGACAATTGTATTTGACTTTCATCTCTGGATGAAGAATTATAAATGAAAAATGATTTATTTCACAGAGCGAGAGAAGAATAGACAATACGCAGAGATCCCTGTGGAGCCAATAAGCAGCTACAGGGATGAGAATGGCTATGTGCCAACGGTTGGAAGATGGGGAAGCGAATGGCCAAGTTGACTCACGACGACGGAAGTTTGCTATCAACCTTCTGGACAGGCCCGGGGGCCATGGATCAGAAACGTGCCTTTACCATTACCGGTATGGGCACACTATGAATCTCCAACGTTGAATGTCTCTACCATTGAACAATATGAGGAATTAGCAGGATGCGTTGAACTTGAAACTCAACGTTTGTTACGGGAAAATCGCTACGATACAGTGGACAATGTTTTAAGGTTGATAAAAATTTTATTTAAAATACAATTCTTTGGATAAATAATTATTCATTCCCTTTGTTTCATATTTTGAATTATTAAATTATCTGTTATTGAATTTTTTAAATCTATTATAATAATATATTTTGTAGATTCTACAAGTCTTTTAAAGAGAGTGGTGAAACTCTATTGGATCGTTTCTATCGTAAATATCAACCGGTTATCACTCATCAACATCACACATGTGTAGGCCTTGGTTTTGAATTGTTGTATCGATTGTGCAAATTAAACGAGAAGTTTCCTGGAATTGAAAATGGCCTCTATCTGGTATCGTGCGAAGAGGTAGGTTCTTTTCATTGATTTTTCCTAAATATGGAAGATAATGACAAAGAGGTGGAAGAAGTGAAAGAATTTTGTTATTTAAGATATTGGTTTTAATATCTTCCTTTACTCCGAATAATTTCTGATATTACGAACTGTCAGCCAATCAAAATGCAGTTTCTTACGGAAAACTATTAGAGTACGGTCACAATATCTCATGCATGTACTATGCATGGAAGGTTAGTTGCCATTGTCCCCACTCGTCATTTGTCATAATACTCGTCAACTATCGCACCCTGCTTTAGTAAAAATTTAGTGACTTTATTGTTAAAATTAAAAGTTACTATAAAGTCATTAAATTTTCACTAGAGCAGGGAGCGGTAGTTGACGAGAATTATGACAAATGGCGAGTGGGGACAATGGCAACCTACCGGATGCAGAAACATTTGGTCGTTCACACTTCAATGAAATACAATAAATGTTTAGTAACTTTGTAGTTACAACCGAAATTTTTGAAAAATTACAACAGTTACTAAACAGTCACTACATTTCATCAAAGTGTAAACGACCAAATGTTTCTGCATGCATGAGATAGTGGTTGCTTTCCATTGACCCCACTCGCCAATTATCATAATTCTCGTCAACTACCGCACTCTGCTCTAGTAAAAATTTAATAACTTTTGAAAAAGTTACTAAATTTTTACTAGAGCAGGGTGCGATAGTTGACAAGAATTATGATAAATGGTGAATGAGGACAATGGAAACCAACCACAATGTGACCGTACCCTTATTTCATGTTTCTCTTGTGAAAAATCAGGCGAGGAATTGGAATTCCTCACCTGTGAGAGTAATGGGAATAATGAAGAAGCTGTAGAATTTTTACATTCAGATTTTAAAACAATTTGGGACAATAACATTTGGAGGCAGATTGGTTTCCATTGTCCCCACTCGCCATTTGTCATAATTCTTGCCAACTACCACACCTTGCTCTAGTAAAAATGTAGTAACTTTTATTTTTAAGAATGAAGTCACTGAATTTTCACTAGAGCAAGGTGCGGTAGCTGACGAGAATTATGTTAAATGGCGAGTGGGGACAATGAAAACCAACCCAAATGCTGAAGAAAAATGAATGAAGGTGAAAGTGAAATTAATTCTGACTATTAGTGATCAAGGTTGAATGAAGTAGAAAAGATGGATGAATGAATTAGAAACAAAATGAAGAATATAATCTAAATTAGAAAAAATTGAATTGAAAAATTAATTTTCACAGACGATTGGAGATATCTCGGGATATGTGGGAGGTCCTCCAGCGGCTGACAGTGGCGAAAAGGAGCACGTTCTTGTGTGTTTAAAAATTTTGATAAATGGACGTCGTGGTGTTATGTTACTCGATCCAGGTTATCATATTGCTCGTGTTATCACTGTAATGGGGGATAAACTTTATCCACACACTGGCTGGTTTACACAATCTGATGAGCCTGAATGTAAAACGGAATATAATTACGTAATGTGCGCTGAGGATCCCTATTACGTCGAATGGCACGAGAAAAAAACACGCCCAAGTGCCTTAGAGCGTACTCAGGTAGCTCTTATTTACGTCGATAGACCATATCTTACTGCCATTGACGTCACCGAACGAAGAAACATAGTTTACAACTTAAGAAGTTTAATAGCTAGAGATAGCAAGGGTCACGTTGTGGCTGGATTTTATTTTAAAATTACATTAGACCCACCTGACGAGCAGAGTTTTACCGTTTTTTATCAAACCAACGAAGGAAAAAAAAGATTTAAATTACAGTTTAATAAATTTTACAATCGAACGAAGGTATCTATATCTAATCTTTTTGAAACAAAAAGGTTGGTTTCCATTGTCCCCACTCGCCATTTGTCATAATTCTCGCCAACTACCGTACCCTGCTCTAGTGAAAATTTAGTGACTATTAAAATTAAAAGTTACTAGAGCAGGGTGCGGTAGTTGACGAGAATTATAACAAATGGCAAGTGGGGATAATGGAAACCAACAATAATTAATAATTTGGTTTACCCCTCCGAATTAATTGAGATTTATTTTCTCAGACTGAAATGGGAGAGTCGGAGGATGTTTTACGCGAATGTGCACGGCAATTGGGTATGTCGCAAAAGGATTTGGAAGATGTTCTTGGTGCACTTGCGACTGTTATGCGAGACACTGCTTTTACTGCACAACTTTTGGCGATTAATTCAAGAATCAATACTTTGGCTGAAGACAATTAACAAACGACGAATCACCCCATGTGGTGTGACAAACAAAATTTTTACTATTTACTCAAATTATTATTTTTATTATTATTCTTTAGTATCATTGTATTCATTTTTTATTTACAAATATCTTAAATATGGGTTGATTGTTTCTCTTCTTTAGTAAAAACATATCCTTATTGGGTTCAAGTTATTCGTTATTTGTGCTAATTCTATAGGAAACATATATATAAATAAAAAAAATATTTTTTTGAAATCAGAGACATAACATATATATATATAGTTCTATGTAAAGCAGCGCTATAATTATTATTGATGACTATAAATTTACTATTCATACAATTTAAAAATTATAAATAAATTTCAAGCATACAAAAAAATATATTTTATTTTTACCTGATCTGATTGAATAATATTTTGTCTTAGCTGAATGGATTATATTTTTATATGAAAAGATATAGTCCGGGATTCAGAGACAGATTTTGGGATAAATTTCTTTCCGGTCGATAATTCGTGAAATAATTGGAGCAGTTGTGTCATGAAGCCTCATGATTGGTTTATTCCATTATCCCTACTCGCCATTTGTTAAAATTCTCGTCAACTACCGCACCCTGCTCTAGTGAAAGTTGGTTTCCATTGTCCCCACTCGCTATTTGTCATAATTCGCGTCAACTGCCGCACCCTGCTCTAGTAAAAATTTAATGACTTTATTGTTAAAATTAAAAGTTACTAAATTTTTACTGGAGTAGAGTGCGGTAGTTGACGAGAATTATGACAAATAGCGAGTGGGGACAATAGAAACCAACCTTTACTAACCGGTAGTTAGCAGAGAATTATGACAAATGGCGAGTGGGGACAATGGAAACTAACCTAAAAATTTAGTAACTTTATAGTAACTTTTACTTTTAACAATAAAATTACTAAATTTTTGCTAGAACAGAGTGCGGTAGAGAGAAAATCACCGAAAACATAATTTTTTTTACATGTTTGGACAAGGAAGTGAAAGAAAATGAACGGTAAAAAAATAACAATAAAACTCTTCTATCACAATATATTTTTATTACAATGTTGTTCAGGTAAGAAGACGTAAATTAAATGAAATTCTTAAGTAATTTATCTTATTAACAAGTATTTATATTATATCCTAAATCTTAATAAGTAATTAATTAGTTTCACATAAGAAACTTAAGAGATTTTTTTACATGTGCTTTATAATGTTCAGTTGTGTTTTTAAAAATTGATGATAATAAAGGAATAAAATGACTTTTTTAACAATAATAAATAATAATAATAAACACAACAATCAATCAACAGTTCAATTATCTCAATATATATTCAAGTATAAAAAAAATGAAGAGCAGTTACATATAGCAAATAACTAAAATAAAAATAAACAATAAATGCCGCCGAGTGATAATTAAAAATATTTATTAAAAAATAAACTGTTTTAATTTATTCGTGTTTATAATAAAGTGAAATAAAAAGTTTTTACGGCTAATGCAAAATTGGACTTAATTTTGCCTAATATTAAAAAATAAATTTTTGCTCTAAATTATACGATTGATGCTTGTGAATTACATTGTAAGCTACATTATTGTTGAATGAATTGTCCTTTTAATTTCATCTTTGAAGTTGAATAAAAAATTTTTTTTATTAAAATAAAAAATAAAATAGAGAAATAAAAATAAATAAAATTGAACAATTTTTCGAAACTATTTTCTTTTTCTATTATTGAAAGTGGAAAATACAGAAATCAAATTTTTTTTTTGAAATATATCGAATATTAAAATATTTCGTTGACTATATATCGATATATTGAACTCGAAGAAGAGACATAACCTCAATTTTCACTGCTTTTGCATTGTGGCGTGACTTCGGCGTCTGTATTGAATTTCTTATTTGAAAAATATTTAATAAATTCTTTGTTCTATTGTTGATAATATTGGTATTCAATTGTTTTAATATTACGATTTAAAAAATAGGTTCGACTTTCTCAACTCAAGAAGATTTACACTTTCAGAAGTAAAAATGATTAAAATACACTAACGTCGGAAATTGTGCGACCTCTACTTTTTCGATGACTATATAAAACGGTTTAAATCTTCAAAAATATTAAAACTAAAATTTTTCCCTTTTTATTTTATAAAAGCTAATAAAATTCTGAAAGAAATGAAATCTTGACAAAGAGAATATGTTAATTTTTCAATTAGATATCTAAGAAAAATCAATTTTCAATGCTTTTACTATTTTTTTTATTCCTCTGTAAAAAATTAATATTTTTCAACATTCTTGGGATCATTGGAATGGTATTTTGTTATACAATTCGAAATATGTGACGCGTCGCGAAGAAAAGTACCTTAAAAGCAAATGAATTATAGGTTATGTTTACGACAGTTTTTTTTCGTTTCTGCCACATCAAAATCAGTTTTTATTGATTATTTTAAATATAAAGAAAAGACTTAAACATCATTGGTTTGCATTAAAATTTAATCCGCTTTGTGTATTTTCACTTTAAAATTTCAAAATATAACCTATAATTTTTTGCTCCTAAGGTCTCTTTCTTCGCGACGCGTCACATATTTAAAACAATTCATGTTTAAATTTTTCCCTAGCGTATGCAAACCGTGAAAGTTGGCTAAAAAAAGTCAAAAAATTAAAATACATGTTTACAACAAAATATCATGTTTAAAAATCAAGTAAATAGAGCATTTTAAACTTTTTGACTTTTCTTGAGTCAACTTTCACGGTTTGCATAATTTGAATTTTATAACAAAATACCATTCCAATGAGCCCAAGAACATTTAAAAATATTAATTTTTGCCAGAGAAATAAAAAAAATAGTAAAAACATTGAAAATCGGGGTTTTTTTTAGATAGCTAATAGAAAAATTAACATATTCTCTTTGTCGAGGTGTTATTTGATTCAGAATTTTATTTGCTTTTAGAAAATAATAAGGAAAAAATTTTAGTTTTAATATTTTTGAATATTTAAACCGTTTTATAGTCATTGAAAAAGCAGAGATCGCAAAATTTACAACGGTAGTGTAAGTATTTATTTCAGGAAGGAACTAAAGTTACTAGTTCAGAACGATTATTAAACAACAGAGTTTATCGACATGAAATTTTTTTCATCATTTTAACCCAAAAAAAGTTTTAGCTGGTGTATTTCTTGCTAATAATCAATTATCCATAAAGAAAAACGCATTTTACCTTCTTGTTTTCGAGAAAAGGCTATTGAAAATTTTCCAAAATTATAGTTTTAAGGCTAGGTCCAAGTCGAGTCAGCTGTTCCTTTGAAGTTTCAATGGAACAGCTGACACGACTTGGACATGGCCTTAAGGAATTAATTATTTCATAAAATTACAAGAAGACTATTATCTTCTTGTATGAATTACAAACAGCTAAATCAAGCAACGTATGCAATTAAATCTTTGAAATCAATATAAAGATTGATTTTCCACTATATAAACCATACATTTTTTTGAAAAAAAATTCAGTTCTTATTTGGCGGTCACTTTCATTAGTTCTTATTCGGAAGACATTTCAATCAGTATTTTTTTATTATCAAGTCAGTAATTAATAAAGTTTTCAAGATAAACTCTCAAATTTTTGAGTATTTCAAATGAAAACTAAAATATAATTGAAAAGTCAATCAATTTTATAAAATTACAATAAGATTGTGATTCTCTTATATGGATATCAAACAAATAAATCAAGCAACGAATACGAATTTAATCTATGAAATCAATGAAAATTGTTAAAATTTTTCATAGGTTTGAAAAATAGTAAAAGTCAGCATCAACAACGTAAGAACTACCACCAGTTATAAATTTGGTAAGATGCTGTATTTCTTTGAAAAGAAATGCGAATAATTTTGTATCCAAAATTTTGTATTTGGAAACTAAATTCTGCATTAATGAAACAAGGAACATGAATTTGTATTAATATTGTTATTAATTATAGGGATCTGAAATCATAGAGAATTATGGGGAAACTGACCCCGTTGCGTCAGCCATCTTGATTTTTTATCTCTTTCTTCTATATATATTTTAAAAAGGATGAAACGAAAAATGGCTGACACAACGGGGTCGTCACCAGATGGCGTATCGCAGTATTTCAGATCCCAATACATTTACTGCTATATTAAAAATATATAAGAATTATATATTTTATAATTAATTATAATTATATATTCTTATAAATAATATAAGAATAATCAAGTAAATTAATTTCATAAAAATACAAGAAGACTGTGATCTTCTTGTATCAAATAGATATCAAATAGATAAATCAAGCAATGAATAACTTGCCACTAAATCTATGAAATCCTTGAAAATTACAGAAGATTTTCATATGAAATTATTGATTATTATTTATTTAATTATTTATTGTTTGTTTGTTTATTTATTAATTTTTAAAAAATTAAATCGCTTTTCTATATTAGAGAATTTTTACATAATCGAACATTATTTACTTCACTGAGAATTTCTATTCGAATTTTCATTTAACAACATTCAAACGAATTTTTATTCAGCAGAATTCACGCCCAAAAGTTAATTCGAAGAAATAAGTTTTGTTAATTTAAAATTCTATCAAATAGAAATTCTGTTAAATGAATTTTCGGTTTAAAAAAAGGACAATTTTTAAGAACATTTAAATATCCTAAAATCAAATTAAAAACCAAATGCAAAACGTGAGTGGAAGATTTAATTTTAATTTTCCGAAAGTGTTATCGGATATTTAGGCATTTAAAAATTTTGGTTCTCTTTTTGAGTTCTTTTTTCGAACTACAGATTTTGAATGAACTTAAATTCATGTATTTGATAAAATTTCCTAAAAAAAGAAATTGTTTAGAACGATTCATAATAGTTAAATGCGTTGTATAAATTCATTTAAACTCGAATTTACTATATTTCGAAAATCGTTTAAGTAAATAAAATATCGCATTTTTTACATAATATTTCAAAAACACTCAAAATATTAAGTATTCGTTTAACCTCATTTTATTCCTTTACTTATAAAGCCATGTTCAAGTTTTATGTAGCGAGTGAAACAATTTTTGTTTCTCAAAAATTCTTACACTTTTCTTAACTTTTACAATATATTTTAAATTATATACTTTAAATTATATATTTTTAAATCATATACTGAAAATCACAAATTTTTTTCAAAAATTATAACATTGCTTTCATAAAAGCAAAATCTCTCGCTCTCTCTCTATTTTTTATAAATATATTTATATTTAATCTTAAAAGAATAATACAAGGATAAATATTAATCCCTCTATCTATTTTTACAGTTCCCTTCGACTTGAACATGGCCTAATGAATGTTTACATTAATAAATATAAAAGAATATATTTAACAAAAAAAAACAAAATTTACTCTTGAATATAGTTGCAACAATTTTTTTTTTTATCGATAAACTTTTTTTTTATCATCTATATTTATAAAAGTTTACGAATATATATATATTTAATGAAAAGGGGAAATAAAACAGAAATGAAAATAAATTAATGTATGTATCAACTATTTATACATAAGAAGGAAAAGAAATCGTGTGATTTTGGATGTTAAAAGAAAATATTTTCAAAAAAGTTTTTTTCTATAATTAAGTTTCGAAAATAAGGTTAAAAGAATGGGTAAATATATCGATTTTTTATTTCGGCTCACGCGATAATCTTTTCATTCTTCTTTTTCTCTTTTTTTTTATTTCTATTGTTTTAAAAATATGTAAATGCACGAATAATCGTCAAATTACGAAGCTGAAGTTGGCAACATGTTATGATAAACGATTTTTAAAAAAATAATTTTTTAAAATGAAAAATTCTTTAATTTTTCGCCTGAAAAATATTTCTTGTAGTTTTCATTAATCAATAGATTATAAAAAAATATTTTTTAGGCAAAAAATTATAAAATTTTTCATTTTAAAAAATTTCTTTAAAAATCGTTTATCATAAACGTTGTGTACTTCAGCTTCGTTCAAATTGTGTAAAAGAAGGTAAAAAAAACACTTTTTTTTTTAATACAGCAGTTAGATTTGTTTACTATATTATTTAAAATAGTATTTCTATATTATTTAGGAAATCTGTATTTTTTAAATTAGAATTTTTTCTTAGTTAAAAATTTTGGGCGCAATGAATATTTCGTAAAAATTATTTTCATTTGTATATGAATTTCATTTGATAGAGTTTCTTTTAAGAATTTTCATTTTTTTCGAATTAGTTACACTTTCTTTGTAAACGAAATCTTATTTAATATAATTTTTTATTTTCGAAAATTCTCAAAAGAAACTCTTTCAAATGAAATTCATACAAATGAAAATGATTTTTACGGAATATATTTATGCGGTTCAAAAATTTTTTCAATGACGATAACAAATGCATTGACAAATTTTCCTTCACATGAAACTGAATTTAATTTACGTCTTCCTGTTTGAAGCATAGAAATAAAAAAGAAAGAAAGCTGTTTTTTTATCTGCAAAAAATCTCCATTTAAAGTACTAATTATCTAAATACTATTAATAGTGTCACATTGAATACCTCCCTCGGGTAGGGGTCTCAGGGAATCTTGATTCACTTCCTCTTGAACATCGGAATTTTTACCAATATCATCGCGTGGCAATAATCCCTCTTCGTTTTGATGTTTCTTCATGTGTGTCGTTAAATTGCCACTATGATAAAATTCCTTGCCACATAATTTACATTGAAATGGCTTAACTCCCGAATGTATACGTTCATGAATCGATAAATTACCACTGTGACGAAATTCTTTTGAACACACATTACATTTATAGGGTTTTATTCCCGAGTGCGTTCGCAAATGCGTCGATAAATTACCACTGTGACTAAACATTTTGCCACAAATTTGACATGCATATGGCTTTTCACCTGAATGTGTTCGCATATGAATTGCCAAATTGCCACTATGTGTAAAACACTTATCACATTGGGGACACTTATAGGGACGTTCACCATTATGTGTGCGCATGTGAATAAAAAGATTTGATTTATGTCCAAATTCCTTGAAACAAATTTCACAATGACACTTGGCTTTTTTTGAATTGGAATCAGTTGAGGAAGACGATTTATTTGTTGGACTAGTTGCTGTACGCTTTATCACTGATGAGGGCGATTGTGAGAGTTCAGAATTATTTGTGATTCCAATTGTATTCGATTCACTCACCACTGGTTGTGATTGTGGTGGTGGTGCTGATTGTTGTTGTTGTTGTTGTGATTCTGACTGGCTCATTGGGAATGGATGTAGATAATTCATCACCGCGAACTGAGATTGCGACTGCTGAAAAGTTTATTGGAAGATTTTTAGAATAATTATTATTTACATGCCTTGGATCGATTTTAAGGCAGAAAAAAGACGTTTTAGTCGATTTATATTCGAAAGAAAGTCGTTTGATTTATTTTAACAAAATTTAATTGGTTAATGAATATTTTACTTTAAATAACTAATGTTATTAAATAGTAAATTCATTTTAATAATTCTGTAATGAGAAAAATTCTATAAAAATATTATCAAGAAAATTTATTTCCAATATTTCAGAATCAAACTAATTGTAAGATAAATTTTCAAAATTTTATTTAAATAGGACAAATTTAGAAAAAAAATTCTTAAATTTCCATTTTTATAATTTTTTCAAGTCTAATTTAAGCAATTTATTCGAATTAAAAATTTTGTCATAGTTTTTCAGTTATGATGGTCAAAAAAAATTTCAGGTAATACTTAATCAAATTTTATAGATTTTCAAATAAAAAATTTTTTTTTAAATAATAATTTTAAAAGAATTAAAGTTGAAATTGTTTAGAAATAATTGAAGTTCAAAAGATTTTGTTAATTTTCAGACAATAATTAAATTTTACAGAACTAAAAATAATTTATCAAATAATTTTAGATTAACATTTTTTAAAAGTAATTGAATATTCAAAGATTTACAATTTTGATTTTTGAAATGAATTGAACTTCAAGTGATTTTTAATTTAAAATTTCTGATGATTTCAATAAAAAATTTTTTAGAAATTGGAAAAAAAATACAATAATTTGAAAACTTTTTAATTGAAAAATGGTTTCAGATAGTTAAATTTTCGGAGAATAATATAAAAATCATTAAAAATAATTGAATTTCCGTTGAAATTATTAAATTTCAAAAAATTTTAGAAATAATAATTAAATTTTAGAATCTTTTAAATTGAAAAATTCGAAAATAATTGAATTTGAATTTCAATTGATTTTAAATTAAAATTTTTGAAAATAATTGAATTTAGATGATATTTAAATTGAAAATTTTTAAAATAATTGAATTTTAGTTAAAATTTTTGAAATAATTGATTTTAAATTAAAATTTTTGAAATAGTTGAATTTTAGTTGAAATTTTTTAAATAATTGATTTTGAATTAAAATTTTTAAGAATAATTAAAATTCAAGTGATTTTAATTTTAAAATTTTTGGTAAATTTTTTGTTAAATTTCAAAAAATTTTAGATGGAAAATTTTAGAAACTTTTAAATTGAAATTTTTGAAAATAATTGAATATCAAATGATTCTGTTAAATTTCAGACAATAATTATAATAAAAGAAATTTTTATTGGGTAGAATTTCATTGAATAGAATTTTCATTTAGATGAATTTTCATTTGTTCGAATTATTTGATATAATATCCATATAACCGATTTTTCATACTACAGAAATTTTACTTAACCGATAAATCATTTAACAGAAAGAATTTGAATTTGAAAATAATTTATCAAATAATTTTAGATAACATTCTTTAAAAATTATTGAATTTTCAAAGATTTACAATTTAGATTTTTTTAATTATTTCTGTTGATGAAGAATTTATTAGAAATTACAGACAAAAATTGAATTGAAAAAGTTTTTTTAATTAAAAATGCTTTTAAATAATTAAATTTTTGAAGAATATTATAAACAAGGAGGGGGTCCTTTATGTTTATTTCATAAACATTATGCTTCCTCATTGTGTGAAGCAAAAAATTCATTTAATTATCACTAATATTATTTTTTTACAAAGCATTATTATTATTATTATAAGTGTAAAGAATATTAAAAATAATAAGATTAAAAATTTTAATTGTATTTTTATTAAAAAAATACAAAATTATTAAATTTTTATTTCAATTGTTTTTTGTTGGATTCACCATTTAAAAAGAATGAAAAAAAAAAAATTTCTTAATTTATTAAAATTGTAAAATTGACTTACATCATGTGGATGGATGTCTTGGCGAAAAGGAACGTCATGCTTTGATTGATTTCCTTCACAAAATTGAACACTTGGCATTTGTGTTTGACTCCAAAAATGGGGTAATTGTCGATATATGTACTCAACATCCTGACTAGTGAATGAAGAATATTCAAAGTTATTTTGCACGCTTGTACCATTTTGATTATCCTCTGGATTATTATATTCTTGCTTTATTTGCACCGAACCAAACATCTGTGAATTTCATTATACAATAAAGTTTCTTTTCTTTTTCCCTTTTTTAATCATATTACGTTATTGTCGTTATTTTCGAAAAATTTCTGATACATTGAAGAAAAATATTTCTTTAAAATATATTTTTTGGTAATTAGTTTATTAAAAAAAAAATAAAAATATCTGTATTATATGTATTTTATTATTTCTGTACTTTATTTATATTTTCTTGCCGTTTTACTTTTTCTTTTCAATGTAAAATAATTTTATAAAATTTTAAAAAAGAATATTTTTGGGAGGGATTTTGTATATATGAGGCAGTTCATATGAGAATATGGGGTCATGTCTCGGATTTTTTTCAAAATTCGGTAAATTGTAGTGATAGTGGTGCTAAATAAGTGTACAAATTTTTAATTTAAAATTTTTAATATTTTTCCAGATATTTACAATAACAAATTTGAGCAATATTTTTTTGCTTTATTTATAACATTTTTCCTATTAAAAATAGAGAAAAATGTTGTAAAATGTTTTTTACGCAGAAGATGTCATAATAAATCGATGGTTAAATTTTTGAGATGGCATTATTTTTTGTTTTCGAGATATTAATTAATTAACAAACAAAAGTTAATAAAAAATGAAATATTTTACGAACAAATAAAATTAGAGTAATTTTTAAAAACATCATTAGAATGATTATCAAAATCCGCATCCAACGAGCCCTCTATGAACTATTTCTAATAAACGGGTGTTAAATTAATAATAAAAACTATTTAAATAATTAATAAGATTTGAAGAAATGAAGATAAATCGTCAATTATTTTTTATTTAAATGATCATCTAATTCTGTGTCAAAAAAAGAATATTAAGTATTAACAAGAATCAAAAATTAATTATAACATGTTATTTAGAAAAAGATTGAAAAATAACATGCCGAGTAGATAGACAGCCTCCTCCAAATTGTGTCGTGGTGTGATGAAACATGGATTTTCAATAATCATCTGTTAATAATTTATATTTGTCAAAAATGTTATTTACACTGGTTTTATTTAACACAGAATTAGATGATCTTCCAAATAAAAAAAGAATTAAAGATTTATCTTCATTTCTTCAAATGTTATTAATTATTTAAATAATTTTTATTATTAATTATTTATTTAACACCCGTTTATCCAAAATAGTTCATATAGGGCTCGTTGGATGCGGATTTTAATAAGCATTCTTATAGTTTTTTAAAAATTACTCTAATTTTGATTTGTTTGTAAAATATTTCATTTTTTATTAACTTTTGTTAGTTAATTAATTAATATCTCGAAAACAAAAAATAATGCCATCTCAAAAATTTAACCATCGATTTATTATGACTTAAACAATATTCATGATTTTTTTCGCGCTTCCAAATGAGGGAGAACATGTTTAAAAATTAAAATTTTTTTCTAAAAATTTAAGGTCTTCTGCGTAAAAAACATTTACAACATTTTTCTCTATTTTTAATAGGAAAAATGTTATAAGTAAAGCAAAAAAATATTGCTCAAATTTGTTATTGTAAATATCTGGAAAAATATTAAAAATTTCAAATTCAAAATTTGTACACTTATTTAGCACCACTATCACTACAATTTACCGAATTTTGAGAAAAATCCGAGACATGACCCCGGTATTCTTATATAAAATGCCTCATATGTATTATTTTTTTAAAGATAAAATTGCATATTAATATCTACATTTAAAATACGAATTTCAATTAAATTTTGTTCGAATAAACTACTTACAGCTTGAGATGTTTAGTTATTTTCAAAGCATTCAACTATTGAAAGCAATCAACATTTCACAAATAAAATTAATTAGAAACATTGAGATTCAAATTGGAATTATTAAATTTTCCTTTGTTTGCAGAAAGATTTACCTGAAAACAAGAGAGAAAAATAATGACACACAAACTATTATAAAAATTAAATTTTAAAAATATTTTTCTAAATAAATTTTAAAATAATTTTGTTTTTTTTTGCGAAAAAAAAGTAAAAATTAGTTCCATTAAAAAAAATTTTAAATCAAATAAAATTTGTTTAATTAAAATAAAATAAGATTATTTAAAATATTTATATTAAAATTGTAATTAAATAAAAATTTAATTATATTTTTATTCTTAATTACAATTAAATAACAAATAAATCTTTTATTAAACATTTTTTTTATTTATTTAATACATTTTTTGGAAATAAGAAAAAAAATTTTTATAAAATAAATAAAAGAAACGAAAAGTTTATAAAAATTGTAAATATAAATTTTATTTTCGTAAAAAATGAACCTTTATTTTCGATTTTTTTGAAAATGAAGAATATATATACACACTTTCATAAATTCTCTTTGCCACGCCACGAAGTTCAAAGAACTCAACACCAAAGTAATTATATTATAAGAACAAAGAAAAGAAATATTAAATAATATTATAAAACAATAGTAAAATTAAACATTCTTTTTTGTTTCACAAATTTCAATAATTTTTTTCTTTGTTAAATATACATTTTGTATCACTTCTTGGAAAGCAATAAAATTTTATTACACCATAAAAAAAAATTGCAAATTTCTCATATTTCACATATATATGAAAACTAAAGAAATAATATTTAAGTTCACTTCTAAAATGTAGGTTAAAAATGTATGTAATTTTTAATCACAAATTATTTGATTAAAAGAATTTTTTTTTTTTAGTTACAAAAATATTCAACGATGCAAGCTGTTTGCATTTGATAAAGAAAGAGTGACAGAGAAGGAGATGTTTGAAAGCCATAAATTAAAAATGGAAACTCACATAACCTTAATCGTTGTGACTATATTTCATTTATTGTTTGGCAATAATATGAAAATTTACATTATTCACTTGTGGAATGTTAAAAATTATTAATGCTGATATTAAGTACATTTTTAAATTATAATAATTAAGATTTTTTAAACAACAAACTAGAATTTTATTTGGATAAACTACATTATTATATTCAGGTTATATATATCGGAGTATATACGGTATATATATAGATATATAACACGAAGTGCGTTGTATTTAGTCACTGATCAATGATTTTCTAGAACAACTAAAAGTACAGTTTTGAAAATAGGGGTAAGTTCGTGTAGTCTACGTAATAGTGCGTAATGGTACGTAACAGTAAAGGAGCAATCACATGAGTAATAGAGCATTTTTTTCTGTAAAAAAAAACTATTTTCTATTTTGTATAATGGACAAACTTCATTGTTTGTCCACAATCAGATTGTGAATAATGGAGCATTTACACCTACGGCAAAAAATTTTCTTCACTTTGCATTTTCCGAAATATACTTAAGGTGCTTTTATACCTCTTAATTTCGATCAGATGAACATTTTTTCTAGACCGTGAAAAAGCAAATCAGTGAATGTGATTGGCTCTACTAAAAAATAAGTGAAAATGGAATATTTGTAGAGCCAATCACATTCAGTGACATGCATTTTCACGGTCCAGAAAAAATGTTTATCTGATCGAAATTAGAGGTATAAAAGCACTTTTATTTTTATACTCTCCTTTTTTTATTGGGATCTGAAATACTGCTATACGCCATCTGGTGAGAGCCTTGTTGTGGTGGCCATGTTTTCATTCCGTGTTTCTCTAACATATACAAAAGAAAGAGATAAAAAACCAAGATGGTTGTCACAAGAAGGCTCAGGGGTGGGTCAGTTTCGCGTGATTTCTGATCCCAATACTACAATCGTTTTCATAATTATACGATTGATTTAACTTTATTGTGAAAGCAGCCTTAGAATTTTGTGTTTCACGTTTACATTTCAAACGTTCAACTAATGACGTCACACTAACGCAACCTAAATGAACACATTGCCATCCCTGATGTGTAATAATACTCTTTGTCAATTGTTTCCCATTGCTGGCGATATAGCTGTATGATATTTTTAGAATCTTTTTCTTCTGACACTTTGCCAAGATGGTGAGTTTTCGTTTATAATTTTATTGAAATCCAATTTAATCAGAAACATCGTTAGGAAAATAAATAAATTTTTACAATCAGTGCATAAAATTGAAGTGTCTTAATAATTTTTTTCTAAAAGTTGTGCTCATTCAATGAGGATTTTGTTTATTATAAATGTGTGATTAATTAATGCTTCCAAATCGTGCTTTGTGTTGACAGTTCTTTTTTAATTAAAATAAAATAAAGAAAAAGAAGGAGAGTAGATTAGAATATAAAAAACTAATATTTATTTTACAATAGAAAATTATTTAAGAAGTTAATATTACTATTTTTTCGTTTTATTTTTTTTGTCATTTTAAGGTTAAGTTAAGCGGTATATCTTTCAATATTTTTCAATTTTAATATATATTTTTTCCAATTATATTTTATAGACAATTTTTTTTTTTTTAACTTTTGTGTCATAATTATTGAATGTTTTGCAAAAAATTTTCGTTCTTTCAAATTTTAGGTTATGTTTGCTTATTTTGATTATTAAAAAATTGTCATTTTTAAAATTTCTTAATTTTTTTTTTCGTTTTGTTTTTTAATTTATTTGTTTTGTATTTAATAAATGCAACTTTATGTGTTACAAAGAAAAATAGGGAAATTTATTTTTAAATAACAAAATTTTTTAAAAAATTAAAATTATTGAATACGGTTAAAAGTGATAATTATTTCAAATGTGATGTTAAATTTAAAATTTTTTTTTGTTTCTAAATCAATTTAGTTTTTTTATTCTTTATTTTCTATTTTTATTTTTTTTTATAGTCGCTAGTAATCCCAGAGAAGTTCCAACATATTTTGCGTGTCATGGGCACGAACATTGACGGAAACAGAAAAGTTATGTTCGCAATGACCGCAATTAAGGGAGTTGGAAGGCGTTACGCAAATATTGTCCTCAAAAAAGCGGATATTGATTTGGACAAACGCGCCGGAGAATGTTCCGAAGAAGAGGTGAGATTCACTTTTATTCTATTATTATTGTTTTATAAATATTTATCACTGTATAATTAATGTTTACGAAAAAGAAAATAAACATCAAATTTCATAAAAAAAAAAAAAAAAATTACAAGTGGGAGAATTTGCTAAAAAGAATAAATTTATATAAGAAATTTTAAGCTTTAAATAAAAATATTTCTTACATGAAAATTTTGCTTTTAAAAACATTTATTTCACGATTTGTAAAATAAAAAAAAATAAATAAATAAATAAATTACTGCATTTTTTAAACATGAATCTTTTGCAAAGAAATTAATTTAATAATTTTAATTATTAAAATTCAATTAAATTAAAATTATTTTTAAATGAATGCAGTTGGGTAAAGAAAAATTTTTGGTTTCTTTAAATTCGATTGAACATAAATTTGTTTAGAAGAAAATTTTAGCTTTTAATTTTGAAATTCTGTTAAATAAAAATTTTCTTTAATAAAGTTGGTATAAGAATTATTTATTTTTATTTTAAATTATTATTATTATTGTTAATTTTATTTTTTGTTTAAATTTCTGCAGGTAGAAAAGATCGTGACTATTATGAGTAATCCCAGACAGTATAAAATTCCTGACTGGTTCCTCAACAGACAGAAAGACATCGTTGATGGAAAGTACTCACAGGTGAGTTTTTTTTTCTTTTTTTAGTCTAATCGTAATAAATATTTTTTGCCGTAATTTATACTATTGAATCTAGAGCTTCAGAAAACAATTTTTTATTTAAAAAATTTGAAACCTACAAAAATGATTAAATTTTATGGGGTAAATGTACTAATTACGACGCGATTCGAGTCAAAACACCTTTGAAATAGAAAAATTCATTTGTCATAATTATTTTTGAGCCGAATTTTTATTTCTTCGAATTAGTATTTTGCAGAATTTTCATCAAACCCATTTTCTTTTATTAGAAAATTTTTATATAACCGAAAATTCACTTCACAGAATTTTTATTTGTACGAATTTTTATTTGCTCAAATTTTCATTTGCTCAAATTTTCATTTAACATAATAGGAATTTTAAAGAATTTTTATTTGGTAGAATTTCATTGCATAGAATTTTCATTTTATTTTTTCAAATGAATTTTACATTTGTTCGAATTATTATTTGATTAAATTTCCATAAAACCGATTTTTCCGAATTTTTACTTAACCGAAAAATAATTTAACAGAATTTCTATAATTGATAGAATTTTCATTTGTCCGAAATTGCAAATGACCGAACAATCGATTTCGGCGCAATTTTTAAAATCAATCAATCAAAAATTAACCCATAAAATTGTGATTGGTTGATTTTAAAAATCGCCCCAAAATCGATTGTTGTTTCGGCCATTTGCAATATCGGACAAATAAAAATTGTATCAATTAGAAATTCTGTTAAATAATTTTTCGGTTAAGTAAAAATTCTGCAGAAAAATCGGTTTTATGGAAATTTAATCAAATAATAATTCGAACAAATGTAAATTCATTTGAAAGAATAAAATGAAAATTCTATGCAATGAAATTCTACCCAATAAAAATTCTTTAAGATATGCCTATTATGTTAAATGAAAATTCGAGAAAATAAAAATTCTGACAAATAAAAATTCCAACAAATAAAAATTCGAACAAAAAAAATTCTGTGAAGTGAATTTTTCGGTTATATAAAAATTCTGTAATATTGAAAATCGTTTTGATGAAAATTCTGCAAAATACTAATTCGAAGAAATGAAAATTTGGCTTAAAAATAATAATGACAAATGAAATTCCATAAAATGAAAATTTTAACAATTACGACGAGGGAAAAAATTTGATCTCAAAAAATTAAATTAATAATTTGTTTAAATGTGCATCTTTATTAGTAATTGTATAAAAAAAAGATTAAAATAATAATTTTTAAATTCATTTTGCAAGTTAAATTACATATAATAGTAATAATAATTATTTTTTAAGAACGCGCCGCAATTGATACACTTACCCTACATGATTAAAAAATGAAAAATTTTAATATAAAATATTAAAATAAATCATTTTTGCAGTTAAAAAATTTTTTTTTGTTTTTGCAGAGAACATTTATTATTAATAATATTTTAAATCAATGATTTTTAAAACAATGCTTTATGCGAACATTTTCTTTTTTGTTTTCAAATCACATGTATAAATGAAAATCAAGAAAAAAAATAGAAAATTCCAGGTGCCAGGGCCTTGGGTGTTAAATCGATTTAAAACCATGTAAAAAGAAAACAGTTTCTTTATTTTTCTCACAAACTATATTGATTGTATAAAAAAAAGTTGAAGTAAAAAATATTTTTTTTTCTGCATTAGTTTTCCGAACACTTTTTTTTAAAAGTAAATTCAAAAACCTTTTTTTTTTTTTTTAGCAAAATTTATCGGTACCTATTACGAAGCTGAAGTATGCAACGTTTATGATAAACGATTTTTAAAGAAATAATTTTTTAAAATGAAAAATTATATAATTTTTTGCCTAAAAAATATTTTTTTATAATTTGTTGATTAATGAAAACTACAAGAAATATTTTTTAGGTAAAAAATTATAGAATTTTCCATTTTTAAAAATTCTCTCTTTAAAAATCGTTTATCATAAACGTTGCGTACTTCAGGTTCGTTACCTATTTTGAATTTAATAAAAAAAAATTTTTTACCAAATTAAATGTTATCTTTATGCAATTAGAATATTTTCAATCACTTTTAAAGGAATATTATTTGTTTTCTTTGTTTTGAACATGGTCTTAAATTTAAAAATAACAATTTTTTCTGAAAGTCAGGGAATTTTTTCCGTCCTTACTTTTGATTATTCATAAATAATATTTTTAATTTTAATGTTCACAATATAGTTTCACAATTTTTTTAGTTATAAATTAATAGCGCCAACTTTAAATCGTATTTTCCATTTGCATTTTTTTTTTTTTTCAAGAAAATTCAATTTGTTTTAATAATAATTAGTTTTAAAAACATTTGTTTTATATTTATCATTTATGAATGTTACCATGAATAAAATTTAATTTCTTCTTTGAATAAAAATTAATTTTTTCCTTAAATAAAAACGTAAAATTAAGCAGTGCAGCTTTTGTAATCTATTATATCTATTCTAAAAACTGAAAAAAAATTTAGGTCTGGAAAATTGGAAAATGTTAGGGAAATTTTTTTCAGACTAGTTATTATTATTTTATTATTATTGTCAATATTTGATATTAAAAAATTATAAAATAAAATAAAAAATAATTAGAATTTGTTTTCCTAATGAAAAAAAAATATATTTAAATAAACAAAAATAATTTTCATCAGCTCACGAGTTCCAATTTGGATTCAAAACTTCGTGAAGATTTGGAACGTATGAAGAAAATCAGAGCCCACAGAGGTCTTCGTCATTATTGGGGTCTTCGTGTTCGTGGTCAACATACCAAAACCACCGGTAGACGTGGACGAACTGTTGGTGTCTCCAAAAAGAAGTAAATCAATTCTTTTTATCTATTTCTATGAATAAAATTATAAAAACAAAAAAATCATTTGAAAAGTCTTAAAAATTTTTTCCCTTTATCCTATAAAAAAATTTCCTTTTTTTTCAATTAAAAAAAACAAAATTTTCTTTCTCTTAAGGGTAGGTCCTAGTAAGGCAGCACCACCTATATCGAAACTAAAATTTTGGAAAATTATTTACAGTATTTACTTGAAAGCAAGACAATAAAAAACTTTTTCCTTTAGGAAAATTGATTATTGTCAAGAAATATACCAGCTAAAACTTTTTTTTGAGTTAAAATAATGAAAAAAAATTAATGACGATAAATTAAATATGAGCATATTATTTTTTTACGAAAACTTTTAAGATATTTTCTCGGAAATAACAAAAAAGAATGCAATTTTCATTTGGAGAATTAATAAATACTAAAAAATATACCAGCTGAGATTCACCAATCATGAAAATAACAAAAAAAAAGTATTGTTTTGTCTTGCTTTCAAGTAAATACTGTAAATAATTTTCCAAAATTTTAGTTTCGATATAGGTGGTGCTGCCTTACTAGGACCTATCCTTAAAATTTATTCTACTTAGGAATAAGGATATTGTAAAGATAGATTTGACTTTATATTCAAACTGAAGTTATTAAATAATTTTTATTCTTTAAATACATAATTACAATTACAATTTGCTTCAATTCTTTTTTTTTTTTTTTGTTTTAACTTAATGTCAGTTAACGTTTGTTACAATCCGCTTCACACTATCAATAAAACGAGTTTTTCGAGCATATGTGGTATAAATATTTTTATTTAACATTGAAACATATTTAGTAAGGTAATAATTTATTATTATCAAGGAATGAAAAGGTCTCAAAAATACTCTTACAATTCGTCCCTGTATCAACACACGAAAATTATGTTTGTTAGTAGAAGACAAAAGAAGACCGGTACATGATAACGAAAGAAAAAGTTTTTTTTATCGGTCTCTTGTCGGCAAGCTCCAAAGGCATTGTCATCTATTTTCAATAAAAATAAAAATTAGTTGGATTTGCTTGTAACTTGTTATTCGGGAGGTTTTTGAGGTCACTGATTACGAATTTGCCATCAGATTTCAAAAATTCAAAATGGCGGAAAAAATTTAAAAATTGATCGGATTTGCTTAAAACTCGTTTAAAAATGTGTTGTCAAATTCGTAATCAGCAACCTCAGAAACCCTCCAAGTAACAAGTTTTAAGCAAGGACAATTAATTTTTAATTTTGTCATCCGTTAAATTGGATTCTACATTTAAAATTTTAAAAATCTAATGTCAGATTCGTCATCAGTGACTTCAAAAACCCTTAAGTTACGTGTTTCAAGCAAATCCAATCAATTTTTAAATTTCTGTCCGCCATATTAAATCCGCCATTTTGAATTTTAAAAATCTGAATTCATATTTGTAATCAGCGATCCCAGAAACCTTGCACAAAGTTATGACTTTTTTTATAAGTAATATAGTTTAATTAACAATAACAATTTTTTAAAAGCATCAAAAATTTAAAATTTCAATTATCTCAAAAACCTGACGTGTAGTAAAAAAAACGGACTGTGGATTCGAATTCAGCGTTAAAATTTACTTTAGGTACAGATTTTCGTTGCTCGGGTCCAAAACCGTGTATTCCTGTGCAATTATTAACTGTCCCTTTTTATTGTGTTTTGACTATTCCATAAAGATTTTGAAAATTGTGTTTTAAATCAAAAATGTTTAATTAAATTAAAATTTATTTTTTTTTAATTTTAGTTAATTTATTGTAGTTGATTTAAATTACTTTTTTTTGGTGACAATTCTTGCAGCACTCTTTCATAAATCCCCCTCTGTACCGATTTATTATGAGTAGCAACGGCAATATAACTTTAAATTTGTTTTCTATTAATTAAAATTATTAATAAAGGTTAAATATTTCAAGGCTACTTGATAATTAGGCCAAGTAAACATAAGAAAAAATAAAGATTAAATTAAATAAAGTTTAGTTGACGTAAAACATTAACCATAAGATTTTTCGACAAGCTCACATGCTACTTGTTCAAATTAGGATTAATTCGACAATGAAAGCAAGAACGGAGAAAATATATCCGAGGATAGGAAAAAACAGCATTTGTCGTAACATTAAAATATACTGTGGTACTCTAGTCATGCAAGATTTGTCAATTTGAGTGAAAGCATTTTTCCGTGTTCTATAAAGTTCCATCCACTTATTCGAAATTCCAGAATCAATTAATCTCTGAATTATTTGATCAATGCGTTTTGCATAAGGCGAACCTGCTCCAAGCTGCGTTATTGCTGGACCAGACATAAATCCATCTTTGATAAATTTGATAAGTGGTCGTCCACATTTGTCTCTTTGATTTCGAACAATTTCTTTCACTTCTGAAATTTCAACAATACAAGTTAAATTTTTATGTTTCAATAATTGTTCCACGCATTCCTCATTTTTATTGTAGGTAATAGTAGATTTTTTCAGAATTTTTTGCAATATTACATCATCAACATTTTTATGAATATAGTGATGGTTCTTGTGAATTATAATCTGCAAATCTGAGTCAATAATCTCCTCCAAACTTTCGTATTTGAAAGATGATTTTGTTTTCAATTGAACGTCTGTTATCATTGTAAAAAAGTCCGAGGAGAACATGAGGCATACAATTAAATATATAGCGAATATTAATCTTTCCGCTATTTTCGTCGGCTCTTTTGGAACGACTGTTCCAAAGATTATTCGACAGAGATATTCAATTCTCCATTTTCCCAATTGAAATCCCAAGATTTTTGAAATAATCCAAATAGTGAGAGGTAAAATTATCAGTGATAATGCTTTTGTCAATTGCCACTTAATTTCCACGTAACCATCATCATCTTTTTTTTCAATAGGCACAACCATTGCAAATTGCAGTCTTCTAAAACCTTTACTGTATTCAATTATTTTCCCATTGCAAGATTTTATAGTTGTTTCGGGTCCTACTATTTGGATTTTATTGATAAAAACAGCAAGGTTAACTCCAGTTCTTTTTTTTATCGAACAACTTAAATCGCCCCAAATTGGAATTGATGATTTAACGAGTGAGAAATTCATTAATTTTTCCAATGTTTTCAATTTCTTTATTCCTAATCCATAATAGGAAATTTTTCCATATTGATCATTCAGTTCAAATATATCCGGTTTATTTTGTAATAAGCTTACAACTATTGGATAGCTGTATAGATTTTGAGTTTTGTCAGGAAACCAAATAGTTTTAGAGGATGCGGATTTTTTTGATATTATTCCCGAAAAAGGATTGTAACGAATAACTGTTTCTCTGAGATTTTTGGAACCGATTTTTGAATTCATTAAATTGATGGTTACAATAGTAACGTCCAGGAACTGTTTATCCCAGAGGATTTTGAAAAATTCTCTATGACTTGTTAGTTCCTTGGAAAGAAGAACCAAGCACTTTGGTCGACGATTTGCTTCTGAGAGTTGATTTAGAAAATCAAATTGAAAATCAATTTCAGGATTCGTGACAATAAATAGCGAAATCCTAGGATTGTAAATTCTGAAATCCAATTTTGTAGGCTTTTTCCTAGCAGATTTTTCAAAATTTATTCCTCGAACTGGAATGTTGTTTGTTAGCTTCGAAATTAGTTCGTTAATTGTTGGATCAGATGTGATTTCTTTATTGTCAATTAAAAAAATTACCTGATTAATGTTTAGATCGGATTTAACATTCTTGACAAAACTTTCTATCCATTTCGTATTTTCGCATCCGGTTTCCATAATGTTTAGGATTATTAATCCTACATTGATGAACAACTTTGTTAACATTTTTGTATTGATGAACTGGTATTGATAAAATTATTCCAATTGTTAGCTTTTTCAAACTGAATTATCTAATAACAAATCTACATTTTACGATTTCTAAGCAAAGCCAATTTTTTTAAACTTAATATCTAAACCTTGACACTAGACTGGAAATGCGCAATATGTTTTTCAAACTTCGGAGCTATTCAATTTCGAATATTTTTTTTTTTGAAAAAGTAAAGAATATTTACCATTGGTTCATCTTTAAATTATAATTTATAAAGTCAACTTCAACTTTCTAAATTAGAGTGAATAAAATGTCAACATATGAGTTTTTTAGACATCGAGTTGAGGATATGTTTGTTCGTAGTTCGAAAATCGTGTACATATTGCATGTTTGTCAGAAAATTATAAATTCTTTGTTTTGTGAAAAGAAAAAAATTATTGTGTAAATATATACTAAACATTTTTACAAAGTAAAAATCAATTCAATTCTACATATTAAATAATAGTAATTTAAAATTATTGATTGGCCTTGACATTTACCGTTATACACGATTTTCAACTTTATAAATAATAAAAGAAAGGATATTTCACTCGGTGAATTTTTTATTGAAACTTATTTTTTTCTTTAAATTACAATGCACTTCAATTCTTTAATTTAATTAATTTAATATCGGACTGATTAAGTGAAATATTAAATAATTTAGTTTACGTTGAAGTCCGTTTCGAGACTTCATCCATTATCTCGAAAACTTTAGATTGTTTGGTAAATTTGGATTTCTGACCTTGAATTTTTTAATGTATTCGACAAAGGTGTACTTTCTTGATCGTGGTTCCAGTTTTCCTTGGGTTACAGAACAGCAGTTATTTGTCAAAATTAAATTTTCGATGTTCAACTTTTACTATCCGATCAGCAGATGTCCCTCACGGGGAACCAATTCAGAATTAATTCGCCAATAAAAACAAGAATGGAGCAAATGTAACCAATGATGGGAAAGAACAACATTTGATATAACATTACGTTAGAAGTTGCTGCTTTGGTGTTGCAAGATTTACCAATTTGAGCAAAATCAATTTTCCGCGGTGTATAAGGTTTCATCCACTTAATTGGAATGCCGGAATCAATTAATCTCTGAATTAATTGATCAATGCGTTTCGCGTAAGGTGTACCTGCTCCAAGAATTGTGACACCTGGAGCGGAAAGAAATCCATTCAAAATGAATTTAGTAACTGGTAGTCCGCATTTATCTCTCTTATCGTGTAGAAGCGATAGCACTTCGGCAATGTCTACAATGCACGCTATATTTTTACTTTTCAATAATCGTTCTAGACAATCTTGTCCTGAAAATTCGATGATAGTGGATTTTTTGAGAATTTGTTTCATAATTACATCATCTACATCCTTATGTGAATAATAGTCGTAGGGAGCAATCATTACGTTCAAGTCTGAGTTAAGAACGTCTTCTAAATTTTCATATTTGAATAAGGATTTTGTTTCCAATTGAACATCGGTTATCATTGAGACAATGTCCGAGGAGAACATAAAGCATTCAATTAAATACACAGCGAAGATTAATCTTTCTGCTGTTCTCGTTGGCTCGTCTGGAACTGTGGATCCAAAAACAACTCGAATGAGATAATCGATTTTCCATTTTTCCGAGTGAAAGTTTAAGATTCTTGAAACAATCCAAATTAGAAGTGGAAGAAAGATAACTGCCAATGATTTGGTGACTTGCCACTGAACTTCCAAAGAATCATCAACTTTCTTGACGACAGGCACAATCATGCCATATTGTATTTTTCTTAAACCTTTACTAAACTCAGCAATTTTGCCATTGCAAAAACCAATATTTCCTTCGGCTCCTAATATCTGAATTTTGTTTTTAAAGAGAGCCAAGTGAACTCCTCCACTATCTATAATCGAACAGGTCAAATTTCCCCAAAATGATATTGATGATCTGACAAGTGAGAAATTCATTTCCTTTTCCAAAGCTCTCAGTTTATTTATTGCTACTCCATAATAGGAGACATTTCCAGATGGACGTCGCTGTACAAATACATCTGGTGACGATGGTAGTAAACTTGCAACCAGTGGGTACTTATACAGATTTTGAGTTTTGTCAGGAAACCAAATAGTTTTGGAAGATACGAATTCTTTGGATATTATTCCCGAGAAAGGATTGTAATGAATGATCTTTTCTCTGAGATTTTTGGAACCGATTTTTAAACCCATTGAATTGATGGTTACAATAGTAACATCCAAAAACTGTTTAGCCCAGATGATTTTGAAAAACTCTCCGTAACTTGTTAGTTCCTTGGAAAGAAGAACCAAGCATTTAGGTCGACGTTTCGCTTCGGATAGTTGATTTAGAAAATCAAATTGGAAATCAATTTCAGGATTCGTGATAATGAATAGCGAAATCCTAGGATTGTAAATCATAAAATCCAATTTTGTTAGCTTTTTCTTAGCAGTTTTTTCAAAATTTATCCTTCGAACTGGAATGTTGTTTGTTAGCTTCGAAATTAGTTCGTTAATTGTTGGATCAGATGTGATTTCTGTATTGTCAATTAAAAAGATTACCTGATGAATGTTCAGATCGGAATTAACATTTCTGACGAAACTGTCTATCCATTTCGTATTTCCGCTTCCTATTTCTATAATGTTTAGGATTATTAATCCTAAACTGATGAACAATTTTGTTAACATTTTTTTATATTAGTTGATCATCTAGTTACGATGAAATTATTCCAATGGTTAGGTTTCACAAACTGAATTATCTAATAACAAATCTACATTTTACAATTTCTAATAAGGAAAGACATTTTTTTAAACTTAATATCTGAACATTGACACTAGCCAATGGAAATACGCAATATGTTTTTCGAACGTTGGAGATAGTCAATTTCGAAAAGTCTTTTTTAAAAAGTAAAGAATATTCAGAATTGGTTTATCTTTAAATTATAATTTATAAAGTCAACTTCAACTTTCTAAAGTAGAGTGAGTAAAATTTCAAAAGTTTATGAGTTTTATAGACATCGAGTTGAGGATATGTTTGTTCGTAGTTCGAAAATCGTTTACAAATTGCATGTTTCTCAGAAAATTATAAACTGTCTGTTTTGAAAAAATAAAATAATAATTGAGAAAATTTATACTTAAAATTTTTGCAAAGTAAAACTCGAGGTAAAACTCAATTTGGTTCTATATATTAAATAATAGTAATTTTAAATTATTGATTTGCCTTGACATTTACAGCTATACACGATTTTCAAACTTTAATTTATAGAAACTAAAAAAAAAGATATTTCACTCTTTTAATTTTTTATTAAAACCCACTTTTTTCATTAAATACGTGAGAACAATTTTACAATTCCACTTTATTCTTTATTGTCAATTAAAAAATATATCTGATTAATGTTTAGATCGGATTTAACAGTTCTTGAGTTCGAAGATGTCCAAATCAGAGGAAGCAAAATTATCACTGTTCCCATTTGTTCTAAATCTCATTACCTTATATTTTACTGTTTATTTTTTAACAATGTCGTCCACATGGTAGGAAGCCCTCAATTTTGGCGCTATTCCGTTCTTTTAATATGTACTTCTTTGAATTTATTGTTGCCATATATTAACTCTTTGTTACTAATGTTAAAATTTTTGAATTGTAGTACTCTTAAAGAAATCCGAGTACTTGTGTTACTTCAATTGGTAATGGTAACCTCAATAGTACTTTAATTTTTCTTCAAGATCCAATTTACAATTAACTCGACTATGAAAGCAAGAGCAGAACAGATGTATCCGATCGTAGGCATTAGCAGTATTTGCCGTAACATTACGTTAGACATTAACGATTTGCGAATGCAATATTTTTCATTCTGAAAAAAATGATCTTTGCTCGTTCTGTATGATTCCATCCACTTAACCGGTATGCCGGAATCAATTAATCTCTGAGTCAATTCATCAAAGCGTTTCGCGTAAGGTGCACCTGATCCAAGAAACATGCCTGTTGGAGTCGATAAAAATTCATCTAAAATGTATTTAGTAACTGGTTCTCCGCATTCATCTCTTTCGTTTAGTAATAATGGTTCCGCTACGGCCATAGCAACAATGCATGCTACATTTTTATATTTTAATAATTTTTTCACACATTCCTCATCTGATGCCTCGTCACTAGATTTTTGTAGAATTTTTTGCAAAATTTCATTGTCAATTTCTTTATGCATGAAACATGTATAAGGATTACCCATAATTTTTAAGTCTGAGTTAAGAACCTCTTCTAAATTCTCATACTTAAAAGCGGATTCTATTTTCAATTGAACGTCCGTTATCATTGTGAAAATTTCTGTGGAAAAAAAGAAGCAACTTATTAAAAAAATAGCAAAGATTAATCTTTCTGCTGTTCTCGTTGGCTCTTTTGGAACAGTGGTTCCAAAGACTATTCTGAAAAGATAATCGATTTTCCATTTTTCCTCATGAAAGCTTAAGATTCTTGTAATAATCCAAATGAAAAAAGGCAAAATTATTACTGCAAATGCTTTTGTTGTGTGATAAAGAATTTCCACAGAATCCACATTTTTCTTGACAACTGGGACAATCATGCCAAATTGTAGTGTTT
This sequence comes from Leptopilina boulardi, assembly GCF_019393585.1. Classification (NCBI taxonomy): domain Eukaryota; kingdom Metazoa; phylum Arthropoda; class Insecta; order Hymenoptera; family Figitidae; genus Leptopilina; species Leptopilina boulardi. Next base: position 667,763 of record NW_026137969.1, read on the forward strand.
TTAAACCTCTACTAAATTGATGAGTACTTTTATTGCAATATCCAATTGCTCCTTCCGCTGCTAGTATCTGAATTTTGTTAGTAAGAAGAGCTAGAGCAAATCCTGATGCTTTTGACATTGAACAATTAATATTATGAGTGTTTTCGACTGATGATTTCACGATGGTAAAGTTCATTTCTGTTCCCAAAGTTATCAGTTTATCAATTGCTAAACCATAATGAGATACATTTTCAGACGGACTTCTACGTTCAAATATATACGGAGGATATTCTAATAAGCTTACGACCAATGGATAGCCGTATAGATTTTGAGTTTTGTCAGGAAACCAAATAGTTTTAGAAGATGCGAATTCTTTGGATATTATTCCCGAGAAAGGATTGTAATGAATGACCTTTTCTCTGAGATTTTTGGAAACGATTTTTGAACCCATTGAATTGATGGTTACAATAGTAACGTCCAGGAACTGTTTATCCCAGAGGATTTTGAAAAATTCTCTGTAACTTGTTAGTTCCTTGGAAAGAAGAATCAAGCACTTTGGTCGACGATTTGCTTCTGAGAGTTGATTTAGAAAATCAAATTGGAAATCAATTTCAGGATTCGTGACAATGAATAGCGATATTTTAGGATTGTAATTAATAAAATCCCATTTTGCCGGCTTGTTTTTATCAGATTTTTGTAAAATGATTTCTCTAACTGGAATGCTGTTCGTTAGTTTTGTAATTAGTTTGTGAAATCTTGAATCGGTTGTAATTATTTTATCGTTAATTAAAAAAATTACCTGACTAATGTGTTGATCGGTTTTGACGTTCCTGACTAAACCATCGATCCATTTAGTATTTTCTCCTCCTGCATTTATAATGTTGAGGATTATTAATCCTACACTAATGAGCAACTTCATTAAAATTTGCATTTTAGTTAAAGTTATAATTATAAGGATGCAATAATATTAAGTTAACAGATTTTATTTTTCAACGAGTACTTCTTTCTGCAACTAATTTCACTTTTTACTGATTTTAGAGAAAGGAAATTTTTTTTTATAATTCTAAAAACGCTTTTCTTAAAATTTGTTACTAAACGATTTCGAATATTTTTATTTCCTTTTGAAAAAATTATGAATCTTTAACACTGTTTTTTTTTTTAAATTTATTACTCAAAAAGGAACATTTAGCTGTTTTCTGAAGTTGAGTATGATAGAATGCCTTGTATACATTGAGAAAGTTTCAAGAATTGTTCGTGTGGATTGAAAATTTGTTGAAAATCGAGTTCAAGTTGCGCATTTGATAAAAAATTATAACTCTCCGTTTGGTGAAAAGGAAAAAAAAATTTTCGAAGGTGCAAAAAAAATTTGCAAAAGCAATAATCAATTTGTACCTAGATATTAAATAATAGTAATTTTCAAATATTGATCAGCCTTGACATTTACTAGCATTCACGATTTTTGAAACCTTGGTTTACAATAAAATATAACTTTGAAAAAATCAAATGTTTTTGAATATAAAATTAATAATTTTCTTATAAGCCCGTACATTGTGAATAAATAATTAAATAAATAAATAAATTTGAAAAAAATGAAAATTTCTGAAAAAATTGTTTAAAATTTGAAATATTATGATAAAAAGGAATTTTGTTTTATCACCAGAATTGACCGTTGGTAATGGGACAATGAAATTTACATTACCAACAGATAATTAATCCATTGTTCCATGATAAGTTAGAAAACTATAAATTACCGACATAAGATAACATATAATATTTACTTGAATGAAACGTTTTTATTATCATAAAAAGTGATATTTAATTATTTTTCTTTTTTTTGGATAAAAAATATAGTTTTTCTTTTTGTATTTTTTTCGTATCCCTGTGCTTATGTAATTTTCTTACTGAGATGTACGCGATAGAAAATTGCAGTGTGTTCTTTTGTCAAGAGATGGAGACTGCTGTTCGATTAAAACTGTAATTTTTCTTTTTAATAATATTTTACAAATTGTTTTTAGAAATAAAATAAAATTAAAAATTTTCAAATTCTATTTAAATTATATAATCAATCGTTGAATTGAAATTTGATTTATATGCAAAAATCTATTTTTTCTAACAGTAAAGCGTTATTTACTTTTATATAATGGTAACGTAATATTTTTGTTCCGTAACGTTTTTTTTGGTAACAGTAACGCGTTACCTTTTTTAAATTTTTAATCCCAAGAAGCACGTAATATATCCTCAATATCAAGGTAATATTACACGTGAGATTCGTAATATAACGCTGTAATATTACAGTAATCTTACAGTGATCTTAAAATGTCCGCCTCAAGGTAATATTAACGGTAATATTACAGTAATATTACAGACTGATTTGAGTTATTCATAAAGCATAAAAAACGTAAATATATTATAAGTCAATTTGGCTTGTTGATAAAACTCTGGACTCGTGTGCTTTGAGTTCGGGGTTCGATTCCCTGGATGGGTAGATTTTTTTCGTAAAGAAATGTTCCCATAATATTACTGTAATATTTTCTTGTAATATTACCTTAATATTACGGTATAATATTACTGTAATATTACCTTAATATTAGCGCGTAATATTACAGTAACATTACCGGTAATATTACCTTGAGGCGGACATTTTAAAATCACAGTAAGATTACTGTAATATTACAACGTTATATTACGAATCTTACATGTAATATTACCTTGACATTGAGGTTATATTTCGTGCTTCTTGGGATGTTTTCTTTTACTTAGGTTTTAGTTTTATAAAATTATTAAAGTAAAATTATTTTCTAATTTTTACTAAAGTTTAGTAAAAATAACTACTAAAAATGAGTATAGAGGCCCTAACATAACCTCAAAGCTGAAAATTGGTTTTTCAGTGCAAATCTGAAAAGTGTATAACTAGATCTTTTAAGATAGTTTTTGAATTTTTTTTTTGGTATTGTTTGCGTTAAAAATCATTTTTCAGTTTTTGAGGTTATGTTAGGGCCTCCTTTAAAAGTTGTTTGAAATTAATTTTTATTCTTTTGTTTGCGTTAAAAATTAATTTTCAATTTTTGAGGTTATGTTAGGGCTTCAATTCTAAAAAGCACTAAAAAGACATCAATTTTAAAACGTTATTTTTATTTAAAAAAAAAATGTCAATTTCATCGCGGTATTCTCCAAAGAGTTAAGGTCCACTCAAAAAAGAAGACTTCATCTTCTGTACATTCTGCATTCATCATCAATGATGATCACTTCCGAAAAATCGATTAACTATACACAAAACGAAAAGCTGAGACTTAACGCACATGTAGGTCGCAATTATAACCTTCCATTGTGTGTGTACTATGAAAAATGTTGATGACAAATTTTCCAAAATTGGAAACGATCATTCTAAACCCTAAAATCCTTTATTATACCATTTATATACATAGGAAAAAAAAGTGCAAAATTTCAACATCCAAATAATTCGAATGGACATTTTCGATTAAGTCTTTGGAAACTGAAAAATGGATTGGTTTCAGCTAAGGACAGAGCGTAAAATTGATCTCGTTATTGAAGTTTTGGACACTCGTTTGCTGTCCAATATATAGAGTTAAGATTCTGAATTTTTCTAGAGTATATATATAACATTGGAACTCCTCGTCTTTTTCTTTTGAAATACCATTTCAAGCATTTAGTCACTCTTTTACTGGAAATGATAAATTGTGTGATATTCGCGAAGTGGGTGAATAAAAGCTGAGACATTGTCATGAATGTTGAAGCGATTAGTACTGGGTTTAAGGTTAGTTACGCATTTTATATAGCCCTTTTTGAGGGAATTCGTTCTTGTTACAAAAGCAAAGACCGCCATCGTCTTTACCTTTATAACCCTTTTTCAAAAAAATCATCCGTAACAAGATAAAGATGTTTCATTCTCTAAATATATATATACATAAAATTAACTCTCGTGCAGATGTCATGAAGTGTGAAAAAAAAGTTATAACACTTTTAACAAATATACTAGACTATATATATTATAATCTGAAAATGTATAGCACAAAACAAGATGAAAAGATTAAAATTTTAATAATTCGGGACGCATAAATAATAACCACCACGGATATAAGAGGGGATTTTTATGGCGCATCGAATTTCAAATTACTGAATTTCTATTTTACAGAATGTTATAAAGTGAACTTTAGATTGAACCGAATCCGGTATCTTTTGAAAATTAGGATTTCCCTAGAATTACCTTGGGATATTCGGTATACCTTTTGAAAATTAGAATTTCCCTAGAATTACCTTAGGATATCCGATATCTTTTGGAAATTAAAAAAATTATCCCTGGAATATCTGGGAATATTGCTGGAACATCCTATGGAAATCCTAAATTCCCTGAAATATATATAGAAAGAATCTCCCTCGAAATTCCGTTGTGGAATTCGAGTTTAATATCTGGCAATAGTGATAATAATCTAGTAGAAATTATTATTGATTTCGATAAATTAATATTAATATTAATTAATATTCTTAATCTCTAGGGATCACAATATAATAATAATCCGATCATAATTTCCCTCAGAATATTTATGAATTTCCAGAGGAATCGCAATTTCAATTAAAATTCTTTCGGAATTGAAATTCCATCGTGAATCCAAGGGAAATTATTATCAATATCTTTGGGGATTCCTCGCCGGGTAATTTCCCTTGAATTCCGAATTGAATATTTTGGAATTAATTTAATTTAAGAAACTTATTCAATTTAATTTATTTAGTTAATTCATTTAATTAAAGTAATTTCATTAATTTAATTAATTGTGATTATTTAATTAATTCCGAATGAAATATTTTTGGATTATAATTTCATTAAATTCGTTAAATTATATTATATTAATTAATATTTATCTTATGGAATTGAAATTCCACCGTGAATCCATTGGGAAATTATTATCACAATATGTGACAAATAAATTCCAGTGAATTTATCTAATTAGACTGTAAATATTTTCCATAATGAAATTATTGACATTCCATTGAATTCCCGATGTAATTCTAATTCCAACAGAATTTCCATAGGAATAACGATTATTTCTTCGAAAATCCATCGAAATTTCGGAGGAAATTCTCAGAGATTTCGATAATAATTTCCCTTGGATTCAAAATGGGATTTTGATTCCTATAATGAAAATTATATTCAGTAATTAATAAATTCAATTAAATGAATTCATTCAAATTATTATTTCAAATTGCAATTGTGTTATACAATTCAAATTACAGAATTTCTGTAACCGTAATTATTACAACACTATATTTTGTAACAAAAATTATTGTTCATTAATTATCATTGTGCCTTATGTTGCGGTTTCAGAAGTCAACGATTTTACAAAAACATATTATTTTCCAAACTGAATACAATAATTACTCAAAAAATACTGTCTGAATGGTTTTACAAGTAATATGACATCTCATCCCTTGTAGCAGATGACGTTCGTGGTTATAGGAATGAGCGTGCGCCTAAAATCGGTATAGCGTGCTGACAATATATAATATTCAAGTGCTAATGGATTTTTTCCACAAAATATAATTTCATAACAATTTATATTATATAATGCCTGATAATGAGATAATTGCCTATTTTTGTTAAGGTGTATAATTTACTCACCAAAAGTGGTTAAAATTTTCAACAATGAAACAATTTAAAATATAACATTCTTTGAGGAATTGTTGTATACAAATATAATTTGTATATCTAACGATCATTTGGAATGAACAAAATAATATAAAAATAGAAGAAGGAAATCCTTTTATTTACTTTTAAAGATAATCTAAAAATTATGACCTAGAAACAATTGATTTTGAACCACGTTTTTTGGACTTGGTTTCTTATTATAAATTCATCAATATAACAAAAAGGTAAAAATTTTCCATTTCCAAAATTCATTACTATCATTGATCAAGTTTCTCCTCTTTTTGGCATCGTTTTGAATATTTTCCATTTTTCTTTTCAATGTCATATCCGCTATTATATTATATATACGTAACCCGCATATAACAATATAAGAAAAGAAAGAAAAATATACATAAGAGAAAAGTCTTACATATAGAAAAATGGAAATTTGCGTGAAAACGAATGTTACTATTTTGCAAATCTTTCTAAAACCATTATGTATATGGAACGGGTTTTGAGAGCGCGTAAAAGGGAGGATTTATAAACACTATGGGAGGGCAAAATTCACGTCAGAACATTTATCTAGCCTGGAGTGGCATATTTCAACAGACTTTCACCCGCACACACATACATTGGAGTCACTCGCACAGTTTCGTCAATCAATAGGGATTCTCCTTTTCTTTCACAAAAGAAAGAATTCCCGTGGTTATTCTTATTGAAGACACGACCCGGTGTGTTCACGCGAATGTCTTGGTCCTCATCTCTCTCTCGACTTCTCTCTTTCTTTCTTTGCATGATTTATCATATGTCAGCAAATATATATCTATGGATTTCGCATCAATGATTAAATATGTTTTTTTTGTTCCCTATGGATTTAACTGTGTATTAGAGATTTTATTATGAATATAGTGAAATAGTTATAAATTATTAATTATTTTAATGTTAATAATAGGAATACATTTAACTTGGAAAGATTCTCCGCAAGGATTTCATGAAGATTTCGCTAATTTCCCTCGGATAAAAATTTGACGAAATTTCTATGCCGGCGGAATTCAAATTGGAATTACAATTTTTCAGGAAATCCAGGAAATCTAATGAAATTCCAGAGGAAATTAATATGAAATTTTTATGGTAGCTTTATGGTGAATATTTACAAATATTTACCTACGTAGATTTGGTGGAGATTACGGTAATAATTTTCGTTTGATTCCCAATGGAATTTATTCTTTAAATTCATCCAATCAAATTCAATAATTACCAAATTAGTCCAATTAATTGCAGATCAAATTTTCCTCGCAACACATATATCAACTATAATTCATATATACATTAAATTACTTCCTGGAATTAGAATCATTGCGGATAAAAAATATATATGACGCAAAAACATTTCCAGAAAAATAGCGAGAGAAATGTAAAAATGTCTTTTTTGTTGAATGAGGGAAATATCGAGAAATTTCAAGTAACCCCCATAACAAATCGATGCGTAACCCGATATGAGGAAGCGTGTAGCGTTACCGCGTGGTCGGATCACAATGGAATAGAAAAACCAAAGTGCAGAAACCAATTTGAATCGAACCGGTACTTCGTTGGGTGCCGTGTACACATATATATGTTATATAGTTCTGTCTTTTTTCCACTCTCTCTCTCTCTCTCTTTTTCTCTCATTCATTTTTTTGTCTGTTTCCCAGAGTGAAATCTCCAAAAAATTTCACTGATGAAAAAAAGTATAACGAGCGCAGTGCGCTGCTGACGTTGATTTCGTTTGACAGCTTCCGTGTGTAGTTTCTTTTAACAATTCGTTTTTTTTCTTTTTTATAAGAAAATTCCGCCCAAGAATCCATTATTTTGAGGCAAAAAAAACATTTGATTTTAAAAAGAAATCTACCTTGTGGGATTTCATGAATATGAGATTTTAATATACACCATTAAATTGTCGCGTAGGGATATCGTATCCAAATTTTTTTTTCCTTACATCGTTTCTTGTTGCAGTTGCAATTATTTTTTTTTAAAATTAAATTTTTAACGTTTTGTGTTGAAAAAAACTTGGAATCCATATATTTGGGTATATATGTATATGGAGAAACAAAAATCGGTTTAGAAATCTGTTGGCTAGAGAGATAGTTATCACGTTTCTTGGTTACTTTTTTTCGGCATTTTTCGTTATGTATATTTGAGAAAGTGGACAATAATGCGTGTCTCTGTTTGTTACAAACAGCTCCATTTCTCGTGAGAGATTAAAGGATTAAGGTGTAAAGAATATACGCCTCGATGGATGACAATAATGGAAGAACAATAGGAAGCCGGTAGCTGGGATTTTGGGACAATTCAAAGAATACCATGTTTTGCCAAACAACACATTTTTTTTGGGGGGGGAGAGAGAAAAAAAGGTTTATGAACCCGCAAAGTGCGTGAGTGTGTCCTCTCATCAGGAATTGAGAATCTTTTCTCAGGCAGCAAGTTGACCCCATATATATATATATATATATATATATATATATATATATATATATATATATGTAGTATGTATTAGTGGCGCTAGATGCAAGAGAAGGAAATATGACACGCTCCAGAATTAGATCAGTATTATATTAGGAGAGGGAGAGAGCTGTCCAAGTAAATAGGGATTGCACCACACTAATGCTTCTTACTGTCAACGGAATAATATTCGACAATATACACATGCAATTATTGCTGTTCTTTTTTTCCCCCGAACTTATACTGAGATGTGATCTCGTGAGATTTACCGCCTCTGAATGTACACGGTAGCATCACTGTATTTTTTGTTTGGCGCCTTATTATTCTTTTTCCTTCTGCCGAATACTGAACAAGTGTCAAATAAGTTATGCATTGAGGAAAATACTTTATTTCATTTATTTTACTATAGTAGAATTACAGTAACTGTTACAAAACACTTCTGCGCATGTGTAAGTATAATATAACGTTACTGCGCATGTGTAAATATCATAGAATTCTGCTGCGCATGTGTAAGTATGCCTAAAAACTATTGCGCATGTGTTACTATCATAGAACACTACTGCGCATGTGTAAATATCATAGAATACTACTGCGCATGAGTAACTGTCATAGAACACTACTGCGCATGTGTAACTATCATAGAACACTACTGCGTAATAACATTAAATTAATTAACAATTAATTTTAATTACACATACTAGAATTAAATAAACGTAATTCTTTCGTTAATAATTTTCCAAACAATTTATTTGTTAATTAACATTTCTTTGAACAATTTAATTTATTTAAAAATTAGTTACTGTATGTAAATTATTGTAAAGAAACTAACTTCTTATGATTAAAAATGTCCAAACAATGCATTTGTTAATTAAGATTTATTTAAACAATTATTTGACACGTACTGGAAATCCAATTTTAAAAAACTATAAAATTATTTAATATTTATTTATATAAATAATTTCAAAGGAACGAACTTTTTACGTTGACAAATGTAGAAACAATTTATTTGTTAATTAAAATTTGTTTAAACAATAATTAGATGGTTACTAGTAAATTACTTTTGTAAATTTTAAAAATTAGTTTTTTTATAAAAATAATTCATAAAGAACGAATTGTTTAAATTACCAAGTGTCAAAATACTGCATTAGTTAATTAAGATTTGTTTAAACAATTAATATATTGATTTAGGAAAATCATTTTTGCAAAAATTAAAATATTTGCTATCGTATACTCTTTGGTATTATCTGGATATGACAAATTTTATAATTTTGTAATATTAGTTTAATAATAACTATTAAATAATTGTTTAAACAAAATTAAATTAACAAATTCACTATTTTAACATTTGTTAAAAGAAAAGGTTCGTTTCTTCAATATTATATTATTTACATGTAATATTTAATTTTTTAATTTTGTAATAGTCAGTTACTACTACCCATCTTAATTATTGTTTAAACAAACTTTAATTAACAAATAAATTTTTCATGCACTAATTAGAGGAAAATATTTGTTTCTTCAATACAATTTACATACAATAATTAATTTTTAATATTTTAAAAAATAGTTTACCAGTATTTGTCTAATAATTGTTTAAACAAATGTTAATTAACAATTACACTGTTCTGACATTTACTAATGTAAAAAATACTTTTCTTTAGAAGAATTTCCTTATAATAAATTTTTAATTTTTAAAAATTAGTTTATTAGTAGCTGTCTTTTAATTGTTTAAACAAATTTTAATTAACAAATGCACAGGTTGAAGAGTTATTAACGCAACAAGTTTTTTTAAAATATGATTTACATAAAATAAGTAATTGTGAAATTTTGTTAAAATAGTTTACCAGTATCTATCAAATAATTGTTTAAACAAATGTTAATTAACAAATACACTGCTCTCACAGTTATTAGTGTAAAAATTTCGTTTCTTTAAAATTATTTTTACATAATTAAATTTTTAATTTTTTAAAATTGGTTTTACAGTATCTTTTTTCAAATGTTTAAACAAATCTTAATTAACAAATGCACAGTTCGGACAGTTATTAACATAATAATTTCGTTCCTTCAAAATTATTTGTATAAAAAAAGTAATTTTTTTAAAATGGTTTATCACTATGTATCCAATAATTGTTTAAATAAATGTTAATTAACAAATGCACCGTTCTAACAGTTATTAGTGTAAAAATTTCTATTCTTCATTATTATTTTCATGCAATAATTATTTTTTTAATTTTTAATTTTAAAATTGGTTTACCTGAATCTTTTTTTAAATTGTTTAAACAAATCTTAATTAACAAATTTACAGTTTAGACAGTTATTAACTTAACAATTTCGTTTCTTAAAAATTATTTGTATAAAATAAATAATTTTGTAATTTTCCAAAACTGATTTGCCATCAGTATCTATCTAATAATTGTTTAAACGAATGTTAATTAACAAATGCACTGTTCTAACTTGTATCTTTTTTTTGATTGTTTAAACAAATCTTAATTAACAAATGCACAATTTGGACAGTTATTAACGTAAAAATTTCGTTTCTTTAGAATTATTTGTATAAAATTAGTAATTTTGTAAAAATGTTTACCAGTACTTATCTTTTAATTGTTTAAACAAATGTTAACTAACAAATTCACTGTTCTAACTTTTATAGTGTAAAAAGTTCGTTTTTTCTGTTTTATTTTTATATAATTAAAATTTTTAATTTTTAAAAATTTATTTTGCCATTTTTTAATTGTTTAAACAAATTTTAATTAACAAATGCGCAGTTTGGACAGTTTTTAACATAACAATTTCGTTTCTTCAGAATTATTTGTATTAAATGGTAAATTTTTAAATTTTAGTACATAAATTAACCTTCTTTAACCAATTGTGAGAAAAATTTCCATAAAATATTTTTTTAATGTTTTAGAAAATACAAATAATTATGATACTTAAAATAAATTATTTAGATTATCTTAACATTTCAAATTATTATAATTTATTATTTATTAATAAAGAAAATGATTTCATTTTTCCTATACTGTCTAAAAATGTTAAAATTAATAGAAACTTTTTTTATTGTTATTATTTTAAATTATTAAAAATTAACTAGATTTCATAAAATTTTAACACCTTTGAGACAAAAAAAAATATTTTTTTTTCTAAAATAAAAGTGTTGAGGACTAAAGCATGCCTGTGGTAAAATATCGACGTCGGCTGACACTGAAAAAAAAGTAAAAAAAAAAAAAACAAAAAAATGACTGTATTGTTTCCGCAAAACACGCGTGTCGACAATCCGGAAATACCCTTCAACCGTTTTTATTTACGAAGTTCAGTTTTTTTTCATATTTTTAACTATTTTTTTTTCATCCCTTCTCCCCCCCTTTCTTCTCCATTCATATATATACTTATGGTTGACTTTTTTTTAAGAATAAAAAAAAGTAGGCTTTTCGACTAAGATTGAGAGTTATTATTCTTTTTTTTTTTTTTTTTTCATAAACGAAAACATTAAATGTCATAGAAATACTTGAACTTTGGGGATATATGTTCTAAAAATGTTAAGTTTATTTAAAAGGAAGATCATTAGACTATTTTATTTGATAATTAGGATTAGTGTACAAAGTTGTAGGAAACAATTATTATTATTATTATTATTATTATTATTATTATTATTATTATTATTATTATTGTTTAACTGGTATTTTAACAAAAAAGGATAATAATTTAGATATTTAAAAATTTTATTCAATTTTAAATATAATTAAATACCTAAATTTTAAAAAAAAGTTTAAATAAATTTTTTAATATTTCTAAATTTTCAAAAAAATGTTAAAATAAACTTTAAATATTTGTAAATTTAAATAAAAAATTTCTTCAATCATTAAATATCTATAAATTTTTCTAAAAAAAATATAAATTTTAAATATTGTTAAATTTAAATATATATATATAGACAGAATAAAATATTTTTCATTAAAAAATAGTAATAAAAAAATTTTTCGAAATTTGTTTCGACCTCCCAAGTACATATATAAACACAATTTGTACTTTTCCTCAGGGTTGGTCAGACAATTTTGTTATTTGTCGACATTTCGAAGAAGAAAGGTTATATATCCCACATGATTTTTCCTTATACTCTCTGTTTATACCCTTATGGCATTATTGACTATACCGGACATCCGCTACGATGTACCAAATATTACAAGTTTCAAGTCTACTGGAATTAAATTATGTCTCAAGTTACATTCACTTTATTTACATAGTATCACAAGGACCACACTTTGGTTCTTTTGTTATATGATACTTTATAAAACTAGAAACACATAATAAAAATACAAAAATTTATTTTAAATTACGAAAAAATTTAAAAAAAATAAATAATAATATACAAAAATAAGAATAAACAATATTTTGATTTGTGTTAAAAATTTTGAAATTAATTTAACACAAAGAGTGGAAGTAAAAAGAAACTCTCAATACAAGAGGAAAGTACTTACTGTTTTTTTTTGTACTTTTCATACGAAAAGGAAATATTCTTGTTCTAAGAGGAAAAAAATATTTTATACTTAAACTCAGTATATGTGACGTTCCATGAGGAAAGGGACCTTAGCTGCAAAAAAATGAAAATTGAGTTTTTGATATCAGTCGATAGATCTTGAGTTGCTCTTTCAGATACAAAAGTTAAAAATTGTACTTTTCTATTTAGTTTTTTTGTTATAAAGCATTAATCATGACCATGTTAATCGCGTTCCAGCACGGACTACAGAAACCATCCCCACCACTTCTACACTAGTATACTTGTCGTAAGCGTGAGCTGTAGGAACGATGTAGTAGTAAGGTGGTGGGGCTGATTTTCGATGGAGGGTCTCAACCAATCAGGGACGCTCTACTTTAAATACCTTTTCTGGAAAATGCGTCTATTGCAGCTAAGGTCCCTTTCCTCATGGAACGTCACATATATTATTCTTAAAATAAGAATATATATTTAAATTCAGTATATATTATTCTCAAAATAAGAATATATACTGAATTTAAAGATTAAATATTCTTAAATAGGCATCAAGAATATATTCTTAATTATTACAGTTTACGGTTTTTTCTGAGTAGAAACTTTAAATAGCTTCTAAAAAAAATCCTCTAGAAATAAGAATATTTGTCTTTAATAAAAAAATTATGATATATACAAATAAAAGAAAGCGATATTTTGACTTAGATTAAAAGTTTTAAATTAATTTAAAAAAGAATAGTAGAAATAAAAACGAACTCTCAATACAAGAGGAAATTACTCAATGTTTTTTTCTTGTATTTTTCATATATGAAAAGAAAATATTCTTGTTCCAAGAGGAAAAGGTAAAAAGATTATAAATAGGACTGTACCACGCAATAAAAAAATTATTCTCATTTTAAGAGGAAATTTTTAGTGATTAAATCGCTTCTAACAGTATATTCTTGAAATAAGAATATTTTCCTTTAAATTAGACTATTTTTTAATTAATAAAATAAAGATTTTACGCCATTTTTTTATTTGTAAATATAGAAGGATAATGGGAAACTGCCACGAGTAACCATTGGCGTATTAATGGCCCAATGATGGGAGCCAATGAAAAAACCATTGGCACCCAATAATGGACCATTATTGGTAAAGTCATGGGCTGTCCACGCCGATGCCAATGATTGGCAACCATCATTGGCAAATTATTGGCAACCAATAATTAGCCAATATTAAAAATTTTAATAATAATTTAAAAAATCAATAATTTAAAAAAAAATTTATATTTTTATTATTTTTTAATAGTTATTATTAATATTATTTTATTTTTAATAATTAAATTAAAATAAAAAAATGGTCATCAAAGTATTAGTGAAACTATTTCTTCCAAAAAAGAGTTTGTCTCAAATCCAATTAATAGGAGAGACATCGGGCAGAAAAAAATTTCGACGAGAAAAAAATTTTAGATCACTGCTTATATACCAATCAAGTGGCATCTCAACTGCGAGAAACAGTGATGTTCGCCCTCCCTTTGCGGCGTTGAGTGAACTAAAGTCCAGAGCTGAGCCATCAGCGCAGCGCGGGAACATTTAAAAAATTTGATTTTATTAGATATTTTATTTTATAATAATTAACGAATTATTAAGTATGACATTATGTTATTAATAATTATTAATGACATTAATTATTTATTAAGTTAATTATTTGTCATATTTAAAATAAAATAAAATATCTAATAAAATCAAATTTTTCAAATGTTCCCGCGCTGCGCTGATGGCTCAGCTCTGGACTTTAGTTCACTCAACGCCGCAAAGGGAGGGCGAACATCACTGTTTCTCGCAGTTGAGATGCCACTTGATTGGTATATAAGCAGTGATCTAAAATTTTTTTCTCGTCGAAATTTTTTTCTGCCCGATGTCTCTCCTATTAATTGGATTTGAGACAAACTCTTTTTTTGAAGAAATAGTTTCATTAATACTTTGATGACCATTTTTTTATTTTAATTTAATTATTAAAAATAAAATAATAATAATAATAACTATTAAAAAATAATAAAAATATAAATTTTTTTTTAAATTATTGATTTTTTAAATTATTATTAAAATTTTTAATATTGGCTAATTATTGGTTGCCAATAATTTGCCAATGATGGTTGCCAATCATTGGCATCGGCGTGGACAGCCCATGACTTTACCAATAATGGTCCATTATTGGGTGCCATTATTGGAATTATATTGGCATCCCTGGCTCCCATTATTGGGCCATTAATACGCCAATGGTATTTTTCCCATTGGGATATGTTTAATTATGTTCCTTTTAGATTATAAGAGTTTTTTTTGCGTGAACGGAACAATATTAACCTACTTTATCACCTCAATGCAAAAATATTTAATAGGAAACTAAATTTTTATTTTCTATTTTCAAATTATGTTCTAGAATTAGTTTAACGTTTTCCTCTTCGATTAAGAATATTCATTATTTTTAAGACAGAAAATTAAAACAGAAGCTACTTTCTATGATTAAAGAAGATAAATGAAATTAAAGAAATTTCATTTTGAGATAAAACTTCTTCTTTTTCTTCTAATAGACTCTTAAATCATATACTGTTAAAATAAGATTATATTCTATTTTTAAGAGGATAAGCGAAAAGATTGTTTTCCTCTACGGTTTAAAGATTCGAAGACAACAGAAACTAGTTTTTACATTACTTAATATTTGCAAGTCAACTATAATTGAGAAAAAAGAAGAAAAAAATATACGTTTTTGAGAGATTTCTTTTTGACATAATTTTTTTTTTAGATTAAAATATTCTACACTTTTAAGAGAAATATTATTGTTTTGAGATAAAAAAATTATTGTTTCGGACAGAAAATAATAATCTCATATTGAGAGGAAATTTTTATAAGCCCTAAGAATAACTAAGAATATAATTTAAAAGTTAGCATTATTTTTTTAGGTATTCCCTTTTTGATGAAAAGATTGTAAAATTATTATTTTAACATTTTCCTCTTCTATTAAGAGTTTTAATTTGAAATTAAAAAAAAAAAATTTAAAGGAATAAAAATTTGTAGATCATGCTTATAATGGGCACATTTTTTCACAATAATAATATTACACAAGATTTAATATATTTAAAGTTTCAAGTTTAGTATTTGTAAAAAGTGGGAAAAATACAAAACAAAAACTCAATTCTAGAGGAAATATTCCTTATTAAATATTTTGTTACAAAAAAGAATAGATTCATTATTATATTGAATATTTTTGTTTTATAAGATAGGATATAATAGGATTAGAAGGGATAAGATATAGGATAAAAAAGGACAATCAAAAGAGGAAATTTCTTCTCAATATGAGATTATGTTTCTTAGAATGCGAAATTTCACAAATTGAAAAGTAATTTTAGTCGTATTGATTTCTTATTTTATTTATTATTATTATTTATTATTATTATTATTATTTTTAGAAGACATTCTTATATTGCCATTTTACCCCTTAGAAGCGGGGTAATAATGATGGTTTCCACTTTTATTTGAAATATAAATTATAAACGCACATAAAATCTATTTTAACCAATTTGTAAAAGTGAATTCAAAGGCTTTTGCGAAGAATAAAAATAAATTTTATAAAATCCTATATATGTATATAGTTGTAATCCTTGACCTATAACCCACTATATATATAAATACGTTTTAGAAAATTGGAAAAGGAGAGTTGAATTTGGACAATGCCAAAGAGAGAGAGAGAATATATTGATGGAGTCCTTCCTTGTACACATTATACACGCACTGACCGACGAGACTGGACGACATATAGTGTAATTCCATGACCGATTAGGTTCTCATAAGAGGGAGATGTAAATCGATTGAAAATCAGGACAGATGTGAGGAAATTTTTTTTTTTTTTTTTTTAGGGAGAGAAAAATTTCATTGTTAGATCAGGATTAAAAATATATTTTCTACACACGAATAGGAAAAAAGGACTTACATTGCAAATTTCATTTTAAGAGTTACAAAAGCCCTTATTTCCTGCGTAATTTTTACAATAGAAAAAAAAGATTCACTTTTGACAATTTAAATATTTTTTTATTTATGAAAAATTTCACAAGCGCACGAGATCGAATGCAGGATTTTTATTGCTTTGATCTCGATTAAGTATCTACAGTCGGTAATGTAGATTTCTACTTTATCATGGGGTCGATAAAATAGATCCCTAATAAAAATATTCACTCGGTCAAAAAAGTAGGGAATTTATTTTTAGTCGATGTGAGTGATAAGGTCAGAAATATATTTTACCGACTGTTGGCAAAGTAGAAATTTACCCTACCAATTATCGGTACTCTTCCTAGATTTATTTGCTATGTTACAGTCGGTAATATAAATTTCTACTTTACCAGGGGTTGATAAAGTATATCCCTGATATAAATAGTTACTCAATGAATAAAGTAGAGAATTTTTTATCAGACGATAAGGGTAATCAGGTCAGGTATTTAATTTACCGATAGTTTGCAAAGCAGAAATCTACGATACCGACTGTAGATACTTTTCCTTGATTTATTTTGCTATGTTACAGTTGGTATTATAGATTTCTACTTCATCAAGGGCCGATAAAATAGATCCCTAATATAGTCACTCGATCGATAAAGTTGGAAATTGTTTCTCAATCGATGAGAGTGATAAGATCAGAAATTTAATTTACCGGCTATTGGCAAAGCAGAAAATTACCTTACCGACTGTTGGTACTTATACAAGATCGGTTACTATATTATTTACCAAATACTTAACAATATTAACAAAATATTACATTAAAATTAAATTTTAATAAATCCATAATAAAGTTAATTTTTATTCAGATTGATAAAAATTTTTAAGGCGTTTATTTTCTTTTTATTGGAATAAACGTGAGTCTGTTTGCCAAAGGCATTTTATAATTACCATTGTTACTCTTTTTTTTAAATTTATGAAAGAAGGGTGCTGCCATCGATAAAATGAGTTTGCATTTCAATGAGGCAGGAAAAAGAGAAAAAAAATAAGGGTCGCATAATGGAAATTGTTACAATTGTCATTTTTATTTCACATGATAAGAAATTACGCGTTATAAGAATAAGGATGTACGGCGAAAAATAGAATTTAATTTTTTTTGCTTTTTCTATCCGATGTCTTAAATTGGGAAAAAATATTTTTTTTATTCATTGTAAAAAAATATTCTTATATTGAGAGAAAAATACAAGAGGAATTTTTTAAATTTCTTTTTGACAAAAATTTATTTTTTCCAAATAATTTTATTCAAAGTGATTATAGTTTAGGAAAAATTAAACTCATATTAAGAGGAAATTATTTCTTTTGTATGCACGGAAAAAAATATTCTTGAAAATAGAGGAAAATTCCTTTTGCAAAAATTCTCTTAAATCAAAAATATTGCTCTCTTAATCGGAGAATATTTTCCTCTTATTTTAAAAGGAATATTCTTAAATAGAAAATAATCCTCTTAAAACAAGAGGTATCGTTTTACGTGATATTCTAGAGGAAAATATGCATTAAATTAAAATGAATCCTCTTAAATTAAAAATATTTTTATTTTCGATGTGATATAATATGAAAAGAATTTCTTTTCATTTGAGAGGATATTTTCTCTTAATCGTAGAGGAAAGTTCTTTTTGCAATTGTTGAGCAAGAAATTTAAAAAAAAATTAAAATCTATTTTTAAGGAAGAATATTCTTATTTAGAGAGGACAACTTAAATTTGAGAATTTGACTATTGTACGCACGTGTTGACAGTAATTTAATTAAATAAATTAAAAGTATTGGTTTCTATTTTATATATACATGAATGATCCCAGAACCCTTACAACATATAATATATATATAGTGTTCCTTGATTTCTATATGTCATGTTTCCTATTGCCAATCAAGTATACAATATGTTTGCGTGTAATGTTTTTAAGATACCCTAAAAGGTGCATATCTAGGCCAATTGGCTTCTCATTCGTAGAATCTGAATTGAACGAAAGACAAGATAATATAACAATTTTTAAATTAAAGTGAACATTTTCCTCAAAGAAAAATAAATGTTACAATTTAGAAATAAAAGATTGCAAAATTATTACACTAGTCGTTTGTCTTCCTCTTACATTGAGAGGAAATATTTTTTATATATATTATACAAGAAGAAAAATCTCGTACTTGTCTACGATTTCTTCAAAGAACAATAATATTTGTCTTTTTAAATAAAAAATTTGTAAATTTTTTCTTTCCTCTTAAATTGAGAGGAAATATTTTTTTGTGTATATTTATTGTACAAGAGAAAGAATCTCGTTTCTGTTTAAATTTTCTTTATAAATTATAATGAATATTCCACTTTTGAAAAAAATTTATTGTAATATTAGTAGTTCTTTTTTCCTCTTAAATTGAGAGGAAATATTTTTACGAATGTATATATATATATTTATATATTTTGTAAAAGAGATAGAATAACGTAATTGTTTACATTTTCCTCGTAAAACAAAACTATTCTACTTTTCAGATAATAGATTCTAATATTTTTATGTTGGTAGCTTGTATATTCCTTTTAAATTGAGAGGAAATAGTTATTATATGTATACGTATATTATACAAGAAGAATCTCGTACTTGTTTGCGTCTTCTTTATAGAAAAATAAATATTCCACTTTTGAAAAAAAATATTGCAATATTAGTAGTTTTTTTCCTCTTAAATTGATAGGAAATAGATTATTATATGTCTACTTATTATACAAGAAGAAGAATCTCGTACCTGTTTATGTCTTCTTTATAGAATAATAAATATTCCACTTTTGAAAAGAAATCATTGTAATATTATTGTAGTTTTATTTTTCCTCTTAAATTGAGAGGAAATATTTTTTACGAATGTATTTGTATTGTAGAAGAGATAGAATAACGTACCTGTTTACATTTTTTTCATAGAAAAAAAAAATATTCGACTTCTCAGATAATAGATTCTAATATTTTTTTTGGCAGCCTGTATTCCTCTTAAAGTGAGAGGAAATAGTTATTATATTGTTTAAATAAAGAATTTCTTACCTGTTTATGTCTTCTTCAGAGAACAATAAATATTCCAATTTTTGAAGAAAAAAAATTATTGTAATATTAGTGTAATTTTTTTCCTCTTAATTTGAGAGGAAATAATTATTATATGTATACTTATTAGAGAAGAAGAATTTTGTACCTGATGTTTATACGTCTTATCTTTATATAGAAAAAATAAATATTCCACATTTGCAAAAAATATAGTTAGATTGTCCTCTTTTTAAATTAAGAGGAAATTTTTTTTTATGTACGTGTATACATTATACGAAAGAAAAAATAGTAAAATTAAGAGAAATTTTACTAAAATTAATTTAAAATTTACTTTTAAAAACTTTATTTTTTGTATTTCCTTTTTTTAAATTAAAAATTAGATAATAAATATTTATATAACTAAAATTTTAAAGGTCCCTTCTAAGTATTGTGTAATAAAATCAATATATAGGCAAATTTTTCCTTTTTCTTCCAGGAAACATACATTTTATGTTACATAAGTGAATTGTGTCAATCTTTTGATATTTTTACACATATATATACTGGGTTACCTGTTTTCATCTATGCGGAGTTTGTGTGGTGCCTTTGTTAAGAAATTCAGTCAGGGAATGAAAATTTTTCACATATACATATATATATATATATAGATTTTATACATTCGTAGAGAGTTGTATATATATGTAATGTGAATGCATAGTTTTTCGCGTCGGTGACCGGCACTCACGCAAACGAATAGGTAGGCCAATACAATTGGCTTGCACCGTTTCCTGGAAACGGGAGAATCTATAATGGTCGATCCGGGTGCGCCCTGTGGCAGGTAAAGCCACTTTGAATACGCATAACGATCAGGCATTGTAATGCCCCGTTTATATATATATAGTAAGGGCGACCCCTTCTTGCAAGGGTGGAGGAAGAAAAAAAAAAGAAGTGACGGGGTGAGGGGAAAGGTCCTTTTTTTCGGCCACCGGAAAGATTGCGGCTCCATTACGTTGTGGAAAGTGACGCAACCGTCCAATATATAAAGTATTCACATTTAAGGAAGAAAAGGGATTGTTACGTTCATCGATACCCGATCTTTAGTCAAGGAAAATTCTCCCATAAGGAGCTTGTGTTTCCAGCTTTAAAGATTTTTTCAAAACTGAAATACATATATAGGTATATAATATATATTCAAACGATTTTGAGATATTCGAATGTCGAACAAAAATATTCTATTATTGAACCAAAGAATAAAAATATATATATATGTGAATCAAAATCTAAATGCGGTTACCTTGAATGCAAAAATTTGGGTCACAAGGATTCATGTTTGTATTAAAAAACTTTATATTTTCCACCTGCGCGCAAGGTCTTCCTCTCTGTTAAAAAAGGAAACTAAAAATAATCCGCGTACGTTATTTCTTTTTAGCTATAAAATTTGCTTAAAACTTGTAAAACAAGAAATTTTGAGAATAATTGTGAAATTAATACCATATTCGTATATAATAATCCAAAAAACTCATGAGTAACGATTTTTTATTTTTTTTTTTATTGAATTCGATGAATTTCGAAAATAAATAACATTTAACCACATTTTTTGTAATTTAAAATAATATTAGCGCCATATTGGATATGCCATTTTGAATTTTCGAAAACTATCACTGTATTCGTAATCAGTGACCTTGAAAACCCCCGAGTAACGATTTTCAATTCAATTCTGTGAATGTTAAAAAATTCTTTTGCTATATTAGATCCGCCATTTTGGATTTTTAAAATTTGATGTCAGATACGTAATCGGCGATCATATAAACCCTACAGTAATAACATTTAACCACATTTGTTATAATTAAAAAGAAAGCGCCATATTAGATCCGCCATTTTGGATTTTTAAAAACTACCACTAAATTCGTAATCAGCGACCTTGTAAACTCCCGAGTAACGATTTTCAATTGAACTTAATAAATTAAAAAAAATTCTTCCTCCATATAATTGGATCCGCCATTTTGAATTTTTAAAAACTAAAGACTCATAATCAGTGACCTTGAAAACTCCTAAGTAACAATTTTCAAGCAAATTGGAACAATTTTTAAAAATTCTTCCGACATTTTGGATTCTCTATTTGAAATTTTTAAAACCAACTTTAAATTTGTTAACAGCGCCTGTATAAAGTTCCAAGTGACAAGTATCAATGGTAAATTTTTCAATAATTTCCATCTATATTGGATATGCCATTTGGAACTTTCAAAAAACAACTTTATATTTGTTATCAGCGGGCCCAAAAAATCTTTAGGTGACAAAATTTTAACAGAATCTGATAAAGTTTTAATGAAATTCGTAATCAGCAACTCCAAAAACTTCCTATTAACGCTTAAATAGTGGCAGCGGTGGGATTATCTAGAAACTGAAAAATAATTACTTTATTTCAGAATCAATTTACCCCTTTTATTTTTTCTCCTATTTTTATTTTCCTATTATCATTTTACAATGGCTCTTTGTTAGTCTAAAAAGTAAGCATTAACATAATTGTCATCTAATCGAATTAATGAAATTTCTTTCAATAACTTAAATAGTGGCAGCGGTGGGATTTTTTGTGAAATTTGAATTCTGTTACCTTGTCTTGATGAAGAAACTTACGGAAGCAAGCAATTCCAGAATAATTGGGAATTTGTACAAACATAATACGTCCCAAATCCGCAGTAATAATTCACAATAAATAGAATTTAGTCATATAGGACAAAAATCCTATTCTGTAAAATAGATAGGGAAAATTATTCAGAATTTGTATATAAGTATTTATACAAATTCTAATGCAGATATTTTAAGGAACAGGAAAAATAGTTTTGGTCAATTTATCACAGCAAAAGTTTCAATTCAAATTAAAATCGAACTAATCCAATATATTATTCCACAACAGTTGTAGCAGAGTGTTTAGTTTATTGTAACAGGTATTCGTCATCCAGAAAATTAATCCGTTCTAATATTAATAAATACGGAATCAGTCTTTAAAAAAATTAGTTCCATTAACGACGAAAATTATTTGTAAAAAGTATACCGTTTTCTAAAATGTATTTATCATTCGCAATAATTATAGTCTGCAATTAATACCATACAGATTTTGGATTATTCTAAATTCATTTAAGATTATATTCTGGTTCATATTTAACCAAACTAAATCCAAATTGCACATTTTTTTCGTTTACAGATTTCGATACAGTTTCCTGATGGGAATTTAAATTATTTACAATGCTGTTGGTGTCTACCTTACAGATTAATTCATTTTTTTTATCAGAATAATTTCAAATTCCTTCGGATTAATTGCATTACAAATTCTTCTTTTCATCCAAACTAATATGAATATAATTCTTGTACTACTTAAACAAAATTTATTTGGTTTTACAAACAAAGTTTAACTAATTTATTTGCGGTTTTAATTTTGGAAATTTTAATTATTGAATTATATTCTCTGATTGTTTTTGCCTTTTTCTCTGCACAACCATTTTCTAGGCATACAGCAGCCATGACTAATCATGAAGGTCGTTGGTTATAAGAAGACTAAAATTGTGTTCGACCACTGTATAGAAACGATTTATTGATCATTTTGACGGACCAATGGCGACACATCGGTCAGTTGCACGAAGGTTTTCTCCCCCTCCCCCCTTTTCCCTTTTCACAACGAGACAACCCCAACTTAAATATCGCGACGAAGGGGGTCGATAACTATACCAGATATATATATATAGTAAGAGAGGGAGAAAGTTTTGCGACCCCATATAGGACATCAGAGGGGTTCAGGAGAGATGTAGCTTATCTCATTCTCGGAAATTATGGTGGAACGATTGAGGGGTGGATCAGAATCCCAACTCATCCAAAAATGCAACTCCAAACCTGATCACTCTCTCTCTCTCTCTATTTTCCTCTTTTTTCGGCTACTGGTCATCGCTTTTCGACTCTGAAATTTCTTATTCTCTTTAATCTGTCCTAAAACCCAAATATAAACTCGCTTTTACTGTCATCAAAGGGCCATATCTTTTGATTTGAGTTGTAATTACAGAAATATTGAGGGTATATCTTCTTTTTTTCGTTTTGGGACAATATTGGATGGGAAGATAATTCAATAAGTGGAAATGACCTTCGGTTATATACTGGATGGCAAGTAAAAGGTACATTCTGGAATTGCTTGCTTCCGTAGTAAGTTTCTCAAACCCAGACTTGTGGGATAGCGAAGCAATTCTAAATGTTATCATAATATAACCATTAATATTGTGGAAATAGTAAATTTTTGATAATTTCGGAGTTTTTTTTAATTCAGTGACTATTTTTACAAAATGCAATAAGGTAGAAAGGAATTAATTTATTTTCTTTTTGAGAAAATTAAAATAGGAGAAAAAAATAAAGGGGCAAGTAAAGTAACAGTATTCAAATTTCACAAAATCCCACCGCTGCCACTATTTAACTTATTCAAAGAAATTTCATTAATTCTGATAGATGACAATTATGTTAATTCTTAATTTTTAGAATAATTGAGAGCCATTGTAAAATTACATTCAGAAAGTAAAAATAGAAGGAAAACAGTAAAAGAACAAGTGATTTTGAAGTATTATATAATTTAATTAGTTTTCAGTTTCTATACAAAATCCCAAAATATATTGGATTAGTTCGATTTTAATTTAAATTGGAACTTTTGCTGTGGAAAATTGAACAAAACTATTTTTCCTGTTTCTTAAAATATTTGTATTGGAATTTGTATAAATATACAAATTCTGAATAATTTTCCCCAACTATTTTACAGAATAGGATTTTTGTCCTATATGACTAAATTCTATTTATTGTGAATTATTACTGCGGATTTGGGACGTATTATGTTTGTACAAATTCCCAATTATTCTGGAATTGCTTGCTTCCGTAAGTTTCTTCATCAAGACAAGGTAACAGAATTCAAATTTCACAAAAAATCCCACCGCTGCCACTATTTAAGTTATTGAAAGAAATTTCATTAATTCGATTAGATGACAATTATGTTAATGCTTACTTTTTAGACTAACAAAGAGCCATTGTAAAATGATAATAGGAAAATAAAAATAGGAGAAAAAATAAAAGGGGTAAATTGATTCTGAAATAAACTAATTATTTTTCAGTTTCTAGATAATCCCACCGCTGCCACTATTTAAGCGTTAATAGGAAGTTTTTGGAGTTGCTGATTACGAATTTCATTAAACCTTTATCAGATTCTGTTAAAATTTTGTCACCTAAAGATTTTTTGGGCCCGCTGATAACAAATATAAAGTTGTTTTTTGAAAGTTCCAAATGGCATATCCAATATAGATGGAAATTATTGAAAAATTTACCATTGATACTTGTCACTTGGAACTTTATACAGGCGCTGTTAACAAATTTAAAGTTGGTTTTAAAAATTTCAAATAGAGAATCCAAAATGTCGGAAGAATTTTTAAAAATTGTTCCAATTTGCTTGAAAATTGTTACTTAGGAGTTTTCAAGGTCACTGATTATGAGTCTTTAGTTTTTAAAAATTCAAAATGGTGGATCTAATTATATGGAGGAAGAATTTTTTTTTATTAAGCTCAATTGAAAATCGTTATTCGGGAGTTTACAAGGTCGCTGATTACGAATTCTGTGATAGTTTTTAAAAATCCAAAATGGCGGATCAAATGTGGTTGAAGAATTTTTTAAATTCATTGAATTCAATTGAAAATCGTTACTCGGGGGTTTTCAAGGTCGCTGATTAGGAAATCGGTGGTAGTTTTTGAAAATCCAAAATGGCGTATATCTAATATGGCTGAAAAATATGTTTAAATTCATTGAATTCAATTAAAAATCGTTACTCGGAGGTTTTGAAGGTCGCTGATTAGAAATTCGTTAGTAATTTTTAAAAATGCAAAATGGCGGCTCTAATATGGCGCCAAATTTTTTCAAATTGCAACAAATGCGAAGTTAAATGTTATTACTAAAGTGTTTTTATGGTCGCTGATTACGAATCAGACATCAGATTTTAAAAATTCAAAATGGCGGATTCAATATGATAGAACTTTTTTTGAAATTTTTTTTTCTCCTTATTTAATTTAATAATTATTTTGTCTACAATATTTCACTTCTTTGTTCATTGTTAACGTGTCGATTTTTTTTCTCTTTTATCATGAAAGATTCAGTAAAAGTGCGTATTTCGATTTTCAAGACAGAATTAATTATTCAAGGGCGACTAAAAAGAAAAAAAAGAAGCGAGAGAAGCTTCTTAGATTCCTCCCCTCGTGGTCCCCTGTTCATGAGTTGCTACTTTTTCCCGACTTTCGTTGCCACTTTCATCTTATGTATATATATATATATAATCTTCGATATACGTTTTTCTTTTTATTTTATCTTCAACCCGTAACCGCGAAAGTAATTATACGAAGGGACATCAAGTATTTATTCTTTCATTACTTTCACCAAGTGCACTCAAGCATAAAAATAAAGAAGCACATATAGTGCCAAGGCGTTAACATCTGATGCAAAATTGTTTCCAAATAAAAATATTTCAAAAAAATTTTTTCGCGAAATTTTCTTTATTAATAATAGTAAGCAAAAAAAGTCCCTAAGCAAAGAAGAAAACAAAAAAAATAATTTTCTTAATTAATGTAAAAAATTTTAATACTGTTTCAAAAAATATCAATTTACACATTTTTTATATTAATTTAGTATTTTAAGTACTTATTTCCTTATAAAATTTGAAGAAAAAAATAAAATGCAAGAGAAAATATTTTTTATTTCAAAGTATAAATAAATTATACATAAAAATTGTTATTTAATCTTTTACGTCCGAGAAATATTATTAAATTTCTCTAATAAAAATTGCTATTTATTTTTTTAATGAAGAACAAGTGAAATTAAGTAAAAAAAAATGGTACATTTTCTGAGATTCATTTTTCGCGACTCCATATTGAATTCTCGAAAAAATAAAAAAGGGTTTAATAGTCGAAAGTTGATTGGTGGGAATATATATATATATTTTTTGGGGTGAGAATATAATGAAGGTGTAACAAGTAACATGAAGGGTTAAATTGAAGAGTGTGCAGTGATTGGTCAGTCGTTCTCCCCTAAGGGAGGGGTTGTTTGTTACAAAGGGGATGGGTGACAAATCCTTTGTCAGAACTTCTCTATTCTCTTTTAATCAAAAGTTTCACACTCACACACACACACACACACACACACACACATTTTCATTTGTAAAGGAGAACCGACATTGACGAATTCGGCAAAAATTCCAACTTCATTACTCTTAAATAAAAACTAATATATAGTATTTAATTTATATAATTATTAAAAAAATATTTTCACAAAAAAGTAAATTAGTTATATTTTTTAATTATTCATAATATATACATAAATAAATTTAAGAATATATTCTTAAATTTATTATATTTAATTATTAAATTAATAATATATTTTAAATGAAGGATTATATTTTTAAATTTAGTATATTTACTCTAAGAATAAGAGTATATACAAACTTTAAGAATATACTCTAAAATTTAGTATATATATAGTAGATTTTGCTATTAAAATAAGGGAAAACTCTTAACATATTATCCAAAATCTAAATGCTCCACGGTGAAAGGGACTTTAGCTTCTAACAAATTTTAGGTTATGTTTAGTGAGTAAGTTGTTGGGAGTTAAGCTTACTTTCACAGTGGAGAGTTACAATTATTTTACTCTTAGAATAAGAATTTATTGTAAATTTAAGAATTTATTCTAAATTAAAGAAATTATATTCTTAATTTTGGTATATTTTACTCTTAGAATAAGAATTTATTCTAAATTTAAGAATATATTCTAAATTAAAGAAATTATATTCTTAATTTTAGTATATTTTACTTCTAGAATAAGAATACATATATACTAAATTTAAGATAATACTCTAAAATTTAGTATATTTTACTCTTATAATGAGAATATATTCTAAATTTAGGGGCCATCCATAAATTACGTTGCACTATTTTTCACCATTTTCGGCTCCCCCCCCCCTCCCCCATGTTGCACATTTTGCATACATTAGCGCCATTTTTTCTATTGAATGTTGCAAATCCTTGACCCCCTCCCTCCCCTTCAAGCGCAACGTAATTTATGGATGGCCCCTTAAGAATATATTTTTAGCATATTTAAAATATACTCTTAAATTTAGAGTATTTACTCCTTTTTTCAATAATATTATATAGTGAATTAAAGAAAAAAACATTACATTAAAATATTCTAGAATACGTGCCGAGAAAATATTCTTAATTTTAGAATAAATTTATTACCGATAAAATAAAATATTAATACACTATCAATTTTTTCGAAAAAAAAAATTATTAAGTTAATATTATGATTTTAAAAAATGTCGCACGTGTCGATTGAGAGTCGTCATTTTTTTTAAGCGGCCATGCGTCCTCATCGAAGTGTTGAGTTCCATCTGTTAAAAGCGACGAATAGTAAAAACATGAAAAAAAATTAAGTCGACTTAAATTTTTCATCTTGCCTTTCTTATTATATATATTGTATATACTTTAGGTTCTAATATTATTGTCAAGAAAAAACCCTCCTTATGAATGCGTGCTACATTCTTTGTGCCCCCCTACTTTTTCCTCTCTTAATTCTTCTTTATACATATCCATTGAATAAGTGAATTTTTTTCTCTAAATGACAAATTTATTTTTCATCGTTAACAGTGACACAGAAAATCTTTCCTCATTTTTTTTTAAAGAAAATTTATTGCATCTAGAATTTATACTACACTTAAATGATGATATTACAGCATTCCTCTTAATTTGAGAGGATTTCTTTTTTATTTAAAAAAAAGTAAAATTTACCTTAAATAAAATGATTATGTCCATTTTTGATGTTTTCCCTGTTATCTATGATCGTGTAACCTATTAATTTTTTAAACAGATATTATAACAAAAAAATCAAATTTAAATGTGAGTTCGAATTTATTTGGATTTGACAATATTAAAAAAAATTCTATACAATATTCAGATTCGTACTTATATTAGTCACTCCACAATCATACGTGAACAAAAGCTTGAAATTTAATTTAACAATATATATTTTTAGTAAAATCTATCAATTTGGTATTTGTGTGTAAAAGCATAAATTTAAAATATACAATTTGAATCGCAAGAATAAGTTATTTTTGTTTTTACTTATCTCATATATATTTCTCGGAATTTGATGAACAAGAAGCGCAGACACGTGGAGATAGAGTTCTCTTTTGGATGAGCGTCAGTCACAATTTTTGGATTATTTCAGTATAATCTTGGTCAAACATACAATTAATAAGACGAATCTCGGCCGAATCGAACTCAGAGAATCTCGTGTCGTTATTTCCTTCGAATATTGTTTTGAGACAAATTCTCACAAGGCTAGATTTGATATGTAGAAATAAACAGGTGGTCACCAACTTGCGACGCTTCAAACAGAGGTTTAATCCCCGCTTCCAAAGCAACGATAAAAAAACAGGAATATCCACCTTGTTTCCGCCCACACCTGGACTGTACAAATTATACAATAAAATCAATTAGATCCCGCTACACTTTTTCGTTTAATACAATTACAATTTACTTACCCCGCTAACGGGTATACTATGCTCGTCGCAGCGCGACTCTTGCGATTCTAATATTCGCGACACACACAATACCGCTCATATCGCTTTCTTTCATTCGGTAGTAATCGGATTACTACCGATTACGCACGAGATTTACATACACGTAACAATCTATTCGGCGATCCCCGACTAATATCAAAATTCGTTACATTTATCCCCCTATTTCAATATAAGGGTGTCAAACACATATTGGAATATAATCACCCGTGATCGCCACACATCCAAATATTATGAGTTTTCTTTAAGATTAGACAGTCTTCGTCGACATACATTTACAATGACCTTGTGGGCAATTTACCGATGACACATACATATATTATTCCTTTTTTTTTTTTTACATTCTTTTCATAGATCCATCAGTCGAATGATCAATCAGCAACTCATCGCAATACTCAACAAATCCGCGAAATATGATAAGTTTGCGTCATCACATCACCAGGAAATGATCGCTCATCAATCAACTACAAACTCACCTCAGAACGTTCATTATACCTTTTTAATAAAAATCGATTGTACGTTCCCAGGACTAAATTTTCATCCGACACATCAGACAAAACGAAGGCATTATTTTGCAAATCTCGACTAATTCTATATGGACCTTCATATAAATGAAACATCTTTGATGTCAATTTCTTTACTGCACTTGATAAATGTTTTACCCTAACCAGAACAAGATCACCAACTTTTAAGGAAATATTACTTCCACCCTTTTGCTGTTTCACGCGTTTTTGAAACGCCTTTCTCAAATTTTCGTTCGCCATTTCAATTTGAAATTTTCTATCAAGTGAACGTCTTTTTAGTAAGGGAAACATTTCATAAATTTTTTCATGCACGGTTTCACCAAAATGCAGTTCATACGGAATAGCACCTGTGCTATTACTATACGAATAATTTAGACAATCCTCCACGAACGGAACTATCCGACCCCATGACGAATGATTATCGGCACAATAAGCTCGAAACATCCTCCCCAACTCACGCATCGTTCTTTCTACGGGGTTCGATTGAGGATGCCTCACAGACGAAAATATGGCCTTAACATCGTGAGATTCCAATGTCGATTTCCACAGCTCCGATGTGAACTGTGTTCCATTATCGGACAGTATGCGCTTTGGCTTCCCATATTTTTTAAAATATTGCTTTTCTAAGATCTTTAAACAAATCTGAGTATTTGCCCGACGTATAGGAAATAAAGCTACACACTTAGAAAAAATGTCTTGCACGACAAAAATATATTTCATTCCACGTATCGAAGACGGAAGAGGACCAAAAAAATCAACCGAAGCGAGTTCATGAGGTCCCGAGACACTCACAAAATTATAAGTACCCTCCATTCGATAATTTATATATTTTGTCTTCTGACATAGATCGCAAGTACGCACGAAATTCTTTATGTCTTTACGCATATATCGCCAAAAGAAAAATCTCTCGATATATTTCTGCATTTTTTGACCGCCCGCGTGTCCCAATTGTTCATGAATCGATGACAATAGCGTTGTTATAAAAACTCTAGGGATCATTAACTTCCAATCCTGATCATGCACAGATTTACCATAAAGAATTTCATTATCCTTTCGGAAATCCATAGATGAGTCAGATTTTTCTCTCATACGCATTATCATTTCATCACAACCCTGAGACTCCGCAAGATTTACAACTTCTTCCAGTAATTCTTGTTTCATTTCTAAACTCGACAGCAAAAACTTTTGCTTATTAATCTCATCATTATCAGCGCAACATTTTACCAATTCACGTACGAAAAATTCGTTTTCTTTACACGAGGCACCAATCTGATTATCAAAATTTCGGCTAAAAAAATCAGCTATAACATTATCCGTTCCTTTACAATGATATATAGTATAATCATACTCTTGGGCAAATAACACCCACCTCATCAACCGCGCATTATGATACGGAGTGTTCAAAAGAAACGTAAGCGCCTTATGATCGGTTACTATTTCAAAGTGCTCTCCAAGAAGATATCGCCTGAATTTCAATAGTGAATAAATTATGGCCAACAATTCTTTTTCAGTGACAGTGTACCGGACCTCGAATTTAGTTAACACACGACTAATCAACGCAACGATTCGCATTTCACCCTCATCATCTAACTGGTATAAGACACCGCTTATCCCCGCATCGCTTGCGTCTGTCTGTAATCTAAACATTCTATCGGGTATTACGTGATGCAAAACGACCGAGTTCATAAAATTTTTTTTTTTATTTCACAAAAGGCTTGTTCGTGTCCTTTGGACCAACTCCATTTTGTATTAGGTCTAAGAAGATCCCGAAACGGCGCAATAAAATTTGCATGACTTCGGACAAATCGTCGCGAGAAACCGCACACTCCAAGAAAACCTTGTAACTGCTTCCTATCCCTAGGAGGTGGAAAATCATTAATAGCTTGCAATTTTTCGGGGTCAGCACGCACCCCAGTCTGATCAATAATCACCCCTAAGAACTTTACTGATTCACAGAAAAATCGAGACTTTTTTAAACTTAATGTAAATCCTAATTCAATTAATTTCTTGAACAGTTCATTTAATAAATCAATATGTTCTTCAAAAGATTCTGACGCAATCAGAAAATCGTCAATATATACTTTTATACGCGACAACAATCGATCCCCCAATCCCAGACTTACGGCTCGAATGAAACCTGCACCCGCAGTTTTAAGACCAAATGGTATTCGACAGAACTGATAACATTTGCCATTATGCATGAACGCCGTATACTTTCGCGATTCTTTCGCTAATGGCACCTGCCAATATCCATTTACAAAATCAGTGGTTGAAATATATCTTATTCCTTCGTCATCTTTTAATAAATCATCGATTTTTTCCGGGGATTCGTTATCCGACTCAATTATTGCATTCACGAATCTCGCGTCAAGACACACTCGAACACTACCGTCTTTTTTAGCAACGACCCTCAACGGACTACAAAATTCAACTTCCGCTCTTTCTATTATTTTTAACCGTTCCATTTCGGCAATTCGTTCGTCAACCGGCTTTTGCAATTTAAACGGAATCGGGTATGATTTTTTTACAATTATTTTATCATTAATCGGTCGAATTTTGTGTTCATAAATATGGGTACATCCGGGTTTGTCTGAAAAAACCGCACGATTTTCCATTAATAATTCGCGAACAATCCATTTCTGTTCATCATTCAACGTCTTTATCTCATCTATATAATGCTCGACTTCTTCCTCAAAATTTTTACCTATTTCAATCTCTATATTCTGTACAAAATGATTTTCTATTCCCTGATTTGACACGGACTGTTCGTAACATTGATCCCCCCTTTCGGAATCTAATTCTTGTGAATCTATATACACATTTCCCAAATTACAAACATTTTCTTTATCTAATTGACCCTTGGAATTTTCGTTCGTTTGGTACCATAAATCGTGCTTAATCACCAATAAATTACATAATCGTATCGATTTTTCTACCGGTTTCGAGTGGAAAGATATTTCTTCGCTATTCAAATTAATACCATTAAATTTTATAATTTTACTTTCAAAATCAATAATCATTCTAAAATGGGACTGCCAATCAGCACCAGCAATAATTTGTGACGATAAACTTGGTACAACCAAAAATGGAAAAACTACTTCCTCATTTCCTACACCGATCGTAAGCTGAATTTGTTTTCTTATAGTCGTAGCCTTACTTCCCAGTGCACCATGAATCGATACGTTACTCACTGGTAGTTCGGACAATTTACACTCTCTTTTTAATTCATTGTATAAATTCTCCGAAATACAGGTAACTTCACTTCCCGAATCAATAAGCATTGGATATTTCCCGTTGACAATACGAATCATCATTCGCGGACTGACTACACGAGGCTCTATTTTCAACTCCATATCGTTATTATTTGGTTGCACATCCCAGCAAAGTTCCTCGACAAAATCTGTCTCCTTTGCCTTTTGCAGCGATCGTACATTTTCTCTCGAAACTTCCGAACTATCCTTACTAGAATTATTTTCTTTATTTTCAACATTGTTATCTCGATTATAATTATCTCTTTTTCCCCATTCACGATTTCTAGCACCGCGATTATCCTGAAATCTGCCCCGCGAAGTTTCATACGAATCATTTCTTTTAAATTGCCTATCACCTCGATCACGCCAATTTTCACTTTTTTGTCCCTCTTGATTACACTCATTTTGGGTTTCATTCGGTAAATTATTCGGCTTACTAGAATTCGAGTGATAATTATTTTTTGTTGGATTATAAGAACTATTGTTTTGATTACTATTTTGATTTTGATAATGACCCGAACCCTTATCTTGACTTCCCGCATGTGATAAATCTAAACGCGCGAGTGCCTGAGAGATTTTCATACTATCATCGTAATCGATAGTCGCTAAAATATCTCGAACTCTTTGAGGAAATTGATTCATTATAATAAAATTTATTTCATGTTGCTCCATACGCGGTACAGAGATTCTTGCCATTCTAATTTGTTCGTTATAGTATGTTAAAAGCGATTTGTCCTGTGTCCGAAATCTTTTATTCTCCCACTCTGACTTCGCTTTCATACGCGCCTCGAGTGAAAAAAATTTTTCCATAAACTGGTTTTTAAAATCCTGGAAACTATAAAAAGGAATCGCGACCGTTTCGAACCATATCTTGGCGGAACCCTGCAGTGCATCTTCGACAATCAACAATTTATGACTCTTATCAATATTTTTTCTAATACAATATTTTTCAAATTGTTTAATAAAATCGATTGGATTATTTCGCTCCGGTTCAAAAGTAGGTAAAACTAAATTAATTTGTAGAGCTTGAAATTGTTTTAATATTCCGTTAATTAAATCACTATTCATTTGAGATGATTCACCTTGCGAACGAAAACTTGTACTAGGCATTTCATTGTTTACTTTATTATTATGAATACTCGTATTAAAATCAATCATTTTATTTTGACTGTCAACATTTTGTCCATTATGTGTCGGAACATTGTCCTTATTTACCTCAATAATAAAATCTTTTTGCGTACCCATATCCTTACGTTCACTCACGAATGTGCGAGTTGCGTTCTGAGACGATTTTTTGCTGACCTCCTCAAGGCGTATTATCTCTTTTCGCAGCAATTCATTTTCCTGATGAGTAGATTTTCGCTCTCTCTTCATTCTATCTATCTCGTCTTTAAGATCCGCAATTAGTTGGTGTTGCTGATTCATCATTGCCTGTATTTGACCTTCAGGGTCATCGTCACCTTTCTTAGGTTTCGTCATTGTTGATATCTACAAACACACAAATATAATCAAATACTGCTTTCACGATTTCAATATTTCGAACAAATAAAATATTTCGAATACTATCAAACCAAATTGCCACTTAGTTGAGCGCCAAAAATGTAACCTATTAATTTTTTAAACAGATATTATAACAAAAAAATCAAATTTAAATGTGAGTTCGAATTTATTTGGATTTGACAATATTAAAAAAAATTCTATACAATATTCAGATTCGTACTTATATTAGTCACTCCACAATCATACGTGAACAAAAGCTTGAAATTTAATTTAACAATATATATTTTTAGTAAAATCTATCAATTTGGTATTTGTGTGTAAAAGCATAAATTTAAAATATACAATTTGAATCGCAAGAATAAGTTATTTTTGTTTTTACTTATCTCATATATATTTCTCGGAATTTGATGAACAAGAAGCGCAGACACGTGGAGATAGAGTTCTCTTTTGGATGAGCGTCAGTCACAATTTTTGGATTATTTCAGTATAATCTTGGTCAAACATACAATTAATAAGACGAATCTCGGCCGAATCGAACTCAGAGAATCTCGTGTCGTTATTTCCTTCGAATATTGTTTTGAGACAAATTCTCACAAGGCTAGATTTGATATGTAGAAATAAACAGGTGGTCACCAACTTGCGACGCTTCAAACAGAGGTTTAATCCCCGCTTCCAAAGCAACGATAAAAAAACAGGAATATCCACCTTGTTTCCGCCCACACCTGGACTGTACAAATTATACAATAAAATCAATTAGATCCCGCTACACTTTTTCGTTTAATACAATTACAATTTACTTACCCCGCTAACGGGTATACTATGCTCGTCGCAGCGCGACTCTTGCGATTCTAATATTCGCGACACACACAATACCGCTCATATCGCTTTCTTTCATTCGGTAGTAATCGGATTACTACCGATTACGCACGAGATTTACATACACGTAACAATCTATTCGGCGATCCCCGACTAATATCAAAATTCGTTACAATCGCATGAGCATTCCTCTCAAAGTGAGAGGATTTTCTTCGTTTTATGTAAAAATTTGTGACTGAGTTTGAATCAGAGGATTCTAGCCATTTTTATATATTTTTTTTGTCAAATATGTCAACTAAAAAATTCCTCTCAAATTGAGAGGATTTTCTTTTTTTTTTGTCAAATTGTATTAAAAAGTTTATGTGAGGCTTGAAAAGGATTTATCTGTAATGTTTTCTGATGTAGTATGGTGATATAAGAATTCCTCTCAAATTAAGAGGAATTTTTTTTCTGTTCGCATGTAATACTTAAAAGTAAAATAAAATATTAGAACTCTTATCCTTATGCAATTTTCTCTATTTATTACATTTATAGTCAGTAGACTAATCCTCTTAAATTAAGAGGAATCTCTTTTCATAACTTTGAAAGTCAAATTAAATGAAAAAAAATTCCTTTTATTTTCATACAATTTCTCCTGTCATATATAGTAACTATAAAATTCCTCTCATATTGAGAGGATTTTATTATCTTGTCAAATTTTATTTAGAATAATTTGCTTTTTACAAAAAAAAATTTTTTTTAGATAAAATTCTGTAATAATTGTGAAAGGTGTAATTAAAAATTATATATAAAAATTGAAACAAGTTACAATCAATGTTTCATCGTTTCTCCTCTATATAATTAAGAGGAAATAAATTCATGTTCCCCTAAATCGCAAACCAACTGGTTAAAAATAAAATGCCTAGCTGCGATGGAATATAATTGAATGTTCGATTTCAACCTGTCCAGTGTTCATGATAGCTATTTTGGTATAGATTTATTTGAAAGAGAGAGAGAGAGAGAGAGACAGAGAGAAAAAAAGATATACTTCAGCAGGTGCAAAACATTATTGTACAATCATTAAGTGATTTCTGTATAATTACAGAGTCGAAAGGGTATAGATTAATGAAAGTGCTGACATATATAACAAAATCGACTCAATAATTTTCTTTGACGACTCAATCTAAATCCCGAGCAGAAATCCATGTTATCAATTTAAAATTGAGGCTTTGGTAAGAGCCTTGAGAGTTTTCCCTATTTGCAAAAAATTAAAAATAAACTAAATTTTTAAGTATTTTGTAAAAAAAAAATTATTAACAATCAAAGAGAATCTTTATACTAATGTATTAATTAATATAATTAATCATTTTTTATTATTACTATTATTAATACTATTATTATTATTATTATTATTATTATTAATATTAGACATAAAAATTTAGAGATAGTGAAATTATTTTGTTAATATTCAAGAAGAACAAGAAGTAAAAGATTTGTAAGTTAATATGGCTGTGTGGTCAGAGTACACGGCTCGCGTCCCAAGAGTCCAGGGTTCGATCCCCAATGCGTGCGAAATTTTTCAAAATTATTCTTAAATGTTTTATATACTATATAATATAATAATAAATAGAACATAATTTAGAAATAAAAAAAATTGTAACTCTTTATTTTATTTTTTTAATTAGTGTTTAAATTTTTTTTTTAATTTTTATTTTTATGCCAAACTGTGTTTTCTAGTCAATACACAAATTTTTTCAATCCGAACATAATTCCAATAGCTATATTTTAGAAAAAATATTCATATCAGATGATACCTAGTCTTTATATAAAAAAAGTTAAGAATCGGAAATGATTTTACAAAATAGATCGCAACATTTATTTAAGGATACATATCCTTATATATTATACATATATATATATAAAAGGATATGTTCCAACTTTTTCCCTATTTACTTTGGTGTCCCTATTATTTCCATTTCCTGCTTTTGGGATGTGAGTACACATCCATCGATATTTATAAGAAAAGGTAGTAGCCTCTTGATGCGCGCGGGCCATTTCGTCAAAGTAAATACATATGGGATGATCGAAGAGTGTATACCAAAAAAAAGAAAGAAAGGCTAAGGGACGAACAAAGACAAAAATACTTTTCTTTCTCTTTTTTTCATCAATCTCTTCTTCATTTTCTTTTTTCGATATCTTATCCTTTTAATGTGAGAAACGTGTAATATATTTACCAAAAGGGTCTCAGTTGCTACTAATAAAAATATGACATCGTGAAATGATTGAGTAGAAAAGTGCACGACGACAGTTTATATATATATATATAAACTGTCGTCGCGCACTTTTCTATATATATATATATATATATATATATATATATATTGTGAAAAAGAGAAAAGAAAATTACTATCATCATTAATGTATCCTCTTTCTTTTTCTATTATCAAATTGTTATTATTTAGAAAAAAAATGAATCCAATCGGAAATTTATTAACACTGAGGGTTTGAGGTTGATTTATAAGATTTATAATAAAATACAAAGCAGTGACGTCACACCTGACCTCAAATTTTATAACAAACCAAAGTATATTTTAATTCAATAACAAAGTCACAAATTATATATTTTTCTCAATATTATATGTTAGGTTATGTCACATTAAATCATTTTTTTAAAAATGCACTGTAAAATTAAAATGTTTAACGTTATAAATTTACAAAGCATAATAAATTAACATTGTTGAATAAGTTATTTTACATTCGGCGTGTAAATCGACACAAAATTTTTTTTACAGTGTGAAGATCGGTTTTCATTTAAATTATTTCAGACTTTAAATTTTCAATATAACTCTTTTTATTTTGTCAATTCAAATAAATTATAAAGCTTCAAGTTCAATAAAAGACTTTTCGTTTTAAATACAACATTTTTATTATTAACATATATGTGAATCGATATAAAGAAAAGCATCTAAAAAACAAAAAATTTTAGGTTATGTTTTGGTTCTTAGGTCTCTTTCTTTATATTGCGTCAACTATTCTAAATTTCAATCGTTGAATACGTTAAATAGAATATTATTCAAGTACACAAAGTTACTGTGTTCAAAGATTAATTATTTCTTGTTATTTCTGCACCAGAATACTAATTAATCGATTTGTTTTCATTACCTCTTGTACCATATACAACCAACATACAATTTTTTGTTGTTGAGATGATTGCAAAAATTTATCAACATTACTTCAGATGTAAGATTAAAAACAGGTGATACCGCTTCAGCAAGCAAGGTTGGATGACTACACTTCGAACCAGAGATGAGTAGTGACGTGTCACTGGAGACACTGCTCTAATGAAAATTTAGTAACTTTATTGTTAAAAGTAAAAGTTTCTATAAAGTTACTAAATTGTTAGGTTGGTTTCCATTGTCCCCACTCGCAATTTGTCATAATTCTCGTCAACTACCGCACCCTGCTCTAGTGAAAATTTAGTAACATTATAGTAACTTTTAATTTTAACAATAAAGTCATTAAATTTTTACTAGAGCAAGGTGCGGTAGTTGAGAATTATGAGAAATTGCGAGTGGGGACAATTTTATTTTTTTTTTTCATACCTTGTTGGGGAATTAAAAAAATTGGACAGAATAAGGAATTGTTAGAAATTGAATAAGTATCCAATACATTTTAATAAAAGCCTTCTTACCGGGTGGAAATTATTAAAGTTGCGCATTAATTGACAACTCATGAAAAATATTTATCAAGTGTGTATAATGTTTAAATTTTGTTCATTTATAATTAAATTATTAAATTGTTGATAGAAATCATAATAATAATTATAATAATAATTTCAAAAAAAAATAAAAATTTTTGATGAAATATTAATACTCCTGGCGCACATAACAGCGATTTTTATTATTAAAAGCAAAATGTCATCATTTCAAAATTACTATTTGACAAATTAAACACTAATTTGTACCAAAATAGCCCCTAATGTAGCAAAATAGTTCCCAATTTTTGGCATTTTATTATACAGTTGAATAAACACAATAATATTATTAAAAAATTTTTTTAAAACTTCTGAGAAATTTTTTTTTGGTTGTTATAACCTTTTAACATAAACATATATTATATGTATCTTTAGGAAATCAATCTTCCTCTAACTCTTTTTCTTTCAAATTCCAAGCAATTTAGCAGCAACTTGTCATTGTGAGACGAAATCTATTGTTG
This sequence comes from Leptopilina boulardi, assembly GCF_019393585.1. NCBI lineage: Eukaryota > Metazoa > Arthropoda > Insecta > Hymenoptera > Figitidae > Leptopilina > Leptopilina boulardi. The sequence continues at coordinate 707,272 of NW_026137969.1, forward strand.
TCCATTTCCATTTAAAGAAGCACGTTTGGGAGAAAGAAACATTTAGTCGAACCGCCTTATACTAGAGAAGAGAACTCGCATAAAATATATAAATACAATATTAAAAGATTGTGGCTTTTTTGAATAAAAATTGCTTTCAACTATTTTCCTATTAATATATTGGATAATGAAAGAATGGGAGTGACGAGTTACCGGATACAGGTCAAATGGAATAGTGGACAATGGTGCTCTAAATATATACTTTTTTTTTTGATTGACCATCAGCGGTAGAGGAACTGGAATTTTTAAAAGGCGTTAACTCGATCACACCGGAAGGACAGAGGAAGGTCTTTTAAAAATGTTACCCCGCCTCTGGAAATATACCTTTTGACCCTGATGCGTATAGAAAAATTGAAAAAAAAGTACGAACCAATTTGATTCTTTTTAATAGGTGTATACTCTGGCAAAAAGGGGCACTTGAAAAAATTTCTCAAGTCTAAAATTTTTTTTGTTTGAATTATAAATTCCTTTATCAGAATTTGCTGCCCTTTGTTGGAATTTTAATAGTTTTTCGCCGGAATTTTGGATATAAAATCCGAATTGTGTTTATGTAAACATTATTACCACTTCGCAATTGATTCGCGAACGAAATGCATGAGATAAAAAAGGACATAAAGTTTTCTCCTTTTCTAACTCGCATATGCTTCACGTTCGCTAAACTATATTGTTGGCCTTTACGATAACTTCCATTGAAATTATTTTACAAATTCCATCGGAATCGGAATGATAAAGCTATTTCGTAGATTTCTTTCAAAAAAATAAGAAATTTAAATTCGTATGCATATATTATTTCTCACGCTTCCAAACACAGTAGTGGAAAATATACGTCATGTCGCGAATGCGAGTCATCGATCTAAAATTATTATTGTTAAGCATTATATGATTTCGTATAATATGTATATGTATATATAAAATTCTTTTGTAAAAGAATCTGGTGCCCCTTTGGATTATAATGTGCACTCTTTCCACCCTTTTGATTCTATCTTCTTTTTTTGCCTCTCTCTCTTTTTGGTCGCAGTCTCTTTTTTCCCCTCGAAAAAGGATGATGATGGTCCGTCGTATATACTTCATTCTGCCAGGTTTACATAATTTTCCCATGGCTCTCTCTCTCTCTCTCTCGCGACCAGTATTCAAAATCGTAACACTTGCCTAACCTGCGACCACCGTCACTTTTTTTTTTCGAAAAAGGACCGAGGGGTATCCCTCACCTCGTACGTCTCTCCTTTTTTCGCTGGATCGAGTCGATGAAATTGCAAGTCTTTGTGTATGGAAATAAGAATACCTTACCCTCTATACAAAAGTCCACCATATTATATTTACTCGCACACTCTTGTTCAATTCACAATATATATGTGTACATATGCGTTCATCATGTGAGGTCAGACTTTATATATTTTCTATAAATTTGAATTCAAACTTCTCCCAAAAAAAATATATGTATCAAATCTAAAGGAAGAGGATGTATATATTAAAGAAAAGATTATGAGCTTCCTTATATGTGACAGACTGTAAAAAAATAATTCATGAAAAAAAACAACTTTTACATTTTTTGTTTTCTTTGAGCATAATAACCCAGTGGGCAAGAATACATGTTCGTTCTAAAAACGTTTTTAGAACGTTTCATGTCTGCCAAATAATGTTCTGCAACACTTTTTGTACATCCAATGTTCCAGAACATTATTTGGCGGACATGAAACGTTCTAAAAACGTCCTTAAAACGTTTTTAGAACGAACATGTTTTTTTGCCCACTGGGGCAATAGTACAAAATATAATACCGCTTATCATAATGTGAAAATTTTTGAGTATAATGTAAATTGTCTAATTGAATAGTTAATTACACTTTTGTTGCTTGTCCCATCTATGAGGTATCTTCAAAATGCATACCCTCCACCTCTCTTGAAGTGGTGGAACTTTTCAAAGCCCAAGCAGAAAAAATTCTTAAAGGCCTGAGCAGAATAGAAACGTAATGGGAATTGTAATTATAAACGCAACCAGAAGAATAAGTTAGAAAAGGACAAACAATCTATCCATCCTTCTCTAACTCATTCTTCTGGTTGCGTTTGCGATTACGATTCCGGTTACGTTTCTATGCTGCTCAGGCCTTTATTCGTTGGCCTTCAATTGATATGCACATGCGCAGAAGTGACTAATTTTTGAAGGCCAACTTACAATACTTTCGCAAACATGAAGCAGAAATTTTTATTTTGCATTTTCCAAAATACACAAATCTGATTGGTTGTCCATTATCAATCAGATTGTAGATAACCAATCAGGTTTGAGCTCGGGTTTGAGTATTTCGGAAAATGCAAAATAAAGAATTTTTTTACCAAAGGTATAAATGCTCCAAAAGTGTATTTAAATGTTTAGGCTGTGTTTACAATACAATTAAATATGTACATTTTTGGAAAATTATTGTTGGACAAAATTTCAATATCCTACCCAACTTTGCATTGGACTAACATATTTTGGGCTCTTTGCTTCCCAACCCTGTTTGCTTACAAATGTCAAATACCTTAAAGATACAGTCACACTATCTCATGCATGCATAAACATTTGGCCGGTTACACTTCAACGAAATCTAGTGAATGTTTAGTAACTTTCTAGTAATTTTCAAAAAATTTCGGTTGCAACTAGAAAGTTACTAAACATTTGTGACGTTCCATGAGGAAAGGGACCTTAGCTGCAATAGACGCATTTTCCAGAAAAGATATTTAAAGTAGAGCGTCCCTGATTGGTTGAGACCCTCCATCGAAAATCAGCCCCACCACCTTACTACTACATCGTTCCTACAGCTCACGCTTACTACAAGTATACTAGTGTAGAAGTGGTGGGGATAGTTTCTGTAGTCCGTGCTGGAACGCGATTAACATGGTCATGATTAATGCTTTATAACAAAAAAACTAAATAGAAAAGTACAATTTTTAACTTTTGTATCTGAAAGAGCAACTCAAGATCTATCGACTGATATCAAAAACTCAATTTTCATTTTTTTGCAGCTAAGGTCCCTTTCCTCATGGAACGTCATATTTACTATATTTTGTTAAAGTGTGACCTGCTAAATGTTTCTGCATGCATGCAGTGTGATCGTACCCTAATCCTTAAATACTCTGAAACTATTTCAGTAAATTAAAATTTTTCCATTAAATTATTTTCAGTAAATTAAATTTAAGTGAATAAAATTAGAAATTACGTTTTCCTTTTAAAATCTGCAGAATTTTTTTTTTCACAAACTGCTTTATCGAGGGTTAATTTAAAAAACCGAAGGGTCGGGTTCTCCGTTTTTTTTTAAATACAAGCAATTCACTGAAGCAAAAATAATAAGTTTTACTTTTTAGCTTCAACATTTAGTCTCACGCATATACTTGTAATGTATTATACGGTATGTAAGTTTCGCAATACTTTTTCTCTCTTTCTTTATATTTCTTTCCCTTTCTGTCTAACATTCCCACCCAACGATATTTCAACGTTGGCCATGTTCAAGGAAGAAATTCGAGGGGGAGTTCGTCTTGGCCGACAAGCGGAATCTCATTAACCCTTCGGGATTCTACCCGGGGCTACAGTTTCCAACCCTTCGTTGTATCCATGGCAACCTGTCTTACTTTTGTGAAATTCTTAACGAAACAGAAGATCTTTTTATAAGTCTTTCTGACGTTAAGGGAGGGGGAGGGCAGAAGCATTAGGACTTTCACGTCTATAGAAAGGACAAAAGGGGGAAAAAAAGGTTTCTTATTTTAGTCAATAATTTTTTTTCCTATTGATTAACACTATTATATTAGAATTACATTTTTTTTCATATTTCTAAATCTTTCAATACATTTTTTTTAAACTTCTTCATTTAGAAATTAATATACCAAATTATTTTTAATATTTTTCAAATAATTTCAATCAAATTCTTAAATATCTTTTTTTTTAAAGTTTTTCATTTTTTAATTAAGGGACGGCCATTTTTTTTGCTAAAGGGTGAAATGGGAGAAATAAAGCCCTCCCTTTTTGCGAAACCTAATCTCATTAACCCTTTATGGTCTCCAATATACGAAAGGGGGAAGGAGTTATAGGCAGGTTACCCTAAGAACAAGGTGGAGGGATACGAAAGAAGAGTCTAACCCTTCCATGTAACCATGGTAACCAACTCTTCCTTATACACTTTTCACCCCAATCCTCTCTTTCACCAATATACGATATGGTCGCAAAAATTTTCTTTTCAATGTGTATTGCATGTTTCTTATATCTCAAGTTCGCATTATATATCGCGTAGACTGTTTTCGGAAAATTTTTTTCCTTTAAAAAATTTATATGCTAATAAATAAAAATTTTAATAAATTGAAAAAAAATCACTGAGTCGATAAAACAGAGAAGATTGTTATCCTTTATTACAAGAGAAATTAAATTATACAAAAGAATTTCAATTTCGCGCAAAAAAATCGATACTGCTTTACCGACGGAGATAGAGATTAATAGCTTCTATAGAGTATTTCCATTTTGATTTTCGGTAAAAATTATAAGTAATATTGTGGAGATTTTTGTGTTATTCTTCTATTTATTCATTGAGGTGAGTGCCTCATTTATTTATTTGCAGATTTGATAAAAATTTTAAGGTAGATTTCTGTATTACCGACAATGGTAATTCGTTAATTTTAAAAATTGCGATTAACTTTCACTTTAGGGGACATTTATATTAAGTATTTTAATGTGACGACTGTGGTAATTTTGCGCAGTTATTTTTACCGCCGATAAATATAATAATAATAATCATAATAATACTGACTTACATACATATATATATATATATATATATATATATATATATATATATATATATATATCTGTCGGTAAAATAACTACGCAAAATTACCACAGTCGTCCCATTAAAATACTTAACTCGATGTCCCCTAAAGTGAAAGTTAATCGCGATTTTAAAAATTAACGAATTACCATCGTCGGTAATACAGAAATTTACATTAAAATTCTTATCAAATTTGGAAATAAATAAATGAGGCACATACCTCAGAGGAAAAATAAGAAAAAAACACAAAACACTCCACAATATTACTTATAATTTTTATCGAAAATCAAATGGAAAGTGTTTGGAAAAAAAATTCATTACTTCTATTAGTGAAAATTAAAAATAGAGTTCGAGGAAATTATTATAAATGCTTTCTTGGTAAAAGGCAAACATATTTTTCATTTCTGACAAGTTTTATTCATAATTCATAAATATTGAGGACAGGCTAATAAAAAATGAACCGCAACATTAAAACTATGGTTGGGGTAAAAAAATGTGTTTTGCATCAGGCGAAAGTTTAATAAAGGGTGGCATTAACTTTCTCTCTGTGTATAAGGGACAGCGACGTATACGCAGCGACGACCCCTTGAGTATAGTCGATTCCCTCTTTCCTTTTTTTTCATCCAACACCCTCGGTGTGCAATAAGGTATCCCGACAAAGAACGTGGATAGAGTGCTGATTTTTTTTCTCTCCCTTGAGCTATTCGATAATCGACCATCCCATATATAATAGCAATCGACTTCAAAGAAATTGGAAACAAACCTCTACATTGTGGCTCATCGTGTCGCCAATATGTATATTATATAGCTGTCGAATTACGTAATTGGACATTTACATATATAGAAATTTTCCTATGGTTTCTTATTTCAGTTGAATTGAATAATTCTAATTAATTAAGTGATATTTATTGATCAAAATTTTACTAGATCAAAGAAATTTTTCATCTGTTGGGATAGTGGCGACGCTTGCGGGTAATTGTAGAAACTTGCAGTTTCCTAAATGGTTAGTTTCCTTTTTCCCCACTCGTAAAAATCCCCACTGGCCATTTGTTATAATTCTCGTCAACTACCGCACCCTGCTCTAGTGAAAATTTAGTAAAATTATAGTAACTTTTAATTTTAACAATAGTCACTAAATTTTTACTAGAGCAGGGTGAGGTAGTTGACGAGAGTTAGGACAAATGGCGAGTGTCGACAATGGAAACCAACCAAATATCCCACTGGACAAAACCAAATTTTCATTTCCCCTCGTTTCGTAAATTACGTAAATTATCGATGCAAAGAAAATATTGCAGAACAGCCTTAACAAATTTTAGTTGAGTGGGGGAATTTGTCCAGTGTCGCAATTGAGACGTTATAGTCTGCTGTGTCGTCTGCTACTGGCATTACAGTTTACCGTTATTTTTTGCAGCATTTTTATTTTTATACAAACTTATAGTATAATAAAAAATGTAATATAATAATAAATCAAGATTTGCGGTAGAGACTCGACGCCAAGTAAAAAAAAAATCCGCAAATATATTTTCACTAAATATTGGCATTTTTCGACCAAAATTGGATATCTCGAAAAGTTCTTTACCGATTTCTTCTATTAAAAAAAAATTTTTCTTTCCATATGTCTATGATAAAAAAAACTCTTAATCTTTTTGTCTAGATCGAATAATATTTTCCATATATATTATTATAAGAATTGAATTGATATATTATGAAAATTGACAATGTAATTCTTTTTTTTCCAAAATATATTATTGAATTTTTTAAAAAAATATATGCCAACTCACGTTTTCCCATGCGATTTTCTCGTTCGGATCACATTAGACTATAACTGACAAAGAAATCGGTCAGCTTGTATACATCGAGAGAGTAAAGTATTTAAATAAATAGGGTAAAATCTGATATAGACCAAGTGACAAAGCTTTCCTGTCACTACATATAGTCGAAAATATACCTCTTTGATTGATCTCTCGGTTTCAGTGTGCATTTTAGAAATACTTAAGTGGATGTGTCTCGATGTTTTCATAGATAGCAATTTTACTTCCCAAGAGAGAGAAAGAGAGAGGTTAGTTTAATCCTATATAGGATTCCTGAGGAAAGGGTTTTTTTTTCAATCATCCACTTGTTCTGTGAAGTGAAAAAAAATTTCACCTTTCAAAAATTCAGTTCATCTTTATATTTGTCCTTATGAATATATAAATTCTAAAATTTCAATTGTCATTCATAGAAATTTATTACGCTCCATGAGAAAAGGGATTTTAAAGGAAAAATGTTTTTGAGGTTATGTTTAGTGATAGTTTTAGCTTGATTATAAAATTTTTTTAATTATGTAAAATCAAAATCAGTTTCTATTCAATATTTTTGATCTGTACTAAAGCGATAAGAGCGACAAGAGCCGTAATTTTTTTTTTACTTAGGTTATGTTGCACTTTATGTTTCTTTTTTTAAATAGAGATTAAAAATTAGGGAAAATTTTATTTGAATTTGATAAAAATAATTATTTCTACCTTCCATTTATCAAATTTTTCATAATTTTAATATCGCCCTGTAAAAATCAAGAGAATTGGATATGATAGTGGTTTTCGAACTGAACCGGCGTTTGTCTTGAATTCGAGAAAAGCAAATTGACGAATAGGACCGATTACTGAATTCGGAAATTGTATTGGTCCAATTCGTACAACTTTTCAAGTGTGAAAATAAAGAAAATTAAGCTGTACATGACACTAAAAAACAATTAAATGTGATAATGCTTACAACTCTCTAAATCTGAATTAGTAAATATGTTTACTAATTTGAATTAGTGACTCAATTTTGCTTCTGAATTAGTAAAATTTTACTAATTATTAGTAACTTTTACTAACAATTAGTGAAATTTAACTAATTCTAAAGCAAAAAGTGAGTCACTAATTTAAATTAGTAAACATTTTTACTAATTCAGATTTAGAGAGAAATAAAGGTGAAAAATACTGTTTGTCAAGTGATTTTGTCAATAGTCAATAAAATAAAGAATGTTGAAAATGTGACGTGATTCCAATTTGAGAAATTGGTAATATAATTTAAAATCTGATGGTATTTTAGTTATATTTTTATCTAATTTCTATTAAAGATATCTAACTATATGTATACTGTAACTCTCGAAGCAAAAACAAAATGTTGAGTAAAAAATTGAATTTACCCAAAATAAAATTAAATTAATTTAATTTTTTCTCAAAAACTTTGTTACAGCTTAGTTACGTGGTACTAAAATTTTATTCATCAACGATCATGAGAATTACGAAACTGTAACAAAATTTTAAGAAACGTATAACTTAAGTTTTATGCTGTTACATATTGTAGAAAATTACGAAACTGTAACAAAATTTTAATGTACACGCAACTGAATTTTTATGTTGATACGTGCTTCGGAAACTTCCGAAATGGTAACAAATTTTTCGTAACGCGTAACAGCATAAAACTTTCATTGCTACATGGAGAAAAATGGGATTGTTGACACTGAAAAAAGGCGGGTTTGGTATTGAAAACCAAACGTTTGGTTGGTATTTAAGCAACCAAAATTTTTTTGTTAAATTAACAAAATTTTGGTTGTCCCAAACAAACTTTAGTTATGACAACAAAAATTCTTTTTTTCTAATTTTGGTTGTGTCAAACAAATTTTGATTGAGACAATTAAAATTTTGTTGATTCAACAAAAAAAAATTTGGTTGCTTAAATACCAACCAAACGTTTGGTTGTCAATACCAAACCCTTTTTTTAGTGTAAGTTATACTCGGTTACTATTAAACATAACTTCACCTTAAAAAATACAAAATGTAAATTAAATATAATTTAACAAATTTCAATTCATAATAATTCTTTGGCATCAGGTTAAAGAATTTGATTCAAAAGCTGAATGTTGCATAGATTTTAATTCAAATGAAATTGGTAATATGACCTTTACGGAAATCTGCTATCGATTATTTTAGAAGGCGAAGGAACTGAACAAATTGTATTAGACGGATCAAAGCTTATTTGTTAATACAACAAATTATATTGCCGATTTAACAGTTTAGTATTGTTATTTCAACTGTTCCATAACAATTTTCTTTGTTCATTAAACAATTCTGTTTGTTCAGCGAACAATCCGAATAGTTTTAATAACAATCCCATTTTAACAATTTTTTTTGTCGCAAAAACAAATAGAACTGCTGGTTCTATAATGACAATGCGGAATTGTTGCGTGTGGACTTAATTTTTAGTAACTACAATTCTTTTTTCTCCGTGTATATTTATAAAAAATTCCGACAGAAATTTCTATCAGTGATAGGGTATAAGAAAAGAGTGAAGATGTAATTTTCCCTATACACTTGAGACAATTTTGCGATTGGTGAAATTTTACAAAGTGAAAAATTAAATTTCCAAAATGCATTAAAGTTACAATTTGTCATTAATTACTTTTTTGTAAACGAAAATTTAATTTTCGAATTCGAACATCTGTATATATGTTTAAAACTTTTGTATACCTCAGTGAGGATTTCATGACATTTTTCAAAAAAAAAAAATATATATATTGTCTCTTCCATTTAAGGGAACATCGAACCACGCGCGTATAGTGTCGCGGCATCAGTGTGAGCCAATTAAGTTTCTCCTTCAGCACGATCGTTTGGTATTCAGTCGCGCGTCGTAAAAAAAAAGAGTCGCAACTCACCCCTCGACCTCTCGTGGCAGCCGAAGAGCCTAAAACTTGGGCAATCAGACATTAAGCGCGTAGGGATAGAGGTGGCAAAGCAAAGACAAGAAAGGGAGTACTCCCGGATGCTGGACTATAAGGAATGAAGAATGAGGAGAATTTTCTTTCCACTTTTCCTTTTAGGGCGAGAGATGCGGAGACTTGAGAAGGTGCGTTACCCGGGGGGGGGTGGTTTTTTCCGAGGAGAGGGATGATGAATATAAAGGCAGGGGGCAAGCACAGCAGTTAGGGTGGATTCAACCCTCTCGGTTCTTTGCGCCAAGAAGGCCGCCAAGGAAGAGAAAGCTACTGCAGATCAATACTTTTTATGCGAGAAAAAGTGTGCGGCCTTACTGAGGCGCGCAGGGTTGTAATGTTTTTTCTTCTTCGAGAAGAAGAAGAAGAAAAAGAAGGAAGGGGAATGAAGAACGAAGAGGGTTATAACGTTAAGTTAAAGTACAGAGTCGCTGTTTTCACGTGCCGCTGTAATCAGGAATATCATTAAACTCTCGAGTCTTCTTCCCTTCCTGGGACCTTCGAGAGAAAAAAAACGCGTCTCCTCAAACTCTCGTCTCTTTCGTATACCGACCAAACTCTCCCCCTTTTCCTATATACTCCGCACACCTTCTATCATCTTAAAAATGTTCGGCTCCTTAGTTTGTGTTTTCTTTAAAAGAAAAAGAAAAAAAAAAAAAAAAAAAAAAAGATGAACCATCTTCTTTACGTATATTTTTAACTCCATTTTTGTTGAAAAAAAATTCTCCTTCATTATATAGTTATATATAGGATACACATCTTCAAAAGATTCTCATTATACTGTTTGCTATTTGATGATGAGCGCACTCTGTAGGAGGGAATTATCCATTTTTATTGTACACGGTTCATTTTATATTGAAATTTTATGGTAAATTAGGTTTGCGGGCTCGTTGATTACGAATGTAGCACTGAATTTTTAAAACTCAAAATGGCGTATCAAAAATTGAGGAAGTTTTTTTTGAAAAATTTGACAGATTCATCTAAGTATTGTTATTCGGGGGTTTTTAAAGTCTTTAATTACGAAGTCAGTGTCAGTCTTTGGGAATTCAAAATGGCGGTTCAAATATGGCGGAAGATCTTTTGGAAAATTTATCGAATTCTCTTGAAACTTATTTCTCGAGGGGTTTCCAGGTCGTTGATTACGAATTTGGCATTACATTTTCAAAATTCAAAATGGCGGATCCAATATGGCGGAAATTTTTTAAGAATTAACCGAATTCACTTGAAATTCGTTATTTGGAAGTTTTTTTTGTAGTCCCTGATAACAAATTCAATGGTAGTTTTTAAAAATTCAAAATGGTGGATCCAATATGGCGGATTTTTTTGAAAATTTATTAAATTCACTTAAAACTGCTTCTTCGTGAGTTTTCAAGGTCATTGATTACGGATTTGGCATTAAATTTTTAAATTTCCAAATGGCTTATCAAATATACTTCATTTGAATATTATTTATCGGAGATTCTAACGGTTGTTAATTACGAATTTGTTGTCTGTTTGTATAAATTCAAAATGGCGGATCCAATATGGCGAAAGATTTTTTGGGAAAATTTATCGAATTTGCTTGAAACTTGTTTCTCGAGAGTTTTTGAGGTCGTTGATTACGAATTTAGCATCATATTTTTAAAATTCAAAACGGTGTATCGAAAATAGAGGAATTTTTTTTTAAATTTAACGAATTTATCTAAATTTTTCTATTCGGGGGATTTTGGAATCGTTGATTATACGAATTCGGTGTCTCTTTTTAGGAATTAAAAATATCGGAAGAATTTTTCTGTAAATTTATTGAATTTACTTGAATTTTCAAAATGGCGGATTTAATACGGCTGAAGAATTTTTTAAAATTCACCAAATTCACTTGAAAATCGTTATTTGGGGGTTTTTGAAATCGCTGATTACGAATTCGGTGGTAGTTTTTAAAAATTAAAAATGGCGGAAGAATTGTTTAAAATTTGTTAAATTCACTTGCAAATTGTTACTCGGGGCGTTTTTGAGGACGTTGATTACAAATTTGGCATTAGATTTTCAAAATTCTAAATGTCGGATGAATTTTATAAAAATATTTATTCTTTACTAGTATTATTTTGGTTGCAACTGAAAATTTTTAGATTCAAAAAAGCATTTTTTTAAAATTTTAAATCTTTAAATAATAATATATATATTAATAATATTTTCAGTCCACTAAAATGTCATTAAAATGACAATGAAAAAAAAAACATTTAAAAAAAATTACTTTCTTTTTGCAAATGAATTATAGAGTAGCTTTTTTTCTTAATCAAGACTGTAATTACTATTTGCTTTCCTTACTTCTCGTCGTACGGCAAAAAAAAATAATTTTTTTTTTCCTCTTATTTGTGTCATTCGTCGAAAAACGAATTTAAATTTGCATCTTCTCTTTATCTTCGCGTATAACGTGATTCCCTGGAAATGTTGAAATCTCTATTCTTAAATATATATATGTATATTTACTTCCTACTCTAAACTGCAATCGTATAATTAAATTAATTTGAAAAAGCAAACAAGAAAATCTAATTTTCTAATGATAATTGACATTTCTTTATGTCGAACCAACTCTCCTCTCATCATTATGTTATTCGAAATGTAGATTTTTAATTTTACTTCTCGCTAAGTGGAAAATAAATTTATTTAAGTACAATTTCATCCAATCATTATTTATATTCCGATAAAAGTATTTTGAATTCGATTAATCTAATTCTAAAATTTATTTTTTGCGTGTTATGATTTTTAAAAACAAAAATTTTAATTTTTTTGTTAATTTTCTTTAAAAAAATGTTTTGATTTTTTCAAGGCGAATTTTTTTTTAACTCTTAACGAATATATTCTAATGTCCTTTTTCAATTGTGCAAACATTTTTTCAAAACAAAAATAAAATAAAATATATTAAAATTCTAGGTATATTATTACTTTTTATTTGTTAGTAGAAAAGAAAAAAGCCCATTAAAAGAATTCGGCTTCTAAGTTACGTTAAATTTAAAAAAATAATAACATCCCTAATTTTTATCAAAACAAAAAATGAAAAAATACGTATTTTCTTATTTTTCATAAAAATTTCAAAAAAAAAAAATGTTCTAGCAAGAGAAAATAAAAATTGCACCTAAAACTGTATATTTTTATTAAATTCACTATATATTCTTAATAAATTTGCGCCAATTCATAAAATGTTAAATAACTGTATTTTCTCCGTCAATATTCCGCAAAATATTTTCGAATGACTTTGAATTTTACAGGGTATTATAATAATTTTGCGAGGGTCGAGCGAATCAGAAAACTTAAAGTCAACCAAAAGAAAAATGTAGGCGCAACTAATTTTCTCGAAAAATTTCTTTCTAAACTGGAGCAATGTCGTAAATTCCAGAAAGACGTGATTTACAGGATGGAAATATATATATATATATATACCGTTTTTGGCAAAAAAAAAAAATAATAGAAGAAACGATATATATAGTAAGTAAGTTTACACGTTCTCAAAATTATAATACTGTTAGACACCGGTTGACATTACAGCGTGCGGACCTTCAAGGTATAAAATGGGGCCTCACCAGGTATATTGAAAAATCCCCAGGTCATAAATTGACTCGTTGCATAAAACTGGAGCAAAATTACAATGGTTATTTATCATTTTTGACCTCTTCCATGACTTCTAAATCCATTCACATTTATTTCTGATGGTTATGGTACTTCTTAAATGTCAAAGACGGAGGTCAAAGACATATTCTTGTAGAAAATTTTTATTACGTAACTCGCCCTTAAATATGCAAATTATATATATGCTTTGAGTGGAAAATAAAATTTTATTTTTACTATATATAATAATAAAATAATAATAAAATGCGTGTTACTTGAAAGGGAAATTGAAAATTCACTTTTCAAGGGAAAATATACGATTTTTCACTGATGTAAATTTTTTTTCATTATTCTAAACAACAATATGGATTTTGGAAAAATTTAATTTTTTTAAAATGAAATTTTTGAAAAATATAGAAAAATATTGTAAAATAGTTTAAAATTACTTTATGAATAAGTATTGTAGGTTAGAAAAAACTGATAACAATGGAACAGTGAAGTAATAAAATTTCTCAAACACCAGCAAAAAAATTTATTTAATAGACAAAAAATTATTTTAATTTTCTACAAATTCAATTACATACGCATTAAAACTAAATTTTTTTCAAATAGATGAATAAAAATTTGAATTTTTTTCATTTAAAAAGCTCTGAAGCTAAGCGAATTTAATTTTTTTCGCAAAATATTAATACAATATAAATGAAGCTAAAATTTTGTGGAAAACTTAAAAATGCAATGAAAAAAAAACTTTATTTTTGATTCAAATACTCGATTACTTGACTATTATTAAATAAATATTTATTTGAATCAAATAATTTTTATTTGCATTAAATAAACTGTATATTTGAATCAATAATTTTATTAGTACACAATTTTTCTAATAATTATATTTGATTCTTTTTCAAACTGTATTTGAAAAATTAAAAATACGTTAATAATAATTTTTTTTCTTTTAAAATTGCTGATTTTTTGTATTCTTATATTAACGAGAAAAAAGATTTCAGTTTTTTTTTAATACGTTATGTGAAAAAAGAGAACTGCTAATCGAGTGTGTATTGAATGGTGAATATAACACGAATTTTCGATTGACATACATTTTTTCAAAATTGTTTATTTTATAGTGAAAAAAAGTATATAAATTAAAAATTTACTTTTGCATTTGTATACTGAGTTAAAATTTAATCCACACTGTGAAAACCGACTCTATATTCACAAAATATTTTTTTTTTAAAGATTAATCATTACAGAAATAATCATAATAATTTTTAAAGAAATAAATTTTCCATTTTAACATGAAACAAAACTTTAACATTCGATTAAAAATAACCAATGTCTATATAACTTGGAAAAAAGAAAATTCTTTTTTCGCCTTCGTCTCACCTACGTCGCACTAACGACAGCTCGTACTGAAAATTACATCCTCAGCTAAAAAGTACTACTTTACGTGCTTGCCACATAATATACTATTCTTACATCAAAACAGAGTGTGATTCACCTTTTTTGGAAAGCATGATTTAGTACTAAAATTAATTTTTTAAAATTTTTATTTAACAAAATTTTTATTAAATATCTGGTAGAAAAATTAAAGTCAAAATCTTTTTTTGTTGATTGTTTGGTTGGTCATTTGCTTTTTTTGACAAATGGAAATTCAACGTTTAAATTAATAATTATGCTGTAAAATTAAAAATCCGATAAAATAAAAAGTCTGTAAAAGGAAACTTTCATTTAAATATATAAAAAAATTTGTAAAATGGAAATTTGTTTAAATGAAATTTCTGTTAAATAATAAATTCGACTATAAATTCTGTCAGATAAAAATCTTAATAAATTAATTTTAGTAATTATTTTAATGTCTTCTTTTTTTGACATTTTTCGCTGTAACATGTCCATGATGCAGCTCAATTAGAAAAACAAATAACGAAAGACAAAAGCCAAACAGCAGAACAAAGTAAAGTAGATACTGTAATTTGACAATCTCAATTTTATCATCAGCTTGACTCTTGAGCAAAGACTCGTCCAATTCAACAAGCATATTCCATTTCTCCATTAGACCATTTTCAATCAAAAGTTGCATAATTCGATTATAATTCTCAGCGTAAGGAAATCCAGATTCAAACATCCATCCATCAAAATCTGGTATTAAGGGTCGAGAAATTATCTTTACAATAGAGATATCAAATTCCTTGCTGAATAATTTTAACATTCTCTGTATGCCTTGTAATGAAAGAAAGCAACTGACATTTCTGTTGATTATTAGAAAACGCATACAATCGGTTGGATAAAATTTCCTCTCATCATAATATACACGAACTCTGTTATCCAAATCATGAAAATGTAAACCCACATCATTACTCTTTAGAAATGTGTACAAACCGTAATACATTCCTAGTGGTAGACCTGATTTATCAGCATCTTCTAAGGTGATTTCATCTGCAGCCAATTTATAATTCATGCTCGTTAATACGGTACAGATGTAACTTGAATAAATCAAGCTTAGGAGAAACAAGGTTCCAAAAAAGATAGTTTGTTTCACTCCTCGTGGATCTGAAGAAGCTGACATTGCAAGTAAAATTGCAAACCAATCAATCACGTTTAGTAGAGTTTTTTCAAATCTCATTACATTTGCCAAAAGCCAAGCAGCACTGAAGAAACCACTTAGAATTACTATTTGCCAAATGGTCTCCAATACATTAATGCTACTTTTTTGTACATTTATTGTTTTTGGTACAACAACGTAACTGGATTCCAATGTCAAAATTCGACTGCTCATAAACAGTGGCTTCTTGCAAAACAATTCTAAAACATTGAGACTTACAGCAACTTGATAGCGATTATCCACTAAACCTCTTAGTAAACCTGTGTAATTCTCTTTGTAACAACCTTCAGGACCATATTCATCTAAAGTTGTTTTCGTTATATTCCGAAAAAAATTCATTTTCTCTGCAACCACCTTGTGAAATGCCATTGGACCTCCAAATTTTTCTAATTCAGAATCTGGAATACTCCAATTAACATTGTGATGGGTGTGTCCAATATAGTTAACAGAATATCCAAACAAATTACGTGTCTTGTCTGGAAACAATGTCAAATTTTCCGTTAAATTTTGCCTCGTGTAAAGATTCTGAAACGGATTCAATCGATGCAATGTAATACGATTCTGATCAGTAGTGTTTGAAAATTTGTTTTGGGAAAAATCATTTCTCGTTATTTCTAGAATTGTAACGTCCAAAAATTGATTTCTCCAGAGGTATTCCAATAAATTCCGATAGGATTTCTCTTTCTGTTGTACAATGCGAATCAGTAGACATTTTGGACGTGTTTGGATATTTGATAATTCCACGAGAAATTTCATTGTCATTTCTATCATTGGTTCAATAGTCGAAAATATCAGAACAAAGAGCGTTGTCTCTCGTGGATTTTCGATTAGCGTCGAAATTTTTTGACCATTCTTCAAAAAATTTTCCAAATTTGTTATTAGATGTGGATGTTTATCAAAACTTTGCAAAATCTCTTTAACAATTGAATTGTTTTCATTCTCGATAATTATGAGTTGCTGATATTCCTTATTTTTTATTAAATTTATTTTTTGCCTCTTTTTCCAAATCGATGATAGAATTTCATTTTGTCCCGTTTGATCAATGTTTGAAAACATAACGTGAATGGAAATTAACAATTTTAGAAAAATCATTTTTTTTTTTTACTTTTAATGATAATATTCCAAATCTGTAGAATTCATGTAGATTTTATTTTTGCTTCGCCTAATTTGCATCTGGTTCTAAAAATAAATTTTATTGTTTGATAATGCTTTTGTTTAATATAACTAAGCAAATTAATAACTAAGTGGTATTTTAATATTTAAAAATTGCATTTTGTAGATTAGTACTTGTTAGTTTTCCTTTAACACTTTTCGTGTTTGAAAAAAAAACCATGATGTGGTCCCAAAATGTCCAGCAAATTCTGTCCGACCGATTTTTATAAAACTAAGTATATATAAGGGTTTATGAGGTCGGTGAATTTAAATTTTACATTAAAAAAATTCAAAATAGCGGATCGAAAATGGCGGGCAAAAAAATTAAAAATCAACCGGATTTGCTTGAAATTTCTTACTAATCCGATGTTAGTTTTCAAAAATTCAAAATGGCGGATCCAATATGGCGGACAAAATTTAAAAAATCAACCGGATTTTGTTTAAAATTTGTTACTCAGGTGTTTTTATAGGGTCGCTGAATTCAAATCTGATATCAAAATTTAAAATCAAAAAACCCCCGAGTAACAAGTTTTAAGCCATTTGGATTCAATTTTTAAAAAAGTCGTCCGCCATATTGAATTTTGGAAATCTAACATCATATTCGAATTCAGTGACACTGAAAACCTTTATACCCTAAATGTGGGTTAAATCAAAATATAAATTTTTTTCGTGATTGTTACTTGTTTTCCAATTGTTATAATTAACATTAGTTAATAAATAATTACTTAATTATTGTAAAAACTAGAGTTATTGATATCTATAGTGTGCCAAAGATAATGTAAAAATATAATTTTGCAATTTATATAATAAATTACGTATATTTTGTAATAAGACCCACTTGGAAAGATTCCCTGGAAATTGTCCCCTGGAGTTTCTATCAGAATTGCGCCGGAACTTCCAACGTCGGAATTCCGATTAATTTTTTTTCAAAATTTTGAATTAGAGTCCTAATTCCGTTGGAACTCCGTCGGAATCCGATCGGAAATTCTTTGGAACTCCGATGGAATTCCGACGGAATTACGTTGGAAGTTCCAAAGAATTCTGATAGAACCTCCAGGGGGCACTTTCCGGGGAATCTTTCCAAGTGGGTATATGTTCACGACCCAACGTTAGGTCGCTGACACGGAAAGGGTTAAGGAGGAATGGTGTACGTTAACATAACCTCAAAACTGAGAAATTTTGTTTTTTTAACAATTTAACCCAAACAAAATTTTGATTACTTCTTTTGGTGTGTAGCTAAAATATAACAAAATGGTCCCAAAGTGGGTAAGACCTTCCCGTGAAAGGGGTTTTTGGGGTCACTGATTACGAATCCGATGTTAATTTTTAAAAATTCAAAATGGCGGACGACTTTTTTTAAAATTTTTATGAAAATTTATCGATTTTTAAAATTTTTCAAAATTTTTGTCGGCTATATTGGATCAAAAATTAAATATTTTGAAAATTTGACATTATTTACCAAATAAAATTTCAATTATAATATTATATATTATTATATATTATTCTTATATTTTCGTTCGTCAAAATTTTTATTATAATTATAGTTGATTCTTTATGGACAAATTAAAAATACGTACATATTTTTTCTCCTTTTAAATTTATTGATGATTTTCTGTTAAAAGGAAGAAAATGGATTTCAGATTTTTTTCAATACGTTAACAGAAAAAAAAAAGAATTGCAACTACGTCTTTACAATAAATTCCACGTATATAAAAAAAATTCACTTGTTTATTTATTTATATAAAAAATTGTCACAAAATCTTTATATTTATTGTTCAACATTTTTTTTATCGATAAGATGCGTTGAATATATCAATACAGCAATAATTTTCGATTGACATACTTTAAAAAAAAATCTATAATTCTACTGTGAAAAAAAATATTTCTAATGTATTTATATAAAAAATTCTTTATACAAACAAAAGATGAAGTAAAATTTTTATTATTATTATTATTATCAACAACAATTTACCAAATGTATTATTTTTACAAAAATAATTAAAGAATAAATAAATTAAAAATTTGTAGAATAAAAATAAATTTTAATAAATAAATGTGTCGTATTAAGTTTTTTTTAAGCTTATCTAAAATTAAATTTAAGAAAAAAATTTTACCTAAAATAACACAGCCCCACAAAAAAAAAGTGTCGTGCGCGGCAGACCAGACTAGTCATTTCCCATGTATTTTGACGCGCTGAACACGAATCCGAAGTCCGTTTTGCTCACGAAGTAGTATAAAGGAGTCCCCACTATGCAAAATGAATATGTACCGAGTTTCCCGACTGCCTTTCAATTTGGTAGGATAGCGATACTAGCGCGATTACCGGGAAAATTGTTGCAACTCAACTGGATAATGGCGGAAATGTATGTTTCGTGATGATTCGTATCTGCTCGTGAAGAGTCGAGTGCAGACGACAAATCTGTCACAAACATACATTTCCGCCATTATCCAGTTGAGTTGCAACAATTTTCCCGGTAATCGCGCTAGTATCGCTATCCTACCAAATTGAAAGGCAGTCGGAAAACTCAGAACATGTTTTTCCTGAAATTGCCTATGCAGTGGGGGCTCCTTATACTACTTCGTGGTTTTGCTCCATCACGTCAGGATTTTTTTCTAACCTCCAAAAACCTGTCGGATTTTGAGAGGTGGGCTATTTTTTTAAAAAATTGATGGATTTACTTCAAAATTGGTATCTAGGGGTTTTTTGGGTCGCTGATGACGAATTTGAAGTTAGATTTTCAAAATTCAAAATGGCGGCTCCAATATGGCGGACAAATTTTGTAAAAATTGATGGATTTACTTCAAAATTGGTATCTAGGGGTTTTTTGGGTCGCTGATGAAGAATCTGACGTTAGATTTTCAAAATTTAAAATGGCGGCTCCAATCTGGCGGACGAATTTTGTAAAAATTGATGGATTTACTTCAAACTTGGTATCTAGGGGTTTTTTGGGTCGCTGATTACGAATCTAAAGTTAGATTTTCAAAACTAGAAATGGAAATTCTTATATGGGCATATCTCTAGAACTTTTAAACTTTATGTTATCGCTCATTATGATACCTTAAGAATTTTTTTAATAATTTTTCAATACCATAATTTGACCAATTATAGGGCTTTTTAAATGTATCATGCGTTATATAATTTTTTTAATTATGTAGGAAATGACGAACGTAAGTTAAAGTGGTGAAATGGACAGTTTCTAGTGTGTGATATTGACTGTTTTTTTTAGTTTATAGACTGTAACTTTTTTAACGAAACATTGTGTGTCTTGTGGCTTGCAATAGAAGTAGGTGGGAGTGTGAAGAACTTAAAAATCCATGAAACAATGATGTGCCTCAAATTGAATAAAAACTATGTAGCTTCAAACTTGCGAGACAACTTTTTCAAAATTTCTACAAGTTAGCAGTTAAACTGATATAACTTTTTTAACAAAGGTTTTTGAGTAACGGCACAACGGGATTATATTATCTACCTAATAAGAAGTAATTTGAACCCATACAGGAATGTGTGCCGCCTTTACACAAAGAATGCAATGACTTCAAACATTAAATTTTAAAACGTAACTCATATCAAAAAACCACATATTTGAAAAGCACATGTTGAATTTTGCTTCTAAATGCTCCCAACTCATTGTAATCTCTTCTCATGCATTATAAAAATATACAGAAAAATAGTTAACCTTTGCACACTTCATTAAAACTGTATAATTAATAATGAATATAAACCTAAACTGTCCGACGCATAGTTTGTGAAGAAAAGAAAGTTTTAACTAATAGATGTGTTTAAATCTGGCTGATATTTCTCACTCGAAGGTTTTTGGGGTCGCTGCGACTACTAATCTAAATTTTAAATTTTCCAAAATTCAAAATGGCGAATCCAATATGGCGGACGACTTTTTAAAAAAGTGATCCCATTGGCCTCAAATTTGTTACTCGGGGGTTTTTTGGGTCGCTGATTATGAATCTGAACTTTGTTTTTCAAAATTCAAAATGGCGGATCCAATATGGCAGATGACTTTTAAAAAAATTGATCCCATTGGCCTAAAATTTGTTACTCGGGGGTTTATGGAGTCGCTGATTACGAATCTGAACTTAATTTTTCAAAATTCAAAATGGTGAATCCAAAATTGCAAACAAAATTTTTTAACAAATTTTTAAAAAATTCAAAAATTGTTATAAACTACATTTACTTATATAACTTAATAAGCCATAGGACATAAAATTTTCGAAACTGTAGCATTAAATCATTTTACAGGTAACAAAAAGTAGTAGAGACCCAAAAAACCCCCGAGTAACAAATTTCAGACAAATTCGATCAATTTTTTTAAAAGTCGTCCGCCATATTGGATCCGACATTTTGAATTTTGAAAAACTAACGTCGGATTTGTAATCAGCGACCAAATTAATCCGCGAGTAACAAATTTCAGTCAGTTTTAAACACATCTAGAGATTTTGGGCAGGTTTTTTGCAATAAGCCCCACTGTGCTGCGTAACAATGTGTAAAAGTGAGTTATGCAAATTTTTTTATAGTATTTGATCAATACTGAAAACAATAAAATTTGTTTCACGAATGTGCCCCTGAAAAAAAATTAATTTTTCTAATATCTCAAAGTTTAAAAGTTCTAGAGATATGCCCATATACATAAGTAAGGTATTTACGTCTTTTTATGGTAGCGCACTCTTTTGTCCTCAAAGGATCTGTGTAATGGTTTTCTTTTCAAATTGGTGCCTCCAGGTACAATATCCCTTTTCAGCATCCAACAGTAGTTGGCCATCATATTTACATCCCATCTTCCTTGATAACGACGCTCACATTCTTTCAGATCTTGATGGAATCGTTCTCCTTGTTCTTCACTGTAATCTCCCAAATTTTCAGGGAATTGATCCCGATGCGAGTCTAAGTAATGCAACTTTATGCTCATTAAGCATCCTAACTTACCAAAGTTTTTAATCATATCACTAACTATTTGCTCCTAATTTTCACTCTTGTGATTACCCAGAAAATTTTCGACAACTGCTTTGAAACTAAGCCATGCGGCTTTCTCCTTTTTATTCATCTTGGTGATAAATTGCTCATCTTTTAACAATTTGCGAATACGTGGTCCGTCGAAAACCCCTTCTTTTAGTTTCGCATCAGAGATTTCTGGAAACTTTTGTTCCAGGTATTTGAAACAGTTTCCTTTCTTATATAAGGCTTTGACAAACTGTTTAATTGCTCCTACTTTCGTGTGTAAGGGCGGAATTATCACCATCGAAAGGGTCGATATCGTCCGCCATATTGGAGCCGCCATTTTAAATTTTGAAAATCTAACTTTAGATTCGTAATCAGCGACCCAAAAAACCCCTAGATACCAAGTTTGAAGTAAATCCATCAATTTTTACAAAATTCGTCCGCCATATTGGAGCCGCCATTTTGAATTTTGAAAATCTTACTTCAAATTCTTCATCAGCGACCCAAAAAACCCCTAGATACCAATTTTGAAGTAAATCCATCAATTTTTAAAAAAATAGCCTACCTCTCAAAATCCGACAGGTTTTTGGAGGTTAGAAAAAAATCCTGACGTGATGGAGCAAAACGGACTTCGGATTCGTGTTCAGCGCGTCAAAATACATGGGAAATGACTAGTCTGGTCTGCCGCGCACGACACTTTTTTTTGTGGGGCTGTGTAACTTGATAAAATAGTTTACAAAAATCCCAAATTTATAGAGAAATAAAAAGTAATACCAAAAGATATGTTTTTTTAAGAAAAATTCTGTAATTTTAAAACTTTTTTTAAAAAGATAAATTTCGACTCATCAGGTGTATAATTTAAAAAATTTTATTACTTACTTAATTCAAAAAATTATGAATATTGATGAAGCAAATTAATATTTTTTATTATTATTTTTTATATTATCATAAAACCAAAATTTTTAGGATAATTATTGTTGATTCTTCTTTAAATTAGATTAAAAATATTAAATCTAATTTTTTTTTCTTTAATTTATTGCTGATTATTCGATACAAACGAGAAAAAAAGATTTCAGAAATTTTTTTAGTACATCACGTGAAAAAAGAGAATTGTAACTAAGAATTTGAAAAAATTCTATACGTATTTCACAAAAAAGTTCACTTATTTATTTATACACAAAATCGCTACAAAATTCTAATATATTTATTATATATGAAGGATTTTTTTTTATAGGTATAACATATGTTGAACACTTCAATATAGCAATAATTTTCGATTAACACATATTTTTCAAACATTTTTTATTCTTCATAGTTAAAAAAAAAAAAGAAAAATGAAATAAAGGAACAATTCAGTGGTAATTTTGATCATCGAAATTTTCATCTGGTGAGGAATTTATAGATAAAACTGTAGGAATTTATTCTTTTGAACATAAAACTAACAAAAGGAATGCATGATTATGTTCTAAAAATCATAAGTTAAAATTTCCATTTTATGGAATTTCATTTGTCATAATTATTTTTAAGCCGAATATTTATTTGTTCGAATTAATGTTTTGCAGAATCTTCCTCAAAACTATTTTCCATATTAAACAATTTTTATATAACCGAATATTCATTTGTTCGAATTATTATATGATAGAATTTCCATATAAACGTTTTTTCATATAACAGAATTTTTTCTTAACCGAAAAATCATTTAACAGAATTTCTAAAATTGATAGAATTTTCATTTGTCCGAAATTGCAAATGTCCGAAAAAAACAATCGATTTTGGCGAGATTTTTTAAAATCAACCAATCAAAAATTATCCATAAAATTGTGATTGGTTGATTTAAAAAATTGCGCCAAAATCAATTGTTTGTTCGAACATTTGCAATTTCGGACAAAAGAAAATTCTATCAATTCGAAATTCTGTTAAATCAATTTTCGGTTAAGTAAAAATTCTGTATTAATTATTTTAACGTCTTCTTTTTTTGACATTTTTCCCAGTAACATATCCATAATGCAGTTCAATTAGAAAAATAAATGACGAAAGACAAAAGCCAATCAACAGAACAAAGTAAAGTAGATACTGCAATTTGACAATTTCAATTTTATCGTCAGCTTGAGTTTCAATCAACGACTCGTCCAATTCAATAAGCATTTTCCATTTCTCCATTAGACCATTTTCTATCAAAAATTGTATTATTCGATTATAATTCTTGGCGTAAGGAAATCCAGATTCAAACATCCATCCATTAAAATTTGGTATTAAAGGTCGAGGAATTATTTTCACATTAGTGACATTAAATTTTTTGCTGTATAATTTCAACATTCTCTGTATGCCTCTTAATGAAAGAAGGCAACTGATATTACTGTTGAATATTAGAAAACGCATACAATCGGAAGGATAAAATTTCTTCTCATCATAATATACACGAACTCTGTTATCCAAATTATGAAAATGTAAACCCACATCATTACTGTTTAGAAATGTGTAAACATTGTAATACATTCCTAGTGGTAGACCTGATTTATCAGCATCTTCCATGGTAAATTCTAGTGAAGCCAATTTATAATTCATACTCGTCAATACGGTACAGATGTAACTTGAATAAATCAAGCTCAAAAGAAACAAGGTTCCAAAAAATATTCTTTTTCCCACTCCTCGAGGATCTGTTGAAGCTGACATTGCAAGCATAATAGCAAACCAGTCAATAATGTTTAGTAGATTTTCTTCAAACCTCATCATTTTTGACAAAAGCCAAGCAACACTAAAGAAACCACTTAGAATTATTATATGCCAAGTGGTATCCCATAAATTAATTTTGCTTTTTTGAATATTTATTTTTTTCGGTACAACAACATAGCTCGATTCTAATGACAAAATTCGACTGCTCATAAACAATGGCTTCTTACAAAACATGGCTAAAGCATTGAGACTTACAGCAACTTGATAGCGATTTTCCACTAAACCTCTTAGTAAACCTGTGTAATTCTCTTTGTAACAACCTTCAGGACCATAAATATCTAAAGTTGTCTTTGTTATATTCCGAAAAAAATTCATTTTCTCTGCAACCACCTTGTGAAATGCCATTGGACCTCCAAATTTTTCTAATTCAGAATCTGGAATACTCCAATTAACATTGTGATGGGTGTGTCCAATATAGTTAACAGAATATCCAAACAAATTACGTGTCTTGTCTGGAAACAATGTCAAATTTTCCGTTAAATTTTGCCTCGTGTAAAGATTCTGAAACGGATTCAATCGATGCAATGTAATACGATTCTGATCAGTAGTGTTTGAAAATTTGTTTTGGGAAAAATCATTTCTCGTTATTTCTAGAATTGTAACGTCCAAAAATTGATTTCTCCAGAGGTATTCCAATAAATTCCGATAGGATTTCTCTTTCTGTTGTACAATGCGAATCAGTAGACATTTTGGACGTGTTTGGATATTTGATAATTCCACGAGAAATTTCATTGTCATTTCTATCATTGGTTCAATAGTCGAAAATATCAGAACAAAGAGCGTTGTCTCTCGTGGATTTTCGATTAGCGTCGAAATTTTTTGACCATTCTTCAAAAAATTTTCCAAATTTGTTATTAGATGTGGATGTTTATCAAAACTTTGCAAAATCTCTTTAACAATTGAATTGTTTTCATTTTCGATAATTATGAGTTGCTGATATTCCTTATTTTTGATTAAATTTATTTTTTGCCTCTTTTTCCAAATCGATGATAGAATTTCATTTTGTCCCGTTCGATCAATGTTTGAAAACATAACGTTGGTGAAAATGAACACTTTTAGGAAAATCATTTTTTTTTTTTGAATTTATTATTCAAAATGTAGAGAATACATTTGGATTTTATTTTTGCTTCGCCTAATTTGCATCTGGTTCTAAAAATAAATTTTGTTCTTTAATTTTTTTCTTGATTTTATTTCACTTAGTAATTCAACTTGTACAAAAGGGCGGAGAAAAAATTGTAATATCCTTGTCAAGAATTTGTCAATTCAATTAATCTTTTTTCTCGTTAATAGAAGAAAAAAAATTTATTATTAACGTATTTTTAATTTTTTAAATCAAGTGGTTTTGAACTTTTCTTTACACAATTTTTCTAATAATGATATTTGATTCTTCTTCAAAAACAAAATTTTTGAAAAATTGAAAATAAGTTAATAATAATTTTCTTTTTCTTTTAACATTGTTGAAATTTTTTTTTCTTCTATTAACGAGGAAAAAGATTACATAATTTTTTTGAATATACGTCAAATGAAAAAAGAAAACTGCAACTATAAGTTGTTGGAAAAGTATGCCACGTATATAAAAAAAAAGTTCTCTTATTTATTTATTTTTTCTTTATTTTTATTAGATAACATGCGCTGAAAGTCAATATAGCAATAATTTCAGTTGACATATTTGAAAAAAGGTATTATTCTACTGGGAAAAAAAATGAAATTACAATAAAATTTTTTATTATTAATATTACAATTATTATAATTAAATTAAAAAAAGTAAAAATTTAAACAATTTATTATTTACTTAATTCAAAAACTTATGATTGTTATTGAAGAAAAACAATATTTGTTACTTATATTATTATTATTATATTTTTTGTATTATTATTAATACCAAATTTTAAGAATTATAGTTGATTATTTTTGAATATTTCATCTAGAATAAATATATAAAAAGTTCTGAGCAAAAGTCCCGATTGCTTGTGTGTATCACAAAATATTGTGTAAAAATTATCTCAGACACGTTTTGACGGATTATCCTGAAATTTCATAGATTTATTGTAGTTATTATTGCTTAAAATCTAATACTAAGGATTTCCGAATATAACGCCGTTTTCATTGTGTGAATTAAATTTTAAGGGTGCACTCACACCTTCTAGCTGCCTGCCTGCCTGCAGGAGTTGTCATGGCAACGTGCAGGAGTAAGAGAGAGAGAAAATTCAAATTTGAATTTACTATCTCTGTTACTCCTACACGTTGCCATGACAACTCCTGCAGGCAGGCAGGCAGCTGAGAGGTGAGAGTGCGGCCTAACTCAGTGCAGATTAAAATTAATGAAGCAAAATAATAATTTTCATTATTATTATTTTACATTTTTATTAATACACAATTTTTATAATAATTATAGTTGATTCTTCTTTAAATTAGATTTGAAAAATTAAAATTATAGAAATTTTTTTTTCTTTTAAATTTATTGTCGAATTTTCTTTACAAACGAAAAAAAGGATTTTAGAATTTTTTAAATAAAAGTCAACTGAAAAAAGAGAATTGCAACTATATGACTTTGCGAAAAATGCCACGTATTTCAAAAAAAAAAATGTCATTTATTTATTTATTCATAAACAAAATCGGCACAAAATCCTTATATTTATTGTTCAACAGATTTTTTTATAGATAACATGAGCTGAATGTCAATATATGTCAATATATATGAAAAAAAACCTGTAATTCTGTGAAAGAAATATTTCAAACTGATTATATAAAAAATTCAATAAATAGTCGAAAGTAACAGAAAAATTATTAAATTAGTAAAAAAAATTATCATTATTATTATTATTATTATTATTATTATTATTATTATTATTATCATTATTATTATTATTATTTACAACGATTTACCAAATTTGGACCTACAATGAAACTAAATTGGACTTAATTTGACTCTACTTGGAACCTATTTTAGACTTACAATTAACCTGAATGCGTCCTACTTTAGACCTACAATTAACCTAAATTAGACCTAATTTTACTCTACCTTGAACCTACTTGAGCCCGATTTTGAACCAACTAGGAAACTATAATAAATTAACCTAAATGGTACCTTTTTTGACGCTACTTTGAACCTTCTTAAACTCTACTTAAAACCTACATTTGGACCTGTAGTTAATTTTGATTCAAAGAAAATTTATTTGTTTCAAACAAATTATCTTTGATTAAAAAAAAAAAAAAATAATAATCTTCGTTTGAATGAAGTTTTTTTTATTTAATTCAAATAAATGTTTCTTTGACCCTATATCAATGTTAGAATTTCTTTAATTTAATGCATAAATTTCTTTGAAAATAAGAAGCTTTTTTTGTTTCAAAAAAAAAAAAATATTATTTTGAATGAAAGAAAACAAGTCAAAGAAATTAGTTTCTTTAAATCAAAGAAATCTTTTCTCCAGTTGTACTAAGAACCTACTACTACTTCGTGGAACCTACTTTGGACCTACAGTTAACCTATAAATGGTTATAATATTACAACGTAAAAGAAGGAGGATGTTATTTTTTACATTCTTATAAAATTAACAGAATTTTTTTTTCTACTTTAACATTTCCAAGTTAAATTTTGGTCTAGACATGTTTATTAGTGTAAATAAATAAATAAAATAAAAAAAATATTTTTTCTTTAAATTTTTCCTTTATAAGTTGTAATTATTTTTGTTTTCATGTTTTTTTTCCTTCCTTACTTATTTGTTACTCTTTTATATAGTTCTTTATGAACTGTGGGGAGACTTTTTGAATAAATGAATAAATAATTAGAAAACTTGGAAGCAGTTTTTCTTTTGTGACATCGTGTAATTAATTTAAACTCATATATAATTGACACATAATTTTTTTTACCATATTTTAAAAACATGTCAAAAAAAAAAAAAAATATATATATATATATATATATATGTTATCTTCTAAGACACTTATTTCGTTAAAAATAACACTGCTTTTAGAAGACAAAAAAAAGATGTAGAGGAAAACTAAAGAAGAAGATTAATCAAAAAGACGGAAAAGAGTGTATATATATATATGTATATATAGTGTCTAAAAGAGAAAAATGAGCGAAAGGGAGAAAAATGGAATTTAAAATACATAACATGGAAGTTAAGTACTGGCAACTATAGAATCGAAAAGAAATGCGGCGAACCCAGTAATTATCCTTTCGTGCCTTGGCGTAAATTGTGCATATAGTTTTTTCAGGGTGGTCGACGAAGAAAATCCTTTCTGTCCGGCATTCCACAACGGATAATGGTTGATTTTCATCTTCGTTTGACTTCCCCATTTAACCAAAGAGAGAGAGAGAGAGAGAGAGAGAGAGAGAAAGAGAAAATGTATTCTTGCTTCTGAATCAGTCAGTGAGTCAGTCAATCAGCTGGTCAGGTAGTAAAAAGAGTGCCCACCAGCCAATCTAAGGATTATACAGTAACCAATTTTCTTTTTTTTTTCTTCTTCCAAAATTGCACAGACCGCCTACTACATTTGCCATTGTTTTATTCCCCCTTTTCCATCCCTTTTTAGGGCATTGTATTATTTTTATTATTATTATTTTCTTGGCTTTTAAGAAAAGGATAATTTTTCTTTTCTTTTTTTTTCTTATAAAAATAGTTGACTCATTTTTCCTTTTTTATACTCATATATATATATAGAGATCAAGAGGAAGTTAAAAATTTCCTATTATTATATAGTTAAATTACCTTTTGTGAAAAAAATTACTAGAATTAAAATAGGGCTTTGGCAAGTTTCTCGCCAGTTCGCCATAATTTGAAACAAATAAACTATTTTAAAATTACCTTCTGCAACAAAAAGTTATAAATTACTGGGAGTCACTAGTTTCGTAAAATAGGGTTCTGACAAGTTTCGCGCAAGTTTTCCTAATGTGAAATTTTTGACATAAACCGATTCGATAGATTTAAAATAGGGATTTGGCAAGTTTCTCGCTAGTTTTCCTAATTTGAAACAATTAAAATAAAATATATTTTTAAATTAACCATTTGTAAAATAAATTTTAATAAATTAATCGAAATCACTAGATTCAAAACAGGGCCTTGGCAAGTTTTTCGCTAGTTTTTCAAATGACCTTCAGTGACCTTGACTTGACCTTGAATGACCTTGACTAAACCTTCAAATAACCTTCAATGACCTTGACTTGACCATCAAATGACCTTGAATTATCTTGACCTAACCTTCAAATGACTCTGAGTGACTTTGACTTGACCTTCAAATAAATTTGAATGACGTTGACTTGACATTCAAATGACCTTAAATGTTCTTGACTTGACCTGCGAATGATTTTGTATAATCTTATCTAGATTTTTGTCAATGCAAAATGAAGCATAAAAAATGTAAATGAACTGCATTTTAAGAATTAATTTTCGTAAATAGTTATTATTTGAAAACTGAATTTTGGTCAGGGTTTCAATTTACTCTCTATAAAATAGGGCTTTGTCAAGTTTCTCGACAGTTTTCCTAGTTAGAAAACATGTAAATAAGCTGAGCTTTCAAAATTACCTTTTGTAAAAAAAGTTATTAAGAACTAAATTTATTAACAACTGAAAATTTTTTATCATCTCGCTGGAAATCAGGGCTCTGGTAAGGGTATCGCTGGTTTTCCTAGCTTATAAACAAGTAAATATATTTTAAGATTATTTAAAAAAAATATGAATTATTAATTTTAATTTTAAAAGGAAATAATTGTATAGTAGTGTTTTGTCAGGAAACCTGACAAGGCCCTGGCCAGTTTTCCCTAAATAGGTTTTTGTATCAAAACAACGTAAAAATTTTATTATTGTAATTTATATTTTTATTTATCAATTTCAAAATTATACATAAACTTTAAAAATATATATATTATACAATAAAATCATAAATTTTGCAACGGAAATTTCAGTTATTGAAAAAGTATCTTAAGGATTTAAAAAAAGTTTTCTTTTTCTAAAAAGTTTCCAGTCATTTCGATTTTAATGCACGTGGAATATACCACCCTACATCGTCAATATCATCGATTTCTTTGAATAATCGCGTGAAGGGTCGAAGGACGCGTGAAAATCAAAGATGAAGGGGGAATTGAGGACAATAATAATATATAATCGAATGGCAGCTGCCCGCGTGAATTTTCTAAATCTCAAGAAGGAGGAATCATGCGTGGGTGCATATGTGGAGTGTTGTCCACAAGAAGAATAAAAAGAAGGAAAAAAAATAAAAGAGAGGGACGCGTGACACAAAAAAAATGCAATAACGCATCAAGAACGCGTGCGTGCAGTGTCATTCTTCAAAACACTCGATCGATCGTCTTTTCAATCTACAATATACGCACTTGGATCCATATAACAACCGTCAAGTACCATCTGAATCTTTTCTTCATAAAAATGAAAATTTTTCATATATCCACCGTGAAATAAATAATAAAAGTCAAGATCGAATTTTAAATGAAATTATGGCGCCTAGGGTCTAAAATATTGACTTTCGACACGTTTTGTTTTAATTCATAAAATTTTTTTCATTTTACATCTCATTTTATTTGATGTTTCATAATTTAAAAAAAATTTCAATCGGGTACAAATTTTGGTGCCAGGGGGCGACGGACCTACAGTGTAGCCGGCCCTGAATGAGAGAAATAGGTATTTTTCGAAATCTTCGCTAATGTTTAATTATTTTAATTATATTAAATTAATCGAATTTTTTTATATAACTTTTCGTTAAGGAGGTATATATAACTTAAAATTTTGAAAGGCGCCCAAAACTAATGACCCAATCTAGATACGGCCCTGGTAAGAAAAAGTAGTAGAATAATTAGTTTAAATTTAAGAAATGACTATTTTATAAAAAAATACTATTTTTATATTATTTTTTTGTTTAATAAATTTATTTTCAAATCTTTTTGAAATTTACCGCCGAAATGAATAACCCTCCATAAGGGCGCACTCACACCTTTTGGCTGCCTGCCTCTGTTACTCCTTCACGTTGCCATGACAACTCCTGCAGGCAGGCAGGCAGCCAAAAGGTGTGAGTGCGCCCTAAGTCCGGCCCTGGTTATAAAAAAAATTAACTAATAAAATTATTTCAAAATATGACAATTATTTTTATTTACCCTTCTGTGTGAAATATGTAGTTCTTTTTCAAAAAATCTTTTTCTATTAAAATTTGGCGCTTTGAAAAAATATCCCTCCCTAGGTACGGCCCTGATAATAACAAATACTAAACGGATTAGTTAAAATCAAAAATATGAAATGTTGTTCCTATATTGAAATTATAATTTATGTAAATTTTTCTCTACCACTTAATGTGTCACGAAATAAGGAACCTTAGAGACAACAAATTTTAGGTTATGTTTACTAACGTTAGGTTATGTTTACTAATTTCATTATTTAGTCTAATTTTTAATTTGACTAATTTTAGGTTATGTATCACTAATTTCATTATTTAGTTTAATTTTACTAATTTTAGATTATGTATCACTAATGATAGTTTTATCTTGATTGAACGTTCATTTTTAATTATAAATGAAATTAAAACAGATAATGTAATTTCAATGCAAAAATTACAAACCTAACCTAAAATTTTTTTCTTATCTCTAAGGTCCCTTTCCTCTTGGTACCTCACATATAATATTTTGCAAAAAAAATTTAATTAATAAATTATTAATTCTTAAAAATTAATAATAATAATATTGATAATAATAATAATAAAAAGAAAAATTCTCTCTCGTAATATATATTGAAAATTCATAAGAAAATCGGTAATATGTTATTGTTAGACTCGAGTGAGCTTCTTTAGAAAATTTAAAGTAAAGAGCCCCTTCACCAGCCTTTTGTTATGATTCTTGTGAATCGACAACACACATATATGGAATTGGCGGGATATCTGGAATCTTAAATCTTGCTCGATCCTGAGTAACACACATCTGTTCTCAATTCGACAATATAATAATTCCATTCAGTTTCTTATATATTATATATATATATATTGAACTTTATGGAAAAATCTTCATCAAGATGATCGGATAATCTTGATACTCACTATATATGTGTATAGGAAAAGTTCAAATAGATTTATAATCATCTTTTTGTGAATTGAATTTAAAAAAAAGGAATAA
Source organism: Leptopilina boulardi (assembly GCF_019393585.1). Classification (NCBI taxonomy): domain Eukaryota; kingdom Metazoa; phylum Arthropoda; class Insecta; order Hymenoptera; family Figitidae; genus Leptopilina; species Leptopilina boulardi. The sequence continues at coordinate 739,954 of NW_026137969.1, forward strand.
AAAAAAATGCGACACAGATCAAAATATGTGACGTTCCATGAGGAAAGGGACCTTAGCTGCAAAAAAATGAAAATTGAGTTTTTGATATCAGTCGATAGATCTTGAGTTGCTCTTTCAGATACAAAAGTTAAAAATTGTACTTTTCTATTTAGTTTTTTTGTTATAAAGCATTAATCATGACCATGTTAATCGCGTTCCAGCACGGACTACAGAAACCATCCCCACCACTTCTACACTAGTATACTTGTCGTAAGCGTGAGCTGTAGGAACGATGTAGTAGTAAGGTGGTGGGGCTGATTTTCGATGGAGGGTCTCAACCAATCAGGGACGCTCTACTTTAAATATCTTTTCTGGAAAATGCGTCTATTGCAGCTAAGGTCCCTTTCCTCATGGAACGTCACATATGTACTTGAAAATTGTAACTAAATTCGACCTAATTCTTTCAATACGTCGAGATTTTAAGATAAATGTATATTGTGCTATAAAAGTAATTTTTTTTTTTTTTGAGGTTATATTTGAAGTAATTTTATTGGTATTCTTCATTACCAGGGGCGGCTCTAGGAAGGGGCCAATTTTCAAAACATTAAGATTTTCGATATAAAAATAGTTTTTTTTGGTATATTTTAAAATAATTTTATTAGTATTTTTTTAAAAACTAGGGCCGTATCTAGGAAAGGTTATTTGTCCTGGACGCCAAATTTTAAAACAAGAAGATTTTGAAGTTTCTTAAACAAAAGGTAGGTATTTTTTTTATTATTTTATACTTTAAGTCTTTTTCGAACTATTTTTTAATACTAGGGCCGTATCTAGAAAAAAAAAAACATTAAAAAGTTCAAAGTAGGATCAAAATAAATAAAAATAAACTAGTTCTTATTTATACATTAGAGATGGGTTTAATCCAGGGAATATGTATAGAATAAAAGTAGGTTCAAAATAGGGTTAATGTAGCATAAAAATAGGTTCTACGGCAGTTTAAATGAAGGATCAAAAAAGGTTTCAAAGTGGGTCAAATTTAAGTCAATTTATAGGACTAAATGTTGGTTTTAACTACAGTTTAAGTAGGTACAAGGAAAGGTCGAATTAGGTGTAATTTAGGTTAATGATAGGTCCTAAGTAAGTCCAATAAAGGTTAATTGTAGGTCCTAAGTAGGTTCAACACAGAGTCAAAGTAATTCATATTTAGGTTAATTGTAGTTCGAAAAAAGGTTCTAAGTAGAATCAAAGTAGGTTTAATGTAGATGTAATGAAGGGTCAAAGTTGCTTTAAGATATGATAAATGTGGGTCAAAATAGGTCCAATTTAGAGTAATTGTAGGATTAAAGTTGGTTTCAAATAAGGTTAAAGTAGGTTCAAAGTAGGTTTAAATTAGGTCTAATTTAGGATTATTCGAGGGTTTATTATAAGTCCAAATATTGGTTCTAAGTAGGGTTTCAGTAGGGTTCAAGGTAGTGTCAAATTAAGTCTAATCTATGTCTTAAAAATATTCCAAATATGTTCAAAGAAGGTCCTATTTAGGTTAATTGTAGGTCTTAAGTAGGTTTAAAGATTTAAAGAAAACAAATTGAATTGAGGATTAAACTTGTTTTAATTTACATATTCAAGGTAGATTTAATCTAGGATTTATGTAGCATAAAGATAGGTTCAATCAAGGCTTAATGTAAGTTAAGTCTAAATAGGTGCAGTGTAGGATTAAAATGTGTTCAAGAAGAGTCAAAATAGTTTTTAATCTAGTTTTAAAATATATAGTTTTAATAAAGGATCAAACTAGGTTTAATGTAGATATATAATGAAGAGTTAAAAAAGGTTTAGTTTTTTTTAAATATAGAGTTAAGTTATTCTAACTTAATTTTGTCACCTCTAAAAATTTGGCGCCCAGACTGTCGGTCTTTACTATACACGCTATATAGTCATAAATCATTTAAAGTATCATTAAGTTTTCCTTTTTGCGTACTTATATATAAGAAAAGAAAAACAGAGGCTAGAAAAATAGATGCTGAGATGCTTTTTACAAAAGCGCTTTAACGCTGACGTAAAACGCATCGTTAAGGTCACGTGGAGTTCGGTAAATGTAAAAGGGGAAACTGGATACGTCAAAAGAACACCCACAGAAAAGCTTTAGAGACTCACTCTTGGCTCCCTCTAATATTGCCGTCAAAGATTAATGTTCGCCACTGAGAGATATGTTCTTATATATGTATATGGATACTTGAATAATTTTCCGTTGACAATATATTTTGCTAAGAAACACCACGTGTTGATGTATATAAACAAAAGCAAAAAAAAACATTGAACCTAGTTTACCCCTAGGTTGAACCTAGTTTAACTCTAGATTGAAACTAGTTTACCCCTAAGTTGAACCTACTTTAACCCTATATAGAGCGTAATATAACCCTAGATTTAACCTTGTTTAAACCTAGATTGAGCCTACTTTAACCCTACACTTAACCCTATTTAACCCTAGATTGGGCCTAGTTTAACCATATATTGAGCATAATATAACCACAGATTTAACCTTGTTTAAACCTAGAATAAATCTATTTTAACCCTACATTTAACCTTTTTTAACCCTAAATTGAACCTAATATAACCATAGATTTAAACTAGTTTAACCCTAAATTAAACCTAGTTTAACCCTACATTGAACCTAATATAACCCTAGATTTAATCTACCTTGAACATAAATTAAAACTAGTTTAATCATAAATTGATCTTACTTTGATATCCCCTTAACATACGTTTTCCATAAATTAAACTCAACTTTAATCCTTTTTAGAACCCAATTTAACCCTACTTTCACTCTAAAATAGTCTTATTTTTTAACTTCTATATATTTTAATTAGTTTTTTATATCACCTACTTTTAGATGATACTTGCTCTACTTTTTGAAGTGTCTAAGAAATATTATACAATATTGTGAGAGGGAGAGAACAAGAAAAATTGAATTAAATCGAAAAAATTTGACACTCACCTGGATATATATATGGAATATATGTATCTGTATAAAGCAGAAAAAAACGAAATGTCGCTAAGAAAAAAAAATAGTCCTACGATCCTCATACGATAAAGGGATGTCGGCTGTCTGTTACGTAAAGCCCTTCCAGGAAAACATAAAAGTTCCAATACATCAAATGCAGTTTTTCTTCGACCTCATGAAAGAAGTCGATTGGGGGGAAGTCCAGTCTTGTATCTCTCAGTGAGTTGAGAAAATCTTAGGTGTGTGTGTGTGTACACAGGGTCTTCTGAATCCGGATAAACTGAAACTGAACAATGAAGTTGTGTATATATACGTTAAAAACGATGAGTGCACAGACAAAGTACCTACTTTTTTTCAAGAATATATTTTTTTTTTTGGTAATTTTACATTTAGAGAATTCATGGTTTTATTATTAAAATTTTTTGAATCTAGAATTCATTTACTTTAACCATTCATTAAATTAGAACCTACAATTAACCTACTTTAGAACTTATTTGACCTTAACTTGAACTTCCTTAACCCTACTTGAAACAAAAGTTAAACCTGCAAAGAACCTAAATTAAACATATTTTGACCCTACTGGGAACCTACTTAAGAATTATTATTAATCTAAATTTGTCCTACATTGATTTACTTTGACTTAGGACCTACAATTAACCTTTATTAGACCCACTTAGAATCTAAGTTAACCTAAATTAGACCTAATTTTAACCTACTTTGAACCTACTTAAACCCTATTTGGAATCACCTCTAAACCTACAATTAACTTAAATTAGACCTATTTTTACCTACTTTGACCCTTCATTAATCCTACATTGAACCTATATTGACCCTACTTGGAACATTAGACCTAATTCGACTCTACTTTTAACCTACTTAAATTCTACAATAAACCTTAATTGGACCTATTTTGACCCTACTTGTAATCTACTTAGCTCTTACAATTCACCATATTTGACCCTACTTAAGATCTACATTTGACCTAAATTAGATCTAATTTGACTCTACGTTGAACCTTTATAAACCCTCCTTTAAACCTACAATTATCCTAAATTGGACCTACTTTATCTCATTTTAAAAACTACAATTAACCTTTTTTTGAACCTACTTTGACACTCCTTAAACATACTTAAGACCTATACATAGAACATAAATAGAACCTATACTTGGAACTTATTTTCATCGAATGGTAAACGATGTTTTATTGATTGATAATTCACAACAAAACATTAAAAAAAGAAAAGAAACCAGGAAGATGTGCGAAAAAAAGGAAAAAATAATTCTTATTTTACCTATACTTTCCATTTTTAATTTTTTTTTTACATATTTAATAATATTTTTTTATGCTTTCGTAGTTGAATGATAAAAGTTGTAATATAATTTTTAAATAAATTTTTTAAAAAAGTTAAGAAATTATTTCAATTACGAAAAATAAAAATGTCTTTTTTTATTTTTATTTCTCTATTCACAGAATCATTTATTTCATTTATTTTATTATTTTTATGTTTTGTTGTGAATCGTCAATTATTATTTACCGAGTTTACAAACTATTTATCGTTTAAAAACTTCTTTCAATGAAACAGCTATTAATTTAGATAACAAATACAATTATATATGTCAATATGTATTTGACATGTGCGCATATGTATAGAGAATATGTCATATACATAATAATTTTTCACGTGTTTAGAAAAAAATAAAAGAAAAAAAAAAAAAAAAAAAAAACTCGTATAGTAATTCATTATCAACTTTCAAAGTTACCAACAATGTTAGTTTTTTTTTATTCAAAGTTTGCATATTTTTAGTTAATACCACAAAAATGAATCTAATGGAACTTTTTAATTATTATTACAATAATTTGGCTGGTAAGTTGTTTTTTTTAACATTAGTAATAAAAATAGTAAAAATAACAATAATAATACTAACAAGAGTAATAATAATAATCATAATAATAAATGTAAAATAAATTTATATATTTTATCAATGTCTATTAATATAAACTGATAAAATAATGAGGACATTTTATTTTATACATTGTGAAATACTATAATAGTTAAAGTTTATATTACTTTTTTTATTTAGTCGCAATATAGAATTTTATTTTTATTTCTAATTCTTTTACCTTTTTTTATAAAAAATAATTTTTAAAAAATATATACATACAAATATATTTTTTAATATATAAAATATACGAAAATATATTTTTTTAAATGTAAAATATAAAAAAAAATTACTATTTTAGTTTAATTTTAATTTATTGTAAATTTTCAGATCCTCGTGTAAAAGATAGATATTTTTTCGCCAGCATTTGGTTTACTATTATAATAATAGTAATTTATTTAATTGTCTCATTTAAATTAATACCAGATTATATGAAAAATCGTCCAGCTTATAAATTGAATATATTTATTAAATTTTATAATATTTTTCAAGTTGCAACTAATGCATATGTCGTTAAAGAATTATCAATTTGTTATCCATTCCATCGTGCTTTTGAATGTCGTCCTATTACATTTGACATGGATGATTGCAGTATGAGGGTATGTATAAAAAAAATATCATGTGCATATTTATTTTTTTAATTATATATAAAAATTTTAATTTTTAAATAATTAAATTCTAATCTATTTTTTTTTCTATTTTCTATAAATTTATTTAAAATTAAATTTTGCTTTGGACAAAAATATCATTCAAAAATCCTGTTAATTGAGAAAAGAAAAAAAATTTTTTTACATAAATTTAGAAGAAAATAATATTTAACAGTTTAAAATTGAATTTCCTAACAAATTTTTAAAGTATTATAGTTCATAAAAACAAATATTTTAAAATTAATCGAATAATGTTTTTTTTGTATTAAAACGAGGTTTCCAATTTAATTTATTAATGTGAAAATTATAAAGAAATTAAACATTGTGCAAAAAGCAGCAAACGAACAGAAACGACGATTCTGCGCAGTAGCGATAAAACGTCAGGGCCGTAAAAATTTTGTTTCCATTTTATCTCAGGAGCGTAACTTTTTATATAGTTTAACTCAAAATGTTCAATTTTTATCAATTCGATTAATATAAATTTTTCTATAATTATAATATAATAATTATCAAAAATAAAATAATAAATAAAATATAATATGTAATAATTTTTTATTTCAATAAATTATTAAAAATATAAATTAATATAGGTATCCTCAATAATAAAAAATAATTCTCATATTTTCAGATTGTGAACGGTTCTGTCATTACGATATTATTAAAATTAATTGATCTCAGCGAAACAGTAATTTATTTACTAAGAAAAAAAAATAATCAAGTTTCATTTTTACATCTCTATCATCATATAAGTACATTTTTGGTTGGAATTATTTATTTGAGATATTTTACATCGGAAGTCTCAATGTTGTTTCCAATTATGAATTGTGGAGTTCATGTGATCATGTATTTTTACTATTTTCTTAGTAATTTTCCAGGACAAATTAAACAAATGATCATTCCTTTAAAACGCTATATGACCCTTATACAAATGGTAAATTAAAACTGTTTTTTTAAAATTATTATTACCTATTATTATTATTATTATTATTATTATTATTTAATAAAAGAGGAAAACTAAATTCTTTTTTTGTTTTAGGGACAATTATTTTTAATGCTTATCCAAGTAATATTTTTCTTACTACAAGATTGTGGATTGTCGAGAGTCATACTTTATATGACATTATTTAATACTATTATCAATTTTGGATTGTTTTTTCAATTTTACAGAAAAACTTATATTAATTCAAAAAAGAAGAAAATTAATTAGGAAATAATTTTAATACACTTTATGGTGATTATATAAATTCACATAAATATACTTAATGCAAAATACAATAAACCGAACAATTTTGAAAGAATAAAAATGTATAACTGAACTTTGAAATAATTATATATGTGACTTGGATCAGTTTTCTTTATTATTTACACAAAAATATATTTAATTTAATATAGAAAATATAAAAAAAATAATGATATAATGAAAAATCGCCATTTAGAGGTTAAGTAACTACAAAAATAATCGTACACTTGACTTCAGCAGTTATGAGTGGCAAATGAAGCAGGAAATTTAAATTCATTTAAATTTAATTTTATAAGTAAAACTCTGCATAAAAATGAAAACAGAAAACGAATTAATTTTAATAAACAATTCTTTTTCAATGAAATAATAAATTATGGTTTAGAAAAAGATTTTATTCTTTAAATCTTAATTAGTGAAAATTTAATTAATATAAAAATACTATGATTTTTTTAAGATGTAAATAAATTATTTATAAATTTTTGAATATCATATTACTATATAATTTTCACATAAATAGAAAATAAATATTTTCTTCTTCAGACTGATAACATAATTAAAGGGTTTTATTGTTATTATTATTTGATAAAAAATATTTTTAACATATTAAATTTCCATTCGCTAAAATACCACAGAAAAAAGTTAAAACATAAGAGAAAATCACAAAACTTTTTAGACATATTATTATAAAAAATATATTTTACTTTGATTCTTATATTTTCCTTAATATTTATCAGCGACTATATTTTTGAAATTTATATACGTAATATTTTGACAGCACAATTAAATTACATTCATTAAATTAAAAAGAAATAAATGAAAAAATATTTTCTAACCTACAAAATTTTCTAATGCATACATTAAGATGGATGAATTTAGAAAAATTTTCGAATTATAAAATTGCTACTTATCGACGATTATTATTAATTTTGTCACTTTTTGATTTTAATTTCACTTATTCATTTACTTTATGAACTTATTCGCTGGTATTTATTTAGAAAGATCGCTTTGTTTACTTCTCATCGAAAATAATACTCGTATCATACGAAATGTTCCGATGTTGTCAAGTACTGCTGGAGTCATAAAACGACTAAAATTTAGAAAATAGTAGTAAATTTGAGTACCCATCCCTGCATATGCCACGAACCACGAACTAATAAAATTATTATAGAAGTGTCACGAATTTTCAAAATGGCGTCAAACCGGAAGGACGACATTTATGCAATTAGTAAGCAATTAACCCCTTTCTAAAGTATAAAAATGCCAAAAAGAAAAGAAAGATTGTAAATTAAATTTTTTCATACAGAAAGTATTTTTCTATAAAAAAAATACCAAATCAACAAGAAGAAGGAAACGAAGGAATTGAGCACAATGTCTATGTACATATTTCGTGTTAAGTAGACAATATTTCATCGGATTGGAAGAAATGAAGATGCGAGGCAATGGTAATCGTAAATGTAAAGATCAACCAAGCTATAGATTTTTTTTACCCTCTCTATCTATCTCTTTCTCTCTCGCTCTAAAATTCCTTTATCTCCATGGCGTCACATCGCAAATTCTCCTTCTAATCTGTGAGTAATTGTCACGGGACAAAAGCCAACAATAGAGGGAGTTCAGCTACCTGCCTAACTTGACAACGAGCTCTCTTTTTAGTAGCTTTTTTTCTAACCTGTTTTCTCTAGTCTCCCCCCCCCCCCCCCCCACCTCACACCCTTCTGTCCCCTAACATTTTTTTTATTCCTCTCTATATATATACCTTAACTCGAAAACATCAGACGCGACGCCTACCGGCCGATTAATCTTCGATTATAAGAGTCGGTTTGACAGCTGTACTCGTAACACTTTTACGACCGACCCTGGAATGTTTGGCAGGCATCGAGTTGACTTTATTTTGAATTGTGCACAACCACCTTTATATACTATATATATATATAAGGGTGCATGTGTATATAGAACCTTATATGTCCTTGATAAGCAATGAAACTAAAAAGAAAATGCATGGGAAGATTTTTCTTGTCATTTTGATCTTTTTATAATATTTTACTATATAGATCAAGGTACATAGGGTTAAAGGCGAATTTATATGAATTTTTCCACAAAAAATCAAATGACAATAATTTGTTATATACTATTTATTATATTATATTTATTTATATTTATTATTATTTTATTCATATTTGTATTTATAAAAATGTCGTAAACATAACCTATATTTGCGTTTGCTTATTCATTCTGTTTTTAGTTTTCTGATTGTTGAATTTATTTCAATAATAATTAATTGACTTAATTTTTTACTTTAATCCTTCAGGAGTTAAGACATTTTTTACGAACTTGAAAAAAAGGTGGTTGCTAATACCTTAAACTGCAACTAGATGGCGCCACTCAGACCTAAATTTTTTCCATTGTCCCCACTAGCCGTTTTGTCATAATTCTCGTCAACTGCCGCATCCTGCTCTAGTAAAATTTTAGTGACTTTATTGTTAAAATTAAAAGTTACTAAATTTTTACTAAAGCAAGGTGCGGTAGATGATGAGAATTATAACAAATGGCGAATGGGGACAATGTAAACCAACCGATTTTAAAAACATAAAGCTACTTCTACAATAATATTCCTTTTATCCACTACGATTATGCGGCATATTTAGAGTGAAATCACATGAAGGCGTAAAACGTCAATATTTTAGTTTCACTAATTAATTAAATAACTAATTAATGAAATCCGATAATTAATTTTTTATTAATTAATTCAATTATTATTAATTTTATATTAATTTATTGTACTTAATTAGTTTTTTTTAATGAGATTAATCAAATTAATAATTAATATCGATAAAAAGTGAGTTATTGTAGAAACAGCATTAAAAACCATTTTTCAATTTTGAGGTTATGTTATCGTAATACAAAATTTAATTTGTTTTTGTTACACTCTTGTTTTCATGTATGTATAAATATTATATGCAATTCCTCGAATTAGGTATAAACAACTTTTCGTAACCGGATGCTATTGGATGCAGTGCATTTCAAGAAATTCGAGACAGGTCTCTCTAATCTCCTTGACGACAGTGCGTGTAGTCATACTATATATGCATAAAAAAAAGAAAGAAAGAGATAGGATGGATGTAAAAATTTTGAGGATTAAGTTACGTATATATATTTATGTGTGAGTGAGTGGAAAACTAGAGTAGTTCTATGCGCAGAGAAAACGGATGCCCCATGTATATAAAGAAAGTTGAATCATATGGACCGTCGTCTTCTCTCTTTAGCCCCATGGCGCTTGGGTGTCCGGACGATAGCCCTCAAAACATATAGAATAGAACACTCGAGAGATCAGGTTGTGTCTTCTTTTCTCTATTCATTCAAGATGTCCCCCCTCCAAAAAAAACCCTCCCCTCTCTAAAAATCTATATACACATGGAAATTAGAAACGAAGTTTTCCATTAGTCAAAGACGTCCTCTTCGTCGTTGTGTCATGATGCAAAACATATATACCAAACGGCCAATATGTTCCCGAGGTCATGTTCAGGATGTGGCAATAATCCCACTTGGTGCGCATAGTCCTTGAAGTCCAAACAAAATGTCTTCCACATTTACGTCAAGTGCCCGCAACATCTATACCCGCACCATAAATGAACAATAGACTAGGAAAGGGAAGGGAAATTCTTGAGAAAATTTTTTTCTTTTTCAAAATTAGAACATATGGAAACAATTTTTGCATTGCGGGAGATCGTTTATTTCTTTGGGAAAAGGAAACAGGAAATCATAAAATTCTATGAATTTCGTTTTGGTAATTTTGCATTAGATTATGTAATAGTTGAATAATAGTACTTTAATTTTATATTTTGAATACCTTTTGAATCGAAAATGAAATTTAATTCAAATTGGAAAACAAAATTTGATTTAATTCTAATGGAATTCATAGTGTAACTTAATTAATTCCAGTTTCAAGTGGAATATTCAATACAATTTTAAATTTAATTAAATTTTCCAAATCAAAGATATAGAACTAATTTTTAATTTAATTTAACTTTAATTCGAAAATGAAATTTAATTGAAATAGGAAAAGAAATTAAATAATTATTAAATTCTATTGGAATTCATAGTTTAATTTAATGTAATTCCACTTTCAAGTGGAAACAGAATTCAGGTTCTATTTATATTAATTTCGCATCGAATCTGCAACGAAATTTTAAATTAATTTCAATTCGTAGGATTAAATATTTACAATTGTATTTAAATTAATTTTTAATCTATATGCCAATTGTAAAACGAAATTCATAATTAAATTTAATGAACTCCAAGATTTAATTCTAACGGAATTCATAGTGTAACTTAATTTAATTCCACTTTCATATGGAAATAGAATTCAGGTTCTATTAATATTAATGTCGTGTCAAATCTGTGACGAAATTCCAAATTTGTCGGATTAAATAATTAAAGTTTAAAAATTAATTTAATTTTTAATCTAATTATGGCAAATGTAAAACGAAATTAAAAATTTAGATTAATTATAATTTATTGTTGAAATCTTAGATAAAATTAATTTTATTTTTAATTCTACTTAATATTGGAAACGAAATTAAAAATTGATTAAATTCTTCTCCCTCAACTAACGGAATTAATTGATTTTAATTTTTAATTTAATTACATAACCAACAGGAAATGGATTTACGTCCTCTTTAAATCATGGCCGAAATCGAATGTCAAATTATAATCCGTGTTCTAAACTTCTAGCAGAATGCAAATTTTTATTTCATTCCATATTTTCTCTTTGTTTTGTTATATTTAAATTAATTTAATTAATAATAATTTAATTAGTGATTTAATTAATAATAATTTAATTAGTGATTTAATTAATAATTTAGTTAAATTAATTTAATTAAATTAGGTTTTATTTATAAATTTAAATTCTGAAATTACCTGATTCAAATCATTTTAAAAAATCTATTACTGAATACATAAATATTTTGCTATCGAACAATGTGTATATGTTTTTTTTCCAACGTAAAAATGTTTTTCCTTCTTTATAATATATATTCTTTTTTATTTTTATTTTAAAATAATCAAACAAATTTCAGTGCATAGAGAATGCGACTGAACAGAAATAAATATGTTTGTCTAGACATTGTATTGTGTGCTCTCTTTAATAATAGGTCTTTTTTCACAATAAGAATGTTGCGTCGATATACGCATTCTGTCCATTTAAAAACCCGCCGGGTATCATTTTGCACTGCGCCGCACACATTCTGAATTGTTAAAAGGAAAATTTTATATATATTATATATATATATGCTATATAAATTCCCAGAATCTGATAATGGATTTTTCAAAAGAGCTCTCTTTTTACGATTAAAAAAAAGAAATAATCTGGAAAAACATATCTTTAAATTTTAGTACAATTTTGAGAAAATGATTCTTCTATATATCGATACGTGTATTTTTAAAAGTTTTGAGAAATATATCGTTTATTTTAATATATAATAATATTTATTATGTAGTTTAAAAAATAATAATTAAATTTTTAATATCAAGTGGAATTAAAGTAAAAATTAATTTTATCTAAGATTTCACCAATAAATTTAATTTAATTTTGAATTTCGTTTTACAATTCGGCATAAGTAGATTAAAAATTAAATTAAATACAACTTTAAATATTAAATCCTTCGAATTGAAATTAATTTCATATTTCGTTACAGATTTAATGCGTAATTGAATTCAAAATATAAAAAGAAAACTATAAAGAATTTAGAATTTCGTTACAGATTTGATGCGGAATTGATAATTAAAAACTGAATTCTATTTCCGATTGAAAATGGAATTACACTAATGGATTTAAAATCTGAATTTCGTTTCCAATTTTATCCACTATTAAATAATTAGATATTTAAATTTTTTCCTTTATCAAGCGAAATTAATAATTGGATTAAATTTAAATGTCAAATTAAAAATTGAAATTGTGAATTTTATTTCAGATTTATTGCGGATAAATTCGTTTTGAATCACTATCTTAATTGTTTCGGGATAATAGTGGACAATACCTAATTTTCGAATTTCGTTTACACTTCTTAACGGAATTAATTTTTATTTCATTTCCCATATGAAATTAAATTATACACTAATCGAGTGGAATTAAAATCAGAATCAATTTTTGTAGATTAATCACAAAATCGAATGAACAGAAATGAAACTTAAATTAATTTTGAATTTAATTTCGATGTAGATCCTACACAATTAATTTCTTTGCCACCTAATGAATTTTGAAATTCTAAATTCCAATTAATTCTAAATTTAATTTAAGTAACATACAATAACGGAATAATTCTCCATAATCTGTTATCGAGGAAATAAACATTATCGATTTTCCCGCGTTTATCGAAGGATTTATAGAATACATATGGGGTTTAGTTGGCATGAAATTTTTTTTAAAAAAAGTTCCAGATTCCATACACGCACGTGCAGAAGGAAACTTTTTTTTTCCTCCCTCTCCCTCTTTGGACGAAACACAGAAGTCTTGGGAGATTTTCTTTCTTTCGCAGGAGGATCTTTGAAAGAGTAATGGCTTCCTTTCTCGAAAATGGGCCGGAGAGACCCGCTCCGATTTCTTTTTTTTTTTTGGGAGGACAAAAGGACTTCTTGAATGGTTCTCGTTATTGCTCGTGGTGGTCTGATGGCGCACTGTGGATACATATATTGTATTATTGAGTCCCAGAATGACCCGAGCCCAGTCTCTCCAATGATGGGACGCACTGCACTATAGGCCGTTATAACATTAAGGAGATTGAGTAAGGGTTGTGAACGCGTCACATTTATAGGAAGAGGGTGTCTCCTCCTCGTCTTACCATGTCAACCTATATATACTTTCTATAGACTTGATATGAATCTGGATTTTTTTTATAAAATTGTATTCAAAATACGTGTATTCCAGATTAAAACCCGTTCTTGACATTGGGTACGGATTTAGTGACAAATGTGGAACAAAGAATCTGATTGGAATTTAGATATTTTAAATTCACGATATATTCGGCTAATTGTTAGGAATGTTCCGAACTTGAAGGAATTGGTGTGTTTAATCCGAAACTAATTTTATACCAAATTCTTTCTATGGTTCTTAATTCTGATAAACGAATCCTTTTTTCATACTTCATCTTCTCTTCCTAAATTCTAACAAACGAATCCTTCCGTTCATCCATTATTTCTATCACTGAAAGAAAATTTTAAATACTTGCCATATAATTCTGGTTACCAACAAAGCAGAAGACAAACCCTAATTTAGTGCCATAATTCCCAAAAGTTTATATCTGTATTTATATCAGAAAAGTATTTCACTGTAATTCTAATAAAGAAAAAACGAATTCTAATATTCGTTTTTGTCATTTTATTTTACGTACCGAGGGTCATTTCTACGGGAATGGCAGAAAGTCGTTGGATACCTTTATATATTTATATATATATACGTTAGGTCTCGCGCTAACTTTTTAGTTTCTTCGGTGACGAGTATTTGGATCACAAAAGTGTTGGCTAGGGTACTCAGCGTAATAATGGCGGTTGTAAAAAAAATAATTCCGAAAGGAAAGCCCCTCTTGACAAACATTAAACTGGTCAGAATCATCTACGAGAAAATACTGCTAGATGTATAGAATTCGAGAATTATTTAAAACAATAATTTTAATGTAAAGAACAATGAACAACAAAATTAGCATTTGATAAAGAAATTATTCACCTTCTTTAAAAATAAGATCGTATATGAATTTACAACATATAATTAATTAAGGAAGGAGAAAATAATTTCTTATTCATTTGAATTATATAATAATTAATTTAAATATTCAATTTTAAATTAAGTGTCCTATAAAATTAAATATTCAAAATTGAATTACGTTTCAGAATTAAATTAAATATTCAACTTTAAATTAATAGTTTTCGATTAATATAAATATTCAACACTAAATTACGTTTTAAAAATAACGCAGAATTAAATTCAATTTAATTTTTCTATCGAATTTGATAAAGGCTATTAATAATTTATAGTGTCTGCATTACAGTTTCAAATAGATAAAGAAATGTGAAAAATTTCGTTATAGATTAAGTGTAAAATTAAATAAATTGAATCCGAATTCCGTTTTGGATTATGGAAATCGGAATTAATACTTACGTTATAGTAGCAGGAACAGAATTAAATCCAGATTTTAATATCGTCACCGAAATAAAATATAGAATTAAAATAAATAATTCCACTTATTGGAATTCGCCAACAAAAGCATATTGATTTTGAATTTCATTTGAGATTTAACTTATATGTAAATTGAAAAGTTAAAACTTAAAATAAATTTGAAAATTAAATTTGGAATTAAATTTAATTGGAGATTTTGTGCGGAATTAATAAATAGTATATCGTGAATTCGATTTTTGGATGAATTCTGAATTTCGTTATTAGTTTTTAAAGAGATAAATTAATTAAAATTAAAATTTCTTTAGAATAACACTGATTTAATTGGATTTTAAATTCATTTTAGATTGAAAGCAAAATTAAATTATTTGAATTTGAAGTTTAATTACATTAGGAATTAATTCCATCTTTTTATTGAAAAATAATTAAAAAGAAAATTTAATTTAATTTCAATAAGATGAGATAAGGGATTAAATTTTGTTACAAATTTGGTGCCGAATTAAATAAGTAGGAACCGAATTTTGTTTCGTATTATGGAATGCGGAATTAATGGAAAATTAATTAAATTTTTTGGTGGTGGGACCAGAATGAAATCCAATTTTAATTTCCTATCCGGAATAAAATATGAAATTAAATTAAGTAAACTAGTTTTTTGAATATAATTAGATATTATTGCCAAATTATTTTATCTTCTCTTTCAAACAATGCTAATAAGTTGTTGTTTTCTCATTCTTCTTTTTAAATTACAATAATTTAAAAGAAGAGTGTATTTTGTATTTTTCTCAATTTCACTCAATAGTTTTCTATGACCGCACTGAAGAAAAAGAAGTAAAGGGCTGTATTTAAGTCCCACCACAATAATTCTCCTTCCTGCCCCCTTTGGTTTGTATTGTCGTTAAAGAGTTTGTTGTGATACCTGCGCGCTTTTTTTTATACCTTTAGCTTGAAAAACCCTTTAAAGGAACACGTCAAATATATATATACAGTATATACTGAAAAACTCGTAAAAAAAGAGACTTCTTTTTCAACACTGTAATGTACACCCTCGATGAATGGATATACTTTGGAGATTTAGGGGTTAAATCGCATTCGAGAAAAATAATGCCGACACAAAATTCCTTTGATCTTGAATGACTACGCGGGATGGGGTGGAGGGGGAGAGGGTCA
This sequence comes from Leptopilina boulardi, assembly GCF_019393585.1. Lineage (NCBI taxonomy): Eukaryota > Metazoa > Arthropoda > Insecta > Hymenoptera > Figitidae > Leptopilina > Leptopilina boulardi. Next base: position 756,084 of record NW_026137969.1, read on the forward strand.
GTAGCGCGACACACCAACACAAGTAAAGGATATAATATACAAACACTAATATATATATATATAGGAAAAAATGAAAAAGGGATATATGGAGACTTTGAAAAAAACCATCTTAGTAGAATAAAGTAGCGCGCGATGTTTTGGCAAGTTTGACATTGTCGACGGAAACACTCTTTGATGAAAATAACTGAAGCGTTTTAATGGAAGCTTGAAGATCATTTGAAGGTGGTAGGTCGTGAAACGCGATCAAGGTTAACTCCCGCTGTGACCTCGGTTCTTGTCAAAAAATAAAAAAAATTTCTGCTTCCTGTATATACACCGCCGCCAAAACTATATCGCAAAATATGAAACTCAACTTCATTAAATGTATATAAAAAAAAATCAATAAAAATAACTGTTAGGGAATCCATGGGCTTTTTATACTTTCAATCGGAATAACCGAATTACAATATTATTTATTTAATTCATTTACAACAATAAATTCGGCGCCGAATCTTTAACGAAATTTACAAACAAATTTAATTCCACGTATTATTTAATTAAAATTAAATTTAGATAGAGGGATGGAATTTATTACAGATGTAATTAAACTTCAAATTTTCAAATAATTTAAGTTTGCTTTCAACCGAAAACGAATTTTAAATCTGATTAAATTAGTGTTATTCTGTTTCTAATTCTAAAGAAAATTTAAATTTTAATTAATTTCTCTCTTCAAAAACTGATAACGAAATTCAGAATTCAACCGAAAATTGAATTTACGATATACTGTTTATTAATTCCACACAAAATCTTCAATGAAATTTAATTCACGATTCCGATTTTAATTTTCAACTTTAATTTACGTTCTAATTTTTTAATTCATATATAAGTTAAATCGCAAATGAAATTCAAAATCAATCTGCTTTTGTTGGCAAATTCCAATAAGTGGAATTATTTATTTTAATTCTATATTTTATTTCGGTGACGATATTAAAATCTGGATTTAATTCTGTTCCCGCTACTATAACGTAAGCATTAATTCCGATTTCCATAATCCAAAACGGAATTCGGATCCTATGTATTTAATTACATGGCGAATCTTTAACGAAATTTGAAATAAACTTTAATTCCAGGTTTTATCTGTAAATTTAAATTAATTTTTTTCTTCATAAACTGATAAGGAAATTCATAATTCAACCGAAAACCGAATTTATATATTCTATATATACTTGTTAATTTCCCATTAAATTTGTAACAAAATTTAAAATGAAGTCTAATTCCTTATTCAGCGTTTAGTTTTTAATTCTAATTTAAATTTTAATTCTGTTTCTGTTTTTCATTTACTTCAAACTGTAATGCAGACACTATAATTAATTAATAGTCTTTATCAAATTCAATAGGAAAATTAAATTTAACTTAATTCCACGTTCATTTTAAAACGTAATTTAAATTTGAATATTTAATTCAATATGAAACGCAATTAAAAATTATTTAAATGAATCCGAAACGTAATTTAAAGCTAAATATTAAAATTAATTCGAAACATAATTTAAAATTAAATATTTAAATTAATTCGTAATTTAAAGTTTAATTGCAGCGTCTGGATTCAATCATTATGGTCGCATAAAGTATTTTCACAAATTTTCAATTCTATTTCATTCACTAAATCCAAAATGTAATAAATTTTTGAATTTTCAATATAAAATCAGAAATTTAAAACTTAATTCATTTTTTATTTAAACTGTTGAAAATTTCTTTAATTCTGATATTGCTATTGTGCAATGTTAACATTTGTTAAGACTTAGATATATGTATATAAATAAAATATATTACAATTGAAAAAAGTAGTAACGGTTGGATGAAGAAAAAAAAATTTAAGTAAAAAAAAACTATAAGACGCCGCGTTTATATAATATATTCAAAGAGTTTCCGGGAAAGGTGTCTTTTCGAAGGGGGATGAAGGGGACACATAATTCACTTGAAGCTTTGTTCGAAGATGAAGAAAATCGTAACACTAACAATATCCAAGTGGCAGCATGAAGCATTCCAAAGGAGCGATTCTTTTTCTCTCTCCCTAAAGATCTAAAAGAGTTCAACTGGTGGGACGCAATATTTTAGGTCTAGGACGTCTATGGTCAGCGCGGAGTCCGGTTTTGAAAGGGCTAGCCGAAAATTTATGGGTCGCAGCTGATCCGAAACTTGTGCCTCTCTATATATATATATTTTTCAGGGTCCACACGAGGTATACCATATAAGGGTGAAAAACATGGCTCGTCTCTTCTAATAATCGACTCCAGTCATTTTGAAAATGAAAATGGCCGAAAATGACCGTAAGGCCGCCGCGTACTAAAAATGAATGTAGGGTTTTCTTTCTTTCTCTTTCAGCCCCCTTTTTCACTGAAATGCTATTAAATTTTTCAAGCCACATACATAGCTCACGCGACAGACCTCATCGATATATAGTTCAAATGGAAGAAGAAAAAAAGAACCTTCAACTCCGAAAGTATTAAAAGTTGGAATTGTATAAAAATCTATGTTTCATGGATGCAAGCTGCCTTTTTTTACGATTTCACTTACTTCTTTCTTTCTTTCTTTCTTTCTTTTTTTCTCCAAACAGTGATTAATGATCTTCGAATAAATGTCCAAATGGTCATTTTACTTCTGATTTCATGCCTTGTTCAAGGATATTTCGATTTATGAAAAGTCCATGAAATTTTTAATAATTATATTACAACAAAATGTATTGCAATATAATAAATGCTTTGCGGATTGAGTCGTTTTGCGTATATGTGACGTGCTACAGGAGAAAAGGGACATTAAAGGCAAACAAGTTTTCGTGTTTTATCTGATTTTACTATTAGCTTCAATTAGAAACTTTCATTTTTAACTATATGTAAAATCAAAATCAGTTTCTACTGAAAATTTTGGATTTAATTTAAAATATCAGTGTTTTGTTATATTTGATATTTCAAAAATAATTATTACAGGCCTTGGATTATATGACTTTTTCGGACTTTTTTCGACTTATTTTTAATAAAATGCAACTTTTTCGACTTTTTTTTTTACATTTTTTAAAAAAAAATTTTAACAAAATACGTTTTTTTTCGTATACAATGCAGATCTTCTTCTGATCTTCTTTATTTCAATTATTTAACAAATTTTTAACTAAAATTCTTCACTAAATTAATTATTTTTAATAATTTTAATGAAATTCTTTACGAATTCAATTGTCTTAAATTATTTTTTAATTACAATATTTATGAAATTTAATAATTGTTTATAATTTTTAAAAAATATCAAATAAAATTACCAAAAAATTTTAATTCAAAATCACTTGAAATTTAATTATTTCCAAAAATTTCAATTATTTTCAATGACTTTTATAATATTCTTCGAAAATTGAATTATCTAAAAGCTTTTCTCAATAAAGTTCAATTTTTGTCAGTAATTTCTAATAAATTCTTCAATTAATTTCAAAATTTTCAATTAAAATTAACTAAAATTCAATTGTTGTCCAAAATTTCATTTGAAATTCAATTATTTTCCAAATTTCAATTCAATATCAACAAAAATTCAATTATTTTCAAAAATTTCAATTTAAAATCAATTAAAAATGAAATTCAGTTAATTTCAAAAATCAAAATTTTATATTTTTCGAAAATTCAATTACTTTTAAAAAATATTATTTAAAATTATTTGATAAATTATGTTTAGTTCTGTAAAATTTAATTATTGTCTGAAAATTAACAACATTTTTTGAAATTCTATTGTTTCTCATAATTTCAATTTTAACTTTTCCAAACTTTAAAAAAATGTTTATTTAAAAATCTAAAACTTGCTTAAGCATATTGCCTGAAATTTTTTTGATTATCAAAACTAAAAACTATGACAAAATTTTAAATTTGAATAAATTGCTTAAATCAGACTTGAAAAAATTATAAAAATTGAACTTTAAGAATTTTTTTTTAGAAATTTGTCCTACTTAAATAAAATTTTGAAAATTTTTCTTACAATTAAGACGATTCTAAATATTCGAAATAAATTTTCTTGATAATATTCTTACAGATCAAATAAAATATAATATAATTTTTTTTTAATATTTAAATATTTAAATATAAATATTAATGCTTTTATCTTGACAATTGGCAGCAAGATAAAAAAAAGTTATCGCTCAATGCATAAAAGCTTGAAAATCAAAGTCAAACTGTTTCAGTATTTTGTCGAGCATTTCAAAGAAAACAGACTTAAAAATCATACCAAATTTTTTTCTTATTCCTTATGACTCCTATAATAGAAATTCACTTGAATTTTCGATTTTTATCAATTTGGTTAATAATGAAAAGCAGTCCCCATTTACCCTGAGTTTTCGAATTTTTGGGGTAAATGGGGACAGCTTGTCATTACTAACCAAATTAACAAAAATCAAAAATTCAAGTGAATTTCTGTTATGGGAGTCATAAGGAATAAGAAAAAAATTTGGTATGATTTTTAAGTCTGTTTTTTTTCAAATGCAAGACAAAATACTTAAATAAAAAAAAAAAATAAAAAAAAATTTCAATTGGTTCAACTATTATATATCTACTACAAATTTTTTTTCAAGTTTTATCATCCCTTAATACAGTAATATACTTAAGGAAACTTTTTTTTTAAAACTTTCTTAGAAGCTATGCTCTCCCCATTTACCCCCAAATTTTATGAAATTTTTCTAAATTTTAGGGTAATTGGAGACAGTCAGTTTCATGCGTTTAAAGCTTATCTAAATTTTTTTCAGCTGCATAAAATTAATCCTAGGAATGTAAATAACAACTTAAAAAAATAAACCCGCAAATATTACCTTTTAAAGGAAGAAACTTATGTAATTTGTGAAAAATAGCCATTTTATCCCCATTTACCCCAACTGACCCTAATTCATTAAATTTAAATAAAAAATTAAATAGAAAAAATGAAAATATATATTTTAAATCCTACTTTTTCCTCCTTTCCTCATAAAAAAAATTGAGTTAGACAAAATTGTAAACATATTTAAACGTTACAAGAATTGTCTAATAAATAGAGAGGAAAAAAAAAATTCAGCAAATATAGCAAAAGGTATTAAAATTAGAAAGATTTCATATCGCACGCACATTCCTCAGTTATCGGTTTCGACACAGAAATATTTGTTTAGCCGCAGGACTAAGAAGATTGGATTGTACCAAAAGTAGAATCCCTTTGTGTTTAAAAAAAAAAAATTATCTAAATTCTCGTAATTTAATTTTTTTTTTAAATAATGAAATTTTTTTAAAACTATTTTTTTTTCTGAAAGAAAAAAAGAGTTCATAAAGTTAAATTTTTTAAAATCCCTAGCTTCATTGATTATTGACATTGTCGAGGATTATTATTATTTTTTTTTTAAAGAACTATATAAATGTACCATAAATGTCAAACTTTGATCTGAAAATGGATTAGGACGTAAATTATTATACTCGTTATTATTTGACTAAGTTTCCGCTTTTTTCTTTTAGTATACATATATGTATATATATATATATATATTTATGCGCTTACTGGTATTGTATATAACTGGTTGGGCTTTTAACGAAATAACACAACAGCTGAACGATTCCGAAAAAACCAAGAAAAAAAAAAAAAAGATGCGTGTAGACGATGGAAAGTCATAAAATTCCTAAAAAGCACACGACCGTAAGAAAAACTCGTGATGCTATTTAACGACGCGCTTTTGAATGCTTTAAAGCTAAACTAAACGAGCACCGTAAAAACTACAAAGGATGTCTGATTATAGATTATTCACAAATTAGCTTCGGTGACCCAAACACATTTTATTAAGTGTAACATTTTTTTTTTCTTTTTCTTACAACCAGTTCGATTTTGGATAACATTTATACACATGTGTTAGCAGCGCTCAATAAAATGAATTTTCTTTTTTTATATTTAATTATTTTATTGACTCGATAAATAAAGTGAAAATAAGGAAATAGAATTTTGGCTAAATGAGTTAAAATTTTAGACATTTTTTACTCTTATACAGGACAACATTTAATCAAAGTTTCAAATCAATTCGACAAAAATTGGATATGAAAAAAATTAATTGAAAAAAAAAATTTAACCACCTCTTATTTCTACATATTTTGTTTAATTGAGTTAAAATTTTAGGTTTTTGTTACTCTTATGTAGGACAACAATTAACCAAAGTTTTAAACGATTTTGACAAAAGTGGGATTTGAAAAATCAATTAAAAACAAAAAAAAAATTGAATCACTTCTTATTTCTATGAATTAATCAAAATTTCAAACCATTTTGACAAAACCAAATTAAAAACCAAATTTCCAATATCATTTAAAATTGAAAATCTTTAATCACCTCAACATTTTGTGAATTTTATTTGAATCAGTTAAAATTTTAGATACTTGTTATATAGGACAAAAATTAACCAAAATTTCAAGCCAATCCGACAAAAGTGGGATTTAAATAAAATCACTTGAAAAGCAAACAAAAAAATTTAGACACTTCTTATTTTTATGAATTTTAGTGAAATGAGTTAAAATTTTAGGTACTTGTTACCCTCATGTACACCCAGAGAAAAAAATTATTAGTTTTGAATAAAAACGTATATTTAAATCATTTTTATTTATTTCAAATAAATATTTTATTTAAATTAAATAAATAAATGTTTGTTTGAAATTGTCGTATATGTTTCTTACAAATAAACAATTTTATTAGTACTTTTTAAAAAGGTACATTTGTGGCAAATAAATAATATATTTAATTCAAATAAAAGTTTATTCGAGTTGAACGCAAGCATGCGCAGAATACTGTATACGATATAACTTTAAAGATGTCGGACGTAGTGAAAACGAGGTGACAGATTAACGCGACCAAGCAGTTGTTTGTACAAGGATTGATTATTATTTGATTAAAACAAATACTAATTTCAGGATAATTAAAGAAATGTTTTTATTCGCGAGTGTTTATTAATTAAATCACACTTTCCTTTTATTTTGAGTGCCTTTCTCCCTGTTGTGTCTCCAATGTGAAGCAGAATTCAAATCAACTTATCATTGACACAGAGAAATGGAAATTGTTATGTTTCAACAATATATTTTATTTAATTCAAATAAAACATTTCTCTGGGTGTAGGACAACAATTAACTAAAGTTTTAAACTATTTTGACAAAATCGAATAAAGAAAAATACCATATCACTTATAATGCAAAAATTGTAATTACCTCTACTTTTTGTAAATTTTAGTGCAATGAGTTAAAATTTTAGTTACTTGTTACTTTCACATAAGACAACACTTAACAAAAATTTAAAGTCATTCCAACAAAAAATGAGATTTGGAAAAAAGTAAAATACCACCAATTGTATGCTTTTAAAAAATTTTAAATCATTGCGTAAAAGATATTTTCTACTGTTGGGGAAATTTTTAGAAAGTAAGATGAGAGTATTAAACGAGTGCTTGTTTTTCATGGCAGGGTGCCTTATAAACTTACGTAAAGGTATAGGACCAGGTGAGGGTGAACCCAGCTGCCCTTATACACGATCCTTACGATTCCATCTATATTATACCTTTGTAATTATTATCCCTCGTCTTCCTTAAGTTCCTATTTTTCTCCTTCTTCTTCTTCTTCTTCTTCATCGCATTCTTCCTGCATCCGGGAAATTTTTACACCATCATAATATAGGGAAATCTACCGAGAAAGGGAAAAGAAAACAGGTATCTTATCTTTCAAAAGTATCTCTCTAACGATAAGAAAAACAACATTAAAGTGAACGAGTTCTGTTTTTTTTTTAATTTCTTCTGAGAATAACAATTTTGTATTATTTTCAAAAATTGAAATATTTTCTTTGAAATTCATTAAAATTTTAACAGGGACGTTTTTCAATTTCAGTAACACTTATTTATTATAAATCTTCACAAAAAAAACTTTGGAAACAGGTCAAATTTTACTGGTGGGTTAAGAAAAAAATATAGCAAAACTAATTGGGACTATTTTTTTGCGTTAATACAAAAAAACTCAAATTTTCCAAAAAACACGATTTTTTCGTTTAAATTTTTCAATTTTTAATTTAAGATGTTAAAATTTTTGAAACTAGTAAATTTTTATTAGTAGATTATGGACAAAATACATCTAAACTAATTAGAAAGCGTTTTTTTGTTTTAATTGCAAAAAAACTCATACTTTACAAAAAAATTGGGTTTTCCTTCTTAAATTTTGTAATTTTTCATTTAAGGAGTTAAAACTTTTGATTATTGTAAATTTTTACAAGTAGAATACGAGAAAAATATTGGAAAAATAATTGAAATTAATTTTTTTGCGTTTTTAGATGTAAAAATCATATTTTTCCCAAAAAAAAAAATAGTTTTCTTCTCTTAAATTAAAAAATTTTTAATTAAAAGTAGTTAAAACTTTGGAAACAGTTAAAATTTTTCTAGTAGGTTATGGAAAAAAAGCAAAACTAATTGGAACTATTTTTTTTGCGTTAATAGAAAAAAAACTCAAATTTTACAAAAAACACGATGTTTTCGTTTAAATTTTCCAATTTTCAATTTAAGAAGTTAAAATTTTTGAAACTGGTAAATTTTTACAAGTAAATTACAGGAAAAATACAGCTAAACCAATTAGAAAGGGTTTTTTTAAATGTAAAAAATTCAAATTTTACAACAAAGAAAATTGGGTTTTCTTCCTTAAATTTTACAATTTTTAATTAAAGAAATAAATTACTTTTTAAAATTGAAAATTTTTATGATTACGTAAATTCGTTTTTAGTTTATTATTATTATTTATTTTTATCAATTTGTCGTTATAATTTGATTATTGAAGAGAAAACAAGATTGAGCAGGTGTTTAACGTTGAATGATGAGATCAAATTAGAAGATAAGGATGGATTTGATGTGTGAGCACGTGAGTCTTTCTATTTACAAATGTTAGCACCACCACCGCGTGTCCCGTTGCAGCACGCGTGCTTCAAGACTACCTGTTGGATATATATATATACATATATAGTGAAGCAGCAAGTTTTTTTAAAATTCCATCACCTGCGCCAATGATGATTTAATTTTCCAGAAATTATTATTCTAAAAAATACAGTTTCCCTTCCTTGGGGATTATAAAGTACGCAAACGTTTTTTTTTCTTTTCTATATATACTAAAAATATTTTCGAATTTTTTTTTTGTTTTAATTTGAAAATTTTCAATCACCTCTTATTTCTATGAATTTTATTTAAATTAGTTAAAATTTTAGGCATTTGTTACTTTCATATAGGACAACAATTAATCAAAGTTTTAAGTCAATCTGACAAAACGCGATATGAAAAAAAATAATAACTTAAAATGCAAAAAAAAATCTAACCACTTCTTATTTCTTTAGATTTTAGTTAATTTAGTTAAAAGTTTAGGCATTTATTACTCTCATACAGTACGACAATTAACCAAATTTTCAAATCAATCCGACAAAAGTAACATATTTTAAATTGTTTTTAAATTTTATTATTAAATAAATATTATTTACTAAAGCCAATAAAACTTTGATAATCTCTAATTTTTATAAATTTTGTTTAAGTGTGTTAAAATTTTAAGTATTTGTCACTTTCATAATGTCTAATAATTAACCAAAGTTTCAAAGCGAATTTGTCAAAAAATTGAGATTTGAAAAGAAAATTTGACTTGAAATACAAAAAAACTTTAATCACTTCTTATTTCAATAAATTTTTATTTAAATGAGTTAAAATTTTAGGCATTTTTTACTCTCATATAGAACAACAATTAACCAAAGTTTCATGCCAATCCGACAGAAGAGTAACATATTTTTAATTTCTTTTTTAAATTTATTATTTTATAAAAAAAAATTTAATAGATTAAAATAAACATTAAACAATAAAGTACAATTTTTTGGAGAATTAATTTTTTTTCTTAACTTTAGCTTCATTTTAGTTTAATTTTTATGTCCTCTAAATCTTATTAAGTAAATATAGAGTTTCATTTTCAAATTTTTAACACTCTAAGTGTATTTTGAATTCTTGACATTAAAAAGTCATTATACTTTAAATTTCTTTTCTAAAATTACACCCCCCCCTCTCTCTCTCTCCCCCCCCCTCTCTCTCTCTCTCTCTCTCTCTCTCTCTCTCTCTCTCTCTCTCTCTCTCTCTCTCTCTCTCTCTCTCTCTCTCTCTCTTCTGTTTATCATCCTTTATCCCCTTCAGTGACTCATTGTAATTGTAAAATTACGTAAAAAATGAAAAAAAATGTATTTATTTTTAAATAAATAAAAAATTTTATTTATTTTTAAATACATAAAAAAATTTATTTATTTTTTTTTTGAAATAAAAATTTATAAGCACATTTTTTTCTCACAGTCATTTCCGTGAAATGACTAAAATGTTTCAAATGTTTCTCTGCAGGAATCTTCGTAACTTTATTTTTTATAACATATACCTTTTGTCGTTTGGAAAACCCATAAAAGGCGTCAGCGTCATTTAAAGTACCATCAGGGTCATAAAGTAAAAGGGTAAAACCACTGTCGGAGTAGACAGTATTAAAGTGAGCGCAATGGTTTTTAAATTTCAAGAAGAGACCCGAAAAAAAAAAAATTTTTTTTTTTTTGAAAGAAAAAACAAGAATTCCAAGTCGTGGTTTCCCATAAATATTGTCTAACATTCTATATAAGTATAAAAGTGAACGAATTTTTTTTTCCTTTTCTTAAGAAATAGAACTTTTCTATAGTAATTCAAAGTGTTATAGTTATTTTTAAAAAATTTTTTTATATTTTTTTTTTTTTTTTGAAACCATTCTTGAAAGCAAGGATTGACTATAAATAAAATGACACCTTGGGCGAAAATGAAAGTTCTCTTTTAAACCTTAATTATATTTTTTAACATTTTGAAATAAAGAAAATGGTATATTCTCCTATAATTTTTTAAAAATAAATATTGAGATTTTATCAGAATTCCGCTGGAACTTCCAACGTAATTCAGTCGGAATTCCATCAGAGTTCCAAAGAATTTCCAATGGGATTCCGACGGAATGACGATTAATTTTTTTTCAAAATTTTTAGAGTTCTAATTCCGTCGGAATTTCATCGGAATTCCATCGGAGTTCCAAAGAATTTCCGATGGGATTCCGACGGAATTACGTTAAAAGTTCTGGCGGAATTCTGATAGAACCTCCAGGGGGCACTTTCCGGGGAATCTTTCCAAGTGAGGTTATTTACGGTTATTTATTAAATTTTTTTTTCTCCAATAAATTTAAAAGTTGGAATTGATTTAATAATAATTAAATTAAAGGGGAAATTTCATTTGATGATGTGTACAAATTATTAGATGAATGATTTACAAGACGATGACTATGCACCATTTTATATTTATATGATATGGGGTATTAAGAAATAACCCTTTAAATTGGGTTTAAAGTGGAGGAGCGACCGTTTTTTAGTTACTCATGATCACCTGTTAAATATATCTGTAAGCAGGTCTCGATCCTAATATACATATGTAAAAATCATTTCACAAAAAATGATGGATCCACCCTTTTTAATAACCGGGTTAATTTAATTATATGTATATATTTAAAACAGATTTCTCTCTCATATGGAGAAATAATTAAAGTAGAGTGTATAGGAATATCAAGGTAGATGCAAAGAATATTTAATATAAGGTATGTAGAACTAAATAGGTTCATGGTAGGTTGAAAGTAGGTTCAAGGTAGTGTTTAAGAAGGTTCTAAAGAGGTGTAAATACGTGTAAGGTAAAGTTTAACCACTTTCAACATAGGGTGAAAGTTTCAAGGCAGGGTAAATATAAGTTCGATGTAAGGTTTAAATTGATGTAATGTAGGTACGAAGTAGGGTTAAAATAGATTTAAAGTAGGGTCAGAGTAGGTTTAAAGTAGGGTTTAAATGAACTAATTGTACGGTCAAAATAGGTACAAAGTAGGGTTTAAATAGATTTAAAGTAGGTTCAAAGTAGGTTCTAAGTAGAATTTAAATGAAATTAAACTAGAGTTAAATTAGGGTTTACATAGATGTAATATAGATCCAAGGTAGAGTTAAAGTAGGGTTTAAATTAATTTAAAGTTGGGTCAAATTATAGGTTCGTAGGAGGGTTTAAATGGCTTTAATGTAGGTTTAAAGTAGGGGTAAAACAGATGTAATGTAGGGCCAATGTAGCGTTTAATAGGATTTAAAGTAGGTTACAGTATAGTTTCGAAGTAGAATTCAATTGGATTAAAACTAGGGTTAAAGTAGGTTTAAGGTAAAGATTTTATGATTTGTATGTAGGGTGAATTCAAGGTCAAAATGAATTCAATGTAGAATCAAATTAGGTTCAAATTTAGGGTTAAAGTAGGTTTCTTATAGTTTAAAATATAATAAAAGTAATTTCATTCCGTGGAAAATAGAATATTTTTAAATAGAATCAAAAAAAAAAAAAACCTAATGCTAATAACATAAAAATGCTGTTTAAATGAAAATGAAAATATTGTATAGGATACAAGTGGATGGAAATTAAAGAAATTTAAAATTATTTACAGAAATTATTATAATCCTTTCAATTACGAATCAAATGATGAATTAACGATTTTAAATACATATATACATATAGATATACATATGTAATATAATCTGTTTATCTGTTTCTAAATTTAAAAACACGTACTAGGGTCGTTTTGAACCTGTTGAGGGTTAAGAAAATTCACACGGGTTGTCGTAACCGCTTGGACATTCACTTCCACCCTCTTAAAATGAGTTCTTCCGGTTCTTAATAGTTAGAATAACACGGATTTAAAGGGATTAAAATGAATATTCAAAATAAAACTAGATATATACGTTTTCAAAAAAAAACAATGTATAATATTGTTTTCAAAAAATAATTTTTTTGAACAATTAATAAATAAATATTTTTCGCCAAAAGTGATTTATCAACATTTGTTGTTCAAACACGATATAAATTAATTTTTCAAAAAGTGTTCAATTTACAAAAATTTTAATTTCTTTTTCTCAAAAACTAATTTGACTTTATTTTAGTAAAAAAAAGAAAGTAATATTAATTCTTCAGACTTTCGTGGGTTTATGGTAATTTAATTTTTGGATTAAGATAGGGTTTAAGGTAAAGGCAAAAGTAGGTTTAATGTAGGGTAACAGAAGGTTCATGATAGGGTTTAATGAAGGGTCAAAATATGTTTAATTTAGGTTCAATATAAGGTTAAATGTAGAGTTAAAGTAGGGTTTGCAGTTAGGTTCAAAGTACATACAAGAGAGGGTTCAATGTAGGGTTAAGGAAGGATTTAATTTATGTTTAAAATATGTTCAAGATAGGGTTAAATGTAGGCTCGAGGTATAGGTTTAAGGTAGAGCATTAGTGTTTTCAGTCTGTTTCATGTAATGTAAAAGTGGTTTTACTAAGGGTCAAAGTAGGGTTTAAATGTATGTAATCTAGGATCAATGTAGGGTTAAAATAGATTTAATGGAGTGCCAAAATTGGGTCAAACTCGGTCAAAGTAGAGTTTAAATAGATGTAATGTATGGTCAAATTAGGGTTTAAATGGATTTAATATAGGGTTTAAGTAGGTTTAAAGCAGATTTAATGTAGATCCAATGTAGGTTCAAACTAGGGTTAAATTGATTTAATAGAGGGCCAAAGTAGGCACAAAATAAATTTAATGTAGGGTCAAAGTAGGCTTAAAATAGATTTAATGTAGGGTCAATCTAGAGTCAAAGTAGGGTTAAAACAGTTTTAATGAAAAGCTGTCGGTTCGAAGTAGGTTCTAAATGGATGTAATGTAGGGACAAAATATAGAGTTTAAATAGATTTAATATAGGGTCAAAGTAGGTTTATTGTAGAATCAAAGAACATTCAATGTAGAGTTAAAAAATTGAAATTATTATTTAAGTAGGTTCAAAGTAGGTTTAAAATAGGTTTGAAGAAGGTTCAAATTAATTTCAAAGTAGAGTCAATAATTAAAATTAAAAATAAATAAACACTACGCAAAAATAACATTGTTATTACAAAAAATTATTCTTCATTATTTTTACAAGTCATCCTAGCAGTGATTTATGGAATAATAAATTCAAATTATAGAATATTGTATATAAATTAGAATATAAATACAAATAAGTGCAGAACTTTCTAACAAGGAAAAGTGAAAACTAACACTTTATATGGACATATGCCGTTGTATATAGTATATATACAGGATTAAATTTCAGAAGGTTTTGTAATACAACACATCATTATCTGTCTCTATGTTTCTAAATTTAAAAACACACGCAAACCATGAGTTTTCTGGACCTGCAAGAGGGTTGAGAAAAAAAAATTCACACGGGTTGTCGAGAGTATATATAAGAGCAACTGGACCTATGCATTTTCACCCTCTTATGTCGTCCATCCGGTCATTTTCAACCCTGAAAACGATTTCTCAGGAAAGGGATGCGTTTTGCTTTCGTGCCTCATCTTCTCAAGGGAATAACACATATATCACGAACTAGGGAAAACACTTGTGGGCGTATAGGGAGACATATCCTATCTATACACTATATATATAGGTATATACATGCAGATGGTATTATGCCTCTATACTATGGTGTAAGAACTTTAAAACGTATTTATTCACCGAGAAGATCGTTCACCTGCTTCTTTTTCATATTGATTTTTTATCACTCGATTCACTACTTTAAATTTATGTTGTATGAAATTTTTTTTTTTCTATTAAAACAAGTTTGTTGGAAGACTAGTTTTAATATGAATTTTGAAATTTTTTCGTTTATTATAAATCCGGAATATTAAAATGCAATTTAATGATAAATTTAGTATATTATATTCTTAAAATGAGAATATCTTCTTAATTTAAGAATATATTTTTGTATTATAAAGAGTTAATTCTTATTTTTAAAATGTGTTCTTATTTTAAGAATATTCATCTATTTTAGAATTTCTTAATGCAATTTATTCTTAAATTTAGTATATTTACAATAAGAATGTCCTCTAAATTTGAGAATATAATTTACGCATTTGCCTCTTTTGGGTGCACTGAAAAAAACGATATTCTAGATTTTAGAATGCCTACTTAAATAGGAGCCAAAAATATTCCCCATTTAAAGTAAGTGAGAAATATTCTTACAATAAGAATATATTATTTATTGTAAGAATATTTCCACTTACTTTAAGTGGGAAATATTCTTGGCTCCTACTTGAGTAGGCATTCTATAATTCTAGAATATCGTTTTTTCAGTGTGTTGACATTATGGAAACCGACTAGAATTGTGTTTTTTTAAAAAAATGTATTCTTATTTTAAGAATATTTATTTATTTTAGAATTTCTTGATTCAATTTATTGTTAAATTTGATATAATATACACTTACAATAAGAATATCTTCTATAAATTTGAGAATATAATTGTAATTCGATTTGTAGTATATTATATGTATATTCTTAATTTTAGAATTTATTCTTATTTTAAGCATATTTACAACTATATTGATCTATTTTGGAATATTTAAATGTTATTTATTCTTAAAATTAGTATAATTTACTCTTAAAATAAAAATATTTTTAGTGTATTAAGAGAATATTGTTAAATTTTAATATGTTCTTTTATTTTAAGAATATTTGCCTAATGTAGAATATTTAAATGCTATTTATTTTTAAATTTAGTATAATTTACTTTCAAAATAAGAATATATTTTCTGTATTAGGAGTATATTATTAATTTTACAATGTATTCTTATTTTAAGAATATTTTTATGCAATTTATTCTTAATTTTAGAATATATGATAATTTTAAGAATACATTTTTTTTGTAAAAAATCGTAGTAATTATAATATAATTTATTATATGTATAGATATTATATGTATATAATTATTTAAATGAGTTTAATGCTAATATAATTAAATTTTGCTAATCTGCAAAAACCGGAACAAAATAAGCGGATATAGGATAGTTTTTGAAAAATTTTATCTTTCACAATATTCTAGATTTCAAGATAATGATATATATATATTGTATGGATATATATTCTAAAGACACTGTTTATATACCATTGAGTTAAATATACACAAAAATCATGATAGCAAAATCCGCTTAAAAAAAAATTTTTTTCGACTAATAAACTCTAATAACGTTAAACACCTTAAAACTTATAAAAGGGGTGACCAAAAATATTTTTACCACAAACGTTGAACTGATTTTATGCCGATAATATAATATTTTTTTTTTTTTCCCCAAAAAAAATAAATGGGTTTTAGTGGTAATTAGTCGGAATAAGCTGACGATTTTCCAAATACGTGCGCTTTTAAACCACAAATCGTATTTTCGCTTATTTTTAATTAGGTGAACAAGTATAACTAATTATTTTTTTTTTGTTGAAATTTTATTTAAAATAAAATTTTTTTTCACTTAAAAAGAAAAAAAGAAGTGTACTTTAAAAGGTAGTATTATTTATAAAAAAAAATTATTATTTTACAGATTGTTTACAGTTGGAAAAAAAGTAATCTCCTATTGAGAGGAAATTGCAATAATAAAATCCTTTTAAATAAAGAAGAAATTCTTTCAATGATATAGTGTGGGGGGGGAGGAATTTAAAGAGGAATAATAAACATTCCTTTCATTTTAAAACAACTTTTTTACTATTAAATATCATCACTACATTATTCCTCTCATATTGAGAGGATTTTTTCAATTTTTATCAATATTTTGCCTTTCAATTGAAGAATTTTATCGATGTGAATTTTAGTAAATATCAAGGCAAATATATTGACGCTATTTATTCCTCTCGAATTGAGAGGGAAAAAATTCCTTTTTTTCAAAGAAAAATTATTTCATTTTTAGAACAAAAAAAAAAAAAAAAAGAAAAATAAACGGATGCATTAGAAATACTATACTTTTAGAAATATCATATATGAATTCTTTTATAAAATAGATTCAATTTCATTTACCTCTATAATATAAATAATAATAGTTCATCTCATATTTACCCAAGTTGGTCATTCTATTTTTCCTGATGTTTTCAAAAAAAAAAAAAAGCCAGGATCAAGAGTTTTTTACCCCATTCTTTTTTGAGTGCAATTCAAACGTTGTGTGGTCAGTGAGGGTCAACGAATACGTAATATTATACCTACTACTATGTTAATTGTGAAATAGGATTCCATGAGTGAAAAAAATCTCTTACTATAAAATGTACCTGCGATGCGTGGGAAGATAGAAAAACGGTCAAAATTCAAAATTGAACGATATAATGTATATTCTCAATTTGAGAGGAATGTCCTAATGTCGTTCTATCAATAAAATCCTCTTAAAAGAAGAGGAAAAAAATATCAACAATACTCTCGTTTCAAGTATAAAATTTCAGGGTATTTTAAAAGATGAATTTTCCTCTCAAATGGAGAATATTTTTTTTAGTGTAAAAAAACTTAATTTTTTTAATTTTTTTTTTACACTTAAAAAAATATTCTTCATTTTTAGAGGAAATTTCATCTTTTGTTATTTTTTAGAATTTTATACTTGAAACGAGAGTATTACTCATCAACTGATATTTTTTTCCCTCTTCTTTTAAGAGGATTTTTATTGATATAACGACATTCCTCTCAAATTGAGAATAATATTCTCGTTTGAAAAATATTCCTTTCATACTGATGCTTTTTAGGAAAAACTTTATAATTCAATTTTTTCTGATAATAATCTAAATTTACACGTTAGCATAAGTTAAATTAAAAAAAAAACCTATAAATTTAAATCTAAAAAATAAACTTTTTTAAATAAAAAAATAGTCTTTTTTTTGTGTAAATTTTCGTAAAGTTAAAAGTTGAAATTACATAAAAAGAAAAAAGAATACCACAAACTTCCGGAAGCTTTTTGAGAAGTATTTAAGAAGACCTCGAAGTCAAATGAAGCCTATTCATATTGGCCTAGATGTGAGAGAGAGATAACGTTAAAATTTTTTTTTTAGTCCTTCACATCCAGGACGAAAATCGAACGAGTTTTTCGCCTGTTCGACATGGTCATGTCACGTGGTGCACTGGCTTTCGAAAAACAGAGCAACAGATGGGCCGCATTTGCCTCTTTGGGTGTCGACTTTCTGGAAACCGACCAGAAATGTGTTTTTTTTTCATTCCTCCTCATTCTCATTTTCCTCTACTCTTTAGAAAAATGAAAATCAGCGTGAAAAAGGAAATCGACCAAATTAACGGACATGAGAAATTTTTAACGGTTATTTCATATGTACACCAAATTTTTTACTAATTCTCTAATTTATATATATATATATATATATATATATATATATATATATATATGTGTGTGTGTGTTCTTGAAAATTATCCAAATTTTTTCGAAAAGTATTTTTAATTAAAATTTACAAACCCATTTAATTAATATTATCTACTTTTTATTATAACATTATACGGGTAATTATTCAAAAAATTTTTAGGGGAGAAATTTAAAAAAAATAAATTTCTATTTGATCAAATTTTTATTTTACAGAATTTTCATTTAAAACGAATTTTTATTGAGCAAAATTTAATTGCACAAAATTTTTCTCAAAATGTGTATTTAACTGTATTTTTATGTGATCACAGCCTAAAAATTTAAATACACTTTGCGAATATTATTGTTGGACATAATTTCAAATTCCACCAAAGTCTCCACTCACCATTTTCGTCATAATTCTCGTCAATACTTCATCACAAGTTATACAGATTTTTAAATAAAATTTTTTTTTAAATAATAATTTTGGAAGAGTTAAAGTTGAAATTTTTAGAAATAATTGAATTTCAAAAGATTTTGTTAATTTTCAGACAATAATTAAATTTTACAGAAATAAAAATAATTTATCAAATAATTTTAGATAACATTTTTTAAAAGTAATGAATTTTCAAAGATTTACAATTTTGCTATTTGAAATTAATTATTGAACTTCAAGTGTTTTTTAATTAAAATTTTTTGATGATTTCTGTTACTAAAAAATTTATTAGAAATTGCAGAAAAAAAATACAAAAAAATAGTTTCAGATGTTTGAATTTTCGTAGAATATTATAAAAATCATTGAAAATAATTGAATTTCAGTTGAAATTGTAAAATTTCAAAAAATTTTAGATGGATAATTTTAGAAATAATTAAATTTTAAAAGCTTTTAAATTGAAATATACGAAAAAAATTTAATTTCAATTTTAATTGATTTTAATTGAATTTTTTTTTAAAAATTGAATTTTAATTGATTTCGAATTGAAATTTTGGAAAATAATTGAATTGTAGTTGATTTTCAATTAAATTTTTTTGAATAATTGAATTTTAATCGATTTTGAATTGAAATTTTGAAAAAAATTGAATTGAAGTTGTTTTTGAATTAAAATTTTTGAAAATAATTGAATTGTAGTCGATTTTGAATTCAAATTTTAGAAAATAATTGAATTGTAGTTAATTTTGAACTAAATTATTTAAATAATTGCATTGTAGTTGATTTTGAATTGAAATTTTGGAAAATAATTGAATTGTAGTTGATTTTGAATTGAAATTTTGAAAAATAATTGAATTTCGGTTGATTTTTAATTAAATTTTTTTAAATAATTGAATTTTTATTGATTTTGAATTGAAATTTTGGAAAAAAAATTGAATTGTAGTTAATTTGGAATTAAAATTTTGGAAAATAATTGAATTTTAATTGATTTGGAATTGAAAATTTGTGAAATTAATTGAAGAATTTTTTTAGAAATTACAGACAAAAATTAAACTTTAATACAAAAATGCTTTCAGATAATTGAATTTTCGTAGAATATTATAAAAATTATTGAAAATAATTGAAATTTTTTCAATTAAATTTTTAAGTGATTTTGAATTGAAAATTTTTGGTAATTTTATTTGCCAATTTTCTTTTTAATTATAAACAATTAATAAATTTCATAGAAATTTTAATTGAAAAATAGTTTAAGATAATTGAATTTATGAAGAATTTTATAAAAAATATTAAAAAGTAATTAATTTAGTAAAGATTTTTAGTTAAAAATTTGTTAAATAATTAATTGTATAATCCAAGGCCTGGAATTATGACAAATGGCGAATGGGGACAATGGTAATCAATCGTAAATATTTTGGACTCTTGCTTCCCAACCCTGTTTGTTTACAAATATCGTCTGGAAATTAAGATATTGCGTAACAGAAATTTATTAATTGCATTAATTGACAAAAAAATATTAATCAAGTAATACAATATTAAAATTTAGTTCATTTATTTATAATTGTAAATAAATTTACGTTTTCCTATTTTTTATAAAAATTCATAATAAAATTAAATTTAATACTTGAAAAATTCCGTTATCCATTTTTACAAGAATGATAAAAAAAAAATTTTAATATTGATTCAATCTATAAGAAAAGGATTATAGGATATGTCATCTATTTTTTAAAGGATGATGCGCAGTTAATATAGAAACCGCGATAAATATCGATTTAGTTCTGGCTATATGGTTTTATATATAATATATACTATGTATAGAAAATTGGACAAATGATGAAAGGATTTGGTCTTCAATGTGTAGTCCAAACTAATCCTCCTAATATTGTCCAGAGCTGTCTGTCAGTGTATTATAGAGTATAGATATATATCCCTCGAAAACAGGTAAAAGAGTAGGTGGAGTATATATATCACGCAGTTGATGTTCCCACGCTGTGAACGTGTATTTATAACATGGATGGTACATTACATTAATCCCTTTTGCTCTTGTCCAATTTTCATGTTGCGAATATAATGTATCATCAATATGTGCCAACAATGATTCTATAAATTAGTCTATACATTATAACCAAGAATATAATGAAATGTAACTCAATATGACACAGTGACATTTTTTCATACATTCAGTGTTGCCAAGTTAGTGGTTTTCTCACTAATTTTAGTAAGATTTTGATTGAGTGAATTTGAAGATTCAGCCAATCAAAATTAGTACTCTTATGCCCTGCACTCCTGTTTAGTACAGTTTATACCTAAAGTAATTTTTGTCAATTAGAATTTTTAAATATATTTGAGAATATTAAGTTTAAAACAATTTTTACTGAATTCTGATAAAAGAAAAATTAAAAATGTCACCTACGTCAAATTCAACAAAATATGTACAAAGATATAAAATCTCTTGGGCGAAAAAGAAAAATTAAATAGGTTATGTCTTGTTCGTGATTTTTTAAAATAATTTAATCTATAATCATAATAATTTTATTACATTAAACTATTAAATTTTATTAAACGATTCTTTAAGTTTAAATAACTTTTGCATAATTAGTGTAAAAAATTTTAAAAAATTTTGTTGAGATTGTTGTTATGATTTTTAAGTCTGTTTTCTTTGAAATGAGAGACAAAATGCTGAAACAGTTTGACTTTGATTTTCAAGTTTTTATGCATTGAGCGATAACTTTTTTTTATCTTGCTGCCAATTGTCAAGATAAAAGCTTGGCAATACCCACGTGAAAATAATCCCGGGAAAAGTCCCGAGAATTTCCCGGGAATTGAGCAGAATAAAGTTTTCTAAAGTAAACCAAGTTCCTACGAGATGTTCTGGTTAATTCTAGTTAATTTCATTGAGCATCCCACGTTAAAACGTTTTCGTGAGAACTTTTATGAATTTCATGGGAAGAATTATTATAGAATATTCTAACAAAGTTTTAGATGTCTTTAAACGGCATCTATTTGCGAATTTAAAAACGTATTAAATTGAAAATTCTAAATTTTGAAAATGAGCAATCTCTAGACGGTAGAAAGTGTTCATGTTCCTAATGAACACAAAATGTTACTCTAAATGAACAGTGCAACACAACTTTACAGCGATTTTTTGATTTAATTAAATACTAAAAAATGTTTCATTTTTAATTTTAATTTAGTAATATTCACCTTATTGTTAAACAGTCAGTAAAAGAATAATAATAATAATTAACAGATTAATCTGTTAATTATTATTATTATTCTTTTACTGACTGTTTAACAATAAGGTGAATATTACTAAATTAAAATTAAAAATGAAACATTTTTTAGTATTTAATTAAATCAAAAAATCGCTGTAAAGTTGTGTTGCACTGTTCATTTAGAGTAACATTTTGTGTTCATTAGGAACATGAACACTTTCTACCGTCTAGAGATTGCTCATTTTCAAAATTTAGAATTTTCAATTTAATACGTTTTTAAATTCGCAAATAGATGCCGTTTAAAGACATCTAAAACTTTGTTAGAATATTCTATAATAATTCTTCCCATGAAATTCATAAAAGTTCTCACGAAAACGTTTTAACGTGGGATGCTCAATGAAATTAACTAGAATTAACCAGAACATCTCGTAGGAACTTGGTTTACTTTACTCTCTAAATTTGAATCAGCTAAAATCCGCTGATTGGCAGCGAATAGTCGCTGATTGAAAAAGCTATAAGTATGCAGCTGCGAATCAGCGACTAACAACTATTTCAATCAGCGAAATACTCCATTTTAAAAATAAATTTATCTTCCGACGAAAATGACCGACGTTCGCCAATTCGTGTTTCGCTATTTTATTAGCTGTGTCCGCTGATTTGCAGTGAAAACTTTATTCGCTGATTCAAACAGTGAAATTTTAGCTAATTCAAATTTAGAGAGTAGAAAACTTTATTCTGCTCAATTCCCGGGAATTTATCGGAAAAAAAATTCCCAGGAATTTCCCGAAAAATTCTCGGGACTTTTCGCGGGAATATTTTCACGTGGGTACTCAAAACCTCTTGCAGGTGATCTGAGGTTAAAATATTGACGTTGAACTTAATTTTAAAATACTGTAAATTAAGCTCCAAAACCTCTTGTCCCCATTTACCCCAACTGACCCTAAATAAGAATTAATTCGAATTAAACTTTTCTTTAATAAAAATTTTGTTAATTATAAATTTTATTAAATAGAAATTCTGTTAATTGTGGATTTATTCAATGACAATTCTATTAAGTAAATATTTTGATAAATCGAAATTTACTAAAATAACAATTCTGTTAAAAAAATTGTTCTTTATGCAATTTTTCTTGACATAAATTCCGTTAAATTGAAATTGTATTCATTTGAAATTCGATTTACTAGAAAATCTGCTTTATATAATTTTACTAAATAAAAATTTGATAATTTAAGATTTGACACCGTAAAAATTCTTTTAAATTAAATGTTGAGAATATTTATACGTTCCCAATTAGTTTATTTATTTCACTGAAATATTTTATTTTTTACGAAAAATTATTTATTTGGTTTAAATACTTATGAAATTAGTTGATAATAGATAGGTAAATGATTTAATTGTATCAAAATAAATTTTATTTGATCAAAATCAAAATTTTTTTGAAAAGTCAGCGAATTTTTTTCCTATCAGTTGTTAGACACCCTGATTTTGTATCAACTCTGATGATGTATAAATGTATGAAATGTATATATATATATATATATATATATATATATATATTTCTATCAATCATCGATTTTTTTTCTTCTCATAATAATTGAAAAAAATCCAAAAAAGGTGTTTGTCAGAAATGTGAGAAACTAAATTTGAAAACTTTTTTTGACGCAAGTGTTGCGCATGAGGAAAAAAAGGGTAACACTCCCACGATCATCTTTAATATTTGAATAAGTATTTTCAAGAGCATCATCGACTTTCTTTTTTTTTGAGGGGATAATATAGTTTGACGAAGGGCAACGGCCGATGATCCCACGGTTATATTCAAAATAGCCTCTCGATTACGATCCGCTCTCTTTCTTTACCTAAAAATTGCGTTTTCAAATACATATATATATATATAATATATAGATTGGTAAAGGCCACTGATATTTCCCATGCTATATTGCAGGTACACCCTCTCAAAAATCACCATAGGATTCTCAATATATTTGTGTAGTGTGTGACAGTGGTTTACATAAGGCATTGGGTTCAAAAAATTTTCTATATATATATATATATATATATAATGCTAGGGAGGGTTGATTCTTTATACCTGAAAAACGGGTTGCGCGAAACTTTTTGTCATCTTTCTCTCTCAGAGGAATGACCCGATCATTTTTTTTCCTTCTATTTGTCTCGGTCACTCACTGGGATGCACCATATTACACACTTTGATTTCTCTGCATGAACCGGTGCACCTCTTGCGTGAGAAAACTAACATATATAATATTCAATGATGGAAAGTCCGCATAATGACATTTCGAAAATAGTGTCAAATTTCTTTGAAAACACTTTTCTTATTGTACATTGGAATTCTTCTTTTTATAATGGGATTTTTATTTTAAAAAAATTATCTAAAACTGCGAAATACGATTCGAAAATATATATTTATATATAGTTCCAATAATATATAGTTCCAACAATAATTAACGATAATTATTGCAATAATCTGCAAAATTATAATCAGAACAAAAAAAAACCAAAAAATTTGAAAACAATATTATTTAATTTTATTAAAATTTTATTTTTATATATAGAGTAAGTGCATCAATTACGACGCTTTCATAAAAAATAACTATTATCACTATTATATTTAATATAACTGTTGCAAAATGATTTAAAAAAATTTATTTTAATCTTTTTTTGATACAATTACTTATAAAGATGTACATTTAAACAATTAAATTTTTTTCCCTCATCGTAATTAAAACAATTTGAATATTTCTATTGGCTACAATTACGGTGGGCAAAGTATCTTCAAAATACACGTAATTTTGGTCACCGTAATCACTGTAAACTTGATGGTATCATTTTGGAATGCAAAGTTTTGATTCGATATAAGGTATCAAATTGATCCAAATATTTAAGTCATTTTCAAGAAATGATCCAGAATATAGGATCATTTTTTGATACCTGAATTGGTATCAAAGTATAACTGTCATGGCTGGCATGCTCTTATTGACAAGTTTATTAATTAATTTATTCACTGCACTGAATATTCAGACATTAAAAATACTTTTATTATGAATTTTAAGAAAGAGAGAAGCGAAAACTTATAAATTGCGAGCAATTAAATAAGAAAAAATTTATTTCGAAATAAAATGAAATACACTAACCTTTATTTGTGTTTATCACATAAGATTTAAGTTACGTTCACAATCACAACACTTGAAAATTATTAATTATTTTTGTGGTTCAAATAATTTTCAAATAATTTATTTATTATAAATGAAGAAAATTTAAGTAATGCAAGCTTGATAAATATTTCTAATGCGTTGTCAATTAATGCAATTAATAATTTCCTATTAAACAATATCATAATCGATATATATATATATATATATATATATATGACATTTGTAAACAAACAGGGTTGGGAAACAAGAGCCCAAAATATATTCGTCCAAAGCGAATTTCAATCCTACCCAACTCTGCTTTGGACGAATATATTTTGGGCTCTTGTTTCCCAACCCTGTTTGTTTACAAATGTCATATATATATATATATATATATATATATCGATTATGATATTGTGTAATAGGAAATTATTAATTGCATTAATTGACAACGCATTAGAAATATTTATCAAGCTTGCATTACTTAAATTTTGTTCATTTATAATAAATAAATTATTTGAAAATTATTTGAACCACAAAAATAATTAATAATTTTCAAGTGTTGTGATTGTGAACGTAACTTAAATCTTATGTGATAAACACAAATAAAGGTTAGTGTATTTCATTTTATTTCGAAATAAATTTTTTCTTATTTAATTGCTCGCAATTTATAAGTTTTCGCTTCTCTCTTTCTTAAAATTCATAATAAAAGTATTTTTAATGTCTGAATATTCAGTGCAGTGAATAAATTAATTAATAAACTTGTCAATAAAAGCATGCCAACCATGACAGTTATATTTTGATACCAATTCAGGTATTAAAAAATGATCCCATATTCTGGATCATTTCTTGAAAATGATCCAAATATTTGGATCAATTTGATACCTTATATCGAATCAAAACGTTGCATGAGTTGATCTTAATTCTTGTATCAATTTGATACACACAAGAAAACTGTGTATTGATACACCAAAAGTGATACAAACGCGCCATAATAGAAAATTATTAGTTTTAATTTCTCATATTTGTTTAAATAATCGATTTTTATAATGTAAAACTTGGTTAATAAATCCACAAAAATACGGATTTAGTTCAGTTAAATTAATTCAAAATTAATCCGCAATATTATTTACTTTTACTATTGATATTTTCACAAAACAAGGTTACACGTAATTTCACAAGGTAAATTAACCGGAAAATATATGAGATAAATATCTATATAGAAAAAGCTTTCAGAATATGCACATAAAAGAATTTCTCTTTCTTTTTTTTTTTTTTTTTGAAAACTAAGTCTTTTTTTAAAGCCAGTTACAATTCTTCTTTTCAACTGGTGACAAATGCAAATTTTTCAAATATTTTTCTTTATTTGTTTCAAAAATAATAGCAATAGTATTAAAAATATATTTTGCTTCTTTAAGACCTAACTTTTTCGATTAGGTAAGTTATTATTGTTATTTTTGTTCTATTAATTATATATCTTAAAAAATTACTACCCCCACAGCACTGAAATTTTCCTAAAGATTTATTTTAAATGTTCGGAATATTTAAGTGCAATGTTTAGTGAAAATTGTGTAAAGATTTCAATGTCCCGATTAAATAAATGTTCAGGAAAGTTTCGCGTTAAACATTTATTTAAGTGGGACATTTAAATCTTTCCACAATATTCACTAAACATTGCAATTAAATATTCCAAACATTTCAAATAAATCTTTAGGAAAGTTTCGGTGCTGTGGGGGTATCTTTTTAGTTTTCAAATAGGAAACTAAAAGCTAATATAAGTTTTCTGAATTATATTCCAGTTCCTTGAATATTATCACTAAAAGTGAAATGGAAACAGAAAAATGATTTTTCTAAGATTATTAATTTTCACATACATGTGTTCAAACATTAATGGAATAGGCCAAAATGAAATTCTATCATCGAATTCAAAAAAGCGCCTAAAAATAAATTTAATGAAACATGACCAGAAATATCAGCAACTAATAATTATTGAAAATGAAAACAAAAACAATCCAATTGTTGGAGAGATTTTAGAAAGTTTTGTAAAACATCCACATCTAATTACAACTTTGGCAAATTTTCTAAAGAATGGTGAAAAAATTTCGACAATAATCGAAAATCCACGAGAGACGACGCTTTTTGTTCTAATATTTTTGTCTATTGAACCAATGCTAAAAATGACAATAAAATTTCTCGCGGAATTATCGAATTTACAAACACGTCCAAAATGTCTACTGATTCAAATTGTACAACAGAAAGAGAAATCCTATCGAAATGTATTAAAATACCTCTGGAGAAATCAATTTTTGGACGTTACGATTCTAGAAATGATGAGAAATGATTTTTCCCAAAACAAATTTTCAAGCACTACTGATCACAATCGTATTACTTTGCATCGGTTAAATCCGTTTCGGAATCTTTACACAAGGCTAAAATTAACGGAAAATTTGACATTGTTTCCAGACAAGACACGTAATTTGTTTGGATATTCTGTTAATTATATTGGACACAGTTATTCTAATGTTAATTGGAGAATTCCAGATTCTAAATTAGAAAAATTTGGAGGTCCATTGGCATTTCACAAAGTGGTTGCAGAGAAAATGAATTTTTTTCGGAATATAAAAAAAACAACTTTCAAAGCATATGGTTCCGAAGGTTGTCATCGAGAAAATTACTCAGGTTTACTACGAGGTTTAGTGGATAATATCTATCAAGTTGCTGTAAGTCTCAATAATTTAGCCATGTATTGCAAGAGGCCATTGTTTTTAAAAAGTCGAATTTTATCATTGGAATCCACCTATGTTGTTGTACCAAGAAAATTAAATGTTCAAAAAAGTAGCATTAATGTATTGGAGACAATTTGGCAAATAATAATTCTAACTGGTTTTTTCAGTGCTGCTTGGCTTTTGGCAAAAGTGATGAGATTTGAAAAAAATCTACTAAACGTTATTGACTGGTTTGCTATTATGCTTACAATGTCTGCTTCTGCAGATCCTCGAGGAGTGAAAGAAAGAATCTTTTTTGGAATATTGTTTCTTCTGAGCTTGATTTATTCAAGTTACTTAGGTACCGTATTGACGAGCATGAATTATAAATTGACTTCAGATGAAATTACCTTAGAGGATGTTGATAAATCAGGTCTACCAATAGGAATGGTGCAAAATTTGTACGAATTCTTA
The DNA here is from genome assembly GCF_019393585.1 of Leptopilina boulardi. Taxonomy (NCBI): domain Eukaryota; kingdom Metazoa; phylum Arthropoda; class Insecta; order Hymenoptera; family Figitidae; genus Leptopilina; species Leptopilina boulardi. The sequence goes on from NW_026137969.1 coordinate 784,262, forward strand.
AAGAGTAATGATGCTGGCTTTAAACTTCATAATTTTGAGAATAGAGTTCGTTTATATTATGATGAGATGAAATTTTATCCAGCCGATTGTATGCGTTTTTTACTAATCAACAAGAATATCAGTTGCATTCTTCCATTACGAGGCATACAAAAAATATTGAAAAAATATAGCAAGAAATTTGATGTCACTAATGTGAAAATAATTCCCCAACCCTTAATACCAAATTTTGTTGGTTGGATGTTCGAATCTGGATTTCCTTACGCTAAGAATTATAATCGAATAATACAACTTTTAATAGAAAATGGTCTAATGAAGAAATGGAGATTGATTGTTAAATTGGACAATTCATTGATCAAAAAACAAGCTGAGGATCTAATTGAGATAGTGAAATTACAGTATTTACTTTACTTTGTTCTGCTGATTGGTTTTTGTCTTTCGTTATTTGTTTTTATAATTGAGCTACTTCATGGTTTTCTTTTTTTAAAAATCTTTTAAAATACGAAGAATCAATATTGTTCGGTATGAAATTTTCTTCTGAATATCGTAAAAAAAATTTTTATTCTGTCGTTGACGCTGTACTCTCTAAATCTCAATCAGTCTTATTTTACTGATTAGCAGTAGAAATCTACTAATTGCCATAGCGAGAATTGAGCAACTGCCAATTAATAGAAATTTACTAATTCAATTAGTAAAATATAAAGTGCTGATTGAATCAGTAATATAAATATATGGCGGCGGCCACAAAATCTACTGATTTAATAGTTAATTTTAAAGGTTATGTTATATACAAATTACTAATTTATATAAGTTATTTTCTATTGCTTGCATATTCACTAATTATATTAGTAAATTTCAAAAAAATACCTGAAACTTCAGTTAAAATGAAAAGTACTGATTGAATTAGTAAAATTTCTACTGATTCAGTTTTAGAGAGTACCAGTTATTGGCACACATAATTGTTTTCCTTAAATTACACAAGGATTCTTAATATTTAACTTGTTTTGCGTACGCTTATTCAATTCTGCTAAAAATTCTAAAATAAATATTAAAATTTAAATAATTAATAATATTTTATCCCATGACAACGACTGAGTCAAGTGGATGATTTTTAACTTCTACAGAAAAAATGATGTTAATTTTATTCAAAAGTAATAATTTTACTGAATTTTATATTAAATTTTAAATAAATATATTATCAGAAATTTGTCATTATTTTATATTTTGTATGTTAATTTAATTCTTGAAATCAAAAATTAGGCTTCAGATGACAACAACTGAGTCAGTTACCCTACCGTTAATCATTTGTTATTTAGGGGAGAGTGGAGAAAAACCGGGTACCTTTTTAGAATTCTCGGTTTACAAAGAATCTATCAAATAAATTAGTTCAAATCTCGTTGAAAATTCTCCATTAAACGCATTAGAGATTGAGAATATTCTTTAATTTTTTGTTTTTTATTATAGAAAATAATTAATATTCAATAAATTTAATCTAAATATATTATATTAATAATAAATAACAGCAGTTAAATCTTTTAAAACGAAATTTTTCATTTTTTTATTAATTTTTTATCGTTTATTTATCGATATTGTTAATAATTTAATAATTACTTTTAATTAAAATTATTCGTAAATAAATGCTAATGACATACAAAATATGTTTTATAAATAAAAAAATATGTATTACAAATAGGTATAATAAATATAATAAAATATTAACAAAAGGTAAAAAAAATATTTTTTTTTTAAATTAAAAAACAACTGTAAAACACAATCAAACAAAGTTTAATATTTTTATTGATTAACAGCACAAGGTCACGTAATTTCATACAGTAAATAATAACCATGGAAAATGTTTTTGTGCACATTACTATTTTGAGATTAATATCTACAAAAAAAGCTTTCAGAATATATAAATTTTTTGTAATACGTGCATAAGCTTTCTTTCGAAGCGTTTCTAAGTCCGTTACAGTTCACCTTTTTCAGATGAGAAAATTCTTTTAGAAATTTTGAAATAATTTTTCTCTATATTGTGTCAACGATCAGCAAAATAAATTAAAAATTTATTGATTGCTTTTTGCTTACTTAAAGAATTAAAATTTTTGCAATAGGTAAGAAATATTTCTCTTTACTAATTGTATACTATTGATGGCTTAAAATTTCTCAAATAAAACATAAAATTTGATGGAACTCAAGTTTAAAGAAAATTGCAAACTAATATCTGTACAAAATTTGCAAAAAAAACTGGCGATTCCAAAAGAATATGGAGATTTTGAAATTCTTTTTGAAACAACAAATTTTTTGCCGAAAATCTGCAGAATGTTTGCAAAATTTTTTAACGAACATTTCGTAAACGAGAATAAATCAATTTATTTTAATTTTCATGCTTTATTTCCAGAGCCTGAAATTTAGAAAGAAAGTAAATTCTATTAAAGTTCCGTAAAATTTTGATCATAGAACTTTGATCATAAAAAATAGAAAACATGATTCTCCTGAGATTATTAATTTCCAAACACATTATGTTTTCAATTATTGATGGAATAGACCAAACTGAAATTAAATTATCAAATTGGAAAAAGGGGCTAAAACGTTATTTAACCAAAGATATGCAATATCAGCATTTAATGATCATTGAAAATGAAAAAATTAAGAAAAATCCAATTGTTACGGAGATTGTAGATGGTTTCAAAAATCATCCACATTTAATTACAACTTTGGGAGATTTCTTAACAAATGGTCGAAATATTTCCACTTTAATCAAAAATCCACGAAAGACGACGCTATTCGTTCTGATATTTTCATCAATTGAACCAGTGCTAGAATTGTCATTGAAATTTCTCGTTGAATTATCGAATGTACAAACACGTCCAAAATGTCTGCTAGTTCGAATTGTACAACAGAAACAAAAATCCTACCGAAATTTATTGCAATACTTTTGGACAAATCAATTTTTGGATGTTACAATTTTAGAAATGATGCAAAACAATTTTTCCATCAAGCTTATTGATCAAAATCGTATTACTATGCATCGATTGAATCCCTTTCGAAATCGTTACGCAAGACAAAAATTAACGGAAAAATCAAAAGTATTTCCAGACAAGTCTCGTAATTTATTTGGATACACTCTGAACTTTATTGGACACACTGATTACAATGTCAACTGGAGCATTCCCGATTCAAAATTAGAAAATTTTGGAGGTACAATGGCATTTCACAAAGTAGTTGCAGAAAAAATGAATTTCTCTTTAAATGTAAGAAAAACAACTTTAAAAGAATTTGGTCTACCAGGTTGTTATAAAAAGAACTTCTCAGGTTTGCTACGTGGTTTATTGGAAAATCGCTATCAAGTTGGGGTAAATTTAAAAATTTTACCAACACTCTGCAAAAATCCACTATTTCTGCGTAGTCAAATTTTATCATTAGAATCCAGTTATCTTGTTGTACCAAAAAATATGATTACGCCAAAATATACCATTAAGCTATCTGAGACAATTGTACCGAAAATAATCCTAATTTCTTTCTTCAGTATTGCTTGGCTAGTGGCAAAATTGTTGAAAAATGAAAAAGGATTACTGACAGTTCTTGATTGGTTCGCTATTATGCTTTCAATGTCTGCTTCAACAAATCCACAAGGATTAAAAGAAAGAATATTCTTTGGAACTTTGTTACTCTTGAGCTTGATTTACGCAAGCCATTTTTGTACAGTATTAACGAGCATGAATTTTAAATTGTCATCAGAAGAATTTTCCACTTTGAAAGACGTGGATAAATCGAATCTACCATTTGGAATGTATTATAATTGGTACACTGCTCAAAAAATTGATGATGAGGGTTTTAAATTTCATAATTTTGAAAATAGATTTCGTATATTTGATCCAAAGAAATTTTACATTGACGATTGTATGCGTATGATGATAAAACACAAAAATATTAGTTGTGCTTTTGGATTACGAGCCCTACGGAGAATATTTATAGCGCATGGCAATGAATTTAATGAAATTAGAGTGAAGGTGATTTCTTATCCGTTGATATCAAATGTCATGGGTTGGATGTTCGAAGCTGGATTTCCTTACGCTGAGAATTATAATCGAATTATGCAACTTTTGATTGAAAATGGTCTGATGCAAAAATGGGAAGTAAGATTGAATTTGGATGAATCGTGTATTAGAAATCAAATTGAGGATCATGCTGTTGAAATTGTCGACTCAGTGTATCTTCTTTATTCTATTTTGCTGATTGGCTTTTGCCTTTCATTTTTTGTTTTTCTAGTTGAATTAATTTATGGTTACATTGCAGAAAAGCTTTTCAATGTTATGAGAATCATTGTTATTAATTAAGAAATTTAATCGAAATGAAAAAAAAATTCATGGAACGTGATAAAATTTTATAGAATGTAATAAGAACTGATTCCATCAATTTGAGAAATATAATTCATAATTCTTACATCAAAATCATCAAGAAATGGAAATTTTTAACTCTAATAAGCGGATTGTTAACTAATACACAGAACTAATAAATCTTGTTTGTTATGAAAACAAATTTTTCTATTTTACTGCGTTGTATATGAACAATTTCGATTTGTTAGACAAACAAATAATATGTGATTTGCAAGAAATAAATATAGTTTGGTAATTTAACGAAGCATTTTTCTATTGCGTAAATTGTTCAATAACAAAATGTATATATGCAAAATATAGAAATTAAGAAAAAAGAAAACAAAAATTGAACAAAGTAAACTAATATTGTTATTGATTTTTGTGCGAGGTTACGTGTAATTTCACATTGTACATTAACAAGGAAATATTTCCTCAAATTATTATTCCGAGATTAATATCTATACAGAAACAAAGCTTTCAGAATTTAAACCAACATATAAATGAATTTATTGAATTACGTGGTTATTTTTTCAAAGCCAGTTGCAATTCTCTTTTTCAGTTAAGAAGTGTTACAAAAAAATTTCTTTTTTCTTCTTCCACGCATCGAATTTTTTAAATAATAGAGGTAATTAATATTTTTTATACTAATTACTGATATAGAAAACAAAAAAAAAAATTAGGCAAATTAATTTTTAAATGTAATGATAATTTATTTTTAGATCCTAACCAATTATATAAAGGAAAGCTAATTCTATATTAAACTATTATTTCAATTCGGAATATTAAATATTAAATGTAAATAGAAACAGAAAACATGATTCTCCTGAGATTATTAATTTCCACACACATTATCTTTTCAAACATTGATGTAATAGGCAAAAATAAAAATTTATCATCAATTTGGAAAGACAGCCTAAAACGTTATTTAACCAATGATTTGCAATATCAGCATTTAATGATCATTGAAAATGAAAAAATTAAGAAAAATCCAATTGTTACGGAGATTGTAGATGGTTTCAAAAATCATCCACATTTAATTACAACTTTGGGAGATTTCTTAACAAATGGTCGAAATATTTCCACTTTAATCAAAAATCCACGAAAGACGACGCTATTCGTTCTGATATTTTCATCAATTGAACCAGTGCTAGAATTGTCATTGAAATTTCTCGTTGAATTATCGAATGTACAAACACGTCCAAAATGTCTGCTAGTTCGAATTGTACAACAGAAACAAAAATCCTACCGAAATTTATTGCAATACTTTTGGACAAATCAATTTTTGGATGTTACAATTTTAGAAATGATGCAAAACAATTTTTCCATCAAGCTTATTGATCAAAATCGTATTACTATGCATCGATTGAATCCCTTTCGAAATCGTTACGCAAAACAAATATTAATGGAAAAAACAAAATTGTTTCCAGACAAGACTCGTAATTTGTTTGGATACACTTTGAATTTTATTGGACACAATCATTACGTTATCAATTGGAGTATTCCAGATGCGGATTTAGAAAGATATTCTGGAGAAATGGCAGTGCACAAAGTAGTGGCAGAGAAAATGAATTTCAATCGAAATGTAACAAAAGCAACTTTAAAAGAATTTGGTCCACCAGGTTGTTATAAAGAGAACTTTACGGGTTTGCTGCGAGGTTTAATGGAAAATCGCTATCAAGTTGCTGTAAATTTGAAATTGTTATCCACCAATTGTAATAATCTACTATTTTTGAGTAGTCGAATTTTGTATTTGGAATCTAGTTATCTTGTTGTACCAAAAAATATGATTGCTACAAAATATACTATTAACGTATGGGAGACAATATATCCAAAAATAATCCTAATTTCTTTCTTCAGTATTGCTTGGCTAGTGGCAAAATTGTTGAAGCAGGAAAAAGGTCTACTAACAGTTCTTGATTGGTTTGCTATTATGCTTTCAATGTCTGTTTCTACTCATCCACGTGGATTGAAAGAAAGAATATTTTTTGGAACTTTGTTTCTCTTGAGCTTGATTTACGCAAGTAATTTTTGTACCGTACTAATGAGGATGAATTTTAAATTCTTTTCAGAAGAATTTTCCACTTTGGAGGATGTCGATAAAGCTGGTCTACCACTTGGAATGTTTGACAATTGGTACACAGCCCAAAAGAATAATGAGGATTTTAAATTTCATAATTTTGACAATAGAGTTCGTATATTTGATTCGAGGAAATTTTTCGCAATCGATTGCATGCGTATGATGATAAACCACAAAAATATCAGTTGTGCTTTTGGATTGCCAATCTTTCAGAGAATATTAAAATTTAATGGCAATGAATTTGATGTCATTAGATTGAAGGTGATTCCTTATCCGTTGATAACAAATGCTCTTGGTTGGATGTTCGAAGCTGGATTTCCTTACGCTGAGAATTATAATCGAATTATGCAACTTTTGATTGAAAATGGTTTGATGCAAAAATGGGATGTAAGATTAAATTTGGATGAATCGCTTCTTAGAAATCAAGTTGAGGATCATGCTGTTGAAATTCTCGAGCCACTGTATCTTCTTTATTCTATTTTGCTGATTGGCTTTTGCCTTTCATTTTTTGTTTTTCTAGTTGAATTAAGTTATGGTTATATTGCAGATGAGCTTTTCAATGTCATGAGAATCATTGTTATTAATTAAGCAATTTAATGCTACTGAAAAGAATTCATAGAACATGATATGAAATTATGGAATTTGATAGAAGCTGATTCCACATCCATTTGAGAAACGTAATTGTGTAAGAATTTTTTTTATATTTCCTCTTAAAAGAAGAGGAATATAATAAAATAAAAGCGTCTGAATAGTAATATATGTATATACTCTCATTTTGAGAATATTAATTTAACTAATAATTAGTTGTTTTTAACAAAAAAAAATTATTACAAATTTTACTATTTAAATCTTTTTGCTGTCAAATTTGTTATTTTTTTAACACTTATTCAATTTTTAGGAGGTGAACTCGACTTATAATTTTTTCGTCCACCATATTGGAGCCGGCATTTTGAATTTTTGGAAACTAACACCGGATTCGTAATCAGCGACCCCAAAAACCCCCAAGTAACAATAGTTTCAAGGGAATCTAAACGATTTTTCAATTTTTTTTGTCCGCCACATTGGATCCGCCATTTTGAATTTTTGAAAAACCTATGCAAATGGCATTTTTCACAATTAATTTTTAAAAATGCATATTTCATTTTTTCAAAATGGTATTTAATATAATTTCTTTTTAAACGATCTTTTTCTCAATAAAATTTTTAATTTGACAAATTTTGAGGTTTTGATAGAATTTTTATTTTACAAAATTTATTTTTACCCAACTGTTTTTTTAAAAATAATTCTAATTTAGCTGAAATTTAGTCAATAATTGAATTTTAGAGTATTTTAAATTGAAAAATGTTTTAAATAATTGAAATGCCAAGTACTTGATTAAAGTTATTAGAAATAATAATTATTCAGAAAAAAATTTGAATCAAAATTTTTAATAATAATTCAATTTTGAGAGATTTTGAATTAAAATTTTAATAAATTAGAATTGCTGAAAATTATTAAGTTTTATTATATATATTATATCATAAATTAATGTTATGTGTATCATAAATTATCATCATATTAAAAATTATTAAAATTATTATATTATTATAATAAAATTATATATTTACACAATAATTATTAATTGCTTTAATATTAAAATCAATATAATATTCTACATATATATAAAATTGAATTGATTTGAAATTAAATTAATAATTTTTTATGTTAATTCAACGTATAATTTGTTCTTCTATTCGTTGCAAAGATTTCCTCATCAAAAATTCGCGGGTCTTAGTTTATAGTTCAATGTTTGTCCGCAAGGTGGCATGATTTCGATTCTCTTACTAACAAAACGCGTTACGGAATATATAAGAGAAGATCATTTTTGAGATAGAAATATTACGAATTTTTGTACATTTTCCCATAGGTAAGTGGATTTTTTGCATTCAAACCGTATATGTATATCAGTTCTTTTTAGAGTTTTTCATTCTCTTTTTTTCTTAAAGTTCTTTCTTTTCTCTATTTTTCTGTTATATTTTTTTTTGTTTTCTCTGAATTTTTGAAAACTAATTTAAAATTCGTAATCAGCGACCCCAATAACCCCCCCCCTCCCGAGTATGTATTCTTAGTCGAATTCGATAAATTTTAAAAATCATTCCGCCATTTTGAATTTTTTAAAACTAACTTCAGATTAGTAATTAGCGACCTCAAAAACCGCCAAGTAAATAGTTTCAACTGAATTTGACCATTTTTTTTAAAACTTCGTACACGAGATTGTTATATTATAAAAAAGAATTGAATTTTGGTCGACATTTTTTATCCGCCATCTTGAATTTTAAGCAAATAAACTTTACCATCTGAAAGTTTAAACATTTTGTACGCGATATTTCAAGGTTGTACAAACTTCTTTGGACTCAATACCTTTGAAAAAAAATGCATTTTCAAAAAAAAAAATTGCCATAACTTTTTTGTTTTGTTTTTTTTAATTTTGAGTAAAGATTCTAAAAGAGCATCTTTAGTGGATATAATATCTCAAATATCGTTTGGAATAATTTTTAAAGTCATTTTGAAATAGTTTTTTGTTCTGATAATTAGTAAGTTTTACTAATTTTATAGAAATCGCAGTAATTGAACAAAGAAAAGAAAACGTTTTTATTTATTTAAATATTAATCTATTGTTATTTATTTATTTCTATAATATATAGAAAATCAAAGTACTATATGAGAGCATATAAACAAGATTATCCGATTTCCGTTCCAAAAGTATTTCTTCTTTTGTATATATATGGGGCATTCTTTCTCAACGGAAGAATTGCTCCCCCCAAAAATGGTTTGGACGAAAAGAGTTCAGTTAGGTCTCAAATTTTAGGTATTTACGTCTATTTTGAAAAGCAAAGTGGCACTTTTTAAAATTCAAGATGGCGGATCTAATATGGCGGAAAATTAAAATAAAAATAGATTAAATTCACTTAAAATTTGTTACTCGCGAGTTTTTTGGGTCGCTGAATATGAATCTGAAGTCAATTTTGTTCCAGCAAGTCAGGATTTTTTCCTAACCTCAAAAAACATGTCGGATTTAATACAAGAAGCAAATTTTTTTAAATAATCTCGAATTTGCTTAAACCATGTTACTCAGGGGTTTTTGGGGTCGCTGATTTCGAATCTAGAGTCAAATTTTTAAAATTCAAAATGGCGGATCCAATATGGAGAACGAGTTTTTTAAAAAATGGTGAATTTTTAAAAAACTTGATATATAGGGGTTTTAGGGTCACTAATTACGAATCTGAAGATAGATTTTTGAAAATTCAAAATGGCGGATCCAATATAGCGGACGAGAATTTAAAAAACTTGAATTTTTATGAAACTTTTAGTATCTGACGGTTTTTGAATCGCTAATTATAAATCTGATGTTAGATTTTCAACATTTGAAAAGGTAGATCGTCATGAGAAGCATATTGGCTCTTTTAAAAATTAAAGATGGTGTATCTAATATTGCAGAAATTTAAAAAATTTGCCTATACATATATGTTTGAAACTGGTCATTTGGGGGTAATAATAATAGACGTAATAATCACGAGTTTAGTGGTAATAGAACAAATTCTGCTAGCTTGAGGAAAAAAAACGCTAAGGGTAGTCATTTTTACTATAGGGCCTATAACATTGTAGGAAATTAAAATTTCATCAAAATTTTTTTTCTGTTGGTAGTTTACAAACAAAAAGAATTATCTTGAAGTTGTGAAAGATGTTTAGGCAAAGACTATATTAAAGCTAGTAATCAATTACCCAACATAAATACGGGGACTTTATACAAACAATAAAATTGGTAGCATGTCTACCAAATGAAACATTATTTTTCACGGAGGATTCTAAAGAAACCAATTACAAAAATTACAAAATGCACGAATATGAAAAAGAAAAGCCACCAAGTTTCATAAGAATCCAATAGTTTTTAAAAAACTCGTTCTCCACATTGGATCCGCCATTTTGAATTTTAAAAATCTGACTCTAGATTCGAAATCAGCGACCCCAAAAACCCCTGAGTAACAGGGTTTAAGCAAATTTGAGATTATTTAAAAAAATTTGCTTGTTGTATTAAATCCGACATGTTTTTTGAGGTTAGGAAAAAATCCTGACTTGCTGGAACAAAATTGACTTCAGATTCATATTCAGCGACCCAAAAAACTCGCGAGTAACAAATTTTAAGTGAATTTAATCTATTTTTATTTTAATTTTCCGCCATATTAGATCCGCCATCTTGAATTTTAAAAAGTGCCACTTTGCTTTTCAAAATAGACGTAAATACCTAAAATTTGAGACCTAACTGAACTCTTTTCGCCCAAACCATTTTTGGGGGGAGCAATTCTCCCGTTGAGAAAGAATGCCCCATATATATATATATACAATATATATACATAAATATTTCTACAGTCTCTTTTGCAAAAACACTGTTTTTGTTGGCACAGTAGTTTTGAGAAGGGATTAAAAAAAATCCGAAGGTTGAATATATATATATATATATATATATATATATATATATAGTGGGAGTAAAAACATGTCGAACGTCTTCGTGGCGTTGATTTTTGAGTGGCGCATCGAATTCCAGAAGCAACATCACGAAGCAACCATATAGATCGACTTCCGCCTTGAATCCATCTTTTGTTATAGAGAAGAGGTTATCCTTGGCCAATTCCAAAAAGACGTCCAACAGAGGCGCAACGCAAATATAAGCATTTTTGGTTTTATATGGCGAAGCGCGACCCCTAAAGGCAAAAGAAGAATTCTTTGTCAAAAAATATAATACAAAAAGAGTTGGCAAAACATGACAATCGGAACAATGGGTTAAAGGTTTAATATTATATATATTATAGTATATATCTCTTGTAAAAGAAAAAAAGGGGTGGGGGGCGTAAAGGAGTAGAATGCACACTTTATACAACCAAGAATGGGATTCTGTGTCGCGCATAACATGCTCTTCGGTGAGCCTAGACAAATATCATTTTGACGAGTTTCCAACGAAGCGACATGCACGCATATTATAACCCTTAGGAAATCATTATTATTATTATTATTATTATTATTATTATTATTGCCCGATTACGAACACGAATCGAATGCTTTTGGTTATATAGTGTATCCCTTTTATGAAACGATGGACCAAGAACTCTTTTCTAGTGGCATAAATCCTTTTGGACAATAGTATTAGAAAACCAATATATATATATGAAATTTTTTCCATTATATAGTACGCAATATATTACGTCATAATATATAGTTCGCAGGACATTTTCTATATTTATCTTTATGTATACAATCCTTTTTTCCGACAAAAGAAATATATATAAACTTTGGAAAATATTTCTAGGAAAAATTTTTTGAAATTTTTTGATGAAAAAAGCTATTTTCTTTTAGAAGAAGTACCAAAAAAAAAAAATTTATGATACACATTGACTTTTTTAGGAATTTAGTATTTTTTAATTTCTATTTATAATTTGTTATAAATAAAAAAATTAATTGGGATTATTTTTCTTTTTTAAATTAATATTGCCAATCAATTCTACGTGAAAAAATACTAGGAAAACATGTGCGACTTGATTTTTTAAAAAAAAATTTATTTATTGTTTATAATTTGTTATAAACAAATTGAATAAAAAAACGAAAATAAACAAATTGTGATTTTTTTTTGCCAAACTAATAAACGCCAATAAATTCTACGTGAATAAAAATAATAAGAAAACATGTATAACTAATTAATTTTGTTTATTTTATTACTTTGATATAAAGAAATTGAAAAAATAAACACAAAAAACTTATTTTTTTAGAAAACTGATAACGCCAATCAGTTCTACATGGAAAAAATACTACGAGAACACTTGTTCTCTGTCTTGTTTTTTTTAAAAGTTATTGAATATTTGTTTATAATTTGTTATAAACAAATTAAATAACTGAATAAACATGAATAAATATTACGAGAACATGGAGTACTTGATTTAGTTTTTTAAATTATTTATTATTTGTTTTTTCAATTTGTTATTAACAAATAAAAAAATTGTGATTTTTTTTAAAAACTAATAATGCCAATCATTTTTACGTGGACAATTACTATATGAACTTATTTGTATAACCTAAATTTTACTTGGAAAATTAACACTCAGGGATTTTTAGGGTCGCTGATTACGAATATAACCTCAGTTTTTCAAAATTCAAAATGGCGGCTCCAATATAGCGAAAGTTTTTTAAAAAATTGCTGGGATTCGCTTGAAACTTATTACTCAGGGGTTTTTGGGGTCGCTGGTTATGAATATGACATCAGATTTTCAAAATTCAAAATGGCGGATACAATATGACAGAAGTTTTTTAAAAAATTGGATCGATTTCACTTGAAATTTGTTACTCGGGGGTTTTTGGGGTCGCTGATTATGAATATGACATCAGATTTTCAAAATTCAAAATGGCGGATACAATATGACAGAAGTTTTTTAAAAAATTGGATCGATTTCGCTTGAAACTTGTTACTCGGGGGTTTTTGGGGTCACTGATTAGGAATATGACATCAGATTTTGAAAATTCAATATGTCGGAATATTCATTTTAATTTATCAAATTCGGTTAAAACTTATAATTCGCTGATTACGAATATGACCTCAGTTTTTCAAAATTCAAAATGGCGGCTCCAATATGGTGAAAGTTTTTTAAAAATTGCTGGGATTTGCTTGAAATTTGTTACTCAGGGGTTTTTGGGGTCGCTGATTATAAATATGACATCAGATTTTCAAAATTCAAAATGGCGGATCCAATATGGCGGAAGTTATTTAAAAATTGGATCGATTTCACTTGAAACTTGTTACTCGGGGTTTTTGGGGTCGCTGATTAGGAATATGACATCAGATTTTCAAAATTCAAAATGGCGGAATATTCATTTTAATTTATCAAATTCGGTTAAAACTTACAATTCGGGGGGTTTTTAAGATCGCTGATTACGAATATGACCTCAGTTTTTTAAATTCAAAATGGCGGATCCAATATGGCGGAAATTTTTTAAAAAATTGATCGGATTCGCTTAAAAATTACTACTCGAAGGTTTTTAAAGTCACTGATTATGAATATAATAACAGATTTTCAAAATTCAAAATGACGGATCTAAAATTTACTTTTTGTACGTTTGCGCAAAAAAATATTGCAAAATAAATAAACATTTTTGGACATTCCGTTCAACTTATATTTATAATTAAAAAAAAAATTTGTAATGTAAAGAATAAATACAATTTTATTTTATATTGTTAAAAAAATGATATTTTAATATATGGGGCATTCTTTCTCAAACGCATCACTCGAAAATTAAAATTAATTGGATTTATTCGAGGATTTATTTAAAATTTTGATATGTTTTCCTACGCATGAAAGTAAAAAATCCCTAAAATATTGGATCATAAAAAATATATAAAATAGTAAAAATATATTGTTTAATTTGCATTAATTTTTTTAATTTATTAATTTATTTTAAATGAAAATTTGACGTTTTACAAAAATAAAATATAAAAATAAAATTATTTTTGAAAAAAAAATCTTTTTCAAGATAATGTAAATTTTTGAAATATAAAGACGAAACGATATCTTTTTAAACAAATATATGTATGCAGTTTTTCCAAGCAATATTTTGATATATTTATATATGTATATGTTGAATGTATGAAAGAGTGAGTTGGCCAAAAAACGTCCAAGTGTCCATAAACTATTTGAGAGGCTTATAATTTAACCGAAACACAAACAGATAACGATAGAGAAAAATATTGTTTGATTTTCTGCTTATATTCATATAAGTATATATATATATGTTTCAGGAATGCTCGAGAATCTATATATAGATATATATTTTTCAAGGAAAAGGATCACGACGCAATTTATGAAAATATTGTATGTGATATATATTGTATATATATGAACAATGATAAATTATTTGTTTTTGAGTGTGTCAGGAGGAAAAAAAAAGAAAATTGGCAAAAAGAAATTTTTTTAACGATATTTTTAATATTGATATCCAATATATATATAAACTTAAAAGACAATAATTGTTTAAAAATATATTTTTTTATGATTTGAAAATGATGAATATTTGATTTTCTTACTCAAGACAAAATTGCTAATAAAAAATAAAAATTTGATTAATTCAAAGAAAAAAATTTATTTGTTCGAAATAAACGTTTCCTTTTTTTAGTAAAAGAAAAATAAGGTTTACGCGATTTTTTTTTTGTTTTTGTAAATTGCTAATATTTTATAATACTTTTCAATATATCGTAAAACAAAAATGACTTTTATTAAAGTGTAATAAATGGACAAAATAAAATACGAACCTATTTATTGTGAACTTTTTTCTTTTGCCAAGAATTTTTCAATACTTTTAGGTATATATACATATAATATATATACATATATTTTGCTTTCGTTTACGCACAAAAATTTCTATGTTCCACGAAAATTTTGTCGCATTTTTGCCTTTTTGACTTTTTCTTTAACAGGCGTAAAAATTTGGAGCAGTTAAGTCGTTTATTTTATTTTCTTTTTGTGAAAAAGGTCCAGATACCGTTATAGATTTTTGTACGCGCGCATCCTTCGTATTCAAAGTGGCATATCCTGTTTCTTGATTTGTGGAAGGTTATATAGTGCAACCAATTTTCTCTCTCTCTCAAAAAAAAAAAAAAAAAAATTGAATCTTTTCTTAAAAATTTTTCGTGGTTCTTTTGCATATAATATACATATATACACTAAAGAGAAAGAAAACCGTGAAGAGTTTATGATTCAAGGTCACTGAAATGGTGAAAAAAAATTTCTGATCTTATCTCATTGTTATAGTTAGAAAAAATTTCGTTTTGTATTTTTAGAAAAGTGCTCTGATTTAGAAAAGATTTATTATATAGATCGAAAAAAATATTCTCAATATAAGAAGATCTCTCTGATTTTCTTGCAATTTTTTTCTAATACGCAAAAATTTTTTTTTCTATTACAATTAATGAGATAAATGCATGAGAATTGTAATAAAATCATTTTTTTTTCCATTCCGATATTGTGTACACTTAATTTTTGGATAATTTTAAAAATAGAGAATTAAAATTTAGTAAATAAGTGTATTTTCAAGTGTAAATTAAAGAAAAAATATTTAACACCTAATTGGAATTGATTTTAATAGAAATTTTATTAAAAATTGCAAAAATTTCGAAAATTTTTTTCTTTTTTCTTTTTTAATTTTAACATTTTTTTATATAGACAGTTAAAACTTAGTAAAACGGTGTATTTTTGTTTGTAGATTAAAGAAAAAATATTTTAACCCAACTGCAATTAATTTTAATAGAAATTTTATTGAAAAACGCAAAAATTTTGAAAATTTTATTTTCTTTCTTCTTAACTTAACAATTTTTTATATTAATAGTTAAAATTCAGTAAAAACATGTATTTTTGGTTGTATATTACAGGAAAAATATTGCAACTCTAATTAGAATTGATTTTAACAGAAATTTTATTGAGAAACGAAAAATTATCAAAAAATTTGGTATTTTTTCTTCTTTAACTTTAACAATTTTTTATATAGACAGTTAAAATTTAGTAAAACGATGTATTTTTGTTTGTAGATTAAGTTAAAATTAACTTAAAGAATTAAAATTTTCTGAATAGTTGTTTTTTATATTATTGATTACAGAAAAAATAAGAAGAATATTATTTAATATATTTATGTATCCTTTTATTTATTAGTTATAGATAAATAATTTTTTGACTAAAAAAGTCAAAAGGAAATACCCTATAAACAATACCTCTTTGCCCCGGCTTTTATCCATATTGCCCCGAACTTTCCAAAAAAAGCACTGTTCACGAAAAATAACCAAAGAATATAATGATGAGCAATAATTTTTAAGTTTCCCCTGTATATACAATCGTTAAATTGCATAATTTATATACAGGATAATTTTTGGAAAATTAAACACAATTTCGAAATTATATTATGTATACAATTTTTTTTCAGAAAAAAGAAAAAAAAAGGAAACTAACTCTTAAATACAATGGCAAGGATAGAAAAGTCGACACTGTGGGGAGAAAGTGAGGTAGTAAATGGTAATATAGTGCAGTTTTCCAGTTTAGGTAAAGAACCTTTTTTCATGTCACCTCGTTGTTCGAATTTTGCCAAAATACCAGAGCATAAAGTCATAAACCACATTTTAACTTTTTCCTTGACTTTCCCATAAGTTTCTTTACAAAACGCATGTAAAATAATTTTCTGATTTACTTATATAGTAAAATAGAGGGGAACCTAAAAATTTTTAATTTATTATATTATCGAGTAAAAATGAACCTCATAAAAAAATAAATTTTTACAAGACAGATAAAAGTTAACTTTTAACCGCATCTCAAAAAAAAAAAATATATATATATATATATACATATATTGGCACGCTCAACATATTTTAAAAGTAATTTTTTTTTCATCTTCTAAAAATAGCAAATTCTAGATAAAGCCACATTATTAAAATATAAATTTAATTTATCAGGTTAAAAATGGTAGATTCTAGGTGGAAAAAAATCAAGTTATTCAAAAATTTTTGTGTTTTCTCAACAAAAGAAATTATTAAAATCTACTTCAATAGGGTTCGTTATATTTTTTCTGAAATTTACTGATAAAAATACACCAGAATATCAAGTTTTAACTTCTTTGATTAAAACTTGTTGATTCTAAGTGGAAAACATTTAATTTTTTGTTTAATTTTGATGTTTTTTGACAAAAAAAGAGTATTCAAATTTATTTCAATTAAGTACG
This sequence comes from Leptopilina boulardi, assembly GCF_019393585.1. Lineage (NCBI taxonomy): Eukaryota > Metazoa > Arthropoda > Insecta > Hymenoptera > Figitidae > Leptopilina > Leptopilina boulardi. The sequence continues at coordinate 801,488 of NW_026137969.1, forward strand.
GAATATTTTATCTCTAATTTATATAAAAAAAGAATATACCAAATTTTAGATTAATAGGTCAAACATTGTAGATTCTAAGTGCAAGAAATTTAAGTTTTTCAAAAATTTTGGATTTTTTTGACTAAAAAATTTTTTAAATCTATTAAAATTGTGTACAGAAAATTTTTTCAAAAGATTACTAGTAAAAATACATCTCTCAATGAAGTTTTAACTTTTTAGATTAAAAATTGTAAATTCTAGAAGAAAAAAATATCATTTTTTCACAAATTTTGATGATTTTTGACAAAAAATATAATTGAAATCTATTTCAATTAAGTTCGAAATATATATTTCTCTTGTAATTTACATGTGAAAATACACTATTATATCAAAATTTAGGTAAGTAGATCAAAAATTGTAGATTCAAAGTGGAAAAAATATCAATTTTTCAAAAAATTTGGTGTTTTTTAACAAAAAAATTTATAAAAATGTACTTCAATATGGTTCGTTATATTTTTTATGAAATTTACTAATAAAAATACATCAGAATACCAAGTTTTAACTTCTTTGATTAAAAATTTGTAGATTCTAAGTGGGAAAAATTTTAGTTTTACACAAATTTTGATGTTTTTTGACTTAAAAAATATTTCAAATCTGTTTCAATTGTGTTTAAAATATTTTTTCTAAAATTTACTTGTAAAAATACACTAGTATACCAAATTTTAACTTTTTACTTAAAAAATTGTAAATTCTAGGTGAAAAAAAATATATTTGTTTTTAAATTGTAATGTTTTTCAATAATAAAAAAACATTAAAAACCAATTCAATATGGTTTAGAATAATTTTCCTGTAATTCACACGTGAAAATACACTCTTATACCAAATTTTAGTTTACTAGGTCAAAAATTATAAAAAATAAAGAAAAGTTTTTCCTTTTTTTGTCGTAAATATTGAATAAATTTTTAAAATAATTTGTTATTAATTTTGCAAATATTTCTCATGTAATAAACACTTGAGAAAATTTTATGTCCAACAAATTTCAACATTTCCTTCTCTCTCTCATTTATATAATATTCCAATTCATAAAAGGATGTAATTTTTGTTGAAATATTATTTGTCATATATAATGCAAAATTGGATTCTAGTCTTCTTTTGAAAAATTCGACATCGCTTTTTGAAAGCAATGTCACAACATTTTGGAATGTCATTAACCACCAAGGGAGACGATCAACAACACTGAAGTCGAATATATGTCAAATAACGACAGACGTTTAGCGATTTTTCTGTCAGATAGCTATTTTCAACGGATTTTTACCTTTTCAAATCTCAAATGACCGATGTAATCCTTTGACGTTTCTCGAGTCATGTTCCCGAATTATTGTTCGCAGTCCCGCGGGATTTGACCTACTGTCCCATAGGAGAAAAGAGCTTTAAAGAGTTAGATGGAGGTGTGTACAACATTTTTCCAGCCCTTTTTCAGGAAAAAAAAGAAGAAAAAAAATTTCTTTTTTCCCCACAATTTTCACCGTTCAAAACCATTTATTTTATATATATATATAATACCAGGATATCATGGACCATGTATCTCAAATTTTTTTTTTTAAACTTATTTTAGGATTTCAGAAAAATTACACGCACATCCGGAATGTTGAATCGTTTTTTAACAAGTTTTTTTTTATTTTTATGAAATTTAACTAGAAATTTTTAAAATATTTTTCCACGTTGTTTGAAAATAATTTGTTTTTCGTTTTATTGGAATAAATTTTTTTTATTTTTATTTAGGGTAAGTGCACTAATTACGGCGAGTGCACCAATTACGGCGCGTTCATAAAAAATAACTATTATTACTATTATATTTAATATAACTGTTGCCAAATGATTAAAAAAAATTACTTCAATTTTTTTTATACAAATACTTATAAAGATGCACATTTAAACAACTATTAATTTAATTATTTGAGATCAAATTTTTTTTCCGCGCCGAAATTGAAACATTTTTAAGATTTCCATTGGCTTCAATTTCGGCGGGCAAAATATCTTCAAAATACACGTAATTTTAATCACCGAAACTGATACAAACTCGCCGCAATAGAAAATTACGGTATTAGTTTTAATTTCTCATATTTGTTTAAATAATCGATTTTTATAGAGTTAAATTTTTTTAATATCTTAATAACATAAGCTTTAAGTTTAATAAGTCTTAAATTGAGTTTATACAATAGAAATGTCGAATTTTCTATTTCAAAGGTGTTTTGACTCGAATCTCGCAGCAATTAGTGCATTTACCCTATTTATTTTTAAATAAATATTAAATAAATTTTTTTTTTTTTTTATTTATAGTGAACAAGTAAAAATAAATCACTTTACCAAGTTTTAACTTCTCAGAATAAAAATTGTAGACTCTAAGTGCAAAAAATGTCAGTTTTTCAAAAATTTTGGAGTTTTTTGACAAAAAAAAAGGTTTTAATTTATTTCAATAGTGTTTGTTATATTTTTCCTCAAGTTTCCTAGTAAAAATACAACATTTTACAAAGTTTGAACTTTTTAGGTTCAAAATTATTGATTCTATAGATGGAAAAAATATCATTCCTGAATATTACAAGTAAAAATACAACAATGTACAAAATTTTAACTTTTTAGCTAAAAAATTATTGATTCTAGGTGGAAAAAGTATCAGTTTTTCGGAAATTTTGCTGTTTATTGACAAAAAAAATTTATAATAACATTCATATAATTTCGCAAAAAATTTTTCTGCATTTTACTGCTAAAAGTACAAAAGGTTACCAAGTTTTAACTTCATAGATTAAAAATTGTTGATTCTAGGTGAAAAAATATCAATTTTCCACAAATTTTGATGTTTTTTGACTAAAAAAATATTTTTAACTTATTTCATTTGTGTTCGGAATATTTTTTGTAAAATTTACTAGTAAAAATACATTACTATCCCAAGTTTTAACTTTTTAGGGTAAAAATTGTAGCTTGTAGGAGGGAAAAATTAAAATTTCTGAATAATTTTGCTGTTTTTAGACAAAAAAAATTTTTTAATTTATTTCAAATGTGTTGGAAATATTTTTCTTAAACTAGTAAAAATACACCAGAATACTAACTTTTAACTTCTTATGTTAAAAATAATAGATTCTAGGTTGAAAAAATATCAGTTTTTTGAAAATTTTAGAGTTTATCGACAAAATAAATTTTTTAATTTCTTTCAATTGTGTTTGACATTTCTTTTTCAAAATTTTGCTATTAAAAATGCACTAGTATGCCAAATTTTAACTCCTTACGTTAAAAATTGTAGATTTTGGATGAAAAAAATATTAATTTTCATCAAATTTTGATGATTTTTGACCAAAAAAATATTTTAAATTTATTTCAATTGTATTCGGAATATTTTCTTTGAAATTTACCACTAAAAATACACCAGTTTACCAAATTTTAACTTTTTTGGTTCATAATTGTAGAAATTAGGTAAAAAAATTTCATTTTATCGAATATTTTACGTTTTTTTTACCAAAATCATTATTAAAATTTATTTAATTAATTTCGTAATATTTTTCCTGTTATTTGCAGGTAAAAATACACTATTATACCAAATTTTAGTTTAGTACATCATAAATTGTTGATACAATGTGGAAAAAACTTTTTTTCAAAAAAAAAATTTACATTTATGAATATTTTTTTTTTAAATTATTAATATTAAATGTAATTATATTTATATTATTTTTTATGAAATAAACTTGTAAAAAAACACAAGAATACTATAAGTTTGAAATTTGTTACTAAAAAATTGTGGATTGTATACAGAAAAATTTTCATTTTCTAAAAAAATTTTACTTTTCTCTATAAAATAATTTTTTAATTTATTTCCATTCTGTTCGGAAATTTTTTTTAAAGTTTACGGATAAAAATGCACCAGGATACCAAGTTTTAACCACTTAGGTTAAAAATTGGAGATTCTAAGTAGAAAAAATTTCAGTTTTTCTAGAATTTGTCTGTTTTTTGACTAAAAAAATATTTTAAATTTATTTCAATTGTGCTCGGAATATTTTACTTAAATTTTACTAACTAGTAAAAATACATAATTATACCAAGTTTTAACTTTTTAGAGTAAAAATTATGCATTCCAGGCAGAAAAAAATTTCAATTTTTCGAAAATTTTGCTGTTTTTTGACAAAAAAAATTATTAATTTATTTCAAATTGTGTTCGGGATATTTTTTCTAAATTTCACTAATAAAAATACACCAGAATACCAAGTTTTATCTTCTTTGATTAAAAATTGTAGATTCTAAGTGGAAAAAATTTTAGTTTTTCACAAATTTTAAGGATATTTGACTACAAAAATATTTTTAATTTATGTCAATTGTTCTCGGAATATTTTTCCTAAATTTTACTATTACAAATACATCATTATACCAAGTTTTAACTTTTTAGAGTAAAAATTGTAGAAAATTTTGACTTTTTTCTATAAAGAAAAATGATTAAAACCCAAAATTTGTTATTTATGAAAAATATTTTCCCCTTTTTGATGGATTAATAAATATACATGTAAACAAACATAAAAATTTAAATAGTGTTTAAATAATAATTAATAAAATTATGAATACGAAATACTTTTGTGACTCATTGTTTGTTTTGAACTAATATAATAGTCACAATAATCTAATCTTCAGTTTCCATAATCTCAAATTTCTAATCCATTTTTCAAGAAAAAAAAGAAAGATATAGTCATAAAATATAATATCACTAGTGAAAATATAAAATGAAACAAAAGCATTTTTGAAAAACCCTTGCATTAGAAAAATTGAGTCGCTAATAATAACAAAGATTGTTTTAGGGTAGACCGTATAAATTGTAAAATTGGCCACCTGAATTCTCCTAAGCGATCCGCTTATTGATTTAATGGAGGATTTAATTTTTGTCATAAGGAAGGAGGCAAAGATTATTATCATCATCTCTCTATAAGGAAAAGAAAAACCTAAAATTTTTATATATGAGCGCAATATAAGATAATTAGGGTTGCAAACATCATCATTGTGCTAAGGACTAGAAATTTCCCTAAAAATGTAGAACAAACTTTATGAGAGTGAAAGAGAGAGAGAAAATGTGAAAAATTTGACTATTACTGAAATGAGAAGGTAAAAAGGACAGGTAGCCTCCTCTGTACCTGTTCCAGTTGTCATAATAGTAAAGAAATAGGAACGTGTGTCTTATACTTATTGAGGCAAATAAATTTTCTTTTCTAACCTTAAAATTTTATAATAAAATAAAAACTTGACAGAAAATAATTTTACGCAAAGTAGCTAAAATAATAAAAAAATTAAGCAGTCCAAATGGCCATTTCTACGATATTTAAAGTTATTTAAAAACCGCTCTATTTTTCTCAACTGTCATTACATATTTCCCTTAACTTTTGGGTAAAAACCCAAGGGATATTATATATACTACTATATAGTTATTACCGTAAAAATATACGACCCCCTAAAAATTCGACATCATTTTAGGAATTTTATTATTTGTTCAATCTCGTCAAAAATGAAAAAACGGTTTTGTGACTTTTAACCATACAATATATTGTAATAAACTTTCGAAAAACGCGAAAAACTTATCAGATTAACCAATATTTTTTTTTAATTTTTTGTTTTTCATAAAAATAATATTTAATGATTTTGTATTTTCTTTGCATAAAAATTTTAATTGGGAAAATTTTAGACAACATAATTAAATTTTAATGTTTTTTTTCACGAAGAATTTACAATTTTTAACCTAAGAAGTTATAACTTGGTATAGTGGTATATTTTTATTGGTAAATTTCTGGAAAAATATAACAAACCCTATTGCAGTAGATTTTAATAATTTTTTTTGTTGAAAAATGTTAAATTTTCAAAAAAACTGATACTTTTTTATACATGAATTCCATAATTTTTAACCAAAAAAATTAAAACTTGATATTCTGGTATATTTTTACTAGTAAAGTTTAGGAAAAATATTTTAACACACTTGAAACAGATTTAAAATATTTTTTAAGTCAAAAACAACAAAATTTGTGAAAAACTTAAATTATTTGCACTTAGAATCTACAATTTTTACCATAAGAAGTTAAAACGTAGTATTTTGGTGTATTTTTACTAGTAAAATTTAGGAAAAATATTCCCAACACAATGGAAATAAATTAAAAAATTATTTTGTCAAAAAACAGCAAAATTTCCGAAAAACTGATATTTTTTTCACCTAGAATCAATAATTTTGAATCTGAAAAGTTAAAACTTTGTACAATGTTGTATTTTTACTATTAAAATTTAGGAAAAATATAACGAACACCTCTGAAATAAATTAAAACTTTTTTTTTGGTCAAAAATCATCAAAATTTGTGGAAAATCAATATTTTTTTCACCTAAAATCTACAATTTTCAACGTAAGGAGTTAAAATTTGGTAAACTTGTGTAGTTTTATCAGTAGATTGCAGAAAAAATTAAAAAATAATATTTAAATAAATTCGCTATATTTTTTCTGCAATCTACTGATAAAACTACACAAGTTTACCAAATTTTAACTCCTTACGTTGAAAATTGTAGATTTTAGGTGAAAAAAATATTGATTTTCCACAAATTTTGATGATTGTTGACCAAAGAAAAAGTTTTAATTTATTTCAGAGGTGTTCGTTATATTTTTCCTAAATTTTAATAGTAAAAATACAACATTGTACAAAGTTTTAACTTTTCAGATTCAAAATTATTGATTCTAGGTGAAAAAAAATCAGTTTTTCGGAAATTTTGCTGTTTTTTGACAAAATAATTTTTTAATTTATTTCCATTGTGTTGGTGTATTTTCACCAGTAATCTTCTGGAAATATATTCCGAGCATAATTAAAAAAATTTTTCATTCAAAAAACATCAAAATTTTGAAAAGTTTGAAAGTTTTTGCACTTTGAATATACAATTTTTGACATACTTAGCTGAAATTTGATATATTAGTGTATTTTTACATGTAAATTACAGGAAAAATATTTCGAACTTAATTGAAATAGATTTTAATTATGTTTTTTGTCAAAAAACATCAAATGTAAAAATAACAGTGATATTTTTTTTCATTTAGAATTTACAATTTTTAATGTAAAACGTTGAAACATGGTATACTGTTGACTTTTTATTAATAAATTTCGGAAAAAATATAAAGCATTTTATTGGATTTTATTTTAAATAATTTTTTTGTAGAAAAATGGCAAAAGTTTTAAAAAACTGATATTTTTTTCCACCTAGAATTTACAATAGTGGTGTATTTTTATTAGTAAATATCTGGAAAAATATAACAAACCCTATTGAATTTAATTTTCATAATTTTTTTTTTTTTTGTTGAAAAGTTCTTTTACCCTTTTTATGTTTCAAAATTTTCCAACCAAGATACTGAAATTTTTTCAAAGATTCAATAACCATTTTTTCTGTGTCAGTGAAATTTTTGCCTTTTTTTATACAAATATTTGGACCAACATTTGTCTGAAGATAAAATATATAAACTTGATTAAGTCAATGAAAAATTTTCCCAAAATTTGAGAATAGAAAAATAAAAAACAAAAAAAGAAATATATTGCATTCTATTACCTAATATTGACTTTTTTGAAGCAAAGACGCTTTTACTATTGCGACTATTAAGGATGGTGTGTACTTTTTTTTTGTCAAAGCAATTAAGTGGCCTACATAAATCAATTTACCTTTTTAAGATTTTGGCTTATTGGATTAGTTTACTTTTTGTAAATCACTGTTCATGATTTATAGTGAATGTTATAAAACATTTAAAACAGCCGCAAGAAACCCTCTAATCTGCAAACATGTCGAAGAAATTTTGTTGACTTAAAATATTCGGTAATATTTTTCGAGTTCAGGTATATAATTGGAACAGTTAATAGTTATTGGTTCAGATTTTGGGGTTTTTCGGGTCATAAATGAATAAACTAATAGAATCAAATTGGAACACTTAAAGAGTAAAAATATATATTCCAGGTTAGATGTATATAGATGCGACCATCAGGTTTCTTTTTCAAATTTTAACTATATATGTGAAATATAATAAACATCCGTGATTTTAAAGATACCAAGAGTCATTTGTTTTTGACTATATAAGATTCAGTAATAAATAAATGCATTTTTAAGTGGATTAAAATTTTTTTTTTAATTTTATTATTAAAGGTAAAAGAAGAAAAAAAATTTTTTTCAAAAAACGAATTATGATGAAAAAATTAATATCTTTATTTCCATAACGTTAATTATTTTTCACCAATGAGGTTAAAATTTTGTATAATATGCATTTTTACTAGTAAATTACATAAAAATTATAGCGAATACAATTAAAATTGATTTCAATAAAGTTTTATTGTCGAAAAATATAAAATTTTCGAAAAACTAATATTTTTTTCACCTATAATCTACAATTTTCAATATAAAATATTAAAATTTGGTATACTGGTGTATTTTTACTAGTAAATTTCAGGAAAAATTATAAGATACCTTTATTTCAAATTTCAAAAAAAAAAACATTTCAAAAAAGTGACCTTTTTTTCTACCTAAAATCCACAATTTTTAACCTATGAATTTAAAACTTTGTATACTTGTGTACTTTAAGCACTAAAATGCAGAAAAAATATAGCGAATTTAATTGAATATTATTTTTTAGTTTTTTTTTGTCAAAAACAGCAAAATTTTCCTAAAAACTGATATTTTTTCCACCTAGAATTAATAATTTTTTAGCTAAAAAGTTAAAACTTTGTACAATGTTGTATTTTAACTAGTAAAATTCAGGAAAAATATAATGAATACCATTGAAATAAATGAAAACTATTATTTTGTCAAAAAACAGAAAAATTTCCGAAAAAATGGTATTTTTTCCACCTAAATTCAATAATTTTGAACCTGAAAAGTTGGAACTTTGTATAATGTTGTATTTTTAGTATTAAACTTTAGAAAAAATAATCCCAATACAATTGATATAAATTAAAATTTTTATTTTTGTCAAATGCATCAAAATTTTTGAAAATTTTTAATTTTCCCCCTTACATTAGAATTTGCAACTTTAAACATATATAAGAAGTTAAAACTTCGTATACTGGTGTATTTTGACTAGTAAATTACAAAAAAGAAATATATAGAAAATGCAATTGAGGAGCATTTTCAAAACTTGATAAATCCATTTTTCAAAAAAATGGAGATAACCATAAATTTAATATTTTAAGGACCTCACAAATTGATCTGTCACAGTTAAATTTAAGGAAAAAAATTGATTAATTACAAATTTTTAATTTAAAAACTTATTGACATAACCAAGATGATTTACAATTTGTATGTTTTATATTAGAAAAAATTACCAAAACCTGTAAATCACTCAATTATGACAAAGTTCAATTAGAAACATAACGTCTTGAATATAAAAACATTGTTATAGAAATAAATTATTATAAATTTTTTATTTTAAAATTAACTCTAGTGGTTATGTGTGGAAAGTCATTTGTTTGAATTTCTCGAAATAAGAAAATATGGATTTATCAAGTTTTGAAAACTTACTCCTCAATTGAAATCAATTTTTAAAAATTTTTTGTTTGTGATAAAATTTTTGTATTTTGATTTAATTTGTCTGTAAATTACATGAAAAATATAGTTTTATTTTTATTTTAACAAAAATTCTAGACCTAATGTGCTTCTCTTACCGAATTAAATAAAATTAAAAACAAATTCAATTATTTTCTTTATCGTTTCTAAAAAATCTATTTTGCAATAATAATTTTAAATAAAAAAAAGAAATTTCCACATGTTAAATATATTATTAATAAACAGAACCTTTTTTTTTTTAATTCTATTCTCACTTTCATTGTGAATTGTGGGCGTAGTCCATGTGATGAGACAAGAAAAGAAAACCTTTAACGGATAAAGGATTTCAGGTAAATATTTCTTGGCAAAGGGTTCTCACTATGATTCTGGCACAATTATTTGAAATAATGGCGCACCTTATAACCTATATACCAGAGGGACACTGAAATCTGTTTACTATGTTTACCTTGCAAAAGATTAAGATAAATCTATATATTGATATATATATAAAGGTTTACAATTCTTGTCTTTTGTTTTGAAAATTGCTTTTCAAGTAATATATTGTATAAAGTGTCATATTAAAGATGCTCGGGTTATATAACAATAATTATTGATTTAAATCTTGTTTTCTTCTTTCTATTTTACTTTGTAAATGGTAATATCAATATATACACCTGGAGTTTTATAAATAAAGGGAAAAATTATGTATATTGGGTTCATTGAAAATTTTCTCATTCCCTCTGTGACAATAAGAAAAATGAAATGTTTATAATTTCCCATTATATTAATATAATAGAATCATAATTTAAGTATTCAAACATTTTCTGAGAGTTTTACAATTATTTCATGATGCAATTTAAATAGATAAATATAATTTTATGATTTATTCAATATATATATATATATATATATATATGTGTGTGTAAATATTTTTAAAGACGTTAAATCATAAATTGTTCTGCAAAAACTTGTCCTAATCCTTCCTTTAATATTCTCATTCCTGTCAACATGAAAAGCTCTTACGAAAATTAAATCGAAACTTTTAGCGATTTTTAAATTCCAAATTACTTGTTTCATGGAATTAAAAAAAAATTGATAAAAATAAAGATTAATAAAAATCCATATAATAAATTAACTTTTAATGACAAAGGTAATTAATTTTTTTCGAATTGGAATATTTATTTTAATTTACAATTTTTTAAATATTATTTATACGATACATTTTTTACTTGATTTTTTATTTCATTGTAACTTTCTTTGTTTGTTTCTTTTACATTCGTTTTGTTAAAATTAATAAAATTAATGACTGTTAGATACAAGGGGTCAATTATCCGTAACTATTTTCGAATTCCACTTTCCACATTTCAGATTCCACTTTCAGAATGTGGGATGTGGAATCAGGAATTTTTGAAGTGGAATCCGGAATGTGGAAAGTGCAATCCGGAATATGGAATCCAAAATGTGGATTTCTCCATAATATCTTTCTAAATCTGAATCTGGAATACTCCAATTGACAACGTAATGACTGTGTCCAATAAAATTCAAAGTGTATCCAAACAAATTACGAGTCTTGTCTGGAAACAATTTTGAATTTTCTGTTAATTTTTGTCTTGTGTAATGATTACGAAATGGATTCAATCGATGCAAAGTAATACGATTCTGATTAATAATAGAAAACTTGGTGGAAAAATTATTTTGCATCATTTCTAAAATTGTAACGTCCAAAAATTGATTTGTCCAGAAGTATTCCATTAAATTCCGATAGGATTTTTGTTTCCGTTGTACAATCCGAACAAGCACTCTCTAAATATGAATCAGTGAAAAAGTCACTGGTCTCAAATCAGTCGCTAAATTCTAGCTATTTGAATCAGTGGTTTTCACTGACAGTTAGTGACATTTCACTGGAGAATCAATTACTTTGACTGTAAATCAGTGAAATGTTACTGATTCAAATAGCTAGAATTTAGCGACTGATTTGAGACCAGTGACTTTTTCACTGATTCAAATTTACAGAGCAGGCATTTAGGACGTGTTTGCTGATTTGATAATTCCACTAGAAATTTCATTGTCACTTCAAGCATTGGTTCAATGGATGAAAATATTAGAACGAATAGCGTTGTCTTTCGTGGATTTTCTATTAATGTGGAAATATTTCGACCATTTATTAAGAAATCTCCCAAAGTAGTAATTAAGTGTGGGTGATTTTTGAAATCATTTACAATTTCCGTAACAATTGGATTCTTTTTAACATTTTCATTCTCAATAATCATCAAATGCTGATAGTGTTGCGAATCAATTAAATAATTTTTTAGCCCCCTTTTCCAAATCGATGATAAATTTTCATTTTTGCCTATTCCATCAATGTTTGAAAACATAATGTGTGCGTGGAAATTAATAATCTCAGGAGAATCATTTTTTCTGTTTCTATTTATATTTTTTACAATATTCAGAATGCAGAGAAATTAAATAGAATTCCTTCCTAATTGCCAGGTTATAAAAATAAATTATCATTACGTTCGAAATTTTATTTTCTACTGTTTTTCGTTGTTGTTTCCTCATCAGTAATTAGTAAAAAAAAAATACTACTTATCTCAACAAAAAGTTAATCCCTTTGAAAAAAATATTTTTATTGAATTTATCAGGTGAAAAAGAAAATTTTAACTGGTTATATGTAAAAAAAAAGTCGCACGTAATTTAAAAAAGTTGACCTCGAAAGCTTTTTTCTTCTATATAGATATTAATCTAAAAAAAACTAATTTGCAGAAATCCTTTAGGTTAATATTTTATTAAATTATTATTATTTTATGTAATTACGTAACCTTGTGCTGATGATCAATATATAAAAAAGTATACTTTTTCAATTAGAAAAACAAAGATCGAAAGACAAAAACCACTCAGTAAAACTGAGTAAAGTAGATATTGTAACTTGACAATTTCAACAAGATCATCAGCTTGATTATTAAGCAATGACTCATCCAATTCCAATCGCAATTTCCACTTCTCCATTAGACCATTTTCAATCAAAAGTTGCATTATTCGATTATAATTCTCAGCGTAGGGAAATCCAGCTTCAAACATCCAACCATAAATATGTGGTAACAAGGCACAAGGAATCGCCTTCAAATTAATGACATCAAATTCCTTCCCATACAAAATCAACAGTATTTGAACAGATCGTAATGATACAGCACAACTGATATTTCTATAATTTATCAACATACGCATACAATCGATTGGGAAAAATTCCTTTGGATCAAAAATACGAACTCTTTTTTCAATATCGTGAAATTTATAACCCCCATCATTATTTTTTTGGGATAGATACAAAAATTTAAACATCCCCAGTGACAGATTAGATTCATCAACATCCTGTAAGGTATTAAATTCTTTTGCAGCCGTTTTAAAATTCATACTCGTTAGAACAGTACAAATGTAACTTGAATGAATCAGGCTAAAAAGAAAGAATGTTCCAAAAAAAATTCTTGTTTTCAATTCACGAGGATTCATTGTAACAGGCATTGCAAGCATAATTGCAAACCAATCAAGTACATTTAGTAGATTTTCTTCATATCCCATTAATTTTGCCAATAGCCAAAAATTACTGAACAAACAAATTGGAATTAAAATTAGCAAAATGTTTTCCAATACATTAATATTACCTTTTTGAACATTTATATTTCTTGGTACAATCAAATAGCTAGGTTCCACTGACATAATTCGACTATTTAAAAATAGTTGTTTCCTGCAAAATGTGTTTAAAAGTTTTAGATTTACAGCTACTTGATAGCGTTTTTTCACTAAACCTGGTACTAAACCTTCGTAATTCTCATTGTAACAATCTATTGAACCATAATCTTTTTTTGTTATTTTTTTTACATTTCGAGAGAAATTCATTTTCTCTCCAATTACTTTGTGCATTGCCATTTCACCACCAAATCTTTCTAAATCCATTTCTGGAATACTCCAATTTACAACATGATGACTGTATCCAATAAAATTCAAAGTGTATCCAAACAAATTACGAGTCTTATCTGGAAACAATTTTGTTTTTTCCATTAATATTTGTCTTGCGTAACGATTAAGAAAGGGATTCAATCGATGCATAGTAATACGATTCTGATCAATAATAGAAAACTTAAATGAAAAATTGTTTTGCATCATTTCTAAAATCGTAACGTCCAAAAATTGATTTGTCCAGAAGTATTCCATTAAATTCCGATAGGATTTTTGTTTCTGTTGTACAATTCGAACGAGCAGGCATTTGGGACGTGTTTGTACATTCGATAATTCCACGAGAAATTTCAATGACAATTCTAGCACTGGTTCAATTGATGAAAATATCAGAACGAATAGCGTCGTCTTTCGTGGATTTTTGATTAAAGTGGAAATATTTCGACCATTTGTTAAGAAATCTCCCAATGTTGTAATTAGACGTGGATAATTTTTGAAACCATCTACAATCTCCGTAACAATTGGATTCTTTTTAACATTTTCATTCTCAATGATCATCAAATGCTGATAGTGTTGCGAATCAATTAAATAATTTTTTAGCCCCCTTTTCCAAATCGATGATAAATTTTCATTTTTGCCTATTCCATCAATGTTTGAAAACATAATGTGTGTGGAAATTAATAATCTTAGAAGAATCATGTTTTCCGTTTCTATTTAATTTTTTTTTTTTTATAATATTCTGAATTGAGAATAGTTAAATAAAATTACCATTCTTTTCTGATTGGTTAGGTTCTAAAAAATAAATTATCATTACTATTAAAAATTAATTTGCTTAATATTTTTTTTGTTCTCTACATTAGTAATTAGTAAAAAAAATTATAACTTACCTCTATTATTCAAAAAGTTTGATGCATGGAAGAAGGAAAAAGAATTTTTTTTGTAACACTTGTTAACTGAAAAAGAGAATTGCAACTATGGCTTTGAAAAAATAACCACGTAATTCAATAAATTCATTTATATGTTGGTTTAAATTCTGAAAGCTTTGTTTCTGTAGATATTAATCTCGGTATAATCATTTGCGGAAATATTTTCTTGTTAATGTACAATGTGAAATTACATGTAACCTCGCACGAAAATCAATAACAATATTAGTTTACTTTGTTCAATTTTTTTGTTAGTTTTTTTTTCTTTTTTCTTAATTTTATTTTTTTATGCGATTTTTATTGAACAATGCTGGGAAATAGAAAATTCGTTAGTTAAATTATCAAATTATATTGACAAATGTGGAAATGAATGTTCCAGTTAAAATTCTCATATTTATATATATAGGCACAATTTATAATGGCTTTCTATGGCGAATAAATAATTTTCAAAAAAGAACATACGTTTAGAAAAAATCGATAGAAACCGATTAAAATCAATTGATTTATTTCAGAATCATGATTACAATCTGTTTCATTTACAAGGAGAAAAAAATATTGTTAATATATAAAGCTAATAATTCTTGTTTGTTTTTGCTACACATTATTTGTTTCACAGAAAACTAAAAGGCATTAAAATAAGCTGCAACTCTTATTATTTTAATCCAATTTTGCTTATTTTAATACAAAAATGGATTAAAATAAGTAAAATTGGATTAAAATAATAAGCGTTGCAGGTTATTTTAATACCTTTTAATTTTCTGTGTTGTCAAACAATTCAAAATTGTTCTTATAACAGTTAAACTGTTAAAAAATAAAAAAATTTGTTTTCTTAACTAACAAAATTTATTAGTTCCTTATTAATTAACAATCAGGTTATTATGGTTAACAAATTCCATTTCTCCATGATTTTGATGTATACCCTCATAACAAAAGGATATCCATATCAATGGTCGATATCCTAGAATGGTCCCCAGGATATCTTGGGATAGCCCTAGGATATCCAAACCGCCGGTCTGTGGGACATCAACAGGACATCCACAGGATGTCCCTAAGACATCCACAAAATATCTATTGGATATATATTATATCACAGGATATCCATGAGATATCCTCAGGATGTCCGTGGGATATTCTTAGGATATTCACGGGATATTTAATATCTCAACATATATTTTTAAAGGTTAAAACTGTTAAGCTAATATAATGAATAATAATATCATTCTAATCATTCTAATTTATTTTAAATGAAGATTTGAAACGCATTTTTCAAAGTTTTTAAATAAACTCATGCACTTAATGTATAATTATTATTAATAGTTATTCGTTATTTGCGGGGAAGAATTTATATTGTTTAAAGCCAATTTATTTTCTGACAATATTAAGCATATGAATAAAGGAATGAATCACGAATGAGAAAAAAATTAGTTAATAATTTTTCAAATTAAACAACTTTCTCGAAAAACATGTTGCATTTTATTTTATTTATTTATAAAATTTAATTCACAGGATATTCTCACTCGTAGTCTCATAATGACTTTAAAAACAGTATCCTGAGAATATCTTCTTGACATCGAGAAGATATACTGAGAATATCCTGAAAATATCTTTGGGATATCCTGACGATATCTATGGGATATCTGGAGGACATTTATGAAAGTCTATATAGAGATATCCAAACCGCCGATTTTTTGGATATCCTTAAGAGATCCTTTTGATATCCATAGGACATCCCTAGGATATCTGCGGGATATTATCAATATATCTTAAGATATCTTGTGTTATTAAGGATATAGAAGAAAAAGGAAATGAACCTACAAAATTGTACAATCAGTGCAATATGTCCAATGAAAAGATTAAAGTTTAATGACACTAAAATAAGATCACTTCTCCCTTTCTAATTTGAACACTAAAACATTATATGAGCCATTGGTGTGTCAGTTTTTTATTTGTGTATTTTATTATTACTCGAGAGAATACTTTCCTCAATGATTTTCCCCAATTTGTGTGTGAGTGTATTTCCGGTATATTAATAGTAGTACTATTTTTGTTCATAAGTTTTACAATAAATGCGTAAAAGAGGAGATACAATTTTATGTAATTCAATGGGTGTAAATTATCAAACTTAAAAGAAACGTTAAACTCAAAATATTTGTCATTAGTTACTGATTGATGAGGAAAGAGTGTAAATCTCTTCGTTTTTTTTAAAATAAATTTAACTCCAGCGCCACTATATCCCTTGGGAGTATAGTTTCCAAATTATCTAAACGAAAAAAAGAAAATTTCATTTTAGCAGCTTTTTCTAACTCATAAAAAACTCACAATTTTTCACATGGGCAATAACTCATAAAATCCTATACATAAATTCATAACTCATATGAGCTATAAAAAAAAGAAATTCCTTTTTTAAAAAAATTAAATCCGCTCTACAATAACTTTTTAAAAATCATTTTTCGTATATAACTCATAAAAACTCATACATTTGAAAAGCAGTAAATCATATAATATTATAAAATCATAATTAGTCAAGTAATTAATTTCATAACTCATAAAAACATAATGTTTATATAATTTATAACTCATAAAATCTTACAAATTCATTACTCATATAGCTCACAAAACTCATAAACAAAAATAAAACTTGTCAATTTAAAAAGCAGTAACTTATATAATATTAGAAATTCATAGCATATGTAATGAATTAAATAATTAATTTCATAAGTAAAAAAAAATCAATTTTTACAAAATCAATAACTCATAAAATCATATTAATTCGTAACTCACGTAACGCTATAAAAAAATTCCTTAAAAAAAATAAATTCACACTGTAAAAAACTTCTTTTTAAGAATAATTTTTCGCATGTAACTCATAAACTCATAAATAAAAAACAAAAAACCCCTAAATATAAAAAGCAGTTACTTATAATAAGTTCATAACATATATGTAATTGTAATCAATTTCAAAACTCATAAAAACTCATAATTTTCACATAATCATAGAATATATGAATTAGAAAAATAATCTCTTATCTGCAAGTCAATATATATTTTTTAAATTTAAAAAATTTTGATCTCTAAATTAAAAAATTGTTTTCTTCTATATATCACAAAAAAATAAGGACTTAATTATAATTAAAAATTTCTAATCAGAAAAACTATATAATAATATAAAGTAAAGTAACTTTTTTGAAAAAGAAAAAAAAATTTCTTCCTATATTTTCACTGTTGAATTAATTAAATGAATTTTGACTTTTAAAAAAATTAATGTATTTCGTGAACGTTTATAATTATTTCATTATTTATTATGTCAAAAAAATATTTCCTCTTATCAAAATTTTATCAAATAAAAAAAATATAATTTAATTAATTAAATTTAAATATGTGACCGCGCATTTAAAACAGAAAGGATGTTATCTACACCCAAAAATCAAATTTCAAAAAAACGCATATAATACAAAGGTATAATAAATATATATATATAAAAGTCAAAAGTCATGCACTTTCTTTTTGATATGGCTTGAAAATGGTTACTTGATTGGATTTCAGGATCGCTGATTACGAATCCAATATGTCAGTTTTTCAAAATTCAAAATGTCGGACCCAATATGGCGGAAGATATTTTAAAAATTAATCAGATTTGCTTGAAACTTGTTACCTAAAGGTTTTTTAGGATCGCTGATTACAAATATAACAGATTTTTTAAATTCAAAATGGCGGATCCAATATGTCGATCAAAAAATTTTAAAAATTGTTTCGATTTGCTTGAAACTTGTTTCTCAGGGGTTTTCGGGGTCGCTGATTACGAATCCGATGTTCGATTTTCAAAATTCAAAATGGTGGATCCAATATGGCGGTCGAAAAAATTTTAAAATCGTTTAAAATACTCTAGGAATTTGTTATTTTATTATTTATTTATTTATTTATTTATTTAGAAACATAACGGGACATGCCCTTTTGTACAAAAGTACTCTTAAATTTAAAAATTATTATTATTAAAATATATATATATTTATTTTATTTATTTATTTAATTATTTTAAGTTCCTAGGGCTAATAAGCCCTCCAAGGAACATTTACATGATAATTCATAAAGTTAATAAAAATGAAACAGAATTAACAATGTAATGAAAGAGTAAATCATACTGAGCAATAATATATCACTAATTACCTATAATTTACAAATTTACAGAATTATAAATTTAGAATGTTATTATACATGAATTAATTATATAAAGAAGGTGAAAAAAAAGAAAAGCAAACCAAAATTTACCAGTGTGTTATATTAAACATATCGCTATTACACTTAAACAAAAAATTAAAATAAAGTCTTTTAAAGGTAGATTGGCTAGGTGCATCTCTAATTTCAAATGGTAATTTATTCCATAATCTAGCACCTCTAATCATAAATGACCTTTGCAATTTACAAGTTCGGTGTTTTGGTATTTTCAATATAGATTCTCTGTCTCGAAGCCTGCTGTGAATAGAATCATTAGAATTTCTATAAAGTCAAATAATTCACACAAGTATAATGGAATTTTAGTGCTAAATGTTGAATAAAGTGCATTTCCCATAAAATATTGTCTTCTAGAAGCCACATTTAATAAATGACATTTGGTTCTATATTGTGAAATATGTTCATATTTAGGTAAGTTATAGATAAATCTAATACAAGAATTTAAAGATCTCTCCAACTTATAGTTTAATTCATCGCTAATATCATCATAAACAAGGCAACAGTAATCAAAAAAGGGGAGGATAAGCGATTTAACCAATAATATACGTGTTGCAGTAGCATATATATAAGTATGCATATATATAATTAAATAATTTAAATTTTTTAAAAAACGTTCAAATTTTTTTTGTGAGATTATTATATTCGTGAGGGCTAAAATTAGAAAAATGCGATAAAGTATTTATATAATAATAAATCAAAAGAAAATGAAGTGAAATCGTTTTGAAAAAAATTTTTTTTTCTTTTTTCTTAATTTGGTTTATACAGAAGCAGCAGATGTTAAATAATATTTTTCAACTATACAAAACTTGTGGCCCATAAGTTATATGTCTTTTTTTCGACTTCTCATCTATATAGGCGTTTTAAATGAGCCATAAAAAAAAGGATAATTCACCCCATATTCTCCTCTGTTTATATATATATATATACCAACACACATACACACATCGTTGTCTCTAATCCAGTGACTATGTCGTTTACCCGCTTGCAGCTTCTTAAAGATTTAAGTCTTTGCCTCATAGTCGCGTGAGTGTTGATGAGAAATGAGACAGGTTATATATATATATATATATTTCTCTCTCTCTCTCTCTCTCTCTCTTTCTCTGTCTTTTATCTTTCTTCTATCTTTTTATATATATATACGAAACGATATATAAAAAAGGAAAACATTGAAAAAAGAGAGAAGAAGAAAAGAAGAATAAAGAAAGATAAGAGAGAGAGAGAGAGAGAGAGAGAGAGAGAGAGAGAAGAGGGGGGCGAAATCTCCCCCCTATATAGAAGAAAACGTGTAAAAAGGGCGAGAGCGTTATACACACACACGTATATATAAGAAGAATGGGAAGATCCTCATAAAAAAGTGCTCATGTGACTCGTGTTGAGCACGCGTTGATGGCACGAAACTGTGGTGTGGAAAAGACAAGATGACGCGATGATCATCAAAACAACATGTTCCGCACGCTATCGAGGTTTTCTCACACATGTCAACAACACAAAACGCATTAGATATCAAAATTTGTTTTCAAAAATATCACTTGTCAACAACTTGTTGTTTACAATTTTTAACATTAAACCAATTTATTGTTTATCCTTTTTTTGCTACTAAACATTTTTTTTAATATATATACTTAGAACCTTAATTGTATCTATTTTGACCTACATTGTACCTAATTTGACCTATATTGAACATAGTTAATCCCCACTGGGAACCAACTTTAAACCTACAATTAACCTATGAATTTGACTTATTTTGATCCTATTTGAAACCTATATATACTTAAGACCAACAATTGTCCTAAAAAGGACCTACTTTGACCTTATTTGGACAAAGAATCTTACAATTATTATTCTAAACTGCCTAAATAGGACCTATTTTGACCTTATTTTGGCCCTCACTTAAGACATTCAATTAACTTTTATTTGTCCTACTTCGGACCTAAAATTAACTTAATATGTTCTAATTTGTTCCTACCATGAACCTACTTAAACTATACTATACTTTATTGTATTTACATTGGACCTACCTTGATCTTTAACGAACTTACAATGAACCTAATTTGAACCTACTTTGACGTGAATATTAAACCTATAGTGGACCTATTTTGAACCCTACCCTACTTGGAAGTTTGGAACCTAATTAGGACCTACATAAAACGTTATTTGGACCTACTTTGATCCTACCTTGAACCTAGTTAGAACCTACAATCAACCTAAATGAGACCTAATTTGACCCTACCTTGAACTCACTGAAGTTCTATACTTGAAACCGCAACTTGAAACCTACAATTAATTTAAATTGGACCTATTTTGAGCCTACTTAGGACCTCGCTTAGGACCAACAATAAACCTAAATTGAACCTACTTTGACCCTTTTTGACCCAACTTGAAACTTGAATTTTTTAGGTCCTATAATTAAACTAAATTAGAACTTATTTCACTCTACTTGGAACTTACTTATGACCTATACTTACCTAAATTAGACCTTTTTTTACCTTGAACCTACTTAACTACTACTTATTATAGATTTACATTCAATCTACTTTGACCTTCAATATATATGAACCTACTTTTAGTCATACTTTGACCTAAATTGAACCTACTGTGCATATAGTTATAATAATAATAATAATAATAAAATAATTCATAATAATCAGGTACGTCAGTAGAAGAGTTAAAATTTTAAAATTCTGATAAAAAGATTCGAAAAATTTTTATTTCCTAAAAAATTATACGAAATTTCAGTAAAATTATATTTTTAGGTTATATTTGAAGATTTTATGCTAAACAAACAAATTCTAATGTTCCTTATTTGAAAAAAAATCCTCCCATTATTTAAAATTTAAACCCCATACAAATATTTCTATAAACATATCATTATAAGTTGAGTGGGAATTTTCAAAAATGGGGAGGGAGAATATCATCCTTCATCTCTCATATATATAAAATCCGTAACTCAAAATTCGAGAGAAATCCATTTTTCAAATATTTCCCTTTTTACTTAAAAAAATATATATATATGTATACAAGAAAGCGTAACCCCGTACTACTTCCCTTCATCATATATATAGTTTTTGGGTGAAAAAGCGATATAGAGAGAACAAAATAAAATAAAAAAAAAAAAGGGAAAATAACTCGCGCTCCGTTATATATATATGTGTGTGCGCACGCGGGGTACAAATTGTTGTGGCTCGTGCATTCGAAAATGAGTAACTCGATTCCACTTTTTTTTTCTCTCTCTCTCCAAAAGGGAGACAATATAAAGCACACACGCTCACGTTCTCCAAAAAAAAAAATCCATCAGGTTCGACCGCGACTGAACAGAGACCCGTATATACCTATATACATTAACCATGGCGGTAGCGCTATAGCGGACAGATGCTATGTGTGCTCTCTCTCGCTCTCTTCGCGTTTGGAAAAAAAAAAAAAAAAAAGTGCCTTCCAACAACCATCAGTTGTGAAGGAAAGGGGAATGGAAGAAGCGCGTGCCGCCACCAAACAGCCTAAAAATACTAAAACGCCCCCGTGAAGAGCCAACCACGCCCGCTATAAATGCTTTGGGCCCTTGCAGGCTCTCTATCACATTTTTCTCTGTATATGTACATTAAAATAGAAAAATCAAAAGCAGATAAGGTATTAATGATTAATTATATATATATATATATATATATATATATATACATATATTCGAAGGAGGAAATGGAAATTTAGAACAAAAACCGGATTCATTAATTTTATCTGGTTTAGAATTTAGAACGAAGAAAAAAAATGTCACGCCTTTAATTAAATTATCTCAAAAGTGTATAATATATATATTATTATATGTGACGCTTTGTGACAAAAGGTTCCCAAAATTTTTAGGTTATATTTAGTGATAGTTTTTTACCTCAATAAAAAGTTCTACTTTAATTAGGCAAAATCAAAAATAGATTTTATTTAATAAAATAGTTTTGTATATAAAGAGTTGACCCTCTATATGTATGTTCATTTCAAAAATCAAAAATGTAACCTAAAAATTTTGGAAGCTTATATAGAGGTATACCTTTTGTCGCGGAGCGTCACATATACCTTCAATAATAATTGTTTGTTAATAAAAAAAATGTAAAACTATATACTTTAATTCAAATGGTTATCTATTGGTCTTTAACAGAGGGGAAAGAGAAAAAAATTCGAGGAAAAATTATAATATTGTTACGATTTAATTTTCTAAAAAACAGACTCTTAGGTTGGTTATACTCTTGACATGGAATAACCCAAATGTATACCTATATTAGTATTTTAATTCTGATTTTTAACTTAAACCAAGCGGTGAAGTGACTGGAATGAAATATTAGTATTAAAACGAACATAACCTTAAAATTTAAGGTCCTAGAGGTCACCAGAATTCAAAGTCATAGATCAAACATAACCTCAAAATTCAAGGACATATAGGTCAAGAGACCATTGGGTTTGGCGAAGCAATGTCCGACAAACATAACTTCAAATTCTCTTCTAACCAAGAAATGAACGTAACCTCAAAATTTAGAGAAAATTTTAATAAGCAAGCATTTAATAAAATTAACCATCAAAGTAGAAAATAATAGGGGTTGGCGCGCGATATTTTTAAAAATTATATAGTTTTTAGAAAAAAGAACATTGATAGAAGAATTATACAAATATAAAATGAATATTTTCTTATTCAGACTGATAGCATATGATTAAAGGCTAATAATAATTCTATCAAGTTTTATTATTTGATGAATAATATTTTTATCTATCTTAATTTAATATTTCATTATATCTATTTTTATTAAAAAAATTTTGTATCAAAATTCTTTATTTATATAATATATAAATTCCATTATATTATATACAATAATAGCTGAAAATAAGTTTTGAATTAAATTTCCATTCGCCAAAATACCGCACAGAAAAAAGCTAAAACACAAGAGAATAAAATCACAACACTATATTATTCAATAATAAAAAATCTATTTTTCTTTGATTCTTATATTTTTCTTAATATTTATTTGCGAATATATTTTTGAAATTTATTTACGTAATATTTTGACAGTACAATTAAATTACATGCATTAAATTAAAAAGAAAGAAAAGAAAAAATATTTTCTAACCTACAAAATTTGGGACTCATCATGATTGTGTTCTAAAAATCATATTAGCTAAAATTTTTTCATTTTATCGAATTTCATTTGTCATAATTATTTTTGAGCCGAATTTTTATTTGTTCGAATTTTTATTTGCTCGAATTTTCATTTAAAACAATATAGGTATTTTTAAAAAAAATTTATTTGGTAGAATTCTCGGTAGAATTTCATTGCATAGAATTTTCATTTTATTTTTTCAAATGAGTTTTACATTTGTTCGAATTATTATTTGATTGAATTTCCGTTAAATGATTTTTCGGTTAAGTAAAAATTCTATATAATATGAAAAATCGGTTATATGAAAATTCTGCAAAATACTTATTCGAACAAATAAAAATTTGGCTCAAAAATAATTAGATATGACAAATGAAATTCCATAAAATGAAAATTCTAACTAATGATTTTTAGAATAATAATCATGCGCGTCTCTATATTTTTTGCTGTTCATTATTGTTTTTCCTTAGAATACAAGTAAAGTTTTACTATTTCAGTCTATGACAGGGTATATATATGTATTTGTAAAAACTTGGGATATTTTCGTCGGGTCATATAGAAAAAAATTCCTCTTGTATATAAAAAAACGCGCGGCACTAACAATAATGTCACATTAAATATACCGGATATGTAATTTACTGTTTCTGGAAGTGTAAATATTTTTCAATTTTTAAAAATATATAAATATATATAATTCAATTCTAATTGCGACATTTATTACAAAAATCAATTAGAAACTAAAATAAACGGAATAATTTGAATTGTAAAGTTATACAATAAATACAATTTAATATATATAATAACCCAACCAAAAATTTCAGTATTATACCAGAGTTAACTACTGGCGCAATACCGGTTCAGTATTGGCTGCCGAGGCTGGGCAGTCTGTACTGAACCAGTACTGGTATTTTCATTATATCAGTACTGGTGCAGTACCACCCTCCCAGTACTGACAAACCAGTACTGAGCCGATATTGAGCCAGTATTGGCTCAAATAGATTTTATTTTTGATTAATACTAGTTTACAAAAAGTTCTAAAGTGAACCTGATGAATCTTTTTGTTTAAATATTTTGTTTATAAAAATTTTTTCACTTTGATTTTATTTTTGAAAATTAAATGATATTTTATTTTGCTTTTTTGTGGGTAAAATTATTTAAACAAAAAGTTTCCTGAGACTAATTCCAAAACATTTTGCAAGTGTTTTTTTTATTGTTTTTAGATATGCAATAAACCAAAAAAATTTTTAAACAATCAAACTAAAAATAAATATAATTTTTATAAAAAAATTAATAATTTTTAAAATAAAAATTTAAAAAAAATTTCTTGACAACACTTGTTAAAAATTAAAAAACAACTTTTATTTTCTTAAAAAAGTTTTTCAAAAATTTATTTTGATGCAAATAATTAAAGTGAATAATAAAATAATTAAATAGCTAATTGTATAATTATATACATTATAATTATTTTATAAACATTTTTATTTTTACTGAAATGTTTTTATATATTATAAAAACATTGGTTTTATAATAAATATATTTGTATATTTATTTTTTGATTTTTTTAAATAATAATTTGCAATATATTTTATACTTAATAAAAAATAAAAATTCTTGGTGTTTTCGATTTTATATATAATAAAATATTAATTAGTTAGTTGACTAATTTAATTAATATTAAATTTGTGTTGGGTTACTAAAAATTTCACACACTTTTTCCTAAAAAAAAGTATTACTTGGAGCAGAGATTTCACTATTGCAGTGAAACTTATCTCTGTTACAGTTAAAGCTTTCTTTTCGTATACAATAAATTACAAAAGTGCCAGTACTCAGCCAGTACTGAACCAGTAGTGGTTACCAGTAATGGTGCCAACTCTGGCAGCCAATACTGGTAAAATGTTATCATCCCAAAGTTACGCCAACTCTGGCGCCAATACTGGGTACCAGTACTGCGCCAACACTTGTCAGTACTGCGCCAGTACTGCGCCATTAGTAAATTTTTGATTGGGAACTATTAGATATATAACAGCGACTAAAAAGAAAAAGTTTTATTATAAATTAAAAGTATAATTAATTATAAATAGTTATTCGCATACTTAAAATTGATAAAAGTTTCTTTTAATGTTAATATAATGAAAATATAGTATATTTTAAGGTGTACACATATATACATATATTCTAAGTAACACAGAAAATTAAAAGGCATTAAAATAAGCTGCAACGCTTATTATTCTAATCCAATTTTGCTTATTTTAATACCAAAATGGATTAAAATAAGGAAAATTGGATTAAAATAATAAGCGTTGCAGCTTATTTTAATTCCTTTTAATTTTCTATGAAGTTATCTGTTAAAATATGGTGACAGCGGTGGGATTTTTCGTTATTCGTGCTATTAGAGGTTTAGGTGATATTTTATCAATTATAATATATTTATTATAATATATAATATAATTAATGAACAAAATATAATTTTTTATTATTTAATGCCCGCCACTATTAATTTACATTTAAAAAGAAAAAAATTTATAAATCCCTTTACGCTATAACTGATATGAGATTGGACGTTTCTTTTTAACAATATTGAAAAGTTGATTTCAGCCACTCAAACAGAAGAGAGTGACGCACGAATGGGCTTGTTGTGACAGAATTAAGAACTTACTGCCATATACACACAAAAAGGGTATGAAAGGATAAAAAGGGTAAACCCTTTACAAATCTTTCTCTTTCAAAGGATAGGGTTGCGTCAGACACTTAAAAAGCCGTAATGGTGTCAGTGTTTTCAAAATGGCGTTATTGTATACGAATTACCTTCTATTATAAATAATACATCTCAAAAACTACTCTCAGAGTCTTTAAATTTAAATAAAAAATATTTTTATCACACTTTTGAAACCAATTAAAAAATTCATTGATTTTTCCTTATAAAAATGCTGTAAAAATTAATTAATTTATTTATAAATATTAGGTAATTTATAATAATAATTATTATATTTTATTATTATTTATTATTATTATTAATATTATTATTATTATATAATGAAATTTATTACGGTTTTTTATTTATCTTAAAAAGAATTTATTATACAATGCTTTGACAGCTTTTTTAAAATTCCAAAAAAGACTTTTTTAAGTTTCCTGTCAAAATTTCCGGTGATAAACGAGATTAAGTGATTTTGCGACATGAATACATATTCTATAGATGGTGCGAGTGATCTCATAACTCGTTTTCCCTTCTCCAAGTGTCAAGATAATTTAGTAGTCCGTTGCACTCGGCGTCTTAAAATTCTTGAGACAATAGTCAGCGCATACATCAATATTGATATGCATCAAAATTCTTTTTTTAATGTTTGGTATAGAAAAAAAAACAAATAATTTCTTAAAAAAAATTTTATATATATATATATATATATATATATATATATATATATATATATATATAAGTTATCACTTCTTTTGAATATTGAAAATAAAAATCTGAAATGAATAGTAAAAAGCAAGAACGTATAATTATCTTTATATTTGAAGTAATTTTAAAGTAGGTTTAAAGTTGGTTTAAAATAGATTCAATGTAGGTTTAAAATAGGTTTAAATTAAGTTTAAAATTAATTTAAAGTAAGCTAAAGTAAAGGTTTAAAGTAGGCTTAAAGTAGGTTTAGAGTATGCTTAAAGTAGGTTCAAGTTCAAAGTAAAGTTTAAAGTAGGTTTAAAATAGGTTCAAAAAAAGGTTTAAAAGTTTAAAGAAAGTTAAATACAAGTTTATGTATAGGTTTAGGTTCAAAGTAGATTTAAAATAGGTTAAAAAAGGTTTAAAATAGGTTTATAGTACACTCAAAGTAAGTTTATGGAGGTTTAGGTTCAAAGTAGGATTAAAATATTAGGTTAAAAGTTGGTTAAAAATAGGATTATTGTAGGCTTAAAATAAGTTTTTCAAAGTTCAAAGTAAGTTTATGTAGGTTTAGGTTCAAAGAAGAGTTTCAAGTAGGTTTAAAATAGGTTCAAAAAAAAGTTTAAAAGTTTAAATTAAGTTCAAAATAAGTTTATGTATAGGTTTAGGTTTAAAGTAGATTTAAAGTAGGTTTAAAATAGATTAATAAAAGGTTCAAAATAGGTTTATAGTACGCTCAAAGTAAGTTTATGGAGGTTTAGATTCAAAGTAGGTTTAAAATAGGTTTAAAATTGTTTTAAAGTAGGAGTAAGTTTAATGTTGGTTCAAAGTAAGTTTAAAGTATATAGGTTTAATGTAGGTTTAAAGTAAGGATTGTAGTAGATTTATTGTAGGTTAAAAAATAGTAGGTAAACAAATTTTTAAAAAAATTTTTTATTCTTATTTATTTTACTTTAGTTCAATTTAATTGAGAAGAACGCATATATTAAAGAAAAAAAAACAGTAAAAATTAGCGTCACTTAAAAATTTTTTAAAATACAAGAAAATTGTTTTTTTTTCATCGAAACCTTTTTGGAGGAGTAGAAAAAAAATGTTTGCGTGTTGGTTGGGAAGAAAAATTTTTGCCTTGGTATTGGTGCAACGGTTATTCCCAGTTTATGGGACATATAAAGTCGATCAAAGAGGTTATATATATGTTACAGGGTTAATGTAGGATTAAGTTAGGAATTTAAGGTTAAAAATATGGTTAAGATATAGGGCTAACGTAAGGTTAAGATAGGGTTAAGGTACGTTGAGGTAGGGTTAATGATGGGTTAAAGTAGAGTTAAGATACAAGGTAGGATTAACGTAGGATTGATAAAGGATAAAGGTAGGGTTAAGATACAGGGCTAAAGTAGGATTAACGTAGGATTGATGGAGGGTAATGGTAGGGTTAAGATACAGGGCTAATGTAGGGTTAAAGTAGATTCAAAGTAGAGTTAAAGTGGGCTTAAGAAGGGGTTTAACGTAAATTCAAGATAGGGTTAAGGTACAGGGTTAAGGTAAGGTTAAGATAGAGTTAATTTAGGATCAAGAAACAGGGTTAAAGCAGCGGTTAAGGTAGGGTTAAAGTACAGAGCGGAAGTAGAGTTGAAATGCAGGGTTAATGAAGGGTTAAGGTAGGGTTAAAATACAGGACTAGAAAAGGGTTAAGATACAGGGTTAAAGAAGGGTTAATGTACGGTTTTATTTTAAAAAAATAATTTTATAATCGAATTTGGTCTATTACAAAAATCAATTATTATAATACGACGTCTGACTTTTTGGAATTTAGCGACTGTGATGCTTATAGGTATATATATAAAGAAAGAGAGGAAACAGCTTTTTTAAAAGCAAGTGCGAACTACTTCCCCTACTTGTGAACACCTCTTCTGAAGGGGTAAACACACCCTTCTATATATATACTTTTTACTATATATACTTAAATAAAATTCTCTCGTGGTTAAAGGATTCCTATTCTTATTTTTCCCCCCTTGTTATCGTCTCTGTGTGTGTTTGTGAGTGTGATCTAGATCGCGTGCTTCCTCGCTGCTTGGAACAATAGCAAAAAGCGTGTCCTGTATATTCTTTTTTTTCCTTCACACACAGCGGTTTTTTTTATATATGTCTGTTACCAACGAATTTTCAGTTTTTAAGAAAAAAAAAATGGAGCAAAGGGTGATTTCAAACGAAAGGGCTGCACAGTTAGATTGGCTATGCTCCCCTAGAAATTTATATAAGAGACAGGGCGTTGCTTCCATATATAGGGAGCACAAAAAATATATATATATAAATTGAGAAGGGAGGGGAAACCGGTAATCTCTAAATCTGATCTTCAAAATTATCCCTTGTGAGTTTCGTTTTTCTATATTTTATCAAGAAAAATTCAACATTTAGAACGTTATATATATTTCTTTCGCATTTTTTTTTGTCTTTTTTAAAACCCTTTTATTATTATATTGAAAATTCGATAATTATAATATAATTTTTTTTGCACTATTATTAAATTTTTTAGTTTTCTGAATTATGTCCTTAAATTTAGAAACAGATTTTAGTTATATATAAAATTTTTAATTTTTTGAAAGATTTTGATTTTAGATTAAAATTTATTTTTTTTAGTTTTTGCTTTAAGAAAAAAGTGTTTTGGAGTGATTTTCAATATGTATTTTTGTCCGTTGAATACGATTTTGGATACCAAAATTGTCTACCGCGTCAGGATTTTGGGAAAAAAATCTTAAAAACACGTTTTTTGGTCATTACCCCTACTTTTCTCAAAATCTTGACATGCTAGGCAATTTTGGAACCCGGTATCGTGATCAGCTGACAAAAATACATTGAAAATCACTCCGATGTCAAAAATTAGCAAAAAAAAATTTTTTTGGGTCTCTACCCCCACAGTATAAGGTAAGGTTAAAATACATGGCTGAAGTAGTGTTGAAATACAGGGTTAAGGTAGAGTTAGTAAAGGATTAATAAAAGATTATGGTAGGGTTAAAAACAGTGCCGAAATAGAGTTAAAATACAGGATTAAGCTAGGGTTAATGAAGGGTTAATGTAGAGTTAATGTAGATTAAGATACAAGGCTGTAGGGTAAGAGTATAGGGTTAAAATAGATTGAAGGTAGGGTTAAAGTGGGTTTAAGCTGCGGGGTTTAATGTAAATTCAAGGTACGGTTAAGATACATGGTTAAAGTATAGGGTTAAGATAGGTTTAATTTAGGGTCAAGAAGCATAGGTAAAGTAGCAGGGTTAAGATAGCGTTAATTTAGGATAAGAAATAGGGTTAAAGTAGAGTTAATTTTGTGTCAATAAACAGGGTTAAAGTAGGGTTAACGTAGGGTTAAGAGAAGATTAAACTTAAACACAAAAAAACAAATAAAAAGAATCGAATTTTCACTTATAAATGAAAATAATCTTAATTTAAGAGGAAATCGTTTCTATATATATATAAAGACAGACGGCTCGTAAAAACGAAATTGGGTAATTTCTCGGACAATCTCAATCGGTCACATATATATATAAATCACGATTAAGGTTTTCCAGTCCCCATGTGACTGCTATATGTATACATACATATATACGTATAGTGCAGTGCACACACATATATAACAATGATTCAAAGTTAAGTTTATTCTGCAGCTAGCGTCGCCATTAAGAGTCGATATCTCGATGTATGC
Organism: Leptopilina boulardi; assembly: GCF_019393585.1. Classification (NCBI taxonomy): domain Eukaryota; kingdom Metazoa; phylum Arthropoda; class Insecta; order Hymenoptera; family Figitidae; genus Leptopilina; species Leptopilina boulardi. The sequence continues at coordinate 832,349 of NW_026137969.1, forward strand.
ACTCTCCCCTTTTTGAGGAGGAAAAATGTGTGTGCGTGTGTGTCAAGCGCAGATACTATGTGTGTGTGTGTATAAGCGATGATCAATTACAATGGCGCGCTGAAGCTGGACAATCGACCATTGAACCAAGACAACACGCATAGTGAAATGTCGTGGTGTTATATGGACGCCATGCAATCCAGCCCCTTCTCTTAACTCTATATGTATATGACACTGCTCTCTTGTATTCTACAGGGCCGTAATATTATTTTTGTTTTTTATTTATTTATTTTATATTTAAAAATTATTTATTTTACTTATTTCATTTATTTAAAAAAAAAAATTTTAATGAATAAAATTCTCTTTATTGCTTTATAAGAAATTATTCTTGAATTTAGTATATTCTATTTTTAGAATAAAAGTATATTTTTGATAAAACTGATATATTCTAAATGATAAGAATATATTTTTATATTTAGAATATATTTCTATTTTCAAAATGTTACACTTAATTTAAGAGTAAATAAAATTGTACTAAAATATTCTTTAATAGATCCCAAGAAAGTATATATAGGTATATACCTATACTCGATTTTTAATTTTTGAATAACTTTTTCAAAGTATATATATACTTATTGTAAAATATTAGATTATTCTCAAATTTAGTATATTTTGTCCGCAGAATAAAAAGATATTCGAAATAAAAGTATAAATTGAAAATAATAGAAATACCCGAGGCGAAATTTGAATCCTCTTTAGCTTCCCTTAGAACCTAAATAGGCCCTCTTTACGATCTTGTAGACTCCCGTAGGCCCTCCTTTGAATCCAAACGTGGAAGAAAGGTAAATTTGCGACTGGTTGAGGAAGCTAAAGAGGGTCTAGTTCGATTAAAAAAGTACAAAAAAATGCAAAAAAAAACTCTTTTAATTATTTTGATTAAAGCAAAATGAATTTTTTCTTCACACAATATTTCTTTAATTACCCTTTAAAAACTGGAATTAACATATTTTGAAGCGTTTTCAAAAAATTAATAGAATTAGAGCAATTTCAAAATTTTCAATATTTTAATCAATTTTTATACCCTACTTTGAATCCAAACGTGGAAGAAAGGGAAATTTGCGACTAGTTGAGGAAGCTAAAGAGGGTCTGTTTAACCCTACTTTATTCCTTGTAAATTAGGGCTTAAATTTCGCCTCGGGTATATTCTAAATATGAGTATATATTTTCTAAATAAAAGTATATAAATTACAATAAGTAAGAATATATTCTCAAATTTAGAATATATTTCTATATAAGAAAAAAGTGACATTAATGTTTATTCTTAATTTAAGAATATATTTTTCTTATTCATATATTCATGTTAAATTTACAATATATTCTTATTTTAAGAATAATATATATAATGTAATTATTATAGGTATATATAATATTATATTTAGAAAAAATTATTTAAAATCAAAATAAGTTAAAAATTGAAATTCCTCTTATTTTAAGAATAAAAGAATATGTAAGAATACTTATATTATATATTGCAACAATAAAAAATAATTTCCACTATTTGCGTAACATATTTATTTATAATCAAAGATTAAAAATCTAAAAAAAAGAATTTCCTCTTATTTTAAGAATATCTGCGCTTTAAGATTGGTTACAAAAGAATGCAACTGACATTTTTATTCGTTAGCTTATTAGACAGGAAAGAAATTTTTGAAGAAACTAGAAACGAACAAGAGTCACTTTTTTATCAACCCCCTCTATTTTTTTTTTTTTTTTGTTATAGAAGCTGTGTATAATATATATATATATATAAACGAAGAACGCGCGAGAAATACGTAAATGGCGTTGATATTTTTTTTCTTGAGGTTTTGGGATGTCCGCGCTTATAGTAAACCATCAAGAGGTCAAGGGTTGGCCAGCTGGCGCTGGACGGTTGTGCAATCTGCCCCTTGTACCCCCATGGTGAACAGGATGGGAATTTTTGGGAAAGGGCACACAACATAGGAGGGTGCGATTCATATAGAGACAAAAAGAGGGAATCAAAGTGGGAGAGATATTTGACCAAGGGGCATACATATATATGTATATAAATTCAGGGACGTATCGGAAAATAACCAAAATGTTACTGCTAATTTTAGTGTATTAGAAGAATAAATTTCAACAAAAATTTACCACAATTTTCCTCAGATAAACTATTATGGGATTTCACAAAAAAAAATATATTCTCAAAATGAGAGGATTTTTCATTTTCCTTTTAAAATGAGAATATAATAAATAGAAATTTTCATATAATTCACCACAATTTTCCTTAGTTACTATTGTGTGACATTATAATAAAATATACTCAAAATGAGAGGATGTTTCATTTTCCTCTTAAAATGAGAATATAATAAATATAAAGTTTCATATAATTCACCACAATTTTCCTTACACTGAAAAAAATTTGCTTTGCATTAATGACTATTAACCATAGTAACTTTAAATCTAGTCAGCCTAATCAAGAATCCTAGTCAATTTAGTTATGTAGCTTGGTTAATATTGTTAAAGTCGATTTAGTAGAATTGACTCCTTGTTTACTAGTTATATTAACTAAGATGTTTGGTTAATATGACATGTATCTATAGTCAATTTTGCTAAAGTTTAATTAGTCAAAGTGATTCTAGCCAATGTAACTAAGATACCTGGTTATTCTGATAAGCTTCCCTAGTCATTCCAACTAATTGTCGAAATTAACTTTGACCAAGATTGCCTAGTGGGTTCCTCTCGTAACCAGGAAAATTAGTCAATTCCTGGCATACGGGGGTTAGGAATTTTTTTCAGTGTAGTTACTATTGTTTGACTTTATAATCAAATATACTTAAAATGACAGGATTTTTAATTTTCCTCTTAAAATGAGAATATTCAATAATAGTACTCATATTTTAACGAATATAAGAGATTTTTCTTTTTAAATCATACAGAGACATCGACATTTTCCTTTGTTCTATATTCAAAATTATTCCTCTTTAAATGAGAATATTTTTTTTTTAAAAAGTATATTCTGTTTTTTTTTGTTTGTTTTGTTTTGCCTTCTTAAAGAAAATAATAGTATAGATATTTTTGTTGTGTTTTAAAATTCACAGTCGATTAGGAGGACAATTCTCTCTAATTTAGAGGAATTTATAAAAAAATTAGAAACAATAATTAGTCAAAAGTGCAATACATTTATTATTTTAATATTTTTCAAAAATATCAAATTTTTCAACATACATTTTTTTAAAAATAAAAATGAATTTTTTTTATTCTATTAATATATATAGGATTAATTTCCAAATTTTTTCGAGAAAATTACAATTATATCTCATGAAAATTTTTCTTGTGGATGAATTTCAGGAATATTAAATTGCTGAAAAATAATAATTACATATTTATATATTTAAATTAAATTCCATTTTCTTGATTGAAAATAATAATAAAAATAATTATAATAATTATAATAATTTGATGCAATTAATTCTTTGGTAATTAGAGTGAAAATATTAACAATTATTATTTCAATTCAAATAATTTTTTTTTTCAATTTTATATAAAATGCAAAAAAAAAAAATTTTGAAATAAATCGATTGAAAATTACTTTAGTTTAATAATAATTTTAATAAATATAAGAAAATAAATGTAAATTACTTACAACTATGTTTTAGTCTTGATGTCGACAGGCCATTAGTGTACATATAGCTGTCATACCATTTTTTGCGCAAATACATTCATTGCAATCAATTTTAAATACTTTACCAGGTTTACATCTTTTTCCATATGAACCAGACGCTAAAAATAAATAATATTTTTCTCTTTACTATATATGAAATAAAATGTTAAAAATTATTTTTTATAATTTTCTAAAAAAAAAAAAAAAATTATTAAACTAAAATTATATGCATAATATTATATATACTTGAAATTAATTTATTTATTTATATTTAAATTTACCATCAGTGACAATTGTCAATGCAAAAATAATTAAAACGAAAAGTGCCAAAAATTTCATTTTATTAAAACTTTGTTTAAAGGTAAAAAAGTACTTGTTAAAAAAATAACTGTTATTCTTTTCAATTTGTAGTTGAAGGTATGAATATTCTTTGAGAAACTCGAAGTCCTATTTATATGCAAAAATATATGATTGCTTTCGTTATACTTCCTTGAAATGAAAATCTCAATATACGAAAAAAAATACTAAGTACCTTATCTATGTTTTTATCAGTTGAGCATACAGGAATAGAATAAAAGTTTACAGTGTACTGTCAATAATGTTTATAATTATCAATCTTCTTATATATATATATACCCAACCAAAAATTTCAGTATTATACCAGAGTTAACTACTGGCGCAGTACTGGTTGAGTATTGGCTGCCCAGGCTGGACAGTCTGTACTGAACCAGTACTGGTATTTTCATTGTATCAGCACTGTTGCAGTACCACCCTTCCAGTACTGGCAAACCAGTACTGAGCCAATATTGAGCCAGTACTGGCTCAAATAGATTTTCTTTTTGATTAATACTAGTTTACAAAAAGTTCTAGAGTAAACCTGATGAATGTTTTTGTTTAAATATTTTGTTTATAAAAATTTTTTCACTTTGATTTTATTTTTGAAAATTAAAAGGTACTTTATGTTACGTTTTTGTGGGTAAAATTATTTAAACAAAAAGTTTCCTGAGACTAATTTCAAAACATTAGTTAGTTGACTAATTTAATTAATATTTAATTTGTGTTGGGTTACTAAAAATTTGACACACTTTTTTCTAAAAAAAAAAGTATTACCTGGAGCAGAGATTTCACTATTGCAGGGGAACTTATCTCTGTTACAGTTAAAGCTTTCTTTTCGTATACAATAAATTACAAAACTACCAGTACTCAGACAGTACTGAACCAATAGTGGTTACCAGTACTGGTACCAACTCTGGTAGCCAATACTGGTTAAATGTTATCATCCCAAAGTTACGCCAACTCTGGCGCCAATAGTGGGTGCCAGTACTGCGCCAGTACTGCGCCATTAGTAAATTTTTAATTGGGTATATATATATACTTATAAAGTAGTAGTATAGTAGTATATATATATACATTAGCAGAAACTATATTTTTTGTAAAATTATAATTTGAATAATTAATTATAATTTTATTATTAAAATTATTAATTATTAAATTAATATAATTTTTTAAATTAATTTAATTTACAAAAAAATTTTAATGAAATTTCCCAATATACGCATGTACGATTTTTTTCCAGTATATTTATCAATGTGACACAATTGCAACAATAAATTATTGCGAAATCTGACTGCATTAAAACCTTCGTTATAGGCTCTGAGAATTTCCATTCTTCATGAAAAATGCTTGCTCAATTACTAGATAAAAAAAAAATTAACAGTAAAATTGCAAAATTTAACTGATTAAAATTTTTATTTTTTTAATTTAAAATTATGTTTGATATAAATATATAGGACATAGTTTTCGTTTTTGAATATTAATAAAAAAAAAACTTACAATTGATAAATAATAAAAAAATAAATAAAATTTAACTTAAAGTAAAAAAAAAAAAATTTTACTATCAAACTAATTCAAAGGTAAAAAGTAAGTCATACTATAATTAAGTACATTAATTTAGTAATTTAGTAATAGTAAAATTTTTTTTCTTTTATACTATCAAATTATTGAAATTTATAACTAATTCAAAGGCAAAAAATATATAAGTCACTAATTCAAATTAGTTAAAATTTCTACTAATTCAAATTTAAAAAGTTATTAAGAAACTATATATAGGCTAAATAAAAATTATAAATTAAATAAATATTTAATGAAAATTATTTTCAATAAAAATAATTTTTAATGAAAATAATAAAAAGAAAATTATTTTCACATAAAAAATTAAAATCCAATTTCACAGTTTGACAACTAACCTCCCTTATATTGTATATATATATATGTATATATATATATATATATATCATCTCTATTATTAAAAGCCAATATAAAAAAAAGAAGCATGCGTATAATTTTCCAATCTTTATCCACAAATGGATTATTCCTATACCTAAATGGGTTCTTCGTCTTTTTTTTTCTTCTAACTTTTTTATCACACAGCAGACCCCTTTCGGGACGGAATCTTCTCATTTTTTACCTGAGCGCGTGCAGTGCACGCGATCCACGCATCTCTTAAATATGGCGTTGATTCCTTCTCTCTTTTTAATTTTTTTTCTCTTCTAAAAAAAAAAACATCGGCTACCTGAGATCTTGGGGCCAACGAATTAATATATCGTGTAATAGATTAAAGTGGGACCACCCCATTCGCGCCACGAGTTGTATATATATGGCGTAATGCTTATACCTGTGCGAGGAAATACACCCCGGGAAACACGCACTTGTGATGAACGCGTCACCACTTATGACTTTATATATATATATATATATATATATATGCTTTATGAACATGGGTTTCCTTTGTCAAACGTGAGCGGGTTATGGCCCATTTAGGGTACCCCTTTTTTAATAGTGTCCCCCCTCCTAAAGCCAACAATCGGAAAAGTGGCAAATATCACTTCCTCTAATTCACACCTTTCATATGACACAAGCTCTTTATTATATATATATATATATATATATATATATATATATTGCCCCTCTGAAGATTAAACGTTATATATAAATAATGTATTATTTTGAAAATATTTGCCCTTTCTGTAAATCTGAATTTATAAAATTTTTACTTTATTATTTTACAATATTTTACTGATGCGAATCATATAGGGTAAATGCATAAATTACGGCGCGTTCATAAAAAATATAACTATTATTACTATATTATATATATAACTATTGCAAAATGATTTAAAAAAATCATTTTAATCTTTTTTTGATACAATTACTAATAAAGATGCACATTTAAACAATTATTATTAATTTAATTATTTGAGATTAAATTTTTTCCCTCGACGTAATTGAAACATTTTTAAGATTACCATTGACTCCAATTACGGTGGACAAAGTACATATATTCAAAATACACGTAATTTTGATCAATGTAATTGATACACGCGAAACTGATACAAACGCGCCGTAATAGAAAATTACGGTATTAGTTTCAATTTTTAATATTTGTTTAAATAATAGATTTTTATAAAGGTAATTTTTTTTTAATATCTAAACAACATAATAACTTTTTAATTTAATAAGTCTTAAATTGACTTTATACAATATATAGAAATGTGAAATTTTCGGGACGCATGAATATTCCCTTCATTAGACTTGATGGAATTTTTATGGTGTCAAATTAAAAATTATCGAATTTACATTCAATAGAAGTTTAAAAAAGAAATTTTATAATGAGTCCAAATTTAATATCGAAAAACTTCTATTTAACAAAATTTGGATTTTGTAGAATTTCTATTTAACTGAAAGATAAAGCAGATTTTGTAATATGTCGAATTTTCAAATAACACAATTTCTATTTAACAAAATTAATACCCGCACTTGGAAAGATTCCCCGAAAAGTGCCCCCTGAAGATTCTATCAGAATTCCACCGGAACTTCCAACGTAATTCCGTCGGAATTCCATCGGAGTTCCAAAGAATTTCCGATGGGATTCCGACGGAATTCCGATTACTTTTTTTTTTCAAAATTTTTAGAGTCCTAAGGGGCCATCCATAAAGCATGTGATGCTTTAGGGGGTAGGGGGGGGGTCAGCAAAATATCACACTACATGTTAATCATAAATGCAAAAAGCATCACAAGAGGGTGGGGGGGGGTGTTAAAATTGCGGAAAAATGTATCACATGCTTTATGGATAACCCCTAATTCCGTCGGAATCCCATCGGAAATTCTTTGGAGCTCCGATGGAATTCCGACGGAATTACGTTGGAAGTTCCGGCGGAATTCTGATAGAACCTCCAGGGGGCACTTTCCGGGGAATCTTTCCAAGTGGGTATCTAGAAAAATTTTCATAAAAAAGAATTTTTATTTATCAGAATTGATTATTTGTCGAATTTATATTTATCCGAATATTAACTTAAAAGTATTTTTATTAACAGAATTTCCATTTAACAGAATTTCTATATAACAAAATTCTCATTTAAGAAATGTTTTATTCAAAAAAGGTCTATACAATCTAATTTTTATTTAATAGAATTGTCATTTAACAGAAATTCTTCTTAGCTAAATTTTTAAGACAGAGAATTTCTATTACACCTATACTTTCATTTGACCGAAGTTTTCACTTATCCGAATTTTTATTAGATAGAAATGTTAAAATGTCGAATTTCCATTTGATCGAACTTTCATATATCAGATTATCCACTTGGTATATACAAATTTCAGCGGGCGTTTTAAAATCAACCAATCAAAAATTATTAAGAAAATTATTGTGATTGGTTGATTTTAAAACTCCCGCTGAAATTTGTATACCAAGTGGATAATCTGATATATGAAAGTTCGATCAAATGGAAATTCAACGTTTTAACATTTCTATCTAATAAAAATTCGGATAAGTAAAAACTTCGGTCAAATAAAAGTATCGGTGCATGAAATAGAAATTCATCTCTGTCTTAAAAATTTAGCTAAGAAGAATTTCTGTTAAATGACAATTCTATTAAATAAAAATTAGATTGTATATAGGAATTTTTTGAATAAAACTTTTGTTAAATATAAGAATTTATTTGTTATATATAGAAATTCTTTTAGTTGAAAATTCTGTTAATTAAAATACTTTTAAGTTAATATTCGGATAAATAGAAATTCGACAAAAGAATAATTCTGATAAATAAAAATTCTTTTTTATGAATGTTTTTCTAGATATCAATTTTGTTAAATGGAAATTGTGTTATTTGAAAATTCGATATATTAGAAAATCTGCTTTATATCTAACTTCAGTTAAATAGAAATTCTACAAAATCAGAATTTTGTTAAATAAAAATTTTTTGTTATTAAAATTGGGCTCATTATAAAATCTCTTTTTTAAAATTTTACTAAATGTATAAATTTGATAATTTTTAATTTGACGCACTACAAAAATTCCGTTAAGTCTAATGAAGGGAATATTCATGCGTCCCGAATTTTCTATTTCAAAGGTGTTTTGACTCGAATCGCGCCGTAATTCTGAAAATGTTCCGCACGCCTCAGTGTTTCTTTTGTCAAAAAAAAAAAAAAATAAAAATAACCCCATTCACGAAACTAACCTCAAATCAATTTGTCCAATCGTCGATAACGGCACATATAAGACCAGTCGATAAAGGATCAATTTCCTATGTATATATATATATTAAAGTACTTGGTTTGTCAAAGAACGTACACGACGGGAATTCTTTGAGAGTTAACCGGAAGTAGGTGGCGTCACACACGACATCGAGTGAAAGGGGCAAAATGAAAAGAAAGACAGTTTTTGGAATGATGTTTATAACGACCCATGTGTAGTTGGCAATTAGTTAGAATTGAGAAAAATAAGGGTTCAATTTGCCTCTTTGGATTGTACCCTGCGAATCGCGCCCTTTTTAAGGAGTCAAACGAGCTAACGTCCATATATATATATATACAGAGATAGAGGGAGAGAGAGAGAGAAAAAAAAATCAAAAGTTTGACGGTTTTTTTTTGTTGGTGAAAAAAATAGGGAGAAAGGATTTTTTTTATTGAAAAAGGTTCAATTTCAAACGTATTGGTATTATATCACCCTAATTATATTTTCTAGATTTCGAAAATTTGGATTTCGAATTATCCCCCTATTCCCTTCTATAATAATTACAATTCCAATAATAATTCTAATTCTCCTATTCAAAATTCGAATTTTTCCGTCTTCCTGATGATTCCAATAATAATTTTTATTCGCACATTCAAAATTCTAATTTCTTCGCTTCTTTTTAATAATTCCAATGATATAAATATATATAATTCTAATTCTCCCGTATATTAAAATTATCATGTAAATGAAGAAATTCGAATTCCGAATGGGAGAATTAGGATTATGTAATTACATATATTAAGAAAAAGAATTCTATTTTTCAATAATAGATTAAGAATTATCATTGGAATTATTAGAATGATGCAGAAATTCTAATTACAATATTGGTATTTGGAATTATAATATCATTGTATAATTATTGGTAAAAAAAATTAATTTATATTTTGAATTTGCGTATTATACGTTGGAATTATCAGAAAGAGGAAGAGGAATTCAAATTTCGAATAGAAGTAGAATTGTTATTATTAAATTAAGATTGGCATTGGAATTATTAGAGAAAGAAGGAGAAATTTGTATTTCGAGAAGGATAATTATTATTATTATCATTGTACACTGTAAACTTGATGGTATCATTTTGGAATGCAACATTTTGATTCGATATAAGGTATCAAATTGATCCAAATATTTGGATCATTTTCAAGAAATGATCCAGAATATGGGATCATTTTTTAATACCTGAATTGGTATCAAAATATAACTGTCATGGTTGGCATGCTCTTATTGACAAGTTTATTAATTAATTTATTCACTGCACTGAATATTCAGACATTAAAAATACTTTTATTATGAATTTTAAGAAAGAGAGAAGCGAAAACTTATAAATTGCGAGCAATTAAATAAGAAAAAATTTATTTCGAAATAAAATGAAATACACTAACCTTTATTTGTGTTTATCACATAAGATTTAAGTTACGTTCACAATCACAACACTTGAAAATTATTAATTATTTTTGTGGTTCAAATAATTTTCAAATAATTTATTTATTATAAATGAACAAAATTTAAGTAATGCAAGCTTGATAAATATTTCTAATGCGTTGTCAATTAATGCAATTAATAATTTCCTATTACACAATATCATAATCGAGATATATATAGGACATTTGTAAACAAACAGGGTTGGGAAACAAGAGCCCAAAATATATTCGCCCAAAGCGAATTTCAATCCTACCCAACTCTGCTTTGGACGAACATATTTTGGGCTATTGTTTCCCAACCCTGTTTGTTTACAAATGTCATATATATATCGATTATGATATTGTGTAATAGGAAATTATTAATTGCATTAATTGACAACGCATTAGAAATATTTATCAAGCTTGCATTACTTAAATTTTGTTCATTTATAATAAATAAATTATTTGAAAATTATTTGAACCACAAAAATAATTAATAATTTTCAAGTGTTGTGATTGTGAACGTAACTTAAATCTTATGTGATAAACACAAATAAAGGTTAGTGTATTTCATTTTATTTCGAAATAAATTTTTTCTTATTTAATTGCTCGCAATTTATAAGTTTTCGCTTCTCTCTTTCTTAAAATTCATAATAAAAGTATTTTTAATGTCTGAATATTCAGTGCAGTGAATAAATTAATTAATAAACTTGTCAATAAGAGCATGCCAACCATGACAGTTATATTTTGATACCAATTCAGGTATCAAAAAATGATCCCATATTCTGGATCATTTCTTGAAAATGATCCAAATATTTGGATCAATTTGATACCTTATATCGAATCAAAACGTTGCATGAGTTGATCTTAATTCTTGTATCAATTTGATACACACAAGAAAACTGTGTAATTATTAAGAAAAATGAAGCAAAGGAATTCAAATATTGAAAGATAAAATCAGAATTATTGGAATTATCAGGAGGAAGCGGATATTCGAAGTTTCAGTGGGAGATTTAGAATTATCACTGGAATTACCAGGAAGAAAGAATTAATCAATTAGCGAATAGTACAATCAGAATTATCATTAGAATTTTCAATGGGAAGCGGAGACATTACGAATTTAATTCGAATTTTCGTAATTATTGGGAAAGATTAAAAGAATTTGAATTACGATTGGGAGATTTAGAATAATCATTGACATTATCAGGAAGTATGATTGTAATCATCGGAAATAAGAAAAAATTCTAATTTGGAATAGGAGAATTATAATCAGAAATATACAAGAAACTCTATTTTGGAATGGGTCGAGAATAATAATTATTAGGAAAAAGCAAAGAAATTAAAATTTTTGAATGGGAGAATTAAAATTATCATTGAAATCATCAGGGTGATGAAGAAATTCATATTTCAAATTTGAGAATTATGTAATTGTATCTTTGTAATTATTAGGAAAAAATAAATATGTTATTATATGTTGGAATTATTAGGAAGAGGAATTCGAATTTCGAATATATAGAACCGAAGTAGAATTATTATTGTAGAATTATAAGAAAGAAGTGGAAGATTTTGAATTTTGAATAAGAAGATTATAATTATAATTGGAATTGGAAATTGTATTAAGGATAAATTCAACATTTCGAATTCTGATAATTCCTGATAATTCCAATGACAATTATAATTCTCCGATTCAAAATTCGAATTCCTCCACTTCATCCTGATAATTCCAATTGTAATTTTACTTCTGATGCGATTTGAAATTTGAATTCCTTTTCATCTTCTTATTGATTAGAGAATTAAGGGCCAGTTTCACCAACTCCGATTAAAAGTTAATCCATAGCGATTAAAGCCAATTCAATCGCTCATGATTTAGTCGGTTAAGGATTTAATCGCTAATTAACTTTTAATCGTAATTGTTGAAACTGTCCCTAATTATTTTCCTATATTTAATTAAATTACGCCTCATCTAAATAATATAATTTACATCTTTTTTCGAAGATCCTATCAAGATTTCCCATCAGTATCATATTTGCATATACCAATTGCAAATTTTTCAAAAATTCCTATTGGAAATAATGAGAGATTTTCTCTATAGACGTTTTCACTGTATATAAATTTATTCAATTATACTTGCGGACTCCTAACGGGATCCCTTTTCCATTTGTCGTTTATATACCGTTTACCCTTTGGCCTTTATATCCATTGGTCTTGTGTCCCATCATCATTTAACGATATATATAATAATACACCAAAGGGCAATACAAGCAAAAAAAGGGTTGTTTGCCCCTCAATTGTGTCCTTGGCATGGTGGCTAATAGCAAAAACTACCTGCGTGTCGATCGATCGGAGAAAAATGAGGAGTGCATTTATTTGTAGAGCACATTTTCGAATGGAACCCCCCCTAGTCTGATGTATATAACCCTATCCAACAATTTTTATATACATGACCCTGAAGTCTCAAAAACTAACTGGAAATAGTGGTAAATGGAGTGGCAATAGCGTTCCCGTACAGCAGGTGTCATGTCGTGTCGCGCCAGTTTGTTGCATTATGTATCCCAGGGGTCACACTGAACATCAAGAAGGGTTAGACACGACCCTTGCTGCAGGTGAACCTGACCTGAGTTTAACTCTCTCTCTCTATATATATATGTATAGCTATCCTTGTTCCTTGCACATGAACCTCTTTGTCAATTGAAATGAGACAGGGAATAAAATCGATATAAATACAGTTAAAAAAAAAGAGATCGAATATATTCACTTGAGAGGGTATGGCGTGTGGACAAGTTTTTGCAGTTCTTTTAAACGCCCATCTAATGAGTGTCTTGATCGTAGGCGGACTTTGCGTGCATAAACGCGATTATTATTTAAGATGATGCATCCGTTTGATTGTTTCGAGGTAGTCATTTTAAATTCATAATATAATTTTACATAAGGGGCTATTTATTATTGTCACGTACCTTGGGAGGATTAGAGGTTATGTTACATATAATTATAATATACAGGGTGATTTTTATGTTCCAGACCCCGTCAAAATACAGATTAATAACTTAAAAATTTAATTTTACCTATTCTTAAAAAAAATTACTATCTTGATTAGAAAATTATAGAGAAATTTCTTATTAATTTAATGAATTTTACTTTAAGAAAATTAATCCACGAAATGTAATTTTACGTTTAGTTGGGAAATAAACCTTAAAGGTTTCGATGTTTTGGAAAACAAGGGTTGTCGGTAAAAATCGTACGAAGCCCCTTTTGAAAAGCAAAAAAAAAAAAAAAAATGCATTTTTCGCCATGTCATTGCGGTCGGTGAAAAAAAAGAAATTTGAAAATTCAAAAAAAGAAAAGCGTAAATTCGTTAACTCGCTGCTGATGACGACCGCAAGGGTGTTCATATCCCGCTGGGAGTCTTAGCGCGATATATATATATATATATACTCTTTCGAAAATTATTGTGTTGCGATACCGATTTTAAGTTGCATCATCACGTTCATTTTTTATGTGAACCTGCTTCGCACCTTTTTTTTGGCTTCCATTTTTCCAAACCTTTTTCTCGGCTTATTACTTTTTTCTCTAAACCTTATGGAGTTTTGCCGCATACAAACGCATCACCTTATTTTTTTGTGTGTGGTGTTAGCTAATTTTACGCCGGTGCGTTTCGTTTGCACCCATTCGATTCTCGGAATGTGGTGATTAATCGTACTATATATATATATATATATATATATAGTATATCTTCCGTGTGCCACTCTCAATGTTTCAAATACTATATATTCTATGGCTTCATCTTGACACATCCGTAAATCCATTATTCGATAATAATTAACTTGCTCATCCAATAGAAATTCAATAACGGATGAGAATCCGTTGAAAATCTTTTTCTAATTTGTAATACGTCATGCCATATTTATATATATATATATAGGATTTTAGAAAAAAAGTTTTTTTCTCTTTTGAAAAATACATGATTAACATAAAATTTCAAGTTAGTAATTATAAAATAAAATTATTTTCAAAAACTGCTAAAAATAAATTTTTCGGTAAATTTCAATTTTTTTTTGGTTATCTATACTAAATATATTTTGATATACTTGACTTCAGAAAAAAAGATTAAAGGAACCAAAAATAAATAAATAAATAAAAGTTAAAGAAGCAGAAAGCCGTATATAAGACAAAAAAAAAAGTTTCAAAAGAAGTTGCGGATTTTCCAGAACCTCTACTATATATTTATATATATATATATATAGAACAAAAGAAGGCTTACACGTGAATTGGACTTAGAAGTTAGAAAGCTTCACATTTCAGATTATGTCTAGCAAACAAAAAAAAATTATAAAAAAAAGAGAGATTACGAATAAAAAAAATTTAAAGCACTTGTAAGACTCATCTCTTTAATGGAAAAAAAGTTGCAAGTAGTTGAAAATTATCATATTAATTATTATTATTAAACTTTTTTAAAAAATACCACTTTGACGAAAATAAAAAAAAATTTCCAATGAAATTAAATAATTTTATAATGAAAATTTTTGTTGTTGATATTTTTAAAACAGGTCAAGCGTTAAAAATGAAAAATACGAAAATGTAATTTTTGTTTTCTGTGAAATCGAAAAGAAAAAAAAGAGAGGGAGAGAGAAGAAAAGGTAAGACACAAGGTTGTAAAGAAAAAGGATCCTTTTTCTCTTGAGGATAAATTCAGAAGGGCGTCATCGTCGTTTCCTTGGTGGTTTATCCGCGTAAAAACAAAAGTTGCCAACCCTCGCCGACAAACCATCCATCTTTTTTCGTCCGCTTCTTTACTCACTTGGCGAGTCTTACTTCCGGTGATGATGATGATGATGGTGGTGGTGGTGGTTGAGGAAATAATGCACTCCAGAGATGGTTTGTGTGTGTGTGTATATATATACCTTGATCCGCCAAAGATCTATCCCCTTTTGTGGACCAAAAACTTTTATCGGGGTCGAAACTTTCATTTCGAATTCTCTCTTTACCAAAAAGAAAAAAAAAAGTTTTATACAAAAGAGAAGTGTTGTCCATTTACTTTCGCGCGAATCAAATATTCTATGAATTCTGAGCTCTTCTGTTTCATTTACCTCAAAGTAGGTATATATGTATATATATAAAAGAAAACAAAAAGCTCAGATAAAATTATGAGGGACGCACATTATTATGTCTTAAATTTTTATGATACAACTTAGATCATCTTGTATATATATATGTGTGATATAAAAGTTTCTTTTCTCTATATATGTTTGCAGATAAACGAAAAATTCTGATTCTTCCATTCGAAATTACAATTATTACTACTTCTTACTTATAATTTCAAGAAAATAATTTTTATATTCTTTTTCAAAATTTAAAATCTTCAAATTCTTCCTCATAATTCAACTTCTTTGTTTTTTCATTAATAATTACAATTTCGAATACTTCCAATGATAATTATAATTCTCCTTTTCAAAATTGAAAATTCTGTTTTTCTTCTTGATAATTTTCCTATGTTAATTTTAATTACAAAATTAAATTCCTTTTCTTCCTAATAATTCTACAATCTCCCGTACGAATTAGAATTCCTGACCGTTTCTTCTTGATAATTCTAATATTCTAATTTTACCTTTCAAAATTTGAATTCCTTTTCTTTCTTCTTAATAATTACAATGATAATAATTCTATAGAAGGAGAAATTCAAAATTTCGAATGGGATAATTATAATTCTCCTATTCAAATTTTAAATATAATTCTAATTCGAAATTTGAATTCCTTTCGCATTTCCCTGATTATCCCAATCATATATATATATATATATATATATAATTCAACTATTCCTCTTTCAAATTCGCATTTTTCCTTCATCCTGTTAATTAAAATTACTGTTCTAATTCTCCTATTTGAAATTTAAATTTCTCTTCCTACATAAATAATTCCAAATGATAATTCTAATTCTCCCATTCGATCATTCGAATTCCTCTTCCTCTTCCTGATAATTCCAACGTATAATTACATATAATAAAAACATTCAAAATTTGCATTCATTTCTTTTTTCCTAATAATTACAAAGATATAATTATAATTCTCAAATTTGAAATTTAAATTTCTCCATCATTCTGATAGTTTCAATGATATAATTTTAATTCTCCCAATTCAAATTTTTAATTACTTTGCTTTTTCCTGATAATTATAATTCTCCCATTCCAAATTAGAATTCCTTGTATATTTTTGATAATTCTAATTCTCCCATTCCAAATTAGAATTCTTTGTATATTTCTGATAATTCTGATTCTCTTATTCCAAATTCGAATTTTTTTTTCTTTCCAGTGATTACAATTATACTTCCTGATAATTTCAATAACCATTCTAAATCTCCCTAATCGTAATTTGAATTCTTTTAATCATTTCCGATAATTACAAAAACGCGAATTTCGAATTCCTCCGTTACCCCCTGATAATTCCAATAATAATTCTAATTTTGTCTTTAAATATTTGAATTCCTTTGCTTTTTCCTTAATAATTACAATGATAATAATTTTAATTATCCCTTTCCAACTAAAAATTTCTTCTTCTTCCTAATAAATTTAATTCCAATTATATATAATTCTAATTCCCTTATTCAAAATTGGATTGTATTGGAATTATATCACTGTTGATAAAATGGTGCCGGGGATATAATTAATTTACTGAAGGTTTATTTAATAATTATAATTTGTGGAATTTTTAGAATAAATAAGATATTTTATAATAATTCCTTTAACAATTACTTTTTTTTTTGCTATTCACATTATCCCACCGCTGCCACTATTATATAACCTATATGAAGGAATTTCTGAAAAGATATAAATAAACTAATTCGACCTTCATGGCAACCGTAGATATTTGAAGGAAATTATAATTTCCTAAATGGATATACATACTTCCAAGGACTTTTTCAAAAGGCTACTTCAAATATATATTAACTATAACCCTCATTTTCACCCCGTTACTGTTGATGCATTTTCGTGCAACAAACAGAAGGATGAGAAAACATATATATAAATGACCACACGAAAACGAATGAAAAAAAATCCTATTAAAAGATGAAAATAGGTTCAGATGGCCAGAGATATAACATCCAGGGAAAAAAGAATGAAAACTAGATGTATATATGATTTATGACATAGGATATAAATGTGGAAAGGGATAAATATAAAATATATAAGAGATAGAAAGAAAGAGAGAGGGTTTAGCAGCAATCGGTCATGGAGAGAACATAAGTGGGAGTATATAATGATCGAAACACGTGGTCACATGAGAGTGACTCTTTGGAGTTGACGCATGCGCATTATAATGATTAGAAAAAAAAGTAGAAATACACTCTTCCCATGACCGATGGTTAAACGTTTTTTTTCTTCTTTTTTGCTGCTGCTGCTGCTGCTATATACGATATATGTGAATGTGTATGGGTAATAGGCATAGAGGAACTATCGATCGTATAATGGACATGCAAGAGAAGGATAACCATATAGTTCATTGGTCAGTTGCAGGAAACACCCCACGTGATTCCAGGGGGTTGTCCCTCTAGTACGAGGGAGATTAGAACCCTTACGAAGGAGGTTCTAACCTAACAGCTATACTGCTGCAGCCTTTCCTTTTGGGGTGGAATCCTCATAATCGCGCGGTTTGGCTATATATTATATATATATATATATATACGAATTTTTTTGTATATAACTTTTAGCTTTGTAAATTTTGTATCATGTTTGGAAAATTACAATTATTATTGGAATTATCAGGAAGAGGAAATTATATTTAATTAGTAAATTTTGAAAGGAAGTTTCTTATTAGGAAGATGAAGGAATTTAAATTTCGAATGGGAGAACTAGAATTATATAATTGTAATTATTAAGGAAATTCTAAAGGAATTTAAATTATAAATGGGAAAATAAGAATTATATTATTATAATTATTTTAAAAAACAAATAAATTAGATTGTGTAATTTGTGAATTGTAATTAACATTTGGAGTATCAGGAAGAAGCCGAGGAATTCGAACTCCAAATGGGAGAATTACTATTATTATTGGAATTATCAGGAGGAATTTTAATTTCGTTTGGGAAAAGTACAATTATTATTGGAATTATCATTGATGATAAGGTACCGGGAATATAAATAATACGAAAGGGAATTAATTTAGTGAATCTTGATCTAATAATCCATTATAATTTTGAATTAATTATTTAATTTCTTAATTCATAATTAATAATTAAAAATTATTCAGCATTTGTAATCACTGATAAATAAATAAATGCAAGTTGGAAACATCATAAACCAAAAATAATAATATTAATTTTCAAAAAAAATTTGAATTTCTTTTAAAAGGAAGAAAAAATTTATAATATGAAGATGAATGTTCTTTGCGACAATAGTTGGTCGTTTCAACGGCGCGGTAAGGGCGAAAAGAAGTTTGTTCGCTCCCTTTTTCAATGTTTTTGTAAGGTCCGTTATCTTCCCTTTGTTCTATTGCCTTCGCACTCTTTGTCTGCCCGATCTCTTCCCTTCTCTCGCATGTTGTCCGAACTTCTCAGGCGCATTGTTTCCTCTTCTTTTAGAGAAGAATTTTGCTAGCGTTCCTTTCTTATATATTCTCCGCATTTACTTTCTTTAGTTTTATCTTATCCTTTTTCATCGTAACTCTCCCTCTCCTCTTTCTCTATCTCCCTCTCTCTCTACATATATACATAGTATATTTTAAAAGTCGTCGGCATGGCGCAAAATTAATCGTCGCTCGCTTCGTTAAAAGCGCCCTATTTAAAATCGCACAATCAGAAGCCCCAGCTGATTAACGATTTAAGCTCCTTGTGGAAATGAGAAATGTTGGTTGAAGGAAAAGAAAAAAAAAAAAGGGGGAGAAAAATTCTTCTCACAGAGGCTAAATGGCCTTCTTCGCCCTGTTTATCGTTTCAAAACACGCGCCCTTGTAGGAAAGTTTTTTCATTCTCTTGCTTTAATTCCTTATAATATTATATATCCTTTGCAAGCTCATGAAAATTAGCTTGGAAACAAATTTCATAAAAAATTTATGTTATTCAAACAAATTTTGATTTCTGAATTTTAAAATAATTATCAATATGATAATTTACATATACTATTATAATTTTGAATTAATTATTATTGAAATTGGCATATAGAAATTGCCGGAAAGAAATACAGGATTTGGAATTTCGAAAGGGAGAATTAGAATTATTATTGGAATTATTGTGAAATAGCTGAAGAATTCCAATTATGATTAAGGAAATTAGAATTATTAATGAAATTACAAGAAAGCAACGCACAGAAATGTGAAATACGAATGGGAGTAAAGAATTATTAAAAAGGTGGAGAAATTCGAATTTTGGGAATTATAACTAAATCATTATAATTATTAACGAAAAAGCAAAGGAAATACAATTTACACGGAGAAAAATTTCTTGGAACTTTTGCTTGAAATCATGGGAAAAATTTATATTATTAATGGCAAGGTGGTGACAACTCGTCATTTTTAGCAAAATATAATTTTTAAAATACTATATTATCCTATATATTGGTTTACAAATTTTCAGAAGTGCTTATAGTTGTAAATATATTAAAACATAGTATAACTTTGTAGACTGCAAAACAAAATATCTTATCCTACATATCATGAAAACCAGTGCGGAATGGGAATTTTAATTTTGGTAGTGAGAACTATAAGCTATCCTTTACTAGTTTTTAATGCCGTCAAGTAGAGCATCTTATACCGTGAGCATGGGAATTTTCGTGATGTTAGAAAGTAGCGGCGTCTACACAATAATAGCTGTTAGTACCGTCGAGTAGAGCATCTTATACCGTGAGCATGGGAATTTTTGTGATGTTAGAAAGTAGCGGTAGCTATCCAACACTACCTGTCAGTGCCATCAAGAAATCATCTTATACTATGAGCATGGGAATTTTTGCTCTGTTTAGAAGGATATAAAACTATTTTTTCATATGTATTAATACTTTTTGAAAATGACTTTATGCAGAGAGTTTAGTTATTTTTTAATGAGAAAATTATAATATTTGTATTAATTTTTTATTAAAAATTTAATTTTACATATTATAATAATCATTTTTTAGGAATTAATATTATAAAAATATTAATTTTAATTAATATTTGTTCACTTCTAATTCTCAAAATATCAAAAACTCTGATAATTAATAATTATGGATTATATTATTCATAAATAATCTGAAACGACAATTTTAATAATATTAAATAGTTCTAATAAATGAAGTTTAAAATAAATAAGACATACAATTTTTATAAATTCTCTATATATTTCAAAAATATTTCGAAAACATAAATAAACGATTCTTGTATATCATTGCACGTAGATTTTGAAGTATTTTCAGATGAATCGCTGTACTTGTCTGATTTTTTGGCCCTTGGATATTCTCCGTATTTCGAAAATGATGGTCTTATAAGCTTCGGCAGTAAGTAAAGAACCACTGCATCTTGTTGCTCTGTAAAATGAAACAAAATTCTGTTAAAAAAACAATATTATAAGCATAGGGAATTAATTTATTTATTTTGTATTTTAGAAAATGTACCTTCTGACAATTCTTCAATATTGTAAATTGACTCTTTGTCTTCATTACTTTTCAATTTGCTTCTTAGCAAAAGTGCAATATCCTGGCGAATATCTTTCCAAATGTGGAACAAATTATTTCCCTTATTTGGAAAAATACGCATAGTTGAATTCAATGTTTATCTGTTTATAAAGAAATTAAGTATTAGTATCTATTAATAAAACCTATGTTACCAAAAATGTGTTAATAAGATATAAAAAACACATTTACCAAATCTGGATCAGCATTTAAACCAAGACATCTATATTTTTTGAAATAGTAATGGCGTTATTTTTCAAGTATTCAATCAGCTGTAAATTTGAAATTTCAATTAAATTATTAATAAATATTTAAATGGATGGATTAAATAAGCAGCACGTAACTAAAGTTGCTTTTGGTTGGTTGTAGAGTTGGAGTTGGTTGGTGAGTTGGTTATAGAGTAGGAAGCAAGGCGGAATTTACTCAGGCAGTCAAGTGTACACTTTTTCTGTAATACTTGTGAAATAACGTGTAATACCGTGTAATAATGCGTTATTACGGTGCTGTAATAACGCAAAAAACTCTGTAATATCTCCGTAATAATGTGTAATACTCTGTAATAACGTGTAATACTTAGTAATAAGGGTAATATGAGGTGTAATACCGATAGTCAAGTGTACACGTTTTTAACTAGTAAATTCCCCCTCGGTAGGAAGGTTTACTAAAATCTTCAAATCACTTAATTATGTACAAGGAAATACCTTGCATAAATATTAAAATTATTATAAATTAATTTTGTCCTTCTCTAAAGTTTACGTTGCTTTATAGAAGCATTTGAGTTAGACAAGGACGGAAAAGAGAAACGGTCAACAGGGCAAGCTTTAAGGCTTTGAATTTTACTATTTTGCCTGAAGCCGACCCTGCATCAATGGTTAAGACGCTTCTATTGGGACAGGGAGAATTAAGCAAAGCGACGCTATCGAGATTTTTCGAAAATATTAAAATAAAATTGTTTGGCATTATAATGAAATAATATTCTCTTACCTTGAAATTAATTCACCGGAAGGAAGATTATAATAAATATTTCTCACTTCACAAAAACTACATGGATGCTGTCGTCTTGAGATGTCGATCACAACTAGTGACGCGTCATGGACGCTGCGTCGTTACAGGATGCACAAAACGTTTTTATTTAAACATATCAAATTTTCCCTATTTCATAATGATTTTTCAAGAAATTTTTGGGTAAAAATAAGTTCAAAAGAAGTATATATTTATATTCTTTTTGTAAAAATACCCAGATAGGTTAAAATATTTACTGCTTTATACAACATGTGAAATATACTTTCGGAAGTACATTTAATCTTTTTCATAATCGTGAAAATTGTTAAGAGAAAAATTATTTTTACTATGTTTTATTTCACACAAAGTACTTAATATAAAGACATTTTTCGATAGATCTATCTAGGGAAACTTACTTCAAAAACATGGGGGATAAGCGCCTACCTGACGAGCAAATATTCCCATGCTGCAAAGCACTTTCTCAAGCAATGCACTGCAAATCTTCATTTACTTACTCTGGAAATAATTGTTTAAACTACATGCATTTTGTAGCATTATGGGTTTGACTTTTTCCTCTTTATTTCGGACTGTTTACTTTATTTTCTATAATATTTTATTGTTTGTAAACCGCATTTTATACGAAAGTATGTATAATTAAAATTGTTAAATTTAAGAAGCACAAAATCACATCAAGCATTTTAAATTTCTCAAAGTGTAACGCAAATTGTGATATCAACGTCAAGTAAATTTTCAAAGTTAGAGTTTCTACTATGTAAGCATAGTTATTTTTAATTTCCATATATAATTTTTTACTCTTTTTATATACAAAATTTCCTTTTTGCATAGAATTCGAGTATTTTTCCCATGCTGTCAAAGAATTATACCAAACTCCCTATCATTTTTTACTTTGTTTTTATTACCCTGTTTTCTCCGTGTAGAATTGCGCTAATTATAAAATCTTATATTATTCAAATTTCGAAATCTACCACTTCTTCCTGACAATTTTAATAATTCTCCCATTAGAAATTACTTTTCTTTTTATTATTCTGATATACATTTAATTCTCCCATCAAAAATTCTATTTCCTCTACTTCCTGCTAATAATTCCATTGATAATATTCTCTATAAATTATACAATTCTTTCGAAAATCGAATTTCTTATTTCTAATAATGGCATTGTTAATTTTCTCATTCAATTCGAATTTCTCCTCTTCATCATGATAATTAAAAAGATAATTCTAATACTTCAATTCGTATATTTCTCCTTCATTTTTTTCCGATAATTACTCCTTTCCTATGTATGTAGTTCCAATGACATAATTAATCTATATTCCATTATTCTAATTTTCTCATTTGATAATCAAATCTCTCCTCAATCTCATCATTTCTCCTTTCTCAATTCAATCGAGGGTGGAAATTAATCTTATCAAAATTGTTGCACTAAAACTGTACAATTGACTATATATAATATTCATTTTACTGTAAACATTTTATTATATCAAACCAATATACATATTCAAATCTCATTTTCCTAATTGATCGAAAATTTTTTTTAAATTAAGGAAATGGATATGCATCCGTATGAAAAATTTTCTCTTTATACAACAATTTTATAATTCCTTTGCCGGCAGGTGTATTTTCATAATAAGCAAACTAGTCTGCAAGTGTAATTTAATAATTACATATAAAAAAAAAGAAGGGTACCATAAGAAGCGCGCGAGTTGAGTGGTGTTTTCAAAGGGGGATTATTTTTTAAAGAGAAGAGAGTGAAAGAGAGAGAGTAATTGCTTGGCACACTTGGTGCGAGAGAAGGAGGGGGAGGAGGAAGAAATGGCAAAATCTCTTTACCAACGCGCGGCGATATAGAGACAGAAAAGAGAGAGAGAGAGAAGCAGAGACCTTCGTAATGAAAACATGAATACTTGAAGCCCCTTTATGCCACACGGCTGCTCCAACCCCGAAGACCCCTCAACTCATCCCATCTATATACCCGCACCATATAATTATATCGTTGCCATGCGTTGCCCCTGGGCTAGGCTCGATCCAAGCTATACGGAGCTTATATTCTTGCGCGCGGGGGCGAAAAAGAAAACGAACGCGCGATGCAAAAAGAAAAGAAAAAGGAAAATCGAGAGAGAAAGAAGGAGGAGAAAGAGTAAGAAGGGAGTGGGATGAGAAGGGGGGTCAGAAGAACAGCGCCATTTCTGTCCCCTAAATAATTAATTCTTGCAGCGCCTCTGGCTTAAGCTTGCGCGACAGAGTAAAAGGGAGAAAAAAGTTCTTCTCTTTCTCTCTTTCGCGTACTTTCAACTGGCACCGGCACTTAGTATAAGAACGAGTTTCGCTTTAAAAAAAATAAATATATCGAGGGTGGCTATCTCTTGTCGCTGACGACGCTCTTCTCTACTACCAGGAAATCTCTTGTCCTTTACTTTAATTTGCGTAATTTATTAGCTCGTTTCTCATTTCTTTTTTGAGAATTCTCCCCGAAAAAAGGAAGAGTAATTATTCTCTTCTCTTTGATAATTAAAATTCAAATAATTTACAACTATTTTTTATATTGGACATATAAGACAATATTTAATTTAAAAATAAAAGAGGTATTGATGATTTCTATTCGCATTTTTCATTCATCCTGTTAATTATAATTACTGTTCTAATTCTCCTATTCAAATTTTAAATTTCTCCTTCTGCGCTTAATAATTACAATTCCAAATGATAATTCTAATTCTCCATTTTCGAAATTTGAATTCCAATGATATAATTTTAATGCACTCATTCAAAATTTAAATATTCCTTTGCTTTTCCTTAATAATTACAATGATATATAATTCTAATTCTTCTATTCGAAATTCGAAATCCTTATTTCGCATTTCCCTATGAATCAGTGAAATTTCACTGGTGAAATAGCTAGAAGTCGGTTACTGAATCATTTAGTGAAATTTTCACTGAAAATCAGTCATATATCACTGATTTCCAGTAAAAATTTCACTAAATGATTCAGTCAATCTGTATTATCGGTAATGGGTAAAACAGATTGACTGATTTATTTAGTAAAATTTTCACTGGAAATCAGTTATATATGACTGATTTTCCGTGAAAATTTCACTAAATGATTCAGTAACCGACTTCTAGCTATTTCACCAGTGAAATTTCACTGATTCAAATTAAGAGAGTGATAATTCCAATCATATAATTCAACTATTCCTTTTTCAAATTCGCATTTTTCCTTTATCCTGTTAATTAAAAATACTCTTCTAATTCTCCTATTCGAAATTTAAATTTCTCCTCATTCCTAATAATTACAATTCCAAATGATAATTCTAATTCTCCATTTTCGAATTCTGATGATATAATTTTAATTCAGTCATTAAAAATTTAAATTCCTTTGCTATTTTCCTTAATAATTGCAATGATATATAAGTCTAATTCTTCTATTCGAAATTCGAATTTCTCCTTCTACTTAATAATTATACAATTACAATTCTCCTTATCGAAATTCGAATTCCTCTTCTTTTTCCTGAAAATTTCAAAGATAATTATTCTCCCGCATACATAAAAATCAATGTTTCAGAATCTTCCTGATAATCCATAATGATGATTCTAAATCTCTGAATCGCGAAATTGAATTCTTTAAATTCTTCCGGATAATTTCAATTTTATTTATTCTAAACGTCTCGGATTAGAAATTAATTATATCTCCCACCACTTTTTGATAATTTCAATGATACTTCTAATTCTACTTGATTCATTAATTGAATTACTATTCAATTATTCTATTTCTACTTTTATTTTTATTCTAATAGATTATTTATTTTTGATTATATGATAATAATTATTCCGTTTGAAATTCTAATTATACTTCTTTTTCCGGATAATTCTAATAATTCGAAATTTGTGTTTTTTACCATCTTCCTTTCAATATTCATATATCATAATTCTAGTTATCCCGTATTAAAAATTCAAATTCACAATTATCTTCTTTCTTATATGATTATTAAAAATAACTGTAATTATCTCATTCAAAATTTCACATCTTACGACAAGTTTTTCGAAAATTATGAGTCATTTTTAAAATTTTTTGATACCATTCATCAATTTTAGGTCAAAACTAAATGCCACAACTATTAATTATCGAAAATTACAAATTTTTAGTTAAAATTTTACATTACCGACTGAATAGGAAAAAAATCGTCGATAAATATGCGGATTTTAAAATAAATTCAATGACAAAATAACATCTGTATCATATATAATAATGAACATAGAGGCGTTAATCTCATTTTGTAGGATATAAAAGTGAAATATAATAATGGATCATTGTTTGGCAAAGAGCTGTTATATCTTAAAAATATATATCCTAAAAATCTTTTATTCTTCGTGCCATTTATTGAGATACAAATACAGCTTTTCCGTTAACGTGCAACGTCCTGTTTTTCAACGCGTGCGTGCGTGTATTTATCATTTTATCTCTCGCAACTAATAAAGCAGTAGACACACAGTTGCGTATATCAGCGGCACACGCTTCACACTTTGGACAGGTGTCAGTCACGTGAGCAAAAAAAAAAAAAGATCTCTTTGTGCCATTGTCGGTATAACATAAAATCGCCCACGTCGCACACTTAACAAAAAAAAAAAGTAAAAGAGAGACACGGCATTTTATACGCAACTTCGTGCCTCGGCATGGCGCCTTTGGCTTCACATAATTTTCCATTTCTCATTCTATTGTATTCTGCACGCTGTTAACGATTTTCACCCAAAAAAAAGAGAAACATATGTTGCATTTCAAATTAACTCATCACTTTTTTTTCAAATTTATATATTCGCCAATTTATTGTTGATCACGTTTTAAAAGAGGGCATAATTTCCAATATCATTGGAAAATTTATTCTTCTATTCTTTATAGTATTGAAAAGTTGAATGGTGGAAGTACAAAATCGGATATTTCTTTTTTAATCTGTATTAGTAAAAAAAAAAAATTCACTATATAAAATAATTGAATTAGTGATTTTTTAAATTTTCGAATTAGTTACAAAATAATAGCAAAATATTAATATCTAATTCGTTTTTTAATCCAATCTTAATAGGTCTAATTCCTTTATATGGGGCCTAATATTTTTTTAAACCTAATACGTTTTTGACCTAATCTTAATACGGCCTAATTCCTATACGTGGCCTAATATTTTTTAACCTAATATATTTTTGACCTAATCTTCATATAGCCTAATTCCTATATATGTGGCCTAATATTTCTGTAACCTAATTCGTTTTTGGCCTAATCTTAATACGTCCTAATTCCTATATGTGGCCTAATATTCTTTTAACGTTACGTTTTTTTATTACGTTTTTGACCTAATCTTAATACAACCTAATTCTTATATGTGGCCTAATTTTTTTTTAACCTAATTCGTTCTTGGCCCAAGACGAATAAGACCATAGAAGAATTATAGGTTTTATAAAAACCACAGGACCAATAGGAATTAGAGGCCATAGAAATATTAGGTTATATAAAAATAAGACCTAAATTAGGCCATATTAGAATTTAGGTTAAATTAAAAAATATGACCAATGTATGTCAAATCAGTGCGAAGAATTTTTCTTGTCCCTTTAACTTCATATATATATATACTTTCGTCCCCTTATTCCGTTACCATGGAAAAATGGGAAGGCAACAGTGAAAGGGTTAAACTTAAATATGGTGGCAGAGCCACGCCCCTTTGTGTACTTTATCCTATCACGAACCAGTGCTCAGAGAGCTTGATGCATAATTATAAAAATACAAGGTATGTCCGCACGCGGGTATTTATATATGTGTCGTTGAGTTGAACTAAAAGGGTTACGAATTAGAACTATTGAATTTAATTTTTAAAAAAATTAAATGAAAGATTTGTTATTTAGGGAAGTTTAGGGCAAATAAGAATAATTAAATTAAAAACAAATTAGAATTAAATGAGAATTTAGGTTATTTAACTATCAGGGCCGCAAATAAGAATTCGATCAGATAAAAATTAGACCAAATAAGAATTAGGCTATAAAAAAGACTAGGTCAAAGCAGAATAATTCCAAATAAAAATTAAGTTATTTAAATATTAGGCCAAAGCAGAATTATGATAAATAAGAATTAAATATTAGGCCAAAGAAGAATGACGTTATTTAAATATTTGTCCATAGCAGAATTAGGCCAAATAAGAATTAGTCAAAATAAGAATTCGATTATTTAAATATTAAGCTAAATCAGAATTAGACCAAATAAGAATTAGGTTTTTTAAAATTTAGGCCAAAGCAGAATTAGGCTAAATAAGAACTATAGACAAAAGAAGAATTAGGATATATAAAGATTAGGTCAATGCAAAATTAGGTTAAATAACAATTAGGTCAAATTAGAATTAGATTATATAAAGATTTGTGTCAAATGACGATTAGTTCAAACGAGAATTAGATTAAATTAAATTTTAGGGCAAAGAAGAATTAGATTAAATCCAAATTAGGCCAAATGAGAATTAGGCACAATAAAAATTAGGTTATTTAACTATTAGGGCCAAATACGAATTAGATCTAATGAAAATTAGGTTAAATAAAAATTAGGTCAAATAGAAGTTGGTCCACATAAGAATTAGGTCAAATGACGATTAGGTAAAATTGAAATTAGGTTACAAAGAAAGATTTGCGTGCCAAATATGAGAATTAAATTAAACAAGAATTAGATTAAATTAAAGTTTAAGGAAAAGAAGAATTAGATTATTAAATTCAAATTAGGCCAAATAAGAATTGTAAAAATTAAATATTTATGACAACTATGAATTAGGACAATTTTTATTTAATCCAATTTAAATTTGGTGAAATTTTCAGCGCCTTCGTATGGAAATATGATTACTATTATTATTATTATTATTATTATTATTATTATTTCATTCTTTCTTCATCGTTTTCCTTTGCAAATTTTCCTTATTTATTTTTTCATATATGATAAAAAGAATCTTATATATAGGCATATATATAGGCAGATGTGAAGGACTTTTATATAATTTTAATCCTAGGGGTTGAAATGTATTTAAAAAAAAAGTATACGCTCTATGAAATCTGCTATTCGCGGCTATACCCGTCGAAATCCGAATCTTGAGCGGACATATAACAAGAGACAGAATGACAGAGAGAGAGAGAGAGGGAGAGAGAAAAAAAAATTTCGAATACCCTCGGCACGAGTCGTTCTTATATTGCATAAACATGATTAAGTTTGACCGCCCGAGCGTGTCAGCAACATATACATATAATATACCTGCTTCCAAGAAGAATAATCAAGGGTAGAAAAAAAATCTGATCAAAGTTCCTCTATATGTATACGCGCGATACAAATTCTAAAATCTAGAAATAAAATATGACGTCTTCGCTCTTTTATATATATATACTTAAATTTTTCTCCCCTTTTCCATATTCGCGAAGAGGAGACGTAATGAGTAAGCGCATCAATAAATAAAAATAAGAGAGAAAAATTAAAACAAACAAATTATTTTTTCAAAATATAGAAATTTGGAAAAATAAGGAAATAGTGTTGGAGATTTTTTAAAAAATTTATACAATATGTTTATGTTTAAAAAATAATGATTATTGGATAAAATAAGAAGTATATAGGTTAAATGGAAATTAGGCGAAATAAGAATTAGGCAAAGTAAGAATTAGGCCAAATAAGAATTAGGTGAAATAAGAATTAGGAAATATAAAGATTAGATCAAAGCACAATTATGCGAAATAAGAATTAGGTTACATAAATATTTGACCAAAGCAGAATGAGGTTATTTAAATATTTGGCCAAAGCAGAAATAGACCAAATAAGAACTAGGCAAAATATAAGAATTAGGATATATAAACATTAGGTCAAAGCAGAATTATTCAAAATAAGAATATTAGTTCACTTAAATATTTGGCCAAAGCAGAATTAGGCGAAATTAGAATTAGGCAAAATAAGAATTAGGATATATAAAAATTAGGTCAAAGCAGAATTAGGCCAAATAAGTATTAGGTCATATATATGCCAATAAAATTTCGGTCAAAGTATTAGACAATATTTTAAATTTTAAGAAAGACAAAATTAATTAAGGAATAAAAAAATGTGAATAAAAAGACCCAAAAAAAATATAATAAAAATGAGATTACATGTATAGTGATATAATAGAATCTTTAATGAAGATTTAAAAGGAACATATTGTGGAACACTGATGGTTAAGAATTTTTTTTTCTTTTTTTTTAGATGTGGAATAAAACATAAAATCATTTGTATGGGGCACGAGCTACGAGTTTTGCTACGTCAGGATTCTATCTATATATGTATATATATACGTATATAGTTCGGTGGTGCAGGAATGAGACCGTCATTTGAACAAGAAATACATGAACAGCCTGTTGCTGAAGGTCGCGTGCGACAACATCTTCAAGATAATACACACTTTAAACTTATATACTAAAAAGAAAAAAGTCTCCATGCTTCCGGCATAAATGACGATTTATATTATTATAAATACTTATCTCAAACATAGAAAAATTATAAAATTACAAGTTTTAATATTTTTATTATTATTACTATTATTATTTATTAACCCCCATTATTTTCCACTTTTAATGATTAATTTTTTAAATACTTGCAAGTATTAAAATTATTAAAATTTTATCTAAATTTTGAGGTTATGTTCATTTCTTGGTTCGGGGAATTTCAAGTTATATGTTTGTCGAACATAGCCTCAAATCCTCCCCAACGGTCTCATGACATATGTCCTGTAATTTGAAGGTTATGTTTGACCTATGATCTTGAATTTTGAGGTTATGTTTGATCTATGACCTTGAATTTTGAGATTATGTTTGAACTAAGGCCTTGAATCCTAAAAACCTATGCCCTTGAATTTTTAGGTTATGTTTGATCTGTTACCTTGAATTCTGGAGACCTAGAACCTTGAATTTTGAGGTTATGTTCGTTTTAATACGAATATAGGTATAGATATATGGGACATTCCACGTCACTTCATCGCTGGGTTTGAGGTTAAAATCATAACTAAAATACTAATATAGGTATATATATATGGGTCATTCCATGTCAAAAGTTACCAACCTAAGACCTATATTGTACTTACCGTGTCAAAAACATAGGTCTTAAGTTGGTTACGCTCAACGTAGATTTTTGAGGTTATGTTCGCTTTAATCTATATGTTTTTGACATATGACCTTGATTTTAAAGGTTATGTTCGTTTTAACCTACATTTTTGACATATAACCTTGATTTTTAAGGTTATGTTCGTTTTAACCTATTTATTTTTGACATGGTTAGTACAGTCCTACAGACAGCGGTGAATATATATAGATATCTTAAATCCAAGAACGCGACCCATTGCGTTATTTTTTTCGAACCATCGATACTATCGCATTTTTTTCTGACAATGCTGCTTCAATGATTCTCCGAGATGTTTACAGAAAAATTTTTCCAAATATAACGTAAAAGTATATGTATATATATGTATCGTTCAGAATTGAAAAAAATATATACATATAGAAAAAGGATCTCACCCGTGTGCATATATGCGGTAAAAAGAAGGTTCACCCTCTCCCCTTATATATATAAAGAAGAAAAATAAAGACGGGGCAAGGAAATTTGTAAAGCTAAAAGAAAACGGAAAATGTAACAGTTGACCGAAACACGCACCTGGATGGTCAAGAGAGACCGGACAATAAAATTTCAAGACAGATTTCGCAACGGATCTTAGGGGGTTGCGTATATATATATATACAAATATACACCTATTGTGTACATATACACATATAGTATATATATATATATGTATGTGTGTAGTTGTGAACAAGCAGGTCTTAAAAAACATTGAGGGAAATTTAAGCTAAAACCCCAAATTACAGATGCCTATATATATTTTTTTTAAAAACTATATAAAGGAATTTGTAAACAGATTTATTTCTTCGAAATCAATTCTTATTATTATACAGATTTTCTTTTAATAAAATTTATAATTTAACACAATTTTATTCCATATGTGAAAAAATTTGTGATCAAATAAAAATATATATATATATTTCTGTTTCACTACATAATTCGCAAAATATATATTTGACCAAATTTTCATTAAAATTGTCTGCTATTTGACCAAATTAACATTTAGCAAAATTTTTATATCGAATTTTTAATAAACGCTGTTTTAATGTTTGCCCTAATTCCTGTTTGACCAAATTTTTATTTGAACGAATTTCAGTTTGAGCGAATTTGTAATTAACAATCTAATTTATTTCAAATTATAAAATTGGTGTTTGATCAAGTTTCTATTTCACCGAAATTTTCAGTTATAACTGAAATACGTTTGACCTAATTCCTGTTTGACCGCAAATTATGAATTTCATCTAATTGCTATTTGAATAATGAATTTAAATTTGGCAAAGTTTTTATTTTACCAAATTTCCATTTACACTTGTCCTAATTCCTTTTTGGCCAAATTTTTAATTCATTGAATTTATATTTATACTAATTTATATATATTTGTCCTAATTTCAGTTTGAACAAAATTTAATTCCACTGACGAGTTTCCTAGCAGCCGAATTTAGTCAAACAGGAATTAGGACAATTCCCACTTGGAAAGATTCCCCGGAGAGTGCCCCCTGGAGGTTCTATCAAAATTCCGCCGGAACTTCCAACGTAATTCCGTCGGAATTCCATCGAAGTTCCAAAGAAATTCCGATGGGATTCCGACGGAATTCCGATTATTTTTTTTCAAAATTTTTAGAGTCCTAATTCCGCCGGAATTCCGGTGGAATTCTGATAGAACCTCCAGGGGACACTTTTCGGGGCATCTTTCCAAGTGGGTTGTAAATTAATGTAAATGAAAATTCGGTAAAATATAAAAAATTGTCAAAAAACAACTATATAAAATAAAGATGATTGCCAATTAAGAATTTGGTGAAATAAAATTTTTTTTTAAACAGGAATTAGGAAAAATTAAAATTTGTATATAAATGGAAATTTTGTGAAATAAAAAGTAAATAAAATAACAATTATGTGAAATAAATATACGATTGTCAAATAAAATTAGGTCAAACAGTAATTCGCAATGATATAAAATTATATAAAATGAACGAATGTAAAATATAGTTTAAATGTAAATTTGCTTCGTAATAAAAATTTCATCAAACAGGAATTAGTCAACAAATGTAAATTTGTATAAATGCAAACTTGGTAAAATAAAAAGTTGATTAAATAAAAATTCGGTCAAATTGAAATTCAGTTGAAGTTTAAAATTTGGTCAAACAGGAATTAGGACAAGTGAAAATTAGTGTTAATAGAAATTTGGTAAAATAAAAAATTAATAAATGACAATATTACATAAAATGAACATAATATTGTTAAATAAAAATTTGGTCAAATAGAAATTCGGAGAAATAAAAAATTTTGGTCAAACAGTATAATTATAGGACATATGTGTAAATTCGGTGAAATAAAAATTTGTCCGAACGTATTAAATTATTACAGTTTATAAATATTTGAAGTTCGGTGAGATAGAAATTTTTGTTAAATAAAAATTTGTTCAAAATGTGAATTTAAGATAATATTAGGTATAGTTAATGTATTATATAATTAAAATGCAATTAAATAAAATTCATTTAAAATGTAAATCAAAAAATTTTGCAAAAATGTTTTCCATTGAAATATACATATATATATGCCTCAAGTATACAATTGGAATTTAAAAAACAAAATTGTGGCAAGGAAAAAAGAAGATAATTTTCTTGGAAATCTACAGACATACATATAAATGTATATGTATATAGCGAGACTATTGCATATATGTAAATGGGTGTGTGTGTGTGTGAGAATCGAACGTCAATCGCAGCTAAAACGGCGTTATTGTCGTGCAAGCGCGCAATTTCTCCTCCACAGTTTCGTATGAGAGGCTTTAAAAATACGTCAGATGAAAAAGGGGGTAAAAGGTATTGCAGAATACGCAGGGTGGTTTTAGGTCTGCCATTCAATTTATCGCCCGATTGACAGCTCTGTTAGGCTCTCCTAACGTCCAAGGACCGATTTTACTCGCCTTTCTCTTGCATATAACACACACATATATATATGTATATATACATATTCCCGCCACCGCGCGTCAACATTTCAATGTTTTTTTCTTTCAAGTGGAAATTTCCTTCTTCTTTTTTTTTTTTGACTTTACAACTTTTGTTGAGAAAAAAAATTCGTTTCATTTTATATTCATCTTATATAAAAAGTTTAGGATAATAAAAAAAGTAACGCGTTACCGTTAAAATTAATTTACAATGAAAAAAAGTATAATGGAGTACTAATAACATTTACGAATTATATTACTGAAATAAACAAAGAGTTACCGTTACAGAAAAAAAAGTAACGCGTTACCGTTACAATTATTATGTTACGAATTTAAATGAAAAGTATATAACGTATTACCAATATAACAGTTACGAATTATAATGTTACTGAAATAAACACTGAGTTATCGTTACAGAAAAAAGTAACGCGTTACCGTTACAATTAATATGTTATGGATTTAAAAAAAAGGTATAAAATATTGGTAAACATTTTACAATAATTATAGTGTTACTAAAAACTATACAATTTTACCGAATTGTTATTTGACAAATTATTTATTTTACCGAATTACCATTTTAACTAATTTTGACCAAATTTTCATTTCCCTGCAAATTCCGAGTTGACCCAATTTTTAATTTGACAAAATACTTATATTATATTTTTATATATTATATTTTTTTCACCAAATTTTTATTTAACAATATCATGTTCATTTTATGTAATATTGTCATTTATTAATTTTTTATTTTACCAAACTGAAATTAGGACAAATATATAAATTAGTATAAATATAAATTCAATGAATTAAAAATTTGTCCAAAAAGGAATTAGGACAAGTGTAAATGGAAATTTGGTAGAATAAAAACTTTGCCAAATTTAAATTCATTATTCAAATAGCAATTAAATGAAATTCATAATTTGCGGTCAAATAAAAATTTGGTCAAACAGGAATTAGGAAAAACGTATTTCAGTTATAACTGAAAATTTCGGTGAAATAGAAACTTGATCAAATACCAATTTTATAATGTGAAATAAATTTGATTGTCAATTACAAATTCGGTCAAACTGAAATTCGTTCAAATAAAAATTTGGTCAAACAGGAATTAGGACAAACATTAAAACAGCGTTTATTGAAAATTCGATATAAAAATTTTGCTAAATGTTAATTTGGTCAAATAGCAGACAATTTTAATGAAAATTTGGTCAAATATATATTTTGCGAATTATGTAGTGAAACAAAAATATATATTTGTCAATTAAAAATTCGGTCAAATGCAAATTCCCATATAAAAATTTGGTCAAACAGAAATTATAGGACAAATGAAAA
Organism: Leptopilina boulardi; assembly: GCF_019393585.1. Taxonomy (NCBI): domain Eukaryota; kingdom Metazoa; phylum Arthropoda; class Insecta; order Hymenoptera; family Figitidae; genus Leptopilina; species Leptopilina boulardi. The sequence continues at coordinate 868,030 of NW_026137969.1, forward strand.
AGTTCAGTGAAATAAATATTATTTGGTCAAACAGTAATTATATATATAGGACAAATGAAAAAATTCCGTGAAATAAAAATTCGGGAATAGAAAAAAATTATTCAAAAAAATGTTGATGGCATAATTGGGATCTGAAATACTGCGATACGCCATCTGGTGACGACCTCGTTGTGTCAGCCATTTTTCGTTTCATCCTTTTTAAAATATATGTAGAAGAAAGAGATAAAAAATCAAGATGGCTGACGCAACGGGGTTAGTTTCCCCATAATTCCCTATGATTTCAGATCCCAATTTAAAAAGAAATATTTTGAATACGCAAAAAAAAAATATATACACTGGAAACTCCCAAGAGCGTACGGCATTAGTCTTAGTCCGCTCTACGGAAAAATGTCCTTAACGTGGAATACTATAAACACTCAGGGTCGTACAATGAACTACCAGTGCTTTTAGCAAAATACATTCTACATATTATTATAAATATTAATACATTTTGTTTTTACAGTAAAGTATTGTAAGTTGTCATTTTATAATTAATATTTTTTTCAAAATTTAGTAATTAAAATAAGCCAATAAAATTGCTTGCAAAGTAACGGTACACTCAAAGCAGACGCTCCTGCTTTCTGTTTCTGATCCCGCCCATCTCTTCCTTCATCACTCTTTACCACTCCGCGCTGATAGTTCGTCCGCTCTTGGGAAGAGCGCTCTTGAGAGTTTCCAGTGTATGACTAATTTTTGACTTGGAATAAATTTCTCAATGTTCCACGCGCACATAACTATATATGATCATTGCAGTTATAGTCGCCATCGAACTTTTTCTGATGCCGAAACGAATTAGCGAGCGCAGAGAGCAGCTTGGCCAAAAGTCTATAGTCTCCCTCCCTCGAGAAAGATGGAAAAATGTTGGTCAACCCTCGTGCAAGGAGGGTTTGTAAAAAGGGAAGTAGAGTGGATGGATGCGAATGGGGGTGGTTACTGGTTATATGGACCACGGTCATAGGGAATGGAAGGGTATATACATCACTTTTTCTACAGTTCGTCATGACACAGAATGAGACACACACACATACAAAAAAATATATATATACATACTATATAATATGTGTCACTACACATATATATGTATGTGTTACCCCGCCTCAAATTACTCGCCACCCCTGCCCCTTTTATTTCACCCTTAACTCTCTTTTCCCCTTTTACCACCCTTCTTAACCCCCCCCAACCCCCCTTCTGCAATGCCGCACTTTTACCCGAAAATCCAAAAATGAGGGGATTTGTTCCTGTTCTGTATATATATATATATATATATATATAGGAAATTGTGAAAGAAAGAAAGAGTCACGTAACGCGTGGGGTTGTTTTATCCTCACCCCCCTCTTACCCTTGACGATGGATCGTTACATCGCCCCCCACCCCTCTTTTTCCTTTTTTTCCTATTTTCCCCCTTTTTTCTATATATATACCAATTTCGCATCCAGTCCACGCGACGTCTATTTTAGCTGTAAATCAAATCTGTCTTATATATATATATATATATACTAAAAATTGAGAAAAAAGTGGATTAATTCTTGACAATAAAAGCATTTTTATTATGGGCAATTTATATTATGATTTTTATTTTTTAATGCGAAAAAATTTCTTATTATCAAGACATTAGAATTTTTTTTGTCAATGGTGAAAAATAAAATTTATATATATATATATTATATATATTTTTTTTTTTGTCTTTCTGCAAAAAGAAAGTATATATGTATATTTTAAAATTAAGAATAACATATTCTTTGCAGAATATCATATACAGCTCTTATATAATGTGAATAAATAAATAAACATTTTGCCCTCCTTTGCAACAAAAAAAAAAAGAAAAATATTTAAAAATTAAGAATAAAATTTTTGTTTCTATTTACAAATTTTTTTTTGCAAAATATATGTGTGACGCAATATGAAGAAAGGGACCTTAGAAACAAGAAATTATAGGTTATGTGCGTGCAATTTTTGAAATGGAAATACAAAAAAAAGGATCAACTGTCAATAATATATAAATCATTGATGTTTAAGTCGTCATTATACGCAACTATAAAGTATATTAATAAACACTGATTTTAATTTGCAATAATTAAACAAAATTTTTCAATCAAGAAAATAATAAAACAAACATAACCTTGAAGTGATTTACTTCTAAGGATCCCTTTCTTCAGATCTTTAATTAAAAGAAATCAATTTTTTTGACAAATTTTTCTTTGATTCAAAGAAAATTTATTTGTTTCAAACCAATTATCATTAATACAAAAAAAAATAATTTTCATTTCAAAGAAATTTTTTATATAATTTAAATATATGTTTCTTTGACCCATGCATCTATATCAATGTTATAGAATTTCATTCATTTAATGCACAAATTTCTTGCATTATTCAAAGAAAATTTCTTTGAATCAAAAAAATTTTCATTGAAACTAAAAAACTTTTTTTGTTTCAAAGAAAATTTTATTTTGAATGAAAGAAAACAAGTCAAAGAAATTGGTTTCTTTAAATCAAAGAAATCTTTTCTTTGGGTGTAGGTTTAATAAAGTCCAAGCAGGGGATGCGATTCTGTAACTTGACTTCACTTTCACTTCCACTTCACTTTTACTCGATTATCACTTCATTTGCACTTCACTTTATTCGATTTTCAATTCATTTTCGCTACTTTATAACTATACTTTCATTCTATTTTCACTCCAACTTCACTCCATTTTCACTTCAATTTCACTTCACTTTCACTTAATTTTCATTACTTTCATTACACTTTTATTCTATTTTCACTTCACTTTCACTTCACTTGTACTTGATTTTCACTCGACATTCACTGCACTTTCACTCCACTTTTACTATATTCACTTTAAAGTGATGGAGTGAAAGTGAAGTGAATGTCGAGTGAAATCCAGTAAAAGTGAAGTGAAAATAAAGTGAAAATAGTGTGAAAGTGAAGTGAAAATCGAATGAAACTAAAGTGAAAATGGAGTGAAGTTGGAGTGAAAATAGAATGAAAGTGTAGGTAAAGTAGTGAAAATAAAGTGAAGTTGGAATGAAAATAGAATGCAATTGTAGTGAAAGTAGTGAAAATGAAATGAAGTTGGAGTGAAAATAGAATGAAATTATAGTAAAAGTAGTGAAAATGAATTGAAAATCAAATTAAACCCAAAAGTTCAATCTCGGCTTAATGTAGGATGAAAAATATAAAACAATAAAATATAATTTTACAAAATTTGTATTTTAATATTTATTTAATTGTATTTTAATTTAATATTATATTATTATTTAATACTTTTAAATTAAAATACAATATTTGCCAGATTTCTATTTACGGCTTTCATACCAAAAAAATCTTAATTTTTCCATTAATATTTAATAAAAAAAAATCTAAATCTCGTTTTTTAATATTTGATTAATATAAAAGAAATGAAGCGAAAACCCATTTGTATATAAAAGTGACTTACGTAAAAAGCCTTTATATATATATGTAAAAAAGGACAAAATTCCTTTTTTTGGAAGTTAAACAATAGATTTTAATTATTATATAAACTTTTGAAAGCCGTTGCGTTGACTTAAGCCTGATATATATATATTATTGTCACAGAGGGGTCTCGTCCCTCAAGTGCAAGTATATTTCGAGTAAAAAAAAAAATAGGATTCCCTTTTCTATATATATGCATTAGCATAAAGACAGGTGATGTCCCCTTCTTGGGTGGCGGAAGGGAAAATGTACCTGCAGAAAAAGGGTGGATTCACATCATTGGCTTTGCTTTTTAAGTCGCACACACTATCCTTCGCGTAGGTGGCCCCTCGCAGATATCTCAAGGGTCTACTTTTTTTTTTAAAGGACAAATTGGACAGTCAGAGAAAAAGTTTTCTCATATACAGGTATGTGCAACTCATACCTATATCTTGTATATATACAAAACTAATAATAGAAAAAAATTGTTTAATTAATAATAAAAAAAATAATATTTATAAACATAATATACAAATTTAAATTTTCATATTAATATTATTCTCTTTAAAATAGTCACTTTATTTAAATTATAATTTTTAAATTTAGCGCTATTCTCTGGATTTTTGTGTTACATAGTTGGTACTATTGTTAATTCACAAGATTTCTAACCTAAAATTTTTTTTTGCTTTCTAAGAATAAAAATTTTGTCAAAGCAGTCAAACCTTATGTAAATGCGAAATCTTGACATAATTGTATAAATAATATAATAATAATAATTAATAAATTAATGAAAAAAGGATCAAAAATTAAATATTAAAAATTTTTAAATTCGAAATTGAGCCAAAAATCTAACTTTTTTTGAAGACTGCTCGTTAAGAATTGATCCTTGAAAAGGACACATATATATGAACTATTGATTGGGACAAAGAATTTTAAAAGTTTAAATTCTAAAACGCATGTATATATGCGGCGAAACGGGTGTTCTATTTATCCTTAAGGATCCACTCTGACACTTTTTTCGCTTCAAGTCTTCTTTAAGAGCATCTATATACTCTTTTCCCTTTCCTTGGCCTTTTTTACTCTCCTTTCAATATATATATATATATATATATATATATATATATATATATATATATATATATATATATACTACTGTCTTCTTCCTTTGAATGCAGCTGCACAATCCGACCAACCGCACTTAACTTCACGCCTCGTTTAACTCAACAAATACAAATATATAACTCTTTAATATTGTGTCGCTCTCAATTTTCCTTATACACTAAATATATATAATTGACTAAACACACTGGACAAGTGACATTATTCTTTTTTAAAGGAACATCTATGTGTATTTTAAGGCTTTATTTCAATTTTGGATAAAGGCATAAGTATAGATATATAGTTATAGGTTGTATATAAATATAAGAATATTTGAAAAACATTTGGTTTTTTTTTGGGGGGGGGAATTTAATACAATAGCCATATTATGTTTAATTCTTCGTTTGTAAGAACATATATATATATATATATATATATGTAAGAATGCATTTGTTATTTATTTAAATAAATTTAATTCTTATTTTTTCCTTTCTATGACGAAAAAAAAGAAATAAACAAATATTGGATCCGCCATTTTGAATTTTGCAATTCTAATGTCAAATTCGTAGTCAGTGACCCCAAAACTCCAAAGTAAAAAATTTCAACCAAATTTAAGCAATTTAAAAAAATTCCGCTATATATTGGATCCGCCATTTTGAATTTCGCTATTTAGATGTCAAATTCGTAATCAGCGATCCTAAAAACTCCCGAGAGACCACTTTTAAGGAAATACGATCACTTTCTTTTTATTCCTCCGCCATTTTGAATTTTGTAATTTAAACATCAAATTCATAATCAGCGACCCCGAAAACCCTACAGTAACAATTTTCAACAGAATTTAAATAATTTCAAAAAAAATTCCGCCATATTGGAAACACCATTTAAAATTTCGCAATTTAGATATCAAATTCGTAATCAGCGACCCCAAAAACCTGGAATAAATAACGATTTTCAAGCGATTATGACTTGTCAAATATATAACGAATAAAATTTGTACCAAAGTTCAGCTCTCTCGGTCAAATTTACCGCGTTTAAAAATATAATTTATTTTATTTTCATATAAACTTTTAAAATATTTAAAAAATAAAATTTGTGCCAAATTTCAACTCCCTCGGTCAAAATGACCGTTTGAATATAATATGCCATAATTTTTGTTATTTAATTTTAGCTTCTAAAATTATTTTCAAATCTTTTTTTTTTTTGTCTCGCCGATAATGAAGAAAACAATTTATATATTTTTATAAACAGAATGATCTTTCTTCTCCTCCTAGGAAATATATATTTAGGAGCGTAAATTTTTTGATGAAGAGAATAAAAGGCACGAGAAGCTTATTATCCAATCGTCTAATTATCAAAGGCCGATGGGTCTCGATTGTCTAGTCTAGTCCTAATAATACGGGTATAACAGTAGGGCCCTCGTTTTCTGCATTAATTTGTTGCAGGCTATATGTTCGCCACACTGGTCGAACATGTGGTGTGCGAATAGAACGAAAGATGCTTCACTTTTACCCATACCAGCTGGTCTAGGAGAGCGAGAAAGTGTGTCTATACATATTCTATATATATATACACACTTTTTTCCTCTTTTTCTGTCAGCGAAACCCTTGCCAATTTTTTCAGCAAGAAAAAAAACAATTTTTTTAAAATTTTAGATATTTAGGTTACAAAAATTGCAAACGCTATATTATATATATAGATAGATTTATTTTTTTCAAAAATTCTCATTTTTTTGAAATTAAAATTCAAGTTTTTTTCGTATTAGTTTTGTTATTTTTTTCTATATATAGAATTTAAATGCGGAAAAACACAATTGTGCTAAATTTCAGCTCTCTCGGTCTAAATGACCTTTTAAAGTCTAGCCTCAAACCCAACGGTTGACCAACGTTCTTGAATTTTCAGGTTGTGTTTGACCTATTCTTTAGAATTTAGAGGTTATGTTTGAACTAAGGCCATGTATCCTGAAAACCTATGCCCTAGAATTTTGAGGTTATGTTTGATCTCTGACCTTAAATCCTGGAGAACTAGGACCTTGAATTTTGAGGTTATGTTCGTTTTAATACTAATATAGGTAGATATATGGGTCATTCCATGTCAAGAGTAACCATCCTAAGACCTATATTTGTAGTTACCATGTCAAAAAACATAGGTCTTTGGTTGGTTACTCTCGACGTGGATTTTTGAGGTTATGTTCGCTTTAAACTTATGATTTTGACATATCACCTTGATTTTAAAGGTTATGTTCGTTTTAACCTACAATTTTGATATGTGACCTTGATTTTTAAGGCTATGTTCGTTTTAAGCTACATTTTTGTCATATGACCTTGATTTTTAAGGTTATGTTCGTTTGAACCTATATGTTTTTGACATGGTTATAGTACAATCCTGGAGACAGAGGCGAAATCTTTTTATAATATATGAGATATATGGTAAAAAAATTTTTTAGTGATAAATAAAATTTTGTAAAATATGTCCTATTAAAATCAAATCAAGTTTTGAAACTATATAAGTGTTAATTATAATATTTGTAAATATGACTTAAAAGTTGGAAATCCCAGTCATTAAAAAATAAGAGTTTATACTCGATATAATTAACATAATTATTTGTACGTAGAAATATACATAAAAAAATAGATAACTGCACGGAGAAAAATGAGTTTGCTATTATATGGATAGCTAATTTTTAGCTACAGTAGCTAATATTTAGCTGTTACAGCAAACTATTTTAGCTATAGTAGCTAATTTTTAGCTGTATTAGCTAACGAAAATTGCTGTCCATATAATAACAAATAGGGTTAGCTAAAATGGATAAATTTTAGCTAATATGGCTAACTTTTTTTCTCCGTGTGAATTTTTTCAAAATTATCATTTCTTTTTTTTATAATCACATTCTTATATATTTCTTGCAAGTCATTGAGCTATATATATTGCTGACTCAGAGCGTCTATATAGGGAAAATACCCATAAAAATAAAATTAAATCATTTTTTAATGAAATTAACGAAACAAGTCAAAAAATAATTTCTATTCTAAATTTTATAAAAATTTCTCTGATTTAACTAAAAAAATTTTTTTACTTTTCTCATTTTTTAAGGTCGCTGATTGATTGGTTGATTTTAAAAATTGCGCCAAAATCGATTGTCGATTCTATCAATTAGAATAAATTCTGTTAAATGATTTTTTGCTTAAGTAAAAATTCTGCAGAAAAATCGGTTTTATGGAAATTATATATATCAAATAATAATTCGAACAAATGAAAATTCATTTAAAAGAATAAAATGAAAATTCTATGCAATAAAAATCAACCCAATAAAAATTCTTTAAAATTCCCTATTATATGTTAAATGAAAATTCAAGCAAATAAAAATTCTGACAAATAGAAATTCTGCCAAATAAAAATTCTGTAAAGTGAATTTTCGGTTATATAAAAATTCTCTAATATAGAAAATCGTTTTTAATGAAAATTCTGCAAAATACTAATTCGAAGAAATAAAAATTCAGCTCAAAAATAATGATGACAAATGAAATTTAATGAAATGAAAATGACTTTTTGAACATAATCTATACGTCCCATTCGACAAAATGAAATAAATGATTTTTGACTTTCTACTTTTGCACAGATAAGTATATATATATATATATATATATATATATATATATATATATATATATATATATATATAGATTATCAAAAAGAATATATAGAGCAATAAAAGTGAAAAACTCATAAACGAAAAATTCTCCCAAAGACCTAGTTTTATTTTATTGTATCTTGTCAGATTTTGGGGGGTTTTTGGAGGTCCCGTATTTATAAATAATAATATGACTTTTAAAAGTCAAAAGTATCTCGAAAAAGCAAAATGGTTTAAGTATATAAATATACTTTTCAGTGAAAAATCTATTGCCTAGTATATCAATATATTCGAAAATATTAGGAGGGATGGTAAAAACTGGAATTTTGCAAATATTGTATAAGGAAAGAGAATTTCATTGTGTGTCATAAGAAGGCGAAGGTCTTCAAATGAGTGACTTAAAATTCGAGCAATTATATGGAAATGCTCCAGTTTTGTACAAAAGTTAGGCATATAATAAATTTCGATCCCTCACGCCCAGGCAAAAATTTTAGGTCATTTTCACTTAGACACATGTTGTATTTATATTTTTATGAGGGGACATAATCAGGTAAACGAAATATTTAGTTTTAAGTGCCTTCATGTTTCTTACCCGCAATATTCTTCAGTGGCCCCCTTTTTCTATTCCATTTCGCTTTACTTTTCCATTATTATTTACATGTGATTTATGATTTTTTTTTCTTTTCTTCTTCTTTTTTTTTTTTTTTTTCTTTTCGGTGAGGCAAATTTGCCTTCATTTTACAACTTTAACTTTATGTAACTTTTAGAGATTATTTTTCAATTCTCTTGTTAAATTGGTTTCATTATTATACATACAATATATATATTTGGTACTGAACTGGGCCGAATTTTCTCAAACTGCAGATAATATTATATTCACTTTGGAAATAGATCAGCTTTCACTAAACTATGTATAGAATATATAAAAACAAAGTATTTAAAGTCTACTTATTAGTTGAAAAGTGATTTTTTTTCCAACTAACTATTATAAAATTAGTCCAATTTTTAGGGTATTTAAAAAAAGTCATTTTTTGATTTAAAATTTTTAAATTAAATAAAATTCCAATTCGGCTTTTTTTGTACTATATATATATGTGTGTAGATTTAATTGTAAAAGGCTTTATTAAAGTTAAAATAAAATTTGTAAAATTAATTTGAAATCCATGTAAATTTGAATTTAAATATTTACATATAAATCCAAATTTAAATCCATGTAAAAATCAATTAAATTTCTTAACCCTCTAAAACAGTATTGTAAATATTTTAATCCATTTTTAATTCCAAATTTTTTTTTGGCTATTGAATATTCAAATTTTATTCTTAAATTTGAATTTAAATCCATTATTTGAATCTATATAAATCCATTTTAATTCAAATAAGTCCGTATAAATTAATCTAAATCTATTTAAAATCTTTTAAATCCATATAATTCCATTTTAAATCCGCATAAATCCTATTTTAATTATAAATTTGTTTAAATTAATCTAAATTCATTTAAATCCAAATAAAAATGCACAGATATAAATAAAAAAATTAATTTCTTCTTAAATAAAATTGTTGACGTTTAAATACATTATTTAAATTTATATTAAATCCATTTAAATCAATATAATAATCTATTTAAATCCATATCTAACACCATTTTCATTTACTAAAATCCATTCAAATTCATCTAAATCCACTTAATTGAAATTTAAATGCACAAAATAAAAATCCGATTATTAATTTTTTTTGAATTATAATTCTTGCAATTTAAATCTATATTAAATCCTTATAAATATGTTTAAATCTATTTAAATCCATATAAATATGGAAGAATTTATCAAACTCCATTTAAATCCGAATAAAAATGAACAGATATAAATCAAAAAGTTAATTTCTTCTTGAATAGAATTGTTGAAGTTTAAATACATTATTTAAATTTATATTAAATCCATTTAAATCGATTTAAATCAACTTAAATTCATAAAAATCCATTTAATTTTATATAAATCCGTCTGAATTAATCTAAATCCATTTAAATCAAAATAAAAAAAAGTAAAAATTTATATTAAATCCATTTAAATTGATATAAATCCATTTAAATCTATAAAAATCCATATAAATTCACTTAAATCTGTTTAAATCCATTTAAATCTAAATAAATCCGCTTTGATTAATCTAAATCAAAAAAATAATTTCTTCTTGAATTAAAATAGTTGAAATTTAAATCCACAATTTAAATCCGTTAAAATCCTTGTTTATAGCAAAATTTTTGAATGTATTTTTTAAAAAAACACCTTAAAGTCATAAAAGAGATGTAAGAAATTATTTTTAATTTTACAAAAACTATATATTATCTTGATTTTTCTGTAGAAATAGTTTGTCTCTCTATATATATATAAATTACAGAACATTAGCATTTATTGTGAAAAAGTGAGTTTATTAGTATTTAACATGTTTTGCTGATAAGAATTTATTATCTTCGACTATATATAATTACCTAGCAACATACAAAAAAAAATGAATGCATTATCTATATACGCACATATAGGTTCACTAACCTCATAAAAATTTCTTTGATTTCTGGTATTAGTCTATATGTAATGTATATTTAATAATTGTCAAACGCGATAAGAAATATTTCAAGTTAAATTTTGATTATAACAATAAACTCCAGTTAAATTATCATAAACAGTAGATAGAGTTTGGTAATTAATATTCATTAGATTATAATTACAGCAAATATTATGATAAACTTCTAAAAAGGCGATTATTATTATTTAATAATACCCTTTAAATTTTTTTTTCTTTTTTTTTACTTCTTTTGTGGTTTTTTCCAAATATTGACATTTCTATATTATCGTCAACGATCGGGAAATTACTATATATATAATCTATAATACTGCACGCGTATCTTTAACGTATATCAGACTTTTTTTTTCTTTTCTCTTTTTTTTAATGAAACTTATAAAAATTCTTCTCATCGAATTAAATCGATATTGTTAAAGAATAAGTAGAATATCAATGTTGGGGATATTTTTTTTTTTAACTCAAATTCTTGAACTTTTTCTTCTTCTTCTTCGTTTCATCTTCCTCGTTATAATACCCCATTGAAAAAAATGAAAAAAAAAATTAAAGCAACGGATTTATTTACTGCGCGCGATATATGTATATATATATATATATATATATGTATTGGAACTAACCGACAACAATAATGCAGATAGTGATCCAATGAAAAAAAAAGAAAAAAAGAAAAGAAAAAAAAATTCACGAGTGACTGAAACCCTCGGGATTCAAATGATTTTCCGTTGAGGGCGCGGAATAATTGAAACTTTTTCGAGCACGTTTCATTGGACCTTTTTACCATATCTATCTATATATATACATTTATAATATATATTGATGGTCAGATTCCCGGAGATTGACAGCTGATCGAAATTTTTCAAACCAGATTCGTTTATATTATAGAAAATTTCGATTTCAGCCGCATGTATATGCAAAAAAAAAAATGTTACATTTAACAATAGAAATCTGTAATTAAAAAAAAAATTTATGTCAAACTGTATATATAGAGGAGTCACTCATTCAAAGAGAGAGGGTATAAAAATTCAGTATATTTTTCAATTCAATCGCGATAATTTTTTTTCAATTTTTTTTATCTCAACTTTTGACGGTTTTCAATTTAATGTTTCAAAAGAAACAAAAAAAAACGATAATTTAACTTTTAACAAAAAATTTTAATTAAAACCTAAAATATTATTTAATGAATATATTATAAATCAACAATAAAAAATCAGGTTTTAAATATTAATATATATTAATATATTAATTGAATTAAATTATATTAAATTGAATTGAATTGAATATTAATTGCGATTATGGAAATAATTTGAAATTAAGCAAAGGTTTTACAAAAAATATAGGTTTAGCTTGTACCTATAAAATAAATTGAATTGTATTAAATTGAATTTTTTTTGAACTGAATTGAATTGCAATGAATTAAATATTAATTGAATATAAAAATAATTGAAATTAACAAAAAATTGAACAAAAAACAATTATAACTTATACCTCAAATAAATTTATTAAATGAATTGATTTAAATATTAATTGAATTAAATTGGACTGAATTTAATATTAATTTAATTGAATTGTAATGAATTAAATATTAATTGAATATAAAAATAATTGAAACTAAAAAAAAATTTTACAAAAAATAATTAATTTGTATATAAAATAAATTATAAAGTGGATTGAATTGAATATTAATTAAATTAAATTGAACTGAATTGAACATTAATTGAATTGAATTAAATATTAATTACGATTATGAAAATAGTTGGAAATAAACAAAAGTTTTACCAAAAATAATAATAATAATTGCAATTTTAATATGGCACTTCTTTCAGATATTATCACAGAAAATTAAAAGGCATTAAAATAAACTGCAACGCTTATTATTTTAATCTAATTTTGCTTATTTTAATTCATTTTGGTATTAAAATAAGCAAAATTGGATTAAAATAATAAGCGTTTCAGCTTATTTTAATATACCTTATAATTTTCTGTGATTTTATTTCCCCTACTATTTTTTATAATATATGCGCGTATAAGTGCGGGATTTTTTTTAAATTCCACTTGAACAGGTACTTGTTGAGAATAGAGAAAAAGAAGGGTTGAAAAAAAAATCTTTGTGCAAAGAAAAGTGGCACCTTCTCGATCATATATGTCAGATTAGGAATAGTACACCTTATACCCTTTACACCAGACATTCTGTTATACATATACACATGTGACTGTATATGTGTGTGTATTTATTTTTCCAAGTGAAAGAGTCTGTATGTATACCGCACAGGTAGACCAAAGGGTTAAAGACCCCGTAAAAGGATACAATAGATATATATGGATTCAGGTAGAAACTCTCGCTTTCATCATATATATTCTACTGAATCCCAAGGGTTTTTGGTGTTGCAATAATTGCTAATAATCTGAACATTGTCAGTAAACTTTATTTTTCCCTTTCTCTCTCTCTCACTCTGTTTTTCTTTTTCTCTCTTTCTGTCTGTCTCTTCTTCTCTCTCTGTTACTTTTTTTCTTTATTTCGGAAAAATATTTCGGTATATATATATATATATATATATATATATATATATATATATATATATATATATCTATTTACATATAGAAGGTAAATATTATGCCATTTCAGTATTAAACCCCTTTGGTCACTGTGTGTATAGATTTGTAAATGTGATTTATTATATCAATATATATGTATATAGTAAATATATATACATAGATGGGCGGTATATTTATACATTTCTCGAGATTAATATTGTTTTGATAAATTTATAACATTTGGGAAAAAAACAATGGAATGTTATATATTTTTCACGTAATTTTATACCTGGCTTCGACTCATTTTTACGTCCCTTTTTCACCTAAAGAGTGTTCAAAATTTTAATTTATCACAAATTTTATCTCTCTATATTATAAAAGGATAACGAACATAACCTTAAAAATTAAGGTCTCATGTCAAAAATGTAGGTTAAAACGAACATAACCTTTAAAATCAAGGTGATATGTCAAAATCATAAGGTTAAAGCGACCATAACCTCAAAAATCCAAGTCGAGAGTAACCAACCTAAGACCTATATTTTGACATGGTAAGTACAAATATAGGTCTTAGGATGGTTACTTTTGACATGGAATGACCCATATATATATATACATATCTATATTAGTATTTTAGTTCTGACTTTAACCTCAAACCCAGCGGTAAAGTGACGTGGAATGACCCATATATCTACCTATATTAGTATTAAAACGAACATAACCTCAAAATTCAAGGACCTAGGTATCCAAGATTCAAGGTCAGAGATCAAACATAACCTCAAAATTATAAAGAATAGGTCAAACATAACATGAAAATTCAAGAACGTAGGTCAACCGATGGGTTTGAGGCTAGACTTTAAAAGGTCATTTAGACCGAGAGAGCTGAAAATTGGCACAATTGTGTTTTTCCGCATTTAAATTGTTCATACCCAGGTGAAAAAATTATCGATAGACTATTGATAATTTTTGGAGAGTGACTATCGATAGTCACTATTGAAAATAAAACGATAATTTATCAATAGTGCGACTATTGAAAAAAATTAATTTTCTGGTAAACTCGTAAAACCTGTTTTTATTCTTTGCACATCCAGGAAGGCTCCAGGCGTCCCTCCGATGTCCAGGTCATTAACCAGCGTCTTCCTCGAGGAAGTTGGCCCTGGTTTTTGTCTCTGCACATCCAGGAAGGCTCCGGGCGTCCCTCCGATGTCCAGGACATTAACCAGCGTCTTCCTCGGGGAAGTTGGCCCTGGTTTTTGTCTCTGCACATCCAGGATGACTCAGGGTGTTCCTCCGATGTCTAGGACATTAACCAGCGTCTTCCTCGGGGAAGTTGGCCCTGGTTTTTGTCTTTGCACATCAAGGATGACTCTGGGTGTTTATCCGATGTCCAGGACATTAACCAGCGTCTTCCTCGGGGAAGTTGGCCCTGGTTTTTGTCTCTGCACATCCAGGAAGGCTCCGGGCGTCCCTCCGATGTCCAGGACATTAACCAGCGTCTTCCTCGGGGAAGTTAGCCCTGGTTTTTGTCTCTGCACATCCAGGAAGGCTCCGGGCGTCCCTCCGATGTCCAGGACATTAACCAGCGTCTTCCTCGGGGAAGTTGGCCCTGGTTTTTGTCTCTGCACATCCAGGATGACTCAGGGTGTTCCTCCGATGTCTAGGACATTAACCAGCGTCTTCCTCGGGGAAGTTAGCCCTGGTTTTTGTCTCTGCACATCCAGGAAGGCTCCGGGCGTCCCTCCGATGTCCAGGACATTAACCAGCGTCTTCCTCGGGGAAGTTGGCCCTGGTTTTTGTCTTTGCACATCAAGGATGACTCTGGGTGTTTATCCGATGTCCAGGACATTAACCAGCGTCTTCCTCGGGGAAGTTGGCCCTGGTTTTTGTCTCTGCACATCCAGGAAGGCTCCGGGCGTCCCTCCGATGTCCAGGACATTAACCAGCGTCTTCCTCGGGGAAGTTAGCCCTGGTTTTTGTCTCTGCACATCCAGGAAGGCTCCGGGCGTCCCTCCGATGTCCAGGACATTAACCAGCGTCTTCCTCGGGGAAGTTGGCCCTGGTTTTTGTCTCTGCACATCCAGGATGACTCAGGGTGTTCCTCCGATGTCTAGGACATTAACCAGCGTCTTCCTCGGGGAAGTTAGCCCTGGTTTTTGTCTCTGCACATCCAGGAAGGCTCCGGGCGTCCCTCCGATGTCCAGGACATTAACCAGCGTCTTCCTCGGGGAAGTTGGCCCTGGTTTTTGTCTTTGCACATCAAGGATGACTCTGGGTGTTTATCCGATGTCCAGGACATTAACCAGCGTCTTCCTCGGGGAAGTTGGCCCTGGTTTTTGTCTTTGCACATCAAGGATGACTCTGGGTGTTTATCCGATGTCCAGGACATTAACCAGCGTCTTCCTCGGGGAAGTTGGCCCTGGTTTTTGTCTTTGCACATCAAGGATGACTCTGGGTGTTTATCCGATGTCCAGGACATTAACCAGCGTCTTCCTCGGGGAAGTTAGCCCTGGTTTTTGTTTCTGCACATCCAGGATGACTCAGGGTGTTCCTCCGATGTCCAGAACATTCACCATCGTATTCTTTGCAAAATTTGCTCTAAGTTTTTCCTTCTTTGTAATTTTCGGAATGTTGTCTACAATTCTTATGATGATAGTCGCTTATCAACAATTTATTTGATGAATTGTAAACTGTTAAAAAAATGGAATTACAGAATAAATTAAAGTTGTAAAAAATTTAAGAAATTTTTGTAATTTATTTGCTTGAAAAATTATTTTTGAACATTTCATAAAAGTAGTAATTATTTTAAAAGTTTTTAATAAAAGATGCAGTGAAAGAACATTTTAGTTACAGAAAAGAAGTTTAATTTTTAAGAAGATTCAATATAACAAATTAAAAACTTATGTTTTTAACCGATCAATATTTTTAACTTTTAATTTATTTGCGTTCAAATTGATTCGGAGCGAAGCAAACGTAATTCTCTACACATAAAAGTTTGCCTTCAATTTCTTCGATTGGTAATACTTTTATAATGTATGAATCGCGCACAGGAATGATACTCGTATTAAAATTAAAGTTAATTTCTGAATTCTTAATCACATCTTTTGGAACATAGTCGCAGGTTTTAAAAAGTTCTTGTACAATAGCAAATAATCGTTGTTCTACTTGAATAAATAACTTCACATTACCGAATTTACTTTTGTTGCTCCAAAATATACACGAGTTATTGCGCGCTGTTTCGTTTGAATAAATTGAAGATTTGAATTTTTCATTTCGAAATTCTATTCTGCGATAGACTAAGATAATTCTATTTTCAACATCTCTGCACGGAAGAGTTTGATTTATAGCTGAAATGTAATTTTCAGGTAAGTTACAATGTACTGTAGCACCAAGAGGAATTCCATTGTAATTTTTATCAATGACATTCAATTGCATCAAATCGCTTACTAAATGTAATGCATTTACATAGCGCATAGTATTAGCCAATTCTAGATCTAACTTTCTTGTCCCATGCATCATTCTTATTAAATAGCCGTTTCCATCTTCAAATGGGAAAGCAGACCAGGACCAAAGTGGACCCCACATTCGAACATAAGCAGCAAGATGTAAAAGCTGGTGCACGTTGAAAGAACATTTTTCAAGTCCATATAAACCTTCCACGTCAGATACAAAAATGCGAAGCAAAGTGTCAGCTAAATCGATTTCCCCCGGCTTGATGACATCTTGGGATAATATATATATTGCCTTCACCAGTAGTAAATAGTGATTGTAATAAAGATTATGAAGTCGGTTTTTTAAAAGAATCGGACCATAATACAAAAGAAAGGCTCGAATTTCAGATGCTTTCCAGTGTGATATTAAATCTATTGACCTTGGTACTCGCGTGATGTAATCCGGAGGTTTTACTTTCAGCAATAGTTTGTCAATTTCTTCCCTTAGCGATTTCTTGATGTAAAAAGCTTTATCGTTACTTGAAGGACTAAACCAAAGACTTAAGAGCATCAAAGCAACACCTAATAGAACGGCGTGCATGTAATCAGGAACGAAACCTTTTGCTGTGTCGAAATGAGGAATCTGTGCTGTAATGGAAGGGCCTTTTACACCTGTTTTATGCTTTACTCCTTCATCAATAGCTTCTCTTCCTTGTTTTAACATCCTTTCCCTTGTTCTTAGGGGAGAATCTTCTTCTAAGGGAAAAACATGATTATGACCCGCTCCAGTGAAACAAGTTTCTCCACGTTGTTCGCACGTTGAACAGCTAAATTCTCCGTTGTGCTGCATTATATTCTGTGCCACGCATCTAGCTGGAGCATCCAATGTGGCGACTGGAGCAATCACTATAGATGTTATGATATTACCTGTACATTTTTGTTTCCATTTGAATCCTCTGATTGACAAATTCCTTAGTTCCTCCGTAAATGGCTTTAAAAACGCCGCCATTCCAGGTTTACGCTTGGATTTCACATTGCTATAATACACGCCACAAAGCATTTGAAACCTTCGTCTACTTCTCGGTCCAACGTTCAAGATTTGGGCCTGAATGGCCCACATTTCACCATTGTCGTTATCAGTCTGTATTCCATCCACATTCCAGAGCAAACACAAATCGTAATCTCCAAACATAACTGTATCTTGTAGTTGTTTAAATTCACTTCCGGAAGTGACATCATATATTAAATGTTCATGTTGATTCACGTTACGTTCTATTTTATATTCGTCAATATAATGCTGCAAATTTCTAATTTCGAAAGCGTCTTGTAACGCAGCGCTAATACTAAATTGAATAACCATTCCATTTAAATCGGGATTGGAGCAAACATCACAAACGGTAATTGGTGGTTCTACATTAAATTTTCCTAGATATCTAAAACAGCGGTCGCAAATCTTATGTCTTATTACCGTTTCGGAAAAAGAATGAGGCATCAATTTTTCTAATAATTTTAATAGGAAATACCTTGTTTTCGGAAAGTTACTCGCACCCGGTGGCGTTACAGATTGCACAAGTTTAATAGTTTTATCGAGAGCCTGTTTTGTTACAGCGCTGTTTACAAGAATATCGAGAATTTGAACTAAAATATCCCCATTCAAACTACTTGATCCAACGTAGAGCGGTTCAAAAAGCCATTCTATTTTGAAATCGTCATCCATATTTTCGTTAAAATTTAAACTTGAACTGGAACAAGTGCTAGAGAAATCGGAAATCTCATCCATGCTTTCAACAAAATTATTACTTGAAATTGAAGACACGTTGGAAGAAGAAGAAATCTGTGGAACCCGATTTGTATCTTCTTCATTAAAGTTAACACTTGAAGTGAATGAAAGAGTAGATGAGGAAGCAGAAAGCACGTGACTTGAAATTGATGAAGAAGCAAAAGAAGAGCCAAAAAATCCATCTTCTCCGTCGTTTGCACTTGAAATGGATGAAGAAGTATCCCAGAAAACCTCCGACGATGAATTTGATTGTAAATAATTTTCATCCTAAATAACGTAAAATAAAAAAATGAAATATATTTATGTATTTAAAATAAATCTATTTTGATTTAAGAAAATTTTTTATTTAATTAAAGCAATTTTTTGAAAAACGATTCAATTAATTTAATATATAATATAATATATATGTATATATATATATGTTTTTGAACAAATTCCATTCGGAAACAGCAACATCGATTTAATTATAATGCATATTATTTTCAATATAAAGAAACTGATATCTGAGTCATGAAATTAATAAAATAAACTTCGTCTAAATAAAAAAGAAAAGTATTGTATTTGATGCATAATTTATTCTTCTTTTCTATGTAAAATTGAAATAATTAATAAAAGGAGTAAGAAATAAGGTTAATATGGTTTATTTCAATTACATTATTATTATCTTTTTAATTACAAAAAAACACATAAAATTTAAAATTGTTTTAAATATTTACTTTTTCTAAAACTAATATTTTATTTTAACAGCACCTGTTCAAATTAGGTGGTTAAATCCAAAAATAAAATTTAATTTTATTATAAAAACATATGTTTATATATTAATTAATTTAATCACGTGTTAAAGTGTTTTAACACCACAAAAATTATAAATAAAATTTAACAAAAAAAGAGATAAACATAATAAATATTTTCATTAATTTGTTGTTTAATTTAACCTTTTGCTACAATTAAAAAAAATATTTTTATTATTTTTACAAATAATTCGAGTTTTTAAGATTAAATAACATTTTGTTTATATTTAAATTAAAATGTTTATTTTTAAATATTGCACATATCTAATTTGTTTGTACGTTGTTAACCAACTTTAAAAGTTAAATAGTAATTTTAACCTAACAAAAAAAAATACAGTTTTATATAATTTATTAGACTATTAAAAAAATTTTAAGTAAATATTTTTATTTAAAATAGCTAAAATTTAAAAATAAGATAACTGAAATAATAATTAATTTTCTTTTTTCGAGATATTTTATAGTACAATTATATCAGTAAAATCTCACCCCACTCATTTCAAAATCATTTTCGTTCATGTTTTTTAGAAAAAAACAATGAGATATAATTAGATAAAAAATAAAATGTCAGCTGTTCATTGTATTTTAACATTAAATTAACGGTTTGTAAACTTTCAGGACGATACTAATTTTTAACTTTTTTGAAGTATTTCGTCAAATCACGTAAAATGGTAAAAATGATATCATGTGATTCCATTATGAGTGCGATTGTACTTTGCTTCCAGTAACTAAGGAATTTGTTATTTATTCATTTGTTTATACACGAAAAAACGCGCTGCACTAATGTCATACACAGTAAACATTAACCAAAAACCTGATTGAAATTATATTTCAAAGTGAGTTTTGTATTGATAAAACAGTTAAAATGGAAGAACAATGTTTAGTAGAGGGAGATAATTGTTTCACGATTCTCTATAAAAGTTCTATTATTCACGATAAAAATCAACCAGAATTAAAAGTTGGTTCTCAAATTTCCTATTTGTGGCCTGAGAATGCTCTTCATCGCAAAACGTACAAAGGAAAAATAATTGCGATATCAGGTAAGTTTATTTAAAAACAAAAAAAAATATATATATAAAAATAATCTTGTGCTTTTTTTATTTTGAGAGATTTGTACAATATTTTTTATTTTTTATAATATAAATTTTATAATTTATATTGATAATTTTTATTTTCTTTATAATACACAGTATAAAAATAATAAAAATGATAAAGAAATAATTTTAAAAAATAACTTATAATTAAGAATAAAAAAATGTACTTAATATGTTAAATTAAATAGTAAAAAAATGAAAAAATAATTGTTATTTATTTTATTTTATTACTAGCAATATTAAACGCGCGCAAGAGCGCCAAATTGAGTATTTAATTATTTCTTATAGAGAAATTAAAAATTAATATTATCAATAATTATTTAAATTTATTAGAATATTATTCCATATTAAATGATAAAAATAAAAATTATATGTTTATAGGCCTCAGATTATTAATTATTAAATTTTAAATTCAAAATCTTTTAAAATTCAATTATTTTCCAAATTTTCAATTTAAAATCAAATAAAATTCAATTATTACCCAAAATTTCCATTCAAAATCAACTAAAATTCACTTATTTTCCAAATTTTCAATTTAAATTCAAATAAAATAAAATTATTTTCTAAAATTTCATTTCAAAATTAATTATCAAAAATCAACTAAAATTGAATTATTATTTAAAATTGTAATTGAAATTTAATTATTTTCCAAAATTTCAATTCAAAATCCAAGACAATTCAATTATTTTCCAAATTTTTAATTTAAAATCTTTTAAAATTCAATTATTTTCCAAATTTTCAATTTAAAATCACATAAAATTCAATTATTATCCGAAATTTTAATTTAAAATCAACTAAAATTTAAATATTTTCCAAATTTTTCTATTGAAAATTAACAAAAATCCAATTATTTTCCAAAATTTCAATTACAAAATCAACTAAAATTCAATTATTTCCCAAAATTTTAATTCAAAATCAAAAAAAATTCAATTACTTTCCAAATTTTTAATTCAAAATCTTTTAAAATTCAATTATTTTCGTAGTTTAAAAAAAAAATCAACTAAAAATGAATTATTATCCAAAATTTTAATTGAAATTTAATTATTTTCCGAAATTTCAAATCAAAATTAAAGAAAATATAATTATTCTAAAAAATTTGAATTCAAAATTAATTGAATTTTCAATAATTTGAATTTAAAAGCATCTAAAATTTAATTATTTCTAAAATTTTCCATCGAAAATTTTTTGAAATTTAATAATTTCAATTATAACTCTAAGGGAATTCAATTATTTTTAAATATTTTTATAATATTCTTTGAAAATTCAACTATCTGAAACCATTTTTCAATTAAAAATGATTATCAAATTATTGTATTTTGTATGTAATTTCTAATAAATTTTTTAGTGAAATCATATAAAATTTTAATTAAAATCACTTGAAGTTCAATTAATTTCTAAAATCTTAATTTTAAATCTTTTGAAAATTCAATTAAATTTAAAAAATGTTTTCCAAAAATTTTTTTGATAAATTATTTTTAGTTCTGTAAAATTTTATTATTGTTTGAAAATTAACAATATCTTTTGAAATTTAATTATTTCTAAAATTTTCAAGTTTAATTTGACACAAATTTGACACGACATAAGATTACTATTCAAAAAACACGTGAAATCATAAAAGACCAACTTCAAGTTAGGACAGAAGGACAGACCAAGCATTTTATTATTATATAATTATTATTTTTTACTAAAAAAATTTACAAATTGCACTCTAAAAAATTGTTTGAAAAATGTTTAATATTTCTTGCTTATGATTTTAGATAATGAATCAGAGTTGCAAAAAAAAATTACAAAATTGCAAAAAAGTTTAAATGAGAGTAAAATTTCTCGAAAGAAAAGGAAGGCCAAAGAAGACCTTACAGAATTAAATAAAGAGAATGTTGAATCACAGGACAATGGAACAGACAGGAAAGTATCTACTCGTCAAAGTAGAAAGAGGAAAGCAACAGAAGCATTGAAGAAAGGTAACAAAGAGGATGAAGAGTCGAAAAAGAAGGAAAACGCGAAAAAGGTATATAGTGATGTTTTATCGAATTTATGTTTATATGTCATTTATTTATTCATGTGTTTAATGTATTACAATCATATGCATTTTTTTAGAAAAACGAAAAACGATTAAAAAGAGAAGCAAATGTTCTTAGCAGCAAAGAGATTCTGAAGTCTCTAGATGAAGAATCATATGAAAATTCTGCTTTATTCAGAATCGAAAAGAAAGCAGACGTGGCACTGCGCATAACCAGAAATTTGATGAATGTACTAGAATTGCTTCAAAAAGTAAGTAAAATTAAAATAAATTAAATTTTAAAAAATAAATTAAAAAATGAATAACATAGTACGTTGTGTGGTAAGGGCGTAAAAAGTAGCGCGATCAAAACTCATGTGAGTTTGTCGCACGATCGATGCGAGTGAGGCAATCACATAAGAGTAGAGATTCTCTTATTATCACCCATGCCCCACACATAGTTTTTTATAACATTTTGCGTCCAAAACTGCGATTTGGTCGAGTTTTTGGCGCTAGGTGTTATAAAAATATATTATCATAATTAAAAAATTTTTTTAATCGTTTCAGGAGATCACTGAGTTCAAATCAACGGATGTTGCAGCTTCATCAAACAGCTTTGCTTCAACTAGCAAACTTTTGGATTTCACTAGTGAAATTCTTGCTCCAACTAGTAATCTACCTGCTTCTGCTAATGAATTTCCCGCTTTCACTAATGAAGAGCCTGCTTCCACTAATGAGTTTCCCGCTTGCACTAGTAAAGTGCCTCCTATTAGTAAATTGCTTGCCTCCACTAGTGATTTTTCAGTTTCTACTAGGAAAGCGTCTACTTCCACTAGTAAAGTGCCTGCTTCCAATAGCAAAGCGCCTGCTTCTACTAGTAAAGCGCCTGCTTCTCCTAGTAAAGAGCCTGCTTCTACTAGTAAAACGCCTGCTTCTACTAGTAAAACGCCTGTTTCTACTAGGAAAGTGTCTACTTCCACTAGTAAAATGCCTGCTTCTGCTAGTAAAACGCCTGTTTCTACTAGTAAAGCGTCTACTTCCACTAGCAAAGTGCCTGCTTCTACTAGTAAAACGCCTGCTTCTACTAGTAAAACGCCTGCTTATACTAGTAAAGCGCCTGCTTCTAATAGTAAAACGCTTGCTTCTACTAGTAAATCGCCTGCTTCTACTAGTAAATCGCCTGCTTCTACTGAATATTTGAATATTCAGAATATTCCGCTTCAACTAGTAAGCCTCCTGATTTCACTAGAAAAGTGTCTGCTTCTGTTAGTAAACTTCTCGCCTCAACTAGTAAATTTCCTGCTTTCACGTTCAACACAACAAAAAGCTTGGTTCCTCAATACGAAACTGACGAGGATGAAAACGAAGAGTTTGAAAATTTTAACGCGCCCTGGAATGAACTGGATTTTACAAATGACAATGATAGCTTTGATTTATCTACTCAACTTTCTGCTTCCGCCTCCAACACTGCGGATGCTAAGGATAATCAAGATTTAAGTCAAAATGAGATCTCAAAAGATGATGATGAAGACGAAGAAGAAGAAGAAGAGGAATTAGATAATGATGATGATGATGATGATGATGATGATGAAGGAGATGAAGAAGATGATGATTATGAAGGAGAAGAAAAAGAAGATGATGATGAAGGAGAAGAAAAAGAAGATGATGATGATGATGAAGGAGAAGAAAAAGAAGATGATGATGATGATGAAGGAGAAGACGATAATGAATCTGACAATGTGGAGGACGAAAACGATGGCAAAAGAGAGAAAAAGAAAGAAGAAATTTTTCTTTTTACGAAAGAAAATGGTGAAAAGGTAAGGAAAAATTATATGTCAATCATAAAAGTTTTCCTTTTTATCATTAAAAAATCTTGCTATATGTTGAGTTTTTAATTCCTTAAAAATAAACTGTTTATTGTTTTTTTATATATATTTTTTTATTTACAAATAATAAATATATAAATTTAAATAAATAAATAAACAAACTTTATATAAAAATACATTTAAAATTTCAAGTTTCCATAATTTACATGTTTGAAGTGTATTTTTTAAGTAAATATTACTTAATATATTAACTAAATTATTTATTTGAATATAGGCTGTTGAATTAATTAAGGGCAGCGATGTTTATATTGAAAAAAGTGCGCTGAAGAATGCTAGGGCGACATCATCTGTTCAGACGACATTGGCGAGACAGTTAATGTGTTCAATTTTTACCCAGAATGCTTTGTTGAAATATTCGTTATGTGGAAAAGGAAAATTAAAAACAAGAAGAGATGGTTTGCCTCCCCACGCAATTCGTACCATTTTAAGTAAGTTTACTTTTTAAATTATGAATTATTTTTTTAAAATCAATTATATATTCAGATAAAGAGTTACCACAAATTATCGAGGTCAGGAAATTGTGAGGAAAAATGTCAGGGAACATGTTTTTGGCAGGAAAATCAGGAAATGTCGAGGAAAAAATTTTTTTGAGGAAAATTTTCGAAATTGAATAAAATTTAAAATAAAAAACAAATCAAATTAAAAAAATAA
Source organism: Leptopilina boulardi (assembly GCF_019393585.1). Lineage (NCBI taxonomy): Eukaryota > Metazoa > Arthropoda > Insecta > Hymenoptera > Figitidae > Leptopilina > Leptopilina boulardi. The sequence goes on from NW_026137969.1 coordinate 892,951, forward strand.
TAACAAAATTTTATTAAGTAGAATATTAATAAAATAAATTGCGAAATGTTTTTTTACTATTATATCATTAGATTTTTGTTAAAATTTGTTATCTACAATAAAAAATTTTGGACAGGAAAAAATATTTTAATGTCAGGAAAAAGTCAGGGAAATATGGAAGACAAAAAATATCTCTAGAATATGAGAGAAATTAAAACGAACATACGGCTTTCAAAAAATAAATTGTTAAAAATTTTGTCAGTATCTTAAATTATAAAAAAAATTTCATTGTTAAATTTTCTACAGAATAGAAAAGACAATAAATTTTACTACAAAATAATTATATTCTCTATTATATTTCAGAATATGCCAGGGCAACCGCAAAGCATGCACAGTGGACAGTTCTCGATAACCAATCAGTCAAAGCTAGTCTTCGTTGCAAACTGCGAGAGATGCAATTAAAATCATCAAAAAATTAATATTTTAATTATTTAATGCAATTTTCAATATTATTCAACATTCAATATTCAATAAAATATTATTATTAAATATTATAATTTTTATTATTAAATATTATAATTTTTATTATTAACTATTATAATTTTTATTATTTACACGGAAAAAAAACTACAACTGAACCGGTGAATGTTTTAGCCAAAACAGCTAAACATTTAGTCGAAAATGAACGAGCGATATTGGCAATATCACCGGACTGGCGATATTGGATTTTAGTTAAAGAACAACATAACCAAAAAATGACAAATATGACAAATTATGTAGAGAGTAATATTAAATGCGTATTTTTAAATCTATTCAATTTTATATTTCATATTACAAACAATTGAAAATAAATTCAAATTAAAACTGTTTTAAAATTAAAGATCACAAAACTTGATATTTGTGATTTAAGAAATATTTCTTGGTAAGAACGGTAAATTTCCAAATATTTTCAATATGGCTGACGAATGAGATTCAACTTATGTTCACTTTAGCCGAATCGGCTAAACATTCGACTATTGCGGTGAAGCTAAATTCCCAGCGTTGGTTGTGTCTTTTTTCATATTAAATATATTCCCAAAATCGTTCGTTCACGTCTTAACATTTTTTTCCGTGTAATATTATAACCAAGGCCAACTTCCCCGAGGAAGACGCTGGTTAATGTCCTGGACATCGGAGGAACACCCTGAGCCTTCCTGGATGTGCAGAGACAAAAACCAGGGCTAACTTCCCCGAGGAAGACGCTGGTTAATGTCCTGGACATCGGAGGAACACCCTGAGCCTTCCTGGATGTGCAGAGACAAAAACCAGGGCTAACTTCCCCGAGGAAGACGCTGGTTAATGTCCTGGACATCGGAGGAACACCCTGAGCCTTCCTGGATGTGCAGAGACAAAAACCAGGGCTAACTTCCCCGAGGAAGACGCTGGTTAATGTCCTGGACATCGGAGGGACGCCCGGAGCCTTCCTGGATGTGCAGAGACAAAAACCAGGGCTAACTTCCCCGAGGAAGACGCTGGTTAATGTCCTAGACATCGGAGGAACACCCTGAGTCATCCTGGATGTGCAGAGACAAAAACCAGGGCCAACTTCCCCGAGGAAGACGCTGGTTAATGTCCTAGACATCGGAGGAACACCCTGAGTCATCCTGGATGTGCAGAGACAAAAACCAGGGCCAACTTCCCCGAGGAAGACGCTGGTTAATGTCCTGGACATCGGAGGGACGCCCGGAGCCATCCTGGATTTGCGGAGAATAAAAACAGGTTTTACGAGTTTACCAGAAAATTAATTTTTTTCAATAGTCGCACTATTGATAAATTATCGTTTTATTTTCAATAGTGACTATCGATAGTCACTCTCCAAAAATTATCAATAGTCTATCGATAATTTTTTCACCTGGGTAGAAAAAAATAACAAAACTAATACGAAAAAAACTGAAATAGGCCAAGGAACCATCGGGTTTGGATGCTAATGTCCGACAAATATAATTCCAAATCCCTTAATCAAGAAACGAACATAACATCAAAATTTAGATAAAATTTTAATAATTTTAATACGGAGAGTATTTTCTTCTTATTTTAAGAAGTATATATTCTTAAATAGAGATAATAATCCTCTTATTTTATTGAATCATCAAAAGTTTGGCATAATAAACACTGCAATAAGTGGAAATTCTGTTAAATAAAAATTCAGCTTAATAGACAGTTGGCTAAATACTATGAATTCGGTTTAATGCACATTTTTTTATATAAAAAATTCTCTTAAATATATATAGATTCAGCTTAATGGACGTTTGGAAAAATAAGAATTCTGTTAAATAGAATTTTAGCTGAATGGACACTTTTGGTATGGAAAAATTCTGCTACATAAAAATTTGGCTAATTGGACAATTGGCTTAATATTGGAAGGCCGGCTATAAACGAGAAATTCTGTTAAATGTAAATTCGTATACTTAATTGACAGTCGAAAAAATATTAAAAATTCGGTTAAACGCTAGAAATTTCTCTAAATAGAAATACAACTTAATGAACAGTCGGCTAAATATTAAAAGTTCAGCTAAATATTAGAAATTCTGGTAAATAAAAATTTGGATTAATGGACAGTCGGCTAAATATTGGAAATTCTGGTAAATAAAATTTCGGCTTAATGGACAGTTGGCTAAATATTAGAAGGTCGGATAAATATCAGAAATTCTTTTCATTTGAAATTTGGCTTAATGTACACTCGGCTTAATACTAGAAAATTCGGCTTAATGGACAATCGCCTAAATATTAAAAATTTTGGCTAAACACTAGAAATTTTGCTAAATCGCAATTAATCTCAATGAACAGACGGCTAATTATTAGAAATTCGGCTATATACTGAAAAATTTTGTTAAATGAAAATTTTGCCTTTATGGATTTTTGGCTAAATAAAAATTAAGTTTAATAAAATATGTATACATAGCTAAATCTAAATTCCTGATAAATGAAAATTAAATATTAAAAATTCTATTAAAATTTTTTTAAATATATTATAATTTTTTTTGTAATATATTATAATGAATATAAATTTTAATATCAGATATATATAAGTTCTTTCACCTTTCATAAAGACAAGGTCCGCGACATATCGATTGCTTTTGAAATATTGACTATGGTCAGAGTGCACACGTGCATTTATATATATATAGCCAACTTATTAAAAATGCAAATAATTAATAATTCATTCATTTCTAAGATGATACTAGTAGCTATACTATATGCTTTGATCGCATACACACAATGAGCAATAAAAAGTTAGCTCGCACGAATAATTTTTTATAACTTTTTGAAAAAATGTTTATTATATCTGACCTTATAAATTTTATGGTTAAATAATAAAAATAAATTCAGCTTAATAAAAATCTCACCTAATAAGTTTTTTTTTGTTAAATATAAAAGTTTAACTCAATAAAAATTTGGAATTACAAAAGTTTGGTTAAATAAAATTTATACACCTTTTCCAAATTTAGCTTAATAATAATTTGACATTTAATAAGTTTTTTGGTTAAATAAAAGTTTAGCTTAATAAAAACTTGATTTTATAAATTTTGGTCAAATAAAATGTACCTGCTCAGCGGCAAATTTTCGTCCCCGTATGTTCCCCCACTACCGGCCGTACTGTACCCCTCCGTTCAGTTCATTTTGGGCAACAATTGGATTTTATTTGATTTTAAATTGAAAATTTTAATAAAATACATTTTTTTAGTATAAAATGTAGATCTTCTTCAGATCTTCTTCAATTCAATTATTTAACAAATTGTGAACTAAAATAATTCTTCATTAAATTAATTATTTTTAATAATTTTAATGAAATTCATCACAAATTCAATTATTTCAAAATTATTTTTCAAATAAAATTTTTATAAAATTTGTCACTGATAGGGGTGACCAGAATTCATGAAGATAGTCAAAATTGCTTATTCTTCATGAATTTCTTGTCCTTGGCTGAGTCATTGTTAACGGGTCTGCTACGCTTTCCCAACCAAACTCCACCGCCGCGCCTCTCTCCTATTTCCCGCTTTTCTCTCCCACTCTCCACGCGTCAGGCCCTTTGCTGTCAACGCGTCACTTCTTTAAACCTCCTGCTCGCCGGATACTTTTCCGAGCGGAGTCTTCAGTTAATTTGTTTATAAAAAAGGTTATGTTCGAGGTTTAATGTTTTTTAATCTATATATATGAATTATAACTTATAATTTATTATAAATAGTTATTATATTGTAATAATTTGTGATTAACTAATTAATAATTATAATTGTTGTTATTATAATAATTGTAATTTTATTTATTGTTGATTATAAATATTATTGTTATAATGATTTATAATTTATTTTATAATTTATAATGTTAGATATATATATATATATATATATATATATGTATGTATAATATGTATATATATATATATATATATATATATACGTGTGTGTGTATGTGTGTATTACTTATAAGTTTTCAATTTAGTTCTTATTGTTTAACGCTACGAGCGCTGTTCTGTAGTAAATATGTAGTTATTATTTCACTCGCAGTCGAGATGACTTGCTAAGTGTATATAAGGTCTGAGTGTTAGAACACCAGCCAGCAGAGATTTGCCGCCTAACGGCGTGTAGGTCTCTTGCGTACTTTCAAAATAAAGGTTCTTTCAACTGAACTTTTCTACTTTTCTTTCACCCTACTACCGTAGGCCGACTAATCAATTTCTATTTTCAGGCCCCAACCCTCTGTCACGCCTCACTAACGTAAATCGTACGGGGAGTCTCTCTCTACGGGCGTTTACGTTACGTGCAGGGTCTCTGGCCCACCTATCCGATACGGGGAGTCACTCTTTACGAGTCGGATTACGGTACGGGCCCAGAGAACACATAAACCCGCCTAACGATACGGGGAGTCACTCTTAGCGAGTCGTTAGGCTACGGGTAGATCCTGCACTCTCGCTAACGTGAATCGTACGGGGAGTCACTCACTACGGGCGTTTACGTTACGTGCAGAGCCTCTGTCGTACCTACACCGATACCGGGAGTCACTCTCAGCGAGTCGGTTAAGGTACGGATACGAAGAGCACGCAAACCCGCCTAACGATACGGGGAGTCACTCTTAGCGAGTCGTTAGGCTACGGGTAACCCTCCAGCAATATTCACCAGACAATCCGTAAATACGGAAAGCTACGCTTCTCATCGTCGTCTTTACGTGACGTGACCACCAGGTGCCGCCTCACTAACGTAAACGTACGGGGAGTCACTCTTATCGAGCGTTTACGTTACGTGAAGAGCCGCAAAGCGTTTACGGCCCACCTACACCGATACCGGGAGTCACTCTCAGCGAGTCGGTTATGGTACGGATGCCGGAACCACCAGGTGACGTCATCTCACTCGCTCTTGTTTCACTCCATGCGACAGAGAGAGAGAGAGAGAGAGAGAGAGCACTTCACGTGACGTCACTCTCTCTTACTCTAATACAACACAAACTCTTCCGCGCCTGCACAAACGTAATTTTGGTAATTTGTTTACGTTTTTTTTTTCCCACCTTTGAGCCTTTTACCCTTGTGAATGGTATCAAATTTAACAATTGTTTATAATTTTAAAAAAATATCGCAAGTAAATTGAATTATTTTCAAAAATTCCAATTCAAAATAAACTAAAATTAAATTATTACCCAAAATTTCAATTAAAATTTAATTATTATCCAAAATTTCAATTCAAAATCAAAGAAAATTCAATTATTTTCAAAAAATTTCAATTTAAAATCAAATAAAATTCAATTGTTACCCAAAATGAACTGAACGGAGGGGTACAGTACGGCCAGTAGTGGGGGAACATACGGGGACGAAAATTTGCCGCTGAGCAGGTACACGGGGATGAGTTGGCGGCGAATCGTGAATCGCCCAATAAAAACTAACTAATTTATCTACATTAAAATTCTAAAATCCAGCCTAATAAACTTTCGGAACCTATAAATGTTGACTTAATTAAAATTTTGGCCTTATAATTTAATCTATAGATTTAAATTCGATTTAAAAAAAAATGTTTGGGGTAAAAAAAAAATGTTTGAATGAAAATTTCCCGTGGAATGCCCCGTATATATATATATATATATTGTATAAGTTAAATGTTTTTTTCTTATCAAATACAGAAATAAAAGAAATCGTTAAAGTAAACTAAAATTTTAATATGTTTCAGATAAAAAAAAAGAAGAAGCGGTCATTGACCATATATTGAAACAAATGTGGAAATATAAAAATTAATTATGTGAAAGAATTTACAGTTTAACACTTATTTAAAATTTCTTATCTATATACATACATATAATATATTATTGAACTGCGCATATTTATTTTATAAAAAAAGAAAATATTTGTAAATTTTATTTTATTTCTTATTTGTATATCTCATATTTGTAAGGTATATGTTTTATATATATATATAGTGTCTGGCTCGCGTCTGATCTTTATACAAGGGCGTGCATGGCGCGTGCCCTTCACATTAAACCTGGGGATTGACGATATAAAAAATTGCTCGGGGTCTCAAGTTGAGTTCTTCGCGCGCGAGTACAAAAAAAAGGTATAGATACACTCACTCACGCAGACACACACGTACGTGAATCATTATAAAATGTATATATAGTTATATACAACGTACGCACGTCAACAGTTGGATTTGTGGTCTTCTTCCAACAAATCGAGTACCAACTTTTTTAAGCACCCTAAAATGTACGCACATCATTATTTTTTTGGATTGATATATATATATACCAAAATTTTTCAGTTTTTTAAAATTATTATTAACAATTATTTATAATAATATATAATTAGCTATAACGTAATTTAATGTAGCAGGAAATAATTCGCTGTCACGGCAAATTTTTTCTATGCGTGTAGTGAAAATATATACTACACCCAGAAAAAAAGATTTCTTTAATTCAAAGAAATCAATTTCTTTGATAATTTTTTTTTTGATATAAAGAAAATTTATTTATTTCAAACAAATTATCTTTGATTAAAAAAAAAAATTATTTTCGTTTCAAATAAAATTTTTTATTTGGTTCAAATGAATTTTAAATGAATGAAAACAATGTCAAAAAAAATTATATGGTTTCTTTAAATCAAAGAAATCTTTTCTCTATATGAGTGTAGTATAAAAAATTTTAACTTCTTATTAGGTCAAAAACTGTGAACACTATAGGTGGAAAAAACAACAGTTTTTCAAAAATTTAACATTTTTCGAACTAAACTATTATTAAAATTAATTTCAATTTGTTTAGCAACACACGCATAGAAAAATTTTACTGCAGCAGCGAACTATTTGTTGTCAGAGCAAATTATACGTTAGCTAATATATATATATACTAAATTTAAACAGCTAGTTTATGTTAAAAATTCTAGATTCTAGATAGAAAACTATCAGGTTTTGAAAAAACTTATTCTTAATATTAGTATAACAGTTAACTCTTAAAATATATTAAAATATTTTCTAATTTTAAGAATAAAATAAAAGAATAAAAATTTTCGTTGCAATTTAAAATTAATAAAAGTTTAAATAACTTATTCTTTCCTCTATAAATAAGAGGAAATTTTGCATTTTCTTACCTGTGTCCTTTTCTTCAAACTCTTAAAATATGTTACAGTATTTTCTAAACGAAATATTAAAAATTTTCAATTTAGCAACTATTCTTATTTCGAGAATATACACTAAATTTAAGAATAATTAAATGACATATATCCAAATATTCGAAAATACCAAGTTTATAGTACTCTTAGTATTAGAATATCTTTACTGAAAAAACGTAACTCTAAATTTAAGTATATCTTCTTGGCGTCTATTTAAAGATATACTTTATATACTTAAATTCAGTATACACTGTTCTTAAAATAAGTATATATTCATTAATATTAGAAATATATTATTAGTATTATATTCTTCTTAAAATATATTTCTAATATTAAGAGTATATTCTTATTTTAAGAATAGTATATATATACATAATTTAAGTATATAAAATATCCTTAAATAGGCTCCAAGGAGATATATACTTAAATTTAGATTTAATTTTTTTTTTGGTGTTTCCTTTTCAAAATTGAACCTTTCTTTTAAAAACAAGAGGAAATTTTTCTTTCTCATTCGCTTATCGTCTTTTTCCCAAAATATATTATTTTTATTTTCAAAAATTCTCTTTTTATTCTCATTTATTTGAAAACAATAATACCCATCAATTCCTCTCAATTTGACAGGAAATCCTTATTGAATAAAAGGAAACAAATTGTTTTGAGTCTTAAATTTCAAAAAATCGATTTTTTTCAAAAAAATATTTTTAAAAACAAAATTCTCTAACAAAAAAAAATAAAAAGACAGTTGCGCGATAATAAAATTTGTAAAAAAAAAAGAAAGAGGAACAATTTCCGGCATAGGATCCGAGACTTTCGCTTTTTTTCCCGGTGTGTGTGTGTGTTGGCAGAAAAAAAAGAAGAAGGAAAAAAGAAGAGAGGGAGTAAAATGTAGGTCCAGTGTGGTTTGTGTGTGATCCTTTTACGTTTTTCCAAGACACACACACACACACAGAGAGTGAAATATTTACGCAATGACCGCTTTTTCGCCTTTAGAGCAGGTTCCCCTGCATCTCCCATTTTCCTGCAACAACAATCACACCGGACTCATCGTATACTCACACTATGTGTAGGACTGGTTGCTTTCTCCCCTCCACTTATTATTACCCCCTCCCTTCTCATTTCTTTTCTCTCTCTCTCTATCCTTTCCCTCTTTTTTCTCTCTTTCTCTCCTTCTCCCTCTCTTTCTTACTCATTCCCCCCCACCATAAATCTATCTCTCTTCCACTCAATGTTTCCTCTCTTCTCCCCACCCCTCATTTTCTTTCACCACCTCCCACTTTAGCACGTCACACGGAAGTGCCGTCCCACTTTGTTCTTGTTCTCTCACTTTTGTGCGCGTATCGAACGAATCACGCAACAGTCGCTCACGTTTCCAAATATATCCAATGTGGTGGGGGGGATGATGAAGAACAGGTCTCATTGGTGGGGGGTTTCCTTCCTTCTCTACTTTTGCCAACCAAGATTTCAGACTCTAAATTGTCAGTTTAGTATTGGGTTAGGTCAGCCCAAGGCAACATCGTAGTTTTTAGTTGTGTAGTTGCTCTCTAACACGTTGTTCCTATATTATTATTATCATTTTTTTTTTACTATTATAAACTCGAACTTGTTTTTTTCTTATTAAAAAATAGAACAATTTTTTTGTGAAAAAAAGAAAATTTTATTCTTAAAAAAAAAAAACTGTTCGTGATTTAAGTGAAAAAAAAATGTTTTAAATATTGTGTTTTATTTCCACGAAGAAAAAAAAAATTTTTTTCCTTTGCTTTTGGAATTTCTTTTGGTGAAAGTGATACATTTCTTGTGTTTTTTTGTGCTTGTGTTTGTATATTTATATATATACACCAAAAAAAAAGAAGAGAAATTTTCATCAATTTCTTTTTTGCATCAAGTGTGCATGGAGTATTTGTGTTTTGCAATAAAAAATTCGTAGGATGGCACTTTCTTATCTACAGGAGGCGCAAATTACCGCAGGTAATTTAATTTTAAAGTCAAATTTTTTTTTGTCTCTTCGTTAGTTTTTTCTTTCTTTACAAACGGAATTTATCACCGATTCTTTTCCTATACGAATTAGTTGAAATTTTTCTAATTCGTCATAACAAAACGTATTAATAGCAAACCGGAATTAGTCAGAATATTCTAATTCGTAACAAAAACGGAATTAGTTAAAATTTTCTAATTCGTTAAAACAAATTAAAAAATTTTCTAATTCGTACAAACGTAATTAGAAAATTTTAACTAATTCTGTTTTTAAGGAATTGAAAAATTTCAACTACTGCCGTTTTGTTATGAATTAGAAAATTTTTATTAATTCCGTTTAATTCCTAATTCGTAACCAAACAGAATTAGTAATCAAATGGAATTACTTAAAATTTACTAATTCGTATCAAAGCGAATTAGTAATATAACGGAATTAGTTAAAATTTTCTAATTCATATCAAAACGGCATGAGATGAAATTTTTCAATTCGTAAAAAAACGGAATTAGTAAAATTTTTTTCTAATTCGTAACAAAACGGAATTAGTTCAATTTTATTAATGAATCGAAAAATAGAATTTTATTTTGATAATAAATTTGTAAATTTTAACTAATTCGTATAGTGCAAAGAATTAGTGAATTTGTAGCTAATAGAAATAGTTAAAATTTACTAATTCGCAGTAAACCAGAATTAGTTGATATTCACAAATTCGTCGCAAACAGAATTAGTCGAAATTCAATAATTTAAAGCTTACAAAATAAGTTAAAATTCGCTAATTCGTGTTAAATAGAATCAGTTAAAATTCACTAATTCGTATTATTAACCAGAGTTAGTTAAAACTTAAAATTCATAAATTCATAGCAAATGGATTAAGTTAAAATTTACTAAAAAAAAAAAATAAGTAAATATAACTTTTTAGCTAATTCATTAGTAAATTTTAACATAATTTGAATAGTAAAAAGAATTTGGTTAAAAGTCACTATATACATTAAAAAAAAATTACTTTCAAATTCACTAATTCGTAGCAAACAAGAATTATAGTTAAAATTAATTAATTTTTATATCAAAAAATAATTCCTTAAAATTTATTAATAAATTATTTAGAATTGAAAATAAAAAAAAATTACACTATTTTTCCGTTTCTTTTGTTGTATATATTATAATAAAAATGGGCACGACTTTGACATGCCCTTAAGAATTATTATCATTATTTTGTTTTTAATCGCAATAGCAGTTTCTCTATTATAATTTGACAATTGTTTTCAATTTTTTTCTTTTTATAAGTACCTATATATATAAAATTTTCATAAATTCTGAGATGAATGAAAATTTCATTTGATTCAAAAATTTTGGAAAATTAAATTTTACTCTGCACTGAAAAAAAAGTTTATTTCACTTAAATAAATGGATTACTTGGCTATTATCAAGTAAATATTTATTTGTATCAAGTAATTATTTATTTGTATCAAGTAAATATTTATTTATATTAAATAATTATTTATTGTGAATTAAATGGTATTTGTTTCAAATATACAGAAATTATTGCTCCAAAAATACAGATTATTTAATTCAAAGAAAAATTATTTGATTTAAGTAAATATATTTATTTGATAATAAAGTCAAGTAACCGATTAGTTGAATCGAAATAAATTTTTTTTTCACTGTATGATTTTTTGTTTTTTTTAAATTTTTTTTATATTTAAATCCAAAAAAATAAAAATTTACAAAAGAAAATCTCGAATTTTTAGATTTCAACTAAACTTTTCTTTAATTTCCAATTTTTTTTTTTTTTTTTTGATAAAAAAACCCTTTAGATAATAATAGAAAGAAAAATTTTGTTTCCAATAAATCAAAATAATTAAAAAATCCGATTTTTTTCGCATATATATGATAAAAAAAATAAATAAAAGGTTTTCTCTCTCTCTCTCTCTCTCTGGAGAAAAATTCAAGAAATAAAAAAGTATATCTCTTCTCTCTCGAGTACAAGGAATTTGCGGCCAATTAGAAAAGGGATTGAGGGGAGGGCGGTCCTTCCTTGTTGCTGGGAAACGGTGATAAGGGAAAAAATATCGATTCGCCACAAGGCTTATTAATGGACTCAGTTTCAAAAAAAAAAAATTATATATATATTGTATACTAACCGTTTTTTCATTATAAAAATATTAATTTGATGTGTAGATATTTTTTTATCTATAAATTTAAAACAAAAACAACTAAAAAGTGAAAAAAAACTAAATGTAAACAAAAAGAAAGAAAAAAATTTTTTAGAAGATAATTTTTTTGAAGAAAATCTTTAATTTAGGAAAAATTTTTTTGTTTATATCAAAATTTAGTTTTAAGTATTACCGGTAGAGGGCACCACGTGATGGACGATTTTTCCTTGATCGGGAATTGGGACTCTTTCTTTTCTTCTTTGAATTCTGAAAAATGAAAATATATTACAAAATTAAAAATAATTTGTTAATTTTGTTTTGTTTTTTTTTTTGATTAATTCAATTTTCTAATACACTTTATTTATTTTGAATATATTTTCCTCTTAAAACAAGAGTATATTTTAAATTTGTAATTTCATTCTTTTGCCCAATTACAATATTTAAATTTACAATATATATTCTTAAATTTAGAATATTTTTTTAGAATATTATTCTTTTATATAGAATATTTTTAAAATGAGAATATATTCTTAAATCTAGAATATCTATTTTATATACTCTTACTTAAAAAAAAAGTATATTTTAAATTTAAATTCTTTGCATACTATATATATATATATATAGTATGCAAACTTATTTGAAGAGGAAAAAAAATAGTAAAAGAATTATATTTCGATATATATATTAAAATTCAAATGATTTATTCTCAATTGTAGAGGATTTTAGTTTATTCATTTATTCACTGTTATTTTAATTAAAAAAAATTTTTTTCATTAACAGAATTGTAATTTTTCTTTTTTCTTTGATTAAATTCGTTATTTATATATATGTACTCTTAATTTGAGAATATTTTTTCATTACATATTATTTGAATTAACAAAATTACAATAATTCATTATATAAACAATTAATTTGAAAATATTTTTCAATTGCGTTTAAAAAAAATTACAATTCAGTTCAATTAACATTTGTTTATTCTCAATTTGAGAATATTTTTATCAAAAGATGTTTTGGCTATCCAGTAGAAAATTATTATTATTATTATTATTATTATTATTATTATTATGTATGTATATTTATTTATTCTCAATTTGACAATATTTTTCCATTTAAATTATAAAATTACAATAATTGTATTCGTTATATTGTTATGGAAAATATTCTCAAATTTCTTTAATCAAGGAAAATTCATTTTTTTTAAAATTAGTTTATCCTCTTTTTATAAAGTTAAAATAGAATAAAAAGTTTTCAATTAAAAAGAAGAAGAAGAAGAAGAAGAAGGAGGAGAAGGAGAAAAAAAAGAAACTTTGGGAGACAATTTTTTAATGAATTTTCTAAATTCGCTTTTAATTCCAATATATCCCTTTTCTCTTATGGACATCTTAATTCCGTTAAATTAATTTTCTAATTAGATGAAGATAAATTAAGTTCCAAGAGGTTGAAGGAAAGGGAGAAGGTGGAGGAGGAGGTAAAAATATGTAAGAGGAAAAGAAGTAGAAGGAGAAGGAGGACGTGGCACGTGGGGCAGTGGGTGGCCCACGATATCATGAATGAACGCCCAGAGACGTGTGTAAAAGAATGTGAATGAAGGGGAGAGGGGGGGATGAGGTGGGAGTGAGTCGTTTCCGGGAGCAAGTCCTCCACGTGTGGGGAGAGAGAGAGAGAGAGAAAAAAAGAGAAAAAAATATATAGTATACGCGAACGAATCCTCGTAGAAGAGTAGAATGAGGAGAATTTTGCCGATCAATTGGGTGGCGCACGTGTCTCCTTTCCCTCTCAACTCCACCCGTTAAATCCCCCTTCCCTCTCACCCCTCTCTCCCCGTTCTATTCGTTCCGTTTCCCTCATCACCCTTCCCCATTTTTTTTTTTTTTTTTTTTTCACCAACAATCGTCTTGACTCCCAAACTGCTCCGCTTTCCAGTTTATATATAATCTTTCCCATTCTAATATCGATTTTTCAATTCGACATGACGACATTTACTATATATAAATTTTATACAGAAAATAGTTTTTTTACTTTCACTTTTTTTGATTTCGAAAAATTTAGAATTGCGGATTCCATATATTTCTGATGAATTTGATTTGGTATTAAGTATTATTTTCTGAATTAGTGAAATTAAAGAGGAGAGATTATTATTTTTAGGAGAGGAGAATTACTTTTTTAGAATCGCTAATTCGAGGGGAAAATTAAATCTTAAGTTAAAAATCCCCAATAGCAATGGTTTTTAGCCATTTAGCAAAATTTTTAAGGATTGTTGAATTATACTAAAGATGAAGGTTTTAGGATAGGAGAATTATTTTTGAAATTGCTAATTCGAGAGGAAAATTAACTATAGGTAGTCTTAATTCCAAATGATTTCTAAAAACCATCGCAGCAACTATTTTTAGCCCTTCGGCAAAATTTTTGATAATCAACGGAAGATTAAAGATACTACAAAAATAACGGGTCCAATATTTCTGATGAATTTGGCTATAGGTTTAGGACTCCTAAACCTAGCCTAAATTCTCTTAAATTAGGAGAATTCATCCTGTAATCGCTAATTCCAAAGGAAAAATTAATCTTGAAGATATTTTAAAGTATTTATAAATTTGGGTTCTTTAAACAAATCCTCACTGCTAGAAATGTTGCAGATAATCCAAAAGATGTATACCAGGACCGTCGGATTTTGAAAATTATGATAATAATGCCCCAGAGGTGTTCGTAGATATCCTAATTTAATTTGTAGCAGTGAGAATTTGTTTAAGAATCTTCAATATAAGTTTGTTAATGTTTCCTTTGGAATTAGCAAAGGGTCCAACTAACTAATTAATTCTATATGATACTCCTTAATCCCCTATAAATCCAAGTCCTAACGAAGATGGTATTAATGAATAGTCCAATTTTGCTAATCAATTCAGATTCTAGGGATGTAGATTTACAAACTGTATTTAATTATTAACTAACAAAACAATTCCATTTGTCATTTTTCAGGTCTCTTACCCGGTCAACATCTCGACATGAAGCAAGAAACTGAAAAGCAACCACCATCACCGCCATTGAATAATAACAGTGCTGCGACACTATTCTCTGGAATGGGTGCAGCCGCCGCTGGTCTATCAATGTTAACACCACAACAATTATTGGCAGCAAGTCGAACCGCTGCATTAATGGCAGCCGGAATTCCCGTTTCTTTACATGCAACATTGGCAGCAAGTCCCGCACTCTATAGGCATCATCAAACATTATTTGGTGGTTGGTTACCACCACCAGGAAATGGTACCGGTGGTTCATCACCACCATCACCACTACACGCAACATCAGGTTCAATATCACCAGCCTTAAGTACAAAATCATCATCACGTGGACGAAATAATCATTCAAATATCATGAATAACAATAATAACAACAATAATATAGTGAGCAGTAGCGTTGATCGTATAACAAAAAAACAACAACCCCTAAAGAGAAAACTTAACAATACAATGGGAAAGACAACAAAAATTGATAGTATTCAATTACCACTTGATGGCGCAGCACCATTAAGTCCACCTTCGTCAATTAGTCCCGAGGCAGTTAAGGATAGTAGGGATAAAGTATTTACATGTGAAGTTTGTTCACGTTCATTTGGCTATAAACACGTTTTGCAGAATCATGAGAGAACTCATACAGGAGAAAAACCATTTGAATGTCCCGAGTGCCACAAACGGTAAGTTAGACAACTTATACTTCTTCAATTATCCTAATACCTTTGGAATTATTTTACAAAACAGAAATTTAATTTCCCTTTTAAATTTTTGTTACAGATTTACGAGGGACCATCACCTAAAAACTCACATGAGACTGCACACCGGCGAAAAACCCTATCACTGTAGCCATTGTGATCGTCAATTTGTGCAAGTTGCAAATCTACGTCGTCATTTACGCGTACACACTGGCGAACGTCCCTATGCATGTGAATTGTGTTCAGCAAAATTCAGCGATTCAAATCAATTGAAGGCACATTTATTAATTCACAAGGGTGAAAAACCCTTTGAATGTGAACATTGTCGAATGCGTTTTCGTCGAAGGCATCATTTAATGCATCACAAATGTGGCCTTGCCGGTTCAATAACAACTGCAAGTAGTAATGCATCGTCAACACGTTCACAAATTGGTTCACCATCATTGGCAAGCGATGATCTTGATGAGGACATTGACATTGACATTGACGTTGATATGCGACTAAATCATCATTATCAACAGCAACAAAATGAAAATGAAATTAATTCACAACGTAAAATGAGAATACCAACAACCGTCCAATTACATCGTCCATTAACAAGTCCAATTATTAAATCACAAATTGCCTCACTTACATTGCCATTGAATTTATCAAATATTCCAAATAATTTACCTGAACAAACTGAACCCGAGGATCTTTCAATGTCAACTGGTATGCATCGTTCAAATTCACACAGTGGCGGTGATTCACCATTAAGTCAAAGTCCCAGTAGTGATCATCATCAAGATATTGATGATGTTAATGATAATAATGATAATGATGACGCTAACGATGTTAAACTCAATATATCAGTGGCTAGTCCAAGTACTTTATTCCTTCAAAAATCATCATCCTAACGATGATACTATCCAAATCTGATTCAATAACTTTTATCAACAAAATGTTATTCTTGGAATCGTTATTAAAAAAAAAACAGACGCAGCTCTTGATGAGTATGCAAATTTTTTTTTTGCTGTATCTCGATATTTTAAATATCCGTGAGGGGGAAAAATTCTCCCTTCAAAAATCAATAAACATTGTTTTTAATTTTGAATTCAAATAGAAATTTTGATTCAAAAAAGAAAGTTTTGATTCAAAAAAGAAATTTTTATTCAAAAAATTTGAAAATTAATGTTTAATGAAGCTAAAGATATGTCTATATAAGTTATTGTCGAATCTAGTAGAAATTTAATTGATCGAAAAAAAAGAGAGGAGAGAAAGGGAGAAAATCATCGGTGATTAAGGAAATTCAATGCAAGAAGATGATTTCAAAATTAAATTATATTTCTTGGAATTAATCAATTGGATGAATTGGATCAATAGAATCAATTATTTTTCAAATTCATTGAATTGTGAGGAATTAATTCCAAAAAAGTACATCGATCAATCATTAAATTGAAAAATTCAATTAGTTTCAATCATTTGGATTAATCTATCGAATAATTCTCGATCAATACTGATCAATAATTTCAATTTTATTGATTGGATTTTTTTTTACTAATTTTTTGAAATTAAAATCACGCTTGCTAGATTCTGTCAAATAATTCTATTGACTGACATAGTCCAATTAATTAGATAATCGATCCAATAAGTTGGATTGTTATCCAATTAATCGGATTATGGATCCAACTAATTGGATTATTGATCCAATTAATTGGATAATGGAGCTTATAAATGAAAATATTTAAAAAAAAACGAATTCGATTATATATTCAAATAATTGGATATTAAATTCAGTTAATTCGATTTTTGATTTAAAAAAAAATTGGATATTAAATCCAGTTTATTGGAACGTTAATTCAATTCGTTTGGTAAATAAATCCAATTAATTGAATATAATATCCAATTAAATCTGCTCCTAATCCAATGAAAAAAAATCGATTGTATTGAATTCGATTGATCGATATCACAATGATTTTTTTGCTACAAATTTAAAATATCAATACAAAATATGAAATAATAATAATAATAATAATTAGTATTATTATAAAAATAATTTTTTATTAAAACCAAATTGTTTTTCTAAAATTACATTTATGGTTCTTTTAAAAAAATTTATAAATTATTTCATATTTTTGTTTTCTTTTAATTTTTCGTTTAAAAAAAAATTCCTCACTTTTTTCTTTTAGTTTTAGGTTATGTTTGGCATTGAATCTCCTTAAATCGAAAATTAAATTATCTATGTCGATTCTGAAAAAAAAATTTCGTTGAATTAATCAAAAATAATTTTTTTCCGTTAAAACAATATAATTGTTATTTGAGTGAATTTTTTTTTGTTGTTATTGTAAGAGAAATTAGAAAAAAAAAAAAAAAATGTGGAGAAAATGTTAACGCAAGACACTGTAATTTATTATTATTAAGGTGCAAACATTTTCCAATATTATATTTTTACCTCTTTTTATTATAAATAATAATAATAATTTATTAAACATAATAAATAAAACAAAAAAAATATATATATATTTAAAATATTATCATTCAATATTATTCAATAGTATAAATTTTGTACAAATTGAATAATATTCAATAATATTCATTCTAAAAGGAAAAAAAAAAAAAAAAAATATTCATTCCGTTCAAATTTTTTGACACATTCAACGAAAGAGGGTACAAATTCTGACCTTAATAGTTAATTAAAAGAAAAAAAAAAAAAAAAAAATTGGAATAATATTTTTATTACTGATTGAAAAAACAGATGATGATGATGATGATGATGATGATGATAATGAAAAAGAAATAACAAAAATACGCCAAAAATTTTTTCGAATTATTTGGAAAAAAATATTTTTAATTATCAATTTTTTTAAAACTATTTTTAAAAAAAATTCCGAAATTTCGGAAAAATTAAAAAAAAATCAATTTTTAAAATTAGTTTTACGTAAAATATTATAATAAAAATAATTTTTTCCACAGTGCACAACTACTGATATTTTATAAGAAAAAAATTGATGTTTTAATATTAAAAGGAAAAAAAGGACAAATTTTTGCTCAAATAGTCCAGTTTTGTGCACTAGACGAAAATAAAGAAAAAAAAAATACTTTGAAGGACACTTGTATACTATAAAAAAAAAAAAAAAAAAAAAAAAAAAAAAAAATGAAACTAACTCTACCTCACCAGACATCTAAATATGTATATCTCAAACACAAGACTGATTTTAAATAGTATTCTTATAAGTGTAAGAAGAAATAAAAAAAAATAATAATAAATAAAGCGGAACAAAAACCAAGAGTATTGGGAAAAATTAAAAAAAAAAATTCACAACATATATTAAATAAAAACTGTCTTGTTTTTTTCATTATAAGTTATATTCTGTAAGTAGTCGTGTAATAATCATCATTATGTAGAAATTATCGAAAAAAAAAAAAAATGCAACGCAATCAATGTCGTGTGAGAATCGAGAGTAAACAGAAATTTTTTGCGCGAGTGGCTGTTAAAAAAAAAAAATTAAGTGAAAATTTTTAAATAATTTTCAATGAATTTTTCTTTAATAAAATGAAAAAAAAATTTAAATAAACAAAACTTTATATATATAAAAAAAAAATGTAAATATATATCTATTAAGGGTTAGTGAATAATTTATTATAAGTTAAAACTCTCGATTGTTCCTTCAATGTCATGTGGACTTAATAATATTGTATAATTGAATGTTTCACACGAAGTCGACTGCTCTGTCAATCTATTTTTATTATTAAAATTCGCTATTTAATCGTTAATTTGACTGGATTTTATTTATTTTATAAACAAATTCCTTTTCTCTTTCCTTCCTTCAAAAACCCTTTTTTTCAATTTTTAATAATTATAATAGAAAAAATAATAATTTAATTCATATTTTATTTTTTAATTATATATTACAGTAGAAAAAAATCAATTTAATTTTTTAATTTATGAATTAAAATTAGAAATTATTTTATTAAGGTATTATCCATTAGTCAAGAGAATTAGAATTAAAATTATCGTTAAAATTATCAGAAAGATTCTGAGGAATTCGAATTATTATCAATTGGAATTAGAATTATTATTATTGAAAATACCAAAAAGAATCAGAGGCATGAGAATTTCGAATTAGAATTATCAATTATATCATTGGAATTATTAGAAAGAAACAAAGGAATTTAAATTTCGAATTAGAATTATCAGAGAAGCGAACGATATCGAATTGGAAATGGAAAAAGTAAGAATCATTGGAATTACCATAGGAATTAGTAGAGGAATAGGAATTACGAATGAGAATCGTAGAATAATTAGGAAATAGGAATTTTTG
Source organism: Leptopilina boulardi (assembly GCF_019393585.1). NCBI lineage: Eukaryota > Metazoa > Arthropoda > Insecta > Hymenoptera > Figitidae > Leptopilina > Leptopilina boulardi. Next base: position 912,674 of record NW_026137969.1, read on the forward strand.
TTGAATAGGGGAATTAGAATTATCCTTGGAATTATCATAAAGAGAAGGAATTTGAATGAAATGAAATTGGAATTTCAAATGGAATTATTATTTTCAAATTGGAATTATCACTATTTTACCTATATAGAATTATCAAGATAAAGCGGAGAAATTTAAATTCCGAGTGGAAGAAATTAAATTATTTTGTGGAATTGGAGGGAATGAAATCGGATGAATTAGATTTTTAATATTGGAAATACCAAAAAGAAGCAAAGGAATGAGAATTTAGATTGGGAGAATTAGAATCAAATTATTAGAATTATTATTCCAATGATGAGGAATTTATATTTTGAATTTTAGAGAATTATAGAATTATCAGTAAAGAATTATTCGGGTAACAGTAAATTTCAAATTGACATTAAAAGGAATTAAAGCGCAGAGAAGAAGGAAGAATTCGAATTTTGAAAGGGAGAATTAAAATTATCAATGGAATTAATAATTCCACTGATGGCCATTGAAGCGCCATTATTGGGCCGAAATTCGTTTCATCATTGGCAAAAAGAATTTATACTGTAAAAGATTCAAGTTAATTTAAGTTACTTCAAGATAATTCAAGTTAATTCAAAATAATTCATAGTATTTGGAGATAATTCAAACTAATTCGAGATAATGCAAACTCATTCAAGATAATTGTAGATAATTAAATGTAATTCGAGATAATTCAAGTTAGTTCAAAATAATTCCAACTAATTCGAGATAATTCTAGATAATTAAAAGAAATTCAAGTTAGTTCAAGTTAATTCAAGATAATTCATAGTAATTCGAGATAATTCAAAGTATTTCAGATCATTCAAAGTAATTCAAGATAATTCAAGTTAATTCAAAATAATTCATAGTATTTGGAGATAATTCAAACTAATTCGAGATAATTCTAGATAATTAAAAGTAATTTGAGATAATTCAAAGTAATTCGAGATAATGCAAACTAATTCGAGATAATTCTAGATAATTAAAAGTAATTCAAGTTAATTCGTGATAATTCAAGTTAATTCAAAATAATTCATAGTAATTCGAGATAATACAAACTAATTTGAGATATTTCTAGATAATTGAAAGTAATTCGAGGTAATTCAAAGTAATTCAAAGTAATGCAAAGTAATTCAAGTTAATTCATAGCAATACGAGATAATTCAAAATAGTGCAAATTAATTCAAGGTAATTCATGATAATTCAAGTTAATTCAGGATAATTCAAGGTAATTCATGATAATTCAAATTAATTCAGGATGATTCATATACTTAAAGTTAATTCAAGATAATTCATAGAAATTCGAGATAATTCAAAGTAATTCAAGGTAATTCATGATAATTCATAATACTTGATATAATTCAGGATAATTCATATACTTCAAGTTAATTTAAGTTATCTAGTGAGGATTTATTCAATATAATTCAAGTTAATTTAAATTAATTTAAGTTAAATCAAGTTGGGCCGGATTGGCAGTCCTGGAATTTCGTACTTGAAATTACTTGCGCACCTATATGAAAATCTCATTTATACAATGAAGATCTCTAAAAAAAAATATAAGATAAATCCTCACAGAGGGAATTCTCAATAGAACGGATGACATTATTCGTTTAAAATACACACCTCTAAGGCAAAAGATTACTTGACATTGAAGGATCAATTAAACGCAATTATACTTGAATCAAATACAGTAAAAGTTTTTTCCTTTCTATATTTCCAGATGAGTATCTGTACACAATAAAAAGAGGTGCCTATACAATGAAAACTATATAGATTGGAGAGAAAGAGCGGGTGGTGCAGAGTATTTAAGGGTGTATATGAAGGGATGTGCGGGGGGATAAGGAAGACTATAAAGTACAAGGGGGAGATGAAATAAAATAAAAAAATATATATATATATATATCGCCCCCTGAGTCCTTGTGATACGCGACCTGCATTTCAGCTGCATGAGTGAATTGGAGTTTCCAAAATCTAGGATTCCATTACGTGCGTGCGCTGCGCGAGTGTTTGTGTGCCGCCAGACAAAGAGTGCGTCAAGCGTGAAGGTGCGTGTGGTTCCAATGGTTGTTGGTCCACTGAGTGGAGGAAGCAAAAAAAAAAAAAAAAAAAAAAAAGAAAAGAAAAAAAAGGAGGGTTCAACCCCGTGCGTGGCACAGTGACACATTATGCCATAATGTGGGGGCACGTGGCAGATGCAACAGATCGCAGTCGTGGCACTCGCGACGACGACACTACGTCTTTCTTTGCATTCAAAACCATATATATATATATATAAACGGATCTTCAAATTGAACCTAAATCTCGAAAAATAGCCTCAGAGAATGAATTATCTTTATTCAAGGTCGATATTTATTTGGAATGAAAAAAAACAAGAAGTGGGTCACACTATAAATTCCTTTGCGACATTTATATTAAAAAAACTTAAATATATAACGCATTTATATGTATATATTTAATTTTAATATACATTAATTTAAAAGTATCAAATTGATACAAAATTGATATAAAAAGAATCAATTTAAGTTTCCATAATTTGTCATTCTGTTGGAAACTAATTTTTTATAACTTTTGAATAACGTTTATACTTATCGATATTCTTACCGATGAGGCCTAAAAGGTTATACATAAAAATTGGACCAAATTTAAAATTAGGTCAATGAACGAATAAATATGTATGTTAATAAAAATTAGAATTACATCCAATGAAGATTAAGTGAAGAGAGTTAGAAATTTTTAAATATTTCTTATAAAAAATAACATTACCAATTCTATAAATTAATTATAACACATAAAAACTACTTTTTTAATAAAAATAGAAGAGAGAAAATTTCTCATTTGATAAAACTAATGTCTCCTTTCGTTTTTCTTTTTTTAGAAAAATTGCCTAAAGTAATTTGGTGGATCCTTTTAAAATTTAAAAGGTAGAAAAAGAAAGAGAAAAGAAAAAAGGGAGCGCTGACTGAGTGAGGTAATAAGCTCCTCGGAAAGCCGACCGACTCGAAACTTAATTATATAGCACACGCCAAATAAATGGGCCTCTTCCCCCAAGAGAGTCAAATGCTTCAATCCTGCCTCGTGCAGAACATCCTGCCAATGCCATATGGCGAATCCTTTTGGCCTCTTCTTAAAATCCTCAAGGATCTATATTATTTCTATAGAGGATGTCCTTCAAAATCTCTCTCTCTCTCTCTCTCTCGCTCTCTTTCCCGTTGCCTGTCATGTCTTCTACTTTGCAAAAACGACAGGTGCTTTTGAATGTCTCGACTAATACCTAGCTCTAATATTAACTATTTTTCACCATTTATCACATCCATTATGAACACATGTATGTGTATATCTAAAACGGTATCTTCCACAGTTTACGCATGTTTTGATTTTAAATTTAAAAAAAAAGAAAATTTCAAATTAATGTTTTCAAAATAAATTTTTTGGAGATGTTCTATTTATGTTATTATTTTCATTAAGAATATAGGGACAAGAATATTTTGAAAGAAGAGGGATTCGTATCAAACTAGAGTAAGTATGTATGAATTACTGCTGATGCGCCAATTACTGCGATTTTTATAAAAATAAGTAAAACTTAGTAATTGAAAACATAAAACTGTTTCAAAATGACTTTAAAACTTATTCCAAATGATATTTGATATTATATCCACTAATGATGCATATTTCGACTATTATCAAATTATTTATTCAAGTTACAATTGAACCTATCACAGTAATTAGAGCATGCGTATATTTTTCGCATTCTGCTATTACTGTGGTCTATCCAGTCATCCTAACCTCTGAATCAACACTTTTAGCGTTGCAGTAATTATGGTCCACATCAGTCGCAGTAATTCATGCAAACTTGCAGTAATACCAGCATATGCCATTTTTAAAAAAGTTAATATTTTTAATAATATATTTGTTATTTCTTCAAGTTTAAAGTATCGTTTCTATTTTAATAGACAGTAATAGTGATTTAACAAAAAGAATTAAATCATTATTTCATTTACACACTTTTATTATTTTATCATTAAAGTCGGTCTTAGGGTTGTACATAACAGTAATTGGGACATTTACCCTATTTAAACCAACTTTGACGCTACAATAAAACTACTTTAATCCTATACATTGAGTCTATACCTTGACCCTTCATTTTACAATTGAAGACTTTATTAACCCTTCTTACTTTAACCCTACAATAAAACTACTTTAATTCTTCATTGAACCTACTTTGACTCTAATTTAGGTCTTTATTTACCCTTCCTATTTCAATCATACAATAAAACTACTTTAACCCTACATTGAACCTATTTTGACCCTAATTAAGGCCTTTATTTATCCTACCTACTTTAATTCTACATTGAACCTACTTTGACCCTAATTTAGGCCTCTTATTACCCTTTCTACTTCGAAACTACAATAAAAATATATACTTTAACCCTACATTGAACCTACCTTGATCGCCTAATGAAGTCTTTATTTACCCTTCATTGAACCTGCTTTAACCGTACACAGAAGTTATTTTAAACCTACTACTTTAATCCTATTATGACCCTAACTTGAAAATGCATTAACCCTAATGTTTTAATTAACCCCTAAACCAGGCATTAAACCTATATATTTTGACTCTACAAAGAACTTACCCAAATACTACTTTTGCTCTATATTAACCCTAATTTGAAACTGTATTAACTCTAAATAAAATCTTCATTAAACCTACTTTGATCCCTGCTTGAAACTACTTTGACCCTATCGTTAATATACTTTTACGCTATATTAACCCTATAATTTGAAACTGTATTAACTCTAAATAAAACCTAAATTAAACCTTCTTTGACCCAACATTACACCTACCTTGAATTAACTTTGACACTACCTTGTACCTAAATTAACTTTACATTAAATCATCTTAAATCCTAAATTACATTATGGTTCTTACCTGTATACTTTTATTAAATCTACTTTAACCCTACCATAAACCTACTTTGACTCTACATTGAACCTATACTTTTACCCTATATCGAGCTTAACTTGAACTTATACTTCTTAATAAAACCTCTTTTTTTGCCACTGAATTGAACCTACTTTTACTTTACTTTAAACCTACTCTGATCCGTTATTAAACCTACTTCAACTTTGATTTAAAGATACATTTAATAGATACAAGAAATGTTTTTAAATCTAATTTTTCTTATATTAAACTTAATTTGAAACTAGATTAATTTTTAATAAAATCTACATAAAATTTCCTTAACCCTGAATTGAACCTACTAGTACTCTATATTAACCCTATTTTTAAAAAAATCTATTAATTGAGATTCCTTAATAAAATCTACATAAAATCTACTTCGACCCTAAATTAAATCTAATTTCACTCTATCTTAAAACTATTATAAACCTACTCAGATTCTTTATTAAATGTACTTTAACTTTAACATTACCTTAAATCTACTTTAACTCTACATTGAATCTATACCTTGTATATCTACTTTTACCCTATGACCTCAAATAATTGAACTTACATAAATCCTTAATACAACCTACATACAACCTACTTCGACCCTAAATTGAACCTTGAACCTACTATGAACCTACTTTCACTCTACCTTAAATCTACTTTGAACCTATCCGAACACTTTGTTAAACCTACTTAACCTACTTCTTAACTTTGACCTTACCTTAAATCTATTTTGACCCTACATTGTCCCTAACCTGAACTTACATAAATCCTTAATAAAACCTACTTCGACCCTAAATTGAACCTTGAACCTACTTTCACTTTACTGTAAATCTACTTTGAACCTATCCAAACATTTTGTTAAACCTACTTTAACTTTGACCTTACCTTAAATCTACTTTGACCCTACATTGTCCCTAACCTGAATTTACAAAAATCCTTAATAAAACCTACTTCGACCCTAGATTGAACCTTAAACCTACTATGAACCTACTTTTACTCTACCTTAAATCTACTTTGAACTTATCCAAACACTTTGTAAAACCTACTTTAACTTTGACATTACCTTAAATCTACTTTGACCCTATACATTGAACCTACCTTGAATCTAACTTTTTCCTATATATATATATATATGTATATTAATCTTAACTTGAATCTACATTAATTCTTAATAAAACCTAATTGGACTCTGAATTGAATCTACTTTTCCTTTACTTTTTGCTTAAGATATAAGTAAAAAGGCAAAAATTACTTTTCTATATGGTAAAGAATTTTTTTTGTAGAAAAGATAAATATTCTTATCTTGAGAAATAATAAATGAAATTCCATATATGCGCCATTAAAATGCGAAATTTCATTTATTTTATATTGGAAGAAATTTTCAAAGATTTTTAATTTACAGATGAAGAGACATATATGTGTGCGGGTTTGAATTCATTTTTAATTTAAATCGATATTCGAAAAATTCGTTTAGTAGTGTTAGAGAACGTTTTAACCTGACAGTGTGATTTTAGGGTTATGCTCCCCCACCAATCGACCAACTATACAAAAGTATTGCGATCCCCATATAAATTAGGGGATTTAAATTGATGCAGATAAAAAAGAAAGACAATTTTTAAATATTATATTTCACTATGACAAGAGATTCTTATAAGAATCTCTTGAAATATTTAAAAATTTTCACTATACACAAAACAAAATTTATTTGATTCAAGTAATTGGTTACTTGATTATTGTCAAAAATAAATATTTACTTGAACCAAATAATTTTTATTTGTGTCAATTAAATTTTTTTTTTGTTTCAAATACAAAAATTATTGGTTCAAATAAAGTTTATTTAATTCAAATAAAAATTATTTGGTTCAAGTAAACAGTTATTTGATTCAAGTAAATATTTAATTGATACATAATAGTCAAGTAACCAATTTGAATCAATTAAATTATAGGTTTTTATTTTGGACAGCACACTGAAAAAAAAATTTATTTAATTCAAATAATCGATTACTTGATTATTATCAAATAAATATTTACTTGAAGCAAATAATTATTATCTAAATTAATTAAAATGGTATCCAACGAAATATCGCGGAACTAATTCCAGAATTCAAATCCAAACGTGGAAAAAATATAACAAAAAAAAAAAAAATGTCTTGCCATTTTTCTTGCGACTATATCACGCAGTGCAGTTAAATCGAAGACCAAGTAGTCTTGTGTCTAAAAGGGGGAAGGAGAGAAAAAAAAATTGGTAAAAACGGACTCACGGACCATACCAGGGTATAAGGAGAGTTGCTATAGAAACACTAATTCCTTTTCTCTCTCACTCTCTTGCGTTATCTCGTGTATAAGGCCGAGTTTTTTTTCACTCTCCTTCTCTCTCTCTTTCTCTCTTACGCGCAAGATACCCGTGCAACGGGGAAAGAAAAAAAATAGCGAGGGTGAAAAAAACCTGAGGGTGACTCAAATAAAAAAAAACGGATCAATATTAACTCTTTTTTCAGGGGTGGATGGCCCACATTGGAGTGGGGATGTGCCCGCGTGTTGTAGCACCTTCTACACCCCGCGCGCCGTTAAAAAACCCTGAGAGAGAGATACAGCGCGCCCGCTATCTATATATATATATATACCCACTGCGTCTATCGTTTTCATATCTTTCTCGCGCGCTTATGATGTGTTGCAGTGTTTTCGTAACGGGAGATTTTTCTCAGATCACCATTTCGCTAGGTTTTCCTTCCTCGAGTTTTTACATATTTATAAAAATTTATTTTATATTTAACAATAAGGAAAAAAAATATTATTTTCTATTTAAATATCAAGGGCGAATTAACTCGTGAATTAATGTGTATACACTTGCGTTGAATTCTCCTGAATTATCTAAAGTATTGTGAATTATCTTTAATTATCTCAAATTACTATGAAATAACTTAACTTAAAGTATATACCATATATCCTGAATTATCTAAAATATCGTGAATTAACATGAATAACTTTGATTTACCCTGAATTATTTTGAATTATCTATAAAATTACTACGAATTATATAAAATTAACTTGAATTATCTGAAGTAACGTGAAGTAACATGAATTACTTTGAATTACTTTCAGTTATATATATGTAAAAAAAAATTTAAGTTATCTCAAATTACTTTTAAGTACTTTGAATTATCTCGAATTACTATGAATTATCTTGAATTAACTTGAATTATCTCAAATTATTTTGAATTATCTTGAATTACTACACGGAGAGAAATTTATGCTACTGGGTAACATAATGATGTTAAGGGCAACCATATTTAGTGCTAAATATACAGACAGCGATATAGATTGTAGTATTTACTATCAGATGATTATAGAAATTTGATTGTACAATTTACAATCTTTGATGTTAAAAATTTTATACGATCTCTTTACGTTCTCGAGTGGCAAATATACACGAACCTAACCTCGCTTTTTTTGTAAACTTAAATAATTTCATTTTATTTTAATAAGACATTTCGATAAGAATTTAAACTTTAAACTTTTTACATAAAAAAGGGTATGTCTATTTTTTCACTCCGTCTATAAAAAGGACTTGCTTAAACATAAATATATTTATCAAACGGTATATTTTTTTCACAGAGTCAATTGAATTTGTATTATTTTACTAATTTTTAAGTTTAAAAAAAGTAAGAAAAAATATGAAAAAGTTTTTTTTCCAAAAAAAAATTTCAATAAACACATGTACATTTATACAAACGAAAAAAAACTTACTTGATTTTTGTAATCTTGAAATTTTTTAAAAAATTTTAAGCGAGGTTCTGGTTTTGGTATAATGAGTGATATTGTATCATTGTCCAGTAAGTAAAACGATTCTTCATCAATTTCACCGTCTAAACAACGCAAAATTGTTTTGAGGTTATAAACACGTTCACACTTCAGTCTTCGCTAATTCAATCAAAATACCTTCAAAAGATGGAATCAAAGATTCCATATTCCACGACATTAATAAATTTTTAACAAACTCGTCCATTTTTTTATTCACAACTTTTTTCACTATATATAAACACGTGCGTGAAAACACAAGGACCGCAATTGAATAGGCGAAGTATACACCACAATCAGCGCATGCGCTCACATTTAATTTTTACAATATTTGATAGTAGTGACTACAATCCAAAAGCTAACATATTTTACGTCTTTGGGTAACATCTTGGATAGTAAAATGTTGATAGTAGATTCTTGTCAGTAACACAATGATAGTACCTTGTACAATCTTTCTTTTTACTATCAAATTCTTACTATCCATTTCTCTCAGTGTATGAATTATCTTGAATTATCTGGAATTACTTTGAATTATCTCGAACTACTATGCATTAACTTGAATTAACTCGTATTACTTTTAATTATCTCGTATTACTATGAATTATCTCGAATTACTATGAATTATCTTGAATTAACTCGTATTACTTTTAATTATCTCGTATAACTATGAATTAACTTAAATTATCTCGAATTACTATGAATTATCTTGAACTATCTCGAATTACTATGAATTATCTTGAATTATCTCGAACTACTATGAATTAACTTAAATTAACTCGTATTACTTTTAATTATCTCCTATTACTATGAATTATCTCGAATTATTTTGAATTATCTCGAATTACTATATGAATTATCTTGAATTACTATATGAATTATTTTGAATTATCTCGAATTATTTTGAATTATCTCGAATTACTATATGAATTATCTTGAATTATCTCGAATTACCATGAATTATCTTGAATTAATAGTAATATGTAAAATATTACTACGTTGATTTTAATTATTTTTAGAATGTATAAAAAATGGTTTTTTATTTACTTGTAGATATGAAAAATTTAATAAATTTGAAGGTTATGAACAGGCGATAAACTGTATATATAGGTTTTTTTTAAATCGTAATATTAATATACAATAAATATACCAATATTATTATCAACAATAGAACAAACAATATATCAAATATTTTTCAAATAACAAATTTTACAAAAGAAGCCCAAGGCACGATACAAAGAAAAAGCATTAAAAATTTGAGGTTATGTCTCTTCTTCGAGTTCGATATTTCGATATATTGTAAAAACGACCATTCACTTGATAAGAGGGAAAATTCAAAATAACTTTTTATGGAATTCTTTCAAAATTGCAATCAAATATTGTAATATACAATAAAAATAATTCTTTTCTTAAAAAAAAAATTAAATTTATAATAATTAACACAGTATGACAAACAACAATATTATTATTTAAATTATTATGCGATATATTTCTAAAAAAGTTTTCATGTATTTTCGAGTATTTTCCACTTTCAAAAATAGAAAAAAGAAATTGTTTTAATATTGGAAAATTGTTTTAAAATTTTATTTATATTTATTTCTTTATTTTAAAAAATAATAATATTTATTCAATAAAAAAATTAATAACTTTTTCTACATTAAAAATTTTTTTCCCCAAAAACTGTAAAAAAAAAAAATTCACACACTTTAAATGCGTATAAAAATCTGTATTGTATTTAATATAAAATACAAATATAATGCAAATTCAGTAACAGTCACATGTCAATCGTAAACGTTACTTTTTTTCGATTATTCACGCATGACATGCTATATCATATTACCATTTGACTATTTGATCTTTTACATTTTACTTATTCATTCGTGCATGTTACGTACTTTTGATATATACATATATATAAAAAAAACATTGTGACTTCATCTGAAAAATTTATATACTGGGGATTCGCGTTTTTTTTTTAAATGTAACAAACCGTTATATCAACTACTTCATAAATTTTGAATCTCTTCAGGTTGTAAAAATATAAAAAAAAAAATTTTTTTATCTAAATTAGGAACAAGAAAAAATAATGAGTACTGACTTCTATAAGGTCCTTTTACAATTATTTTTAAAATTTTATTAATTTTTGATTAATTTTTTCTTAAAAAATTTTTAAAGTATAATATTTTTTTGGAATTTTTTCGTTATAATTTTGAAAACATTTATAACCGTGAATTTATTAATAGTGAATAAATATATTAGTAAATAATAGAATTGTAATTATTTTTAGCTCTAATATAGAATATTTTTCAATGTTGAATCTATATATATTTGCATATGACAATATGCAGTAAAACCACCTTAAGTGGTTATATATATATATATATATATATATATATATATATATATATATACATTTCTTTCTTTACCTTTTACGTTTTTTATATTGCCCCGCAAAAAACATAGCATCTTTTTTTTATGGACTACACATTTATGGTGTCGCCTGTCACAAACAATGCAGAAGACATTGAACGATCGATGTATTTTTGTGCTTTAAAAGTACCTCTATACGCATGTGAAAAAAATCATGAATTCCATTTCTCTCTCTCCCTCCCAACCCTTCCTTTTTTTTATCTCTCTATATTTATACTCAAAACTTTATTATTGGCATCCGTTTGTCAATATCATAATTCTTTTTGAATGAAAATTATAAATTCTTTATTAATTTATAAAAATTTATCAAAATATTTTGAAATCCCATATATATATATAGAATATGACAAATATAGAAAGGTACATATAATTGCACAATTAATGTTAGTTATTAACTATTTAATGATTTAAGTATTACATTTCCTATACATTAATTGACTCTTCTAACTTTAATCCCACAGAAAATTAAAAGGCATTAAAATAAGAAGCGTTGCAGATTATTTTAATGCCTTTTAATTTTCTGTCCCATCTTTTATATACACATATTTTCTCGTTTATATATATATATTTAGATGGTAAAAAATTTGTAAAAATAAAAATATAAAAAATTACCGACCTAGAAATCTACCTTACCGACAGATGGTAGAGAAATTTTTTGTTTTGGAAAATACAAATATAAAAAATTACCGACATAGAAATCTACCTTATCGACTGATCGTAAAACAGGTTTTTAAAAATGAAAATATAAAAAATTTCCGATACAGAAATCTACCTTGCCGACTGATGATAAAACAGCTACAAATTTCTTTAACATAAATAGATAATTTTCAAAGAAACGGATTGTTAAAACAGCTGGGTTTATCTACAGCTCTTTCCGCCCAATTCACAGGTTCTGGTTAACTATACTCATTCCCATTATAATTTGACTGATGTTTAAAGTTTGCCATGTATTCCTTTCGAATTTCAACAAAAATGCTATCAAACGTATAACAACAATTGAACCAATTGTTATCAAGAACATAAACAAAAATTCTGGTGAAAGATCAATGAGTGTATCTTATCGTCATTGGAATTACATCTTTAGGGCTATTAATTTCTAATATTCGTTGACTTTTTTTCAAATTAAAATCACTCTTGAGATGAATTTTTTGGGATAATAGGGAAATCTCCGAAAGAATGATATTGTTTGCTAAAAATAAATTGTCACATTATTCTTCATGTAATTGTCTACAGATGAATCATTAGAATTATAATAATTAAAGTACAATGTGTGTCCATTTAGGTTTAGAATTTTATTTGGAAACCATTTACTTTTATAAATGAATACCACCTCAGATGTGTATTTCATTGGTAAATTCATTTATTTGCTATAAAACAGTAAATTTTTCAAAATGTTCTTTGAGAGTTTTTTGTGATTCACGTTAATTGTGTTTTAATGCAGTAATATCAAAAAATCTGTTTATCCAAAAATTTGTTAATGTTATATTCATTTGACAACCATAACTATGTCTATAACTAAACATCGGATATGTATATGTTTTCATTATCATGGTGTTTTTCGTTTTTTGGATTTTTCTCGAAAAATAATGACTTTTGGTAAAAAATGCATAAAACATAAAATATGTGTTTTTTTGAGATCTACAACTTTTGTCTAAAACTTTTTTCGAAATTTTTTGTTTTTTACGAGATAATCGTAAAAAAACCATTATTTTATGCGGTTTTTTATGGTTTTTACCATGATAATCAAATTTGCGCCAATTTTCACTATGATTTTCGTAATCTACGCACCAAAATACGTAAGAATACCCGTGTTTTATTAAATTTAAAGGGGGGACCTTTTCGGAAGTACACCCTAAACATCTTGGTAATGATGATGCAGACAAAAATTTATCATTGTAAGACAAGAAATCTTTTAAGAAATAGGAATACCGACACTGCATATAACTAATAATGTAATGCTTCTAATTGAGCTGTTCGGAAGAAGAACTCGCTCTTCGCTCGGAAGGGACAATTTCATAGCAGTTGTAGGCATAAAAATAGGAAAAAAAAAATTTCAAAATTTTTATTTTTAAAAAGTACTACCTTGTATAAAATATTAAAGCGCATCTTTTTTTTCTTTGAAATTTTTTTGTAGAGCGAATATTTTAGTTAATAATAACAAAAAACTGACAAATTTTAATTCTTAAATTTCATTCAATTTTAAAACATAAATTGTCATATCTTCGACAATTATTAATAAAATTACTTTAGAATTGATATCCTAACACATTGAAGTATAGAGAAAAGGATAACATAATAAGAATGTTCGAAATCATCATTTGTTTAATAATTTTTAATTGTTATTTAAGAGCATATTGATAATCATGTTTTCTTACCTTTGCCGACAAAAAGTCTGCGGGGAAGTTCCGAGTTTCAAGAAATTCCAGTGAGATATTTGTTTATCAATGTGTAATAAAGTTTTTTGTAAATTTACAAAACTATTTATTAAATAGTTTAAAAAATATTGAAGTTTTAAAGAAACGCGTAAAAACCTTGAAAAGGTGTACGCAGAAAATCAAAATAAAATAGTAATAGTAATAATTTTACGCTCTTTATCCCTCATCTTTAATAATTATTACTAATAAATTTGTTATTTAATTGTAATAAAATTTAAAATTATTTAATAATATGATATATTTAATAAAAATTTAGATACAATATATACATATTTAAAAATTTTTTAAATTATTTTTAATAATGTTGTTAATTAATTTTTTATTAATTGTTCATAATTTTAAACAATTTAATTAACAATATTATGAAAATAACAAATAATATTATTGAAAAGTAATGGGAAGATGATGTTTTCACGCCCTGAGAGCGTAATAAGACTCTACTCTACGTGGCGATGTGATATGCGGCTGCACGCGTTTCTTTAAAACTTCAATATTTTTTAAACTATTTAATAAATCGTTTTGTAAATTTACAAAAAACTTTATTACACATTGATAAACAAATATCTCACTGGAAGTTCTTGAAACTCGGAACTTCCCCGCAGACTTTTTGTCGGCAAAGGTAAGAAAACATGATTATCAATATGCCCTTAAATAACAATTAAAAATTATTAAACAAATGATGATTTCGAACATTCTTATTATGTTATCCTTTTCTCTATACTTCAATGTGTTAGGATATCAATTCTAAAGTAATTTTATTAATAATTGTCGAAGATATGACAATTTATGTTTTAAAATTGAATGAAATTTAAGAATTAAAATTTGTCAGTTTTTTGTTATTATTAACTAAAATATTCGCTCTACAAAAAAATTTCAAAGAAAAAAAAGATGCGCTTTAATATTTTATACAAGGTAGTACTTTTTAAAAATAAAAATTTTGAAATTTTTTTTTTCCTATTTTTATGCCTACAACTGCTATGAAATTGTCCCTTCCGAGCGAAGAGCGAGTTCTTCTTCCGAACAGCTCAATTGATGAAAATATTCTGTATAGTGCGGGTGTGCTTTATAAAGACCGTAATTAATTTTTTTTTTTGTCGGAAAATTCGAATAAACTTCAGTCATAAGAGAATTCATAAGTGGATGATCTATATTGTCATTTATCATTGTCGATAATGAAGATTACCTGATTTAATTTTGACTCTTTCTTGAGATAGTTTATTAATCCATTGAAAAAATTACTTTTATTCCTTGGATTCCTTGCCACAAAATGTAACTAACAACAAATATATTTATAAACTTCATTTTGTACAACCTTCGTGAAATATATCGAATTTCGACCCTACTTTAAATATACTGCGACCAAATCTTTAAACTATTTTGACGGGGTTGAAATTTCCAAAAAAAAAGCGTTACGTATTTTGTGAACAGCCCCCAATTCCAAAGAAGGGTTTAATAAAGAGACATAAGTTCAAACTAGATTGAACTTATACACGGAAAGAAAGTTTGTAGCAATATTTGATATTATGGTGTTACTTTTTAGTATATTTGGTTACAATTGCGGAACATTTTGGCATGATAACGATTTTCGATACTATTTTTAAGAATGATTGAGATTAAAATAAGAATATTTAATATAGTTGAAATGAAAATTTCATATAATATTTACGAAATCTGAAATCTTTTTTTTGAAACACAAAAATGTCAAATTTTAATAAGCTCTTTATCAATTTTTCTAACCAAATATTTCAAATTTCGTAATTAGAATTGTATAAAATGATATAATTATTTTAGATTTTGATATATTTGATATGAAAATTGAAAAAGAAATATCAAAGTTAACGAGATTCGACGAAATTTGCCGAAGTTGAACGTTCGGAATTGCCCGATCCTCACCGAGTGGTAACGAAGACTGACGAAGCTCTTTAGACAAGCAATTAATTTCGAAGATTTTACAATAAATCAGTAAAAAAATTGTTCTTCAAAAAATAATAAAATATTTAATTATTTCCCAATAAATAATGATTTTTATTTATATTTTTAAACATGTTTTGATATAATTTCACCTTTCTCATAAGCGGTGAAAAATATGTCTGGTTAGTATATAAGAATGGTCACATCAGTTTTTCACATGAGCGTAAATTTGTATATGAAGCGTTATTCTGCGAATGTTATACGTATTATCGTTAGTATAGGTTAGGAATAAAAATAAGCCAATCGATGTAAAACAATGCGGTGTATGTGTGTGTGTGTGTGCATTTAAAAGTTCATATCCTCGTCTATCCTCGAGATGAGAAAGAGATAAAACTTTGGCGTAGAATCTGTTGGTGTTTCTGTCGTCATCTGTCACGACTGAACCACTTCGAATTTTTAGTATAGTTTTAACAAATTTCGAAATAACGTTTCCAAATTTTCATATAAATTTAGTAAATAACGAAGTGCGCGTCGGTTTAACTTACTTCTGGTTTTTCGTATAAATTTATCAATTTACGAAATAATAATTTCAATTTCTGGAATATATTTACTAAAAAGACTATTGGTAAAAATATACCGATTTTCGTTATCAAACCCAAATGTTCCGCGTTTGAAAAAGAGAATACTAAAATTTCCTATCAGATTTATCAAATATTGCTACTAAATTTCTTTCCGTGTAGGGTCAATGTAGGTTTAATATATAAAATATAATCATGTTAATTTGATAACAGAATAAACAAAAAAAATTGTAATTTTCTTTTTATTTAATATCTATTTAAAATATTACTTTCGTTTATTCGAATCATTATAGGACATAAACAATATTTTAATAATAAACAAAAACACAATGTAATTACCATATAAAGAAGTGTGTTTTATATGAATTGGAATATAAACATTTTATTACCTTATAATAGTATATAATTTGTTTTCTGACAAATAAATAAGAGATAAATATATATATAAAAAAGTATGTTAAAAAAAGGGGTAAATGTTTATACAGGCGAAATGAATATGAAGCCTAAACAAGCGGAATTTTCAGGGAAATTAGGCTACAAGGACATACGCACGCCCTTGACTTTCTTTCAACCCTATATATATAAAACCATTTCTGAAAAGCTCTTTTATGATACTTGAAAGAATGAGAACCCACTCAAACACGGCATTGCCATGACTACGCTTAATTACAAATGCTGACCAACGGGGGTTATAAGGTTAATTCGGTGAAAAACTGCATATTTAAAGAAAAATTTTTTTTGCGAAACAGAGAAAGTTAATTTATTTAATCAATTTTAATACATATAATAGTGCAACAATTGAACACTCACAGTTTTTCCACATTTTCATGGCAAAATATTGATTAAAAAACTGATTTTCATTATATATAATTAGAAATGAACGTGTGTTTATCAAGGTGAAACTAACACATAACCTAAAAGTTCTTTGGAGCTAAGGTCTCTTTCACTGTGGAGCGTCACACACTTTAATAATTAATTTTTTAAACGCTTGCAAGAATTAGAATTATTAAAATTTTATCTAAATTTTAAGGTTATATGTTCGTTTTAATACTAATATATAGACAGCTACTTTGACCCTACATTGAACCTTTTTGATCCTGTTCCTACAACCTTATGTTGATTTTATATTGGACCTACATTTATCCTAGATTAGATCGTCATTGGTTCTACTTTGAACCTAATTTGACCCTACATTGAACCTTTTTGACCCTATTTTGAACCTGCTTTGAACCTTGATATGTTTGAAATGACTGCGATGTTTATTCTGTATTGAACCTACCTTAACCCTGCCTTGAACCTCTCGTGACTCTATATTGAATCTACTTGTTCGCAGAAGTACTCATTTATAAATTCCTCTTAAATTATGATGATTAATTTTTATATAATGTCAGTAGCGCAAAAAAATTTTTTTTATAGCAAAACTTAATATAAATAATAATTTATTAGGCCTAAAATCAGCTTTAAATCTTAAATAGCCGTATATACTGTTAATGACTCTTTAAATCTTTGGTAAGATTATATAGATTAGGGTATAATAATAATGGTATGAAAAAAAAAATTGTAGATTAACCCCTTTTGAGTATATGTGCAAAAAGAGTCTTGTTTGTGGCAGACGCTTGCAAATTTTTTTTTTAATATAACTTTTTGCAGCTAAATAAAAAAAAGTTAAGCAGCTGCAGTAACCATTCCATCACCGTTAATCGTTTGGTGAGATAGAGTGCGCGCGTGTATGTTACGATATTCATAATAACTTTTCTATTTCCCTTCTGTCACCCTTCTTTTTTTTTCTTTTTCACAACTTTTTAAAGAGTTTTTTTTTCCATACTCATATGCACAAGAACTCTATAACCCTTTTTTTCAATTAAAAAAAAAAAAAAAAAAAAAAAAAAAAAAAAATTCACCCCCTTTTTAAAGTAGAAAAAAAAATTCGAAATTTTGGCACCTTTGTCTCTTGCGAATGAATAAAGTAATTTTTTTTATTTTGTAGGAGGAGATTGAATTTATGAAAAAATTGTATATTATCATTGAAAGTAGCATGTCAAGTATAACGAAAAAGTGATGGAAAAAAAATTGTAATCCGCCTAACAAACAATGTATCTTTATTCATTATGAAAAAAATATATATATTCTAAATTTAAGAATATAAATTTATTAATTTTATTTTAACAATTTTTCCTTTTTTTATTTTTAGTTAAATTTTTAAAATAAATAAAAAATCAAATAAATAATAAAAATAATAAAAAATAAAATTAAAATAATAAAATAATAAAAATAATAGAAAATAAAAATGAAATAAAAGAAAAATTTTATAACAATTTTGTTTACTTTTTGCAATAACTAATAAATTTAAAAAAAAATTAATCCATTAACCAGTTATTAATTTTTTTTTGTATTAAAAAAGAAAATAAAAATTTATAAAAAAAAAATTGTAATAAAAATTTATAGAGCGTTGTGATTAAATTTATAATTTATGAATGAAGCCAGAAGTTATCCCCAATTTTTTTTCTAGGTCTATTATAAAAAAAATGAGACCCTTCCCTCGTGGGAGTCACCCATAGAAGGGTTACCAATTAGTTTAATAAGCCCGTTTACACGCATAGAATATTGTGTGTGGGATATTGATCCAACAAAAAAAAATTTATAAAAAAGAAATTAATGATCACTCTTTTTCTTTGCTTGTTATTTTTGCTTGTTTCATTCTTTTATTTATAAATATCTGGCCAATTACATTGTTTGCTATACATTATACAAATAAAAACTGTTCCTTTGAATAACAAAAATAATAAAAATAATAAAAATAATAAAAATAATAAAAATAATAAAAATAATAATAAATAAAAAAATTATAAAAAAAATTTTACGTGACCAATTTTTTATTTAATAACACAGTAAAAACAAAGTCTTAAACCGTTTACACCTTAAATTAAGCCCATATATTTTGCATAAGTCTGTCCTTTTTTAATTGGTCTGACTCCGTTTACACCTTAAATTCAGCCTCAAAAATAGGCTGAAATCAAGATTTCTTTTTTAGTGTGAAAAGTCTCATTTTGCCGAAATTTGGCTTGTCCGAATTTTTATTAAGCCAAATGTGAATTTCATCAAATTTATTGTTTGTCACTATTTTGATTGTCTGATTTTCTATTTAATCAAAATTTTATTGAGCCAAACTTTAATTTAACCAAATTTTCATAAGGCTGAATTTTTTTTTTAAATTTATCAAGCTAAACTTTTATTTCACAAAAATTTGTTGTATTGTCAAAATTGTAAATATTCGAATTTCTATTTAACCAAAATTTCATTAAGCCAAATTAGTATTACACCAAATGTTTATTTAACAAAATTTTCATAACCATAACCATTTTTATTGCCCCTATAAAATTTTTCATTTGTCTAAATTTTATTGATTGTCAAGAAACTTTTATTTAACCGAATTTAATTTTGACCAAATTTTTTATTTAACCAAATTTTTATTTGACAAAATTTCTTATTGTTCGAATTTTTTATTAAGCCAAATTGATTGTTCCAATTCCTATTTGGCGAAATTTTATTTTGGAAAAATTATTATTAAGCCAAATTGATTGTTCCAATTCTTATTTGGCGAAATTTTATGTTGGACAAATTTTTATTAAGCCAAACTTGAATTTAATTACATTACTATTTAACAGAATATATATTTTTGGAAATTTAGATTGTCCGAATTTTAATTTAACCAAAATTTGATGCTTTTTTATTCAGCCAAAATTGAATTTAATCGATTTTTTATTTAACAGAATATTTATTTTGTCAAAATTTTCATTGTCCAAATTTTTTTTCAGATGAAATTATTTTTTATCCGTATCTCTATTAAGCCAAAGTATATAAATTAAATTAATTTATTCAAATTCAAAATTGTCCCAATTCTTATATTTGACAGAATTTCATTTTAATAAAAATATTTTATTAATCTAAATTTTGTATTAAGCTGAATTTTTTATTTACTAAAACAGTAATTGTCCGAATGTTTATTTGATCAAATTTTTTGATCTCACCAAATTTTAAATTTAACTTCAAAATTTTTTGTTAATTTATTTTTTTAAAAATGTTTTGTTGTATATAATTAATGTACAAAAAATATGATAATTGAATTCTTTTTGGGTGTTCGAGTAAATTTTTTTTTGCTGAAAGTAGCTTCTTGTTAATTGGCGTACAAATAACTTGTAAGTCCAGCCCTCTGACAACGGAGGTTGGTGCATATTCACCAACTCTTTCGTCACCCCTCTTGAAACGCGCTTAAACGCAAGCGCGTCCGTCCTGTTTAATTTAATCTTGTATAATTACCCCCAAGACAAGATGGTGCGCAAAATATTTGCAACATGAGAACGCTTTTTCTTTCAGTTTTTATTTAATAGTCACACTTAATATTAATCGAAAAAAAAAATTTACTTAAAAAAGTATTCTATTTTAATTTTCTTAATTATTAGCAGATTTTAATTTACATTGACAATATGTTTTTGTTCACATTCCAAGTTTAGAGTAATATTTAGATATGTTTGTGCCAATATTGAACCAGTTTTGCGCCAGTGTTCAAATTTCATTGTACCTGAACTTAGGCGTGCTGCTACCAACAGGAGGTTTTGTTTACGCCAGTATTAAGCCATAATTGTGCCAATAGTGAACCAGTTTTGCGCTAGGAATCAACCAGTATTGGTTATGCCAGTATTAAGTCATAATTGAGTCAGTAGTGAACCAGTTCTGCTCTAAGAATCATCCAGTATTTGTTAAGCCAGTAGTACTAAGCCATAATTGTGCCAGTATTAAATATATTTGCACCAGGAATCAACCAGTTTTGCGCTAGTATTCAAATTTTATTATAGTAGAACTAAGTCATGCTTGTACGAATAGGAGGTCTTGTTATGCCAGTATTAAGCCATGATAGTGCCAATAATGAACCACTTTTGCACCAGAAATTAGCCAGTTTTGAGCCAGTATTTAAATATTATTATATATTAGAACTAAGAAATGCTTGTACCAACAGGAGGTCTTGTTATGCCACTACTACACTATAATAATCCCGATAATGAACCAGTTTCGCGCCAGGAATCAACCAGTTTTGCACCAGGAATCAACCTGATATTGGTTATGGTAGTTTTAAGCCATAATTGTGCCTGTAATAGAACTATAATGAATTATTTTGCCAGCACAGTGACATAATAATGCCAGTTCTACGCCATGTTTGTGCTTTCCAAAGAACTCAGAGATGTTTGTGCCAATATTGAGCCATACTTAAGTCTCGTTTCCTGACTGTAGTGTGTCGTTTTTACGACTTGTTTGTAGCAACAATAAACCATAATTGTGCTACTATATAGTGCGTTTATCCAGAGGTATTACTATGCCAGTAGTGAACCATGATTGGGCAAATATGGAGCCGTATTCAAACTAGTACTAAAACTTGATTGCAACAATACAGAGTTATAGTAATACTAATTTTTAAGCCACGTTTGACCCAGGAATTAGCCATTTTTGTGACTCCGCCTTTTTTCTGCCAATATTGAGCCATGCCTGTACACTGACTTTTCTACAGTAATAAAAAATAATTTTTCCAGTAGGTTAGACCATGTTTTTGCCTATCCAGCCACTCGCCTATGCCAGTATTAAGCCATGATTGCGCCAATACAAAGCCACACTTATGCCATCTCCAAGCCATGTGTAAGTCAGTTGTCTACCATTTCCAGTAGTAGACCGTGATTGTGCCAATATTGAGCCAGTAATCAGCCATTGCCCGTAATGAACCATAATTCTGCCAATACAAAGCCATAGTTATGCCATTTTCAAGCCATGTTTGAGCCAATAATCAGCCAATTTTGCTACAGTACTCAGCCTTTTTCCGCCAACATTGAACCATACATGTACCACCATTGATTTTTTTTGCAATTACAAAAAATCACAATTTTGCCTATAGGTTAAGCCATATTTTCGCCTATCCAGCCACTTGACTATGACAGTATTGAGCCATGATTGCGCCAATACAAATCCACAATTCTGCCCTTTTCAATCCACGTTTAAACTAGTAATTAGCCATTTTCAATATTGAACCAAGATTGCGCCAATACAGAGCCATAATAACGCCAGATTTCAGCCACACTTAAGTCGGTACTACGCCAAGATTTGTCCCACACTAATTACATATTTAATGTGACAGTTATTTTTTTTTTTAATATTAAAAAAAATCGCCCACCGATTTTGTTGATTTTTTTTTTCATCCACATAGCGATACTCCAGAATCATTCGGAGCTGATTGCCAGAGGCGCCTTGCGCGCATGTAATTTCGCTTAAAAATGTAATTAGAATGCGTTCGGGAGATGGGGTTCAGGAAGAAAAAAAAATCGTTACGGGGTAGCAGCGTTTTTTTAACGCGGTAGGGGTTGACTAAAAAAAAAGGGTGCTGAGGGTGCCGCCGATCGCCCTTGAATGGGTTTTTTTTCACCACCCTCGCCTCTCTCTCTCTTTCTCTCCTAGCCCGCGGCTTATCTTTTTTTTTCTGATCAAATCTTACGCAGCATTCATACATCCACTCGAACTATATTCCAAAATAAAAAAGCATCAAATTTTCCTATTTGTCTTTGGCTTTTTTTTAATAAAACAAAAAAAAAATTTTTTTTTGTTATAGTGAAATAATGTAATTAATGAATGTAATACAAAATATTATAATTAATAATATTTTATTTATTTTTGTAAATAAAAGAAAATATTAAACAGAATAATTATGCATTTTTCCTCTTTGAATTAGAGTATCCACTTAGCCTACGATTTTATCCTCTTAAAACAAGAGTATTTTTTTCTAAATAAAACTATTTTATACTTTCTTTTATTTCTGTAAATAAGAAAATATTAAACAGAACAATTTTGCTTTTTCCTCTTTAATTAAGAGTATCCGGTTAGTCTATTATTTTATCTTCTTAAAAGAAAATGATTTTTTTATAAATAAAGTAACTCTGCGCTTTATTTGTTATTATAAAAAAATAATATAGTGAAAATGCATTTTCCTCTTTGATTAAGAGTATGCGCTTAACCTATCATTTATAGTACACCGAGTAGTATAATGATAGTACCGGATAACATCTACTTTTTACCATCTTAAGATCATAAGTTCTTACCATCTATTTCTCTCCGTGTATTTTTTAAATAACTATTTTTTTATGTAGAAATTCTGTTAATTGGAAATTTTATTATTTGAAAATTCAATTTATTAGAAAATCTGCTTTATGAAAGTTCAGTTAAAAAGAACTTCTATATTAAATTTGAATTTAGTTAAGGGTGCTTAGCTCATTAACATAACCTCAAACCTCCACTGTATCTTTCCAATTTGGGTGAAATCAATTTTCATATATTTTTAGTTCTGTTAAAAATTATTTTTTATTTAGAGGTTATGTTAATGGGTTTAACCTCCTTAAATAGGAAATCTTTACTGAAAAAAGAAAAAAAAATTATCTGAGTCAAATAAATCAATTACTTGACTACTATCAAATAAATATTTCTTGTATCTCAAATAACACAGCCACACAAAAAAAAAGTTTTGATCTCAGGGTCTGACTATGCCTACTTTATGTTTTTTGGGTCGCTGAATCCGAATTCGAGGTCCGTTTTACCCCATCAGATTAGGATTTTGAGATAACCTCAAAAAACCAATATGGCAGACACTTTTTCGAAAAATTCATCGGATTTGTCTGAAACTCTTTATTCGGGGGTTTTTGAGGTCGCTGATCACGAATCTGATGTCAGTTTTCAAAAATTCAAAATGGCGGATCCAAAATAGCTAACACATTTATGAAAAATTCATCGGAATCGCATGAAACTCGTTACTCGGGGGTTTTCGGAGTCGCTGATTACGAATTTGAAGTCAGTTTTCAAAAATTTAAGATGGCGGACACTTTTTTGAAAAATGCCATCATTGCAGATACACTTAAGAAATTTGTTACGATGCCATCTTGAATATCTGAAAACTGACTTCAAATTCGTAATCAGCGACCCCAAATACCCCCGAGTAACGAGTTTCAGGCGATTCCGATGAATTTTTCGAAAAAGTGTCCGCCATATTGGTTTTTTGAGGTTATCTCAAAATCCTGATCTGATGGGGTAAAACGGACCTCGAATTCGGATTCAGCGACCCAAAACACATAAAAGTAGCCATAGTCAGACCTCCAGATCAAAACTTTTTTTTTGTGTGGCTGTGTGTATTTATTATATTTGTTTCAAATACTAAAATTATTGATTCAAATAAAGTTTATTTAAAAATTATTTGCTTCAAGTAAATATTTATTTGATAATAGTCAAGTAACCGATTATTCAAATAAATTTTTTTTTTCAGTGTTCGAAATAAAAATTAGGCTATCATTATAAAATCTATACTTTATAAAATTCTGCTAAATATAAATTCGATAATTTTTAAATCCGACACGTAAAAAAAATTCCATGAGGTCTAATTTGAGGGAATATTCTAGCGTCCCAAATTTTTTTTTTCACTGCGAGATTACATTTCGAGGTCAGAATGCTTTTACATAGTGGAAAAAAAAGAGAGACGAGAACCCGTGACCAAGTTTTTTTGCAACCCTTCCTAATTCAACGCACCCCACAGCATTTGCGTTGCCATGTATGTATACATATATATATATATATGGGTGTGTGTATGTGTAAATGTGCTCAGATACGTGGGTATCCGTGTCATGAATAATTTCCCGTCTTTTTTTTTCTCCATCTCTTACTCTCGCTTGCGTTCGATCGCGGAACTGAGAAGATACCAACACGAAGCTCTAGATATATATATATATATATATATGTATAGAGGGACATACAACCGGACCAGCTTCTGTAGAACAGAAACTCGGCAGATAAAAAATAAAAGTACGCGGCCACCCCAATCTCAATCCTATAGTGACTCACCCACGATCACCCTAACCATTTTTTTTCAACCCCTCCGTTAGCCCACGAATTTGAAAGTCCACGATGCAAAAGGGACGAATCCTTTCGCCCTCCCTGAGCCGCTTCTTGTATCTGCGGGATATCGAAGAAAAGGGGTTCTAGAATCTCGAAAGTCCGGGCTCGAGAAACTCCCTCCATTCCTTCTTTTTTTTCTCTCTCTCTCTCATCTCTGCTTAAAAGTCAATACTTTTAAAGATATATACATAAGAAGCAGTAAAATTGTACACTTTTAAAAATTTTTATAAATGAAAAGTATAGAATAATGTAAGAGATTGAGATTTCTTACTACGATGACATTATAGAAAGAAAAATTATTAAACAGCACAAAATAATTTTAGCTTATATATACTCTCTAAATCTGAATTAGTAAGAAAATGTACTATTTTGAATTAGTGACTCACTTTTTGCTTCTCAATTAGTAAAATTCTACTAATTATTAGTAAATTTTACTAACAATTAGTAAAATTTAACTAATTCTAAAGCAAAAAGTGAGTCACTAATTTAAATTAGTAAACATTTTTACTAATTTAGATTTAGAGAGTACTCTATACAGCCACAGTTTTTCTGAAGGTATATCAATGTGGCTTGCAACTAAGTGCGATATCAACTTGATTCTCCTTATTTGAATTATTTTTGGAAATAATGTGGTAACGGTTACAGAGATCAACACTTTGAGCATATAATCTCGAAATCTGAATTAGTAGTTTTCTACTAATGAAAGAGTGCGGATTCGTTTACCAATTGAATTAGTAACAATTTTGACTCTTTTTTAGTAGAAAACTACTAATTCATATGGAGTAAAAAGTATTTTTTACTATTTTAAATTAGTTGGCCGATTTACTCCATATGAATCAGTAGTTTTCTACTAAAAAAAAGTCAAAACTGTTTCTTATTCAATTGGTAAACAAATCCGAACTCATTCATTAGTAAAAAAAACTACTAATTTAGAATTAGAGAGTATATTTAATTTTAAATGCCACATGGAGAAAAATGGAAAAACGAATAAAGTAACTTTTACTATACTATAAAAATAAAATCTAAATTGTCCGCAGTATCTGCGCATTTCTGTTAATTTTTACTTCAGATTTAGTAAAATTTACTATTTCCGGAATAATTTTTAGGGTTCCGTACCCGCAGGGGGAACCCTATTAATGAGACTAGTGAAGCAAGGCATGTACCCCCCCCCTAGCGGCCACACGAATTTATCTAGAGGGCTAAAATTTGGTATACATATGTATTTTGGCGTGTAGATTACAGGAAAAATATAGCGAGCACAATTGAAGTTGATGTTCATATTGTTTTTAAAGAAAACTCATATTTTTAGAAAAAATCATGGATTTTTCGAATAAAAAAAGAAGAAAATTTTATGCTAAGATATCCAAATTTATACTTTTTTACGTATTTTTACGTATTTTTACGTATTTTTACGTATAGATTACAAAAAAAATATAGCGAGAACGATTGGAGTTAATTATCATAGTGTTTTCAAGGAAAAACTGATAATTTTCTATAAAAATCATGATTTTTTCCCAAAAAACAAAGAATATTTTATCTAAAGAGTTTCAAATTTATACACTTTTACGTATTTTTGCGTGTAAATTACAAAAAAATATAGCGAGAACTCCAAAGTGCTTGCTATATTTTTTTGTAGTGTTTTGCCATTCTTTATAATTTGCCATTTTTACCATTTTCTTTTTTTTACCATTTGCTATTTTTTTTATCTTTTGACATTTTTTATTTGTTGATATTTTTTATTTGTTGATATTTTTATTATTTGGTGAAATCTAAAAAAAATCATAAAATTGAAAATGTTAAATGATAAAAAAATTAAAAAATTTTTAAAAACTTATGATATGTATTTCCATGCTCACATTACAGGAAAAATTAAGCAAAATTTGAATTTTTCCATCGGCCTTCACACTTTAAACCCCTCAAATTTTAGGATTAGGGGTACGGAACCCTCGGTTTTAATGCGAGTGTAACTCGCACTTGTCCGATTTTTTATTATTTCAGGAGTAAAAATTTCCAGAAATGCGCAGAAACTGCTTTATTCGTTTTTACATTTTTCTCCGTGCAGTTTAAATTAACGGACCTAACTCAGCATCCGCTGGATCAATCAAAAAGTGTGTCATACAGTTGTTATTTGCGACTTCCTGGTTAAGATTTTGGTATTCCGGAGCGATTATCTCGCAAATTTAATTTTTCGAAAATTTTTCCAAAAATTTATTTGCTATGACCTATAGGTCATAGCATCCGCTGGACAAATCAAAAAGTGCTCTTTACATTTTTTGTTAAAAACTTTTAGGTCGAGACGTATTTCCGAACAATTTTCTCAAAATTTTAAGCAATCGAAAATTTTTCAAAAACTTTAAAATTTGTTTTGATCTAGATGAAAATTCATTGGGGGCCATTCATTATTACGTGCTCTGTTAAAAATCGGGCTTTATAACTTTACACTAGAAAGATTGAATTTATATATAATTATAGTTTCAATCTCGAAGAGTGAGAAAGTTTTTATTTCATTGGCTTAAAAAGTTTTTTGTCCAACTAATGACATGCAAACATTCACACTTTTCGAGATTGAAAATATATTATTTCAATTTTTTTAGTGTAAAGTTGAAGCACGATTTTTAACACTGCGTAAGGACAATTTTAGCTAATTTTGCTCCCCCCCAATTTTAGTGTAATTAATAAAATTAATTACATCAATACAAATAGAAAATATTTATCAAAATCAGACATAATGACCCTTAATATAATTTTAAATCTTTCGTCAAAATTCCTATTTTATTTCAATATACGAATAACTATAATGAGATGTGCAAACACCTTTTAAAAATTCACCCGAAAAAAATGTCACATTTTGGAAAATACATTGCATAAAAAGAATATTTTAAAATTTTTCATTGTTTTTTTCTTTAATCATATTATAATTATAAAATAGAAAAATTTTACCGTGAACATTCTTCGCCCATTCCCGGTCTCCATCCCGGAGCGTCACTCGAACGGTGCTTTCCCAAATTTGGCACAAAAAACACTCACTCGCGAATTAAAAATTTTCAAACACTACCGAACCACGTGTTAACTGTATAAAAATGAAAAAGTTATTTAATTTTTATTTATTCGATCGCGGTTTTAAGTATCACGAACACTTCCGAGTTTAATAATTAAAAAAAAATTCTTATTAACTTGAAAAAATCTATTTACAGAAAAGTAAATATAAAAAATTTTAATATATCACTCGATCGTGGACTTCAGAAATACGAGCATTCCCGAAAAGTATAAAAATTCACTTAAGCAAAAATTAAAATAATAATGATTTCACGAACACGTGGTCTTAAGTCCTAAATACGACGCGCGAAGGTATTTTTCGAAAATGTACCGATGTCTGCCCGAGGCTACACTGATGTGATCTTCCGCCTAAAAAAAATAATGAAGTATATAATGAATTTGTAATCACGTGATTGTACAAAAATTAGACGCGCTGGAATAATTTTGAATTTTCCACCAATCACCTAGTAGGTGCATTTAATTTAAAATGAACTAGCAAAATTACACGCGCGCGTCTAACTTTAAATGCAATGGTTGTTTTAAAATAATAACAATATTAATAATAATTATTATTATTCTGCATCAGTGGAGTAATAAATTAATAATAGGTATATTTCTAATTTTCACGTTATCATTTATTTATACACAGAAAAAAATGAGTTTGATGTTATATAAATAGTGATTTTTTAGTTAAGCCAGCTCATAATTACGCGGAAAATTAAAAGGCATTAAAATAAGAAGCGTTGCAGCTTATTTTAATGCCTTTTAATTTTCTGTGTAGTTAATACAACAAAAATAATTTAGCTAAGTTAATTTTTAAATTTAATAAAAAACCTAACTGTAAAACTATTAGTTCGATTGTTGACAATGAAAATGAACAATGAAAATCAAAGAAAAAACCTATCGAAAAAGTGATGATAAGAAAAACATAAATTAAATCCAATAGTTACAATTAGCGGTGTAAATGTTGATAAATCAATTCTAGTATCGCCAACATAACCGCCACCACTTGAAATGCCGAGAAAAATTAATTATGTTGTGTCAATTATGATTAAAATATTCTTTGTCACTTATGTATAATATACTGTATACGAAAAGGCAGAGATTGTTAGGATAAAAGATATTACTGACGAATGGATTTTCTTATTGACAGAATGTATATAACGAGTAAGATCATTTTTTTGTGAATTGATAGTAAAAAAAATAAGATTTTTAAGTAAAAATTTTAAAATATAAATATTAAAATTTTATAAATAAATATTTTTGATAAAGTCAATGTTCGATGATTTTTCATAATCTTTGAAATTACAAAAAATTAGTTTTGCTAAATATTTTTTTGTATTTTCTATAAATATTTCGTTGCAAATGAAAATTTTTAATTTCTGTTTTTTTCAAAAAATTTAATTAATTGATAATTAATAAATATTAAAAAATTATGTAATCAAAAAGAAAATTAAATTAACTGAAAATTATTAATTATATTTTAAAAAGTATTAAGCAATTAAAAAATATTTAAAAATTTTGAAAAAATAAAACCTAAAAAAAACTTTGTAATGTTTTAAACTTTAAACTTAAATTAAAATCAAATTGAAAATTTTTTAAAAAAGCAAACTATTTTTATATTGTTTACAGATAAAAAAATATAAAAATTTAATAATTAATAATAAAAACAAATTAATAATAATAAATTTATGAATAATAATATATAATAAATAAGAATAAATAATGGAAAAATAATGAAAGAAATAATAATTATAAGTTAAAATGTTCTAATTATCTGTAATAATCATTATACAAAAAATGTATATATAATATAATAAATTTATAAATAATAATAAAAATTATATTATAATTGAAACTTTTTTTTCTATGAATACCAAGTAGGAAATATACTGGTGCTGCACACAATGAACAATATTTTTTTTTTAGTTTAAACTGTCACTTAGTATATGACTTAATTAATGACGATGAATAAAAATATCCGTCGCGTTAACCATAAAATATTACGAAATCTAGAATTGTCAAAATTTTAGAAAAACAAAAGGAACAAATAAGACTAACTTCAAGTGTGGACAGACGGAATGAACGAATGAATGAATACGGAAATTATTATAGTTAATTTTTCTCTCAACTCGGATAGAAACGGAAGAATTGAAAAAATACCACTTACCCTGAAATGTTGTACTTTCATTTACGCACAAAAAATTAAAAATTCATTACGATAAACGACGTCAGGAAGTAAAATAAGAAATTTTTTTGTAGACGTTAGGTGCTGCCCCAGACGGTAAATTTCAGTACTACGTAAATGTTTATACTCTCCATATTTTACTTCCTGTCGTTTTATATGTGAATAAATTTTTAATTTCTTGGAGGCAAATGAAAGTAAACAAACTCAGGATAACTGGTATTTTTTCCGGTTTTTTCCATTTCTGTCCGAATTAGGAGAATAATATTTTTCAAATTAAATGTACCTCATTTTTAAAAGACAACCACTACTTGCCAATTACGGAACTCTCCCTGCTTTAAAAATTTGATAGAAACATTTTTTTAATACTTTTCAATCCGTTTTTTGAATCCGCAATTTTGTGTATATTATATATAAAATACTATCAAAGATTTTGGATAGAAAGTCTATCAAAACGAATACTTGCTTTGATAGAATTTGAGGAAATAATGTTTTAATCCTCTTCAATCCGATTTTTGAATCGTATATGATGAGAAATGCTTAAATTATTTTTTTTTTTTTTTAATAAAGATTGGTTTTCATTTGAATTATTTCAGACTTTAAACTTTTAATATAACTCTTTTTATTTTGTCAATTGAAATAAATTATAATAATGCTTCAAGTTCAATAAAAGACTTTTCGTTTTAAATAAAACATTTTTATTATTAACATATGTGGAGCGATATAAAGCGGCACCTAAAAAGTAAAAAATTTTAGGTTATGTTTGTAATTTTTGTATTGATAATACACAAAAAGTATAAAACTAACACAAACATAACATTAAAATGATTTGATTCTTAGGTCTCTTTGTTTATATTACGTCAACTATTCTAAATTTCAATCGTTTAATACGTTAAATAGGAAATTATTCAAGTACACAAGTTACTGTGTTCAAAGATTAATTATTTCTTATTGTTTCTGCATCAGAATACTAATTAATCGATTTGTTTTCATTGCCTCTTGTACCATATACAACCAACATACAATTGTTTGTTGTTGAAATGGTTGCAAAAATTTATCAACATTATGTCATTATTTCAGATGTAACATTAAGCAAGGTTGGATGACTACACTTCGAACCAGAAATGGGTAGTGACGCGTCACTGGAAGATTTTCATGTAAATTGCATGCACGTATTTTACGTAAATTACCTGTCTCGATCTAGTTAAAGGCCTGAGCGGAATAGAAATGTAACCGGAATCGTAATCACAAGAATGAGTTAGAGAAGGATAGACATATTGTTTGTCCTTCTCCAACTCATTATTCCGGTTGCGTTTGCGGTTACGTTTCTATTCTGCTCAGGCCTTTATACATATATATACGCAACCCTGATCAGTCCACAACTTTGTTTACAAAAAGTTGTAACTACAGTAGTGGGAGAAGGAACTGATTTTGAACTTAATTCAGAAAATTGCCACCATGAGCGCAACGATCGAAAATTAGCGAATTCCGAATTGCCAATACAATAATTTATCAAAACTGTAAATGAAAATATATAACAATAATTCTAAAACTAGTATTTGACTTGATGGAAGACAAAAATATTTCGTTTGCAAAATTTGCTGGCGAGGTTATTTTGTCCTCATGTAATTAGTGGAAAATTTAAAATTAATCTAATTTTATTAAATTAGAATGATTGACTTACTTAAAGTTATTAAAAAATTATGAATACAAATTCTATTTATAAAATACTTAACAACAATCTTTTAATTTTGGACAATTTGTAAAACTTCGATTATCAGTCAACGCTCATATCATGTTGTTACACTGGTTCTCGTCCGATCACCAAAGTTAAGCAACATTGAGCGTGGTTAGTACTTGGATGGGTGACCGCTTGGGAATACCGCGTAGTGTTGGCTTACTTTTTTTTTAACTTTTATAATTTAAAATTTCACTCTACTTATTTTGTTTATTATTTATTAGAATTATTTTTGAAAAAATATGAATAAATGATTAATTTTTTTTATAATATAACAGAATATTACTGTTGATAAAAGAAGAAAATTAATAAAAATAACTGCTTCTTTACCATTTATGGATAACATCGGAAATAAGTACAAATTGGTATGCATTGGAACTGTATTAATTGCTGTTGGTAAAAAAGAAATTTTCTACAGATAACTTTACCGGCTGTGGATAATATTTTTTCACTGTAACAAATTAGGAAAATGACAATATCCATTTTTTTTTTTTATTAATTAATATGAATTAATATTTTTTTTCAAATATAATATGAAAATTTACAATTTTACAAATATAGTAATAATAAAATTTATTATCGAAAATATTATTTATGAACAAAAAAAACATGATCCTTAAGCTTTTGAAGTTATCCGATTAAAAAATGCAATGGATATTGAAAATTACATAAATTAATTTTGTATATATTTTTCTTTATTTTATTAATCATAGCTCATTAATGTTTAAAATATATTTTTAAATTATTATTAATTATGGTTCAGTTATTTCATTTACTTAATATTATTGTTAATTTCTTCATCTATTACTTTTTTTTTTATAAAAATTTGTTTTATAAACTTTCTTTTTTCGTAAAAAAAAGATGTTTAATTTAATTTTTTGTTATCATTGGACGAAAATTATAAATGGATATAGTCTAATAAATACTTTTTAAAATAAATTCTTCAATTTCATTAAATAATCCGTGAGATTGTTTTTTTTTTAAACCGTAAATTACTTTTTAACATCAATAAGTCGAAGAAAAAGTACAGTTCAATTTTAATTAAACACTGAGTGATACTGAGTCAAATATATTTTTTAAATTCACTTGCTTTAATTCCTATCACATTAAAAAAAAAAAATTGACTAAAAAATATTTTTTCATATTAAAAATATAAAAAAGCAGGTCGTTTTATTTTATATAATTATATAAAAAATTAAACGTATTTAATTTACGTTTGAAGCAAAATTTTTTTTATCAATTTAAAAATTATTCAAATACCGATGAAAAAAAATCTCACTTTTTCTTCTTAAAAAAATTAATTTTTTTTTTCTTTAAAAATTTGTCTAATTTGACCAGATTTTTTCTTCTTCTAATTTTTTTTTAGCAAACGAAAGTCATTTTCAAAAATATAAATATAAAAATTATTGTTGTATCAAAATAATGTTTATTTTGTTGATTTTCATTTTACCTAAGAATTTGTTTTTAAACTATCGAGATAGTCGTTGTACCTTTTTTCTTGTGCTAGTTGTAATTTTTGTAATTTTTTTAAAAGACCTTTACTAATTTCCTTACCTGCAGCGTCCAGCGTCGGTAGGCCCTGAAAAAAAATAATTTTAATAAAAATTTTAATCTAATTGAATAATTATTATATTCTTTCAATAGAAAAATATGTTAAACAAACATTTTATAAAGAACAATTCAAAATTCTTAAAAAAAAATTTCAATTGGATCATTTCATTTTATTTCACCTATAGTTGCAGTCTATTTTTAGAAAAATTTGATATTTCCTAATAATGACTTTTAATATCAGTATAATTAATTTTCAACAATTATTTTATGAAATTTTTGTTTTTATTTGCGTTGAAATAATATTATGTTAAAAATACTTACATTCTCGTCGAATTTTGAATACTTGTCGGTTTCCATTAAAAATAATTCCAATGGTGGTATTTTTCGTAAAGCATCTTTGACAGCGGCTGCAGCGGCAATTTCCGCTTTTTTTCTTTCCTTCTCGGCCGCTTTTTCAGCGTCAATTTGTTTTTTAATTTCTTTTTCACGCAAAAGTTCCTCTTTATCAACAAGTTTTATACTGCAAAAATCGCCATCCTCAAAACGTACACCAAAATTTGGTAAAATATCATCACGCAATGTATCGCATTCATTTAATATTTCCATTGCTTTTATTGATTTTGCCTGATCACGAACTTTATTACGAAAATCGGCCAAAACATTTAAATATGGCATTATCGTTTCCTCCATCTAAAAAAAAAAAAAATTCAGTCAATTTAATAATAATTGAATATAATTTTAAAGAAAAGACCATTTAAATTTTAATTCTACCGAAAAAAACGTCATTTGCATTCAAATTTAATTTCAAAATTTCTTTTGTTATTTAATTGTTTTGTAACAAATAAATTACTTCAAATACTAAAAATTAGAAGAAGAAATAATTGTTATCCCCTTACATTGAAATTTACAGTTTCACTGCCAACTGGAAGACCAATGTCATTATGCGAACTGGAAATAGCACCGAAAATTGTAAACATTTTTGTCATATAAACAGCAATGTCACGTAACAAAAGTGTATTCGGATTCTCAGTATCTTTAATATAAACATTCGAATGTGTAACGAGATCTCGAATCACTTCCAAAGCACTTCTCGTATCAATGTTGTCTGTAATATGTAAACAAAAAAATTTTATTTACTGAATTGTAAACATTATTTTAGAAAATTGGGACGCATGAATATGTTCTTAAAATCATTAGTTAGAATTTTTATTTTATAGAATTTCATTTATCATAATTATTTTTGAGCCGAATTTTTATTTGTTTGAATTAGTATTTTGCAGAATTTTTATTAAACTGATTTTCTATATTACAGAATTTTTATATAACCGAAAATTCACTTCACAGAATTTTTAATTATTCGAATTTTTATTTGTCAGAATTTTTAATTGCTCGAATTTTCATTTAACATAATAGACATTTTAAAGAATTTCATTGCATAGAATTTTCTTTCAGATGAATTTTCAGGGTGTCTAAAAACTGCTAGGAAAAAAATTCCCTGACTTTTCCCTGACCTAAATTAAACTAAAAAAATTTTTTTTTTGATACAATTTATTAAATTATTTACCTGTCTATTATCCACTAATTTCATATGTATTTGAACAAAATAAATAATGTTTCGTAAAAAAAAAATATTTAAGTGAAATAAATTAACTAATTGGAGACGTATAAATATTCTAAACATTTAATTTAAAAGAATTTTTACGGTGTCATATCTTAATTACAAGGTGTCTACTAAAAATCTGAATTAAAATTCCAGGACTTTTTCAGGACTTTCCAGGACAAATTTCTTATTTTTCCAGGACATTAAATTGGATGACCTTAAGGAATAAAAAAATGTTTAGTTTAACTATTGTTTTCAGAAATTATTAAAAAATTAATTAATCACTTAAGTAAATTTTCATTTTACTTATTTAATGAATTTTTATTAACTTGATTGACAAAATTATAAATTTTTAAAAATTTAAAAGCAAAATATAAAAAATTCAAGGAGAAAAATTAAAATTCCAGGACTTTCAAGGACATTCCAGGACATTTTTTCAAATTCCAGGACATTTCCAGGACTTCCAGGACTAGTAGACACCCTGTTAAATTATCAAATTTTTATTTAGTAAAATTATATAAAGAAGATTTTCTAGTACATCGAATTTCAAATTAATACAATTTCAATTTAACAGAATTTATATCAAGAAAAATTGCATAAATGAAATTTTTTTTACAGAATTGTGATTTTAGTAAATTTTGATTTATCAAAATATTTACTTAACAGAATTGTCATTCAATAAATCCACAATTAACAGAATTTCTATTTAACAAAATTCTTAATTAACAAAGTTTTTATTAAAGAAAATTTTAATTCCAACTAATTCTTATTAGCAGAATTCTCATTTAAGAAAAATTCTACTTAGTTCTTTTTTTGTCAATTTTTATAGACATAAATTTCGTTAAATTGAAATTATATTAATTAAAATTTTTTTAAAAGTATTAGAAAAAAATGCTTTATAAGTGTTCTGCTAAATAGAAATCCTTTTTAATCGAATTTTAGTTAAATGTAAATTAAAAATTTTGCATAATATAAAATCCATTTTATACAATTTTGCTAAATAGAAATTCGATAATTTAAGATACGACGCCGTAAAAATTTTTATAAGTTAAATGTGGCTATTAGCATTAAATAATAAATTATTCGTATTAATGAATATAATTTACTTTATTTCAAGTTGAACCGATAAAATAAAATTGTATCAAATAATTTTTATTTTTATTAAAAAAACGAAATATTTCACTGAAAAAAATTAATTAATTGTTATCCAAGTTTAAAAAATCATATATTAGATTCAATAAATAGTAGTAAATAATTATTTACTTTATGAATATAAGATATATCACATGCTTAATAATTGAGTGTGAAGG
The DNA here is from genome assembly GCF_019393585.1 of Leptopilina boulardi. Classification (NCBI taxonomy): domain Eukaryota; kingdom Metazoa; phylum Arthropoda; class Insecta; order Hymenoptera; family Figitidae; genus Leptopilina; species Leptopilina boulardi. The sequence continues at coordinate 949,167 of NW_026137969.1, forward strand.
CCAAATTTTTAATTTGCATTTAATTTGAGAAAAAAGTAAAAAAAAATTTGAAACTAATAGTTACTTTAATTTATTTATAAAAAATTACAGAAAATTAAAGAAATTCCCTGACTTCCCTGACCGTTATACACCATGTTTAAAATTATTTCAATTGAAGCAAATTGATCAATATTATTGAAAATTATTAATTTGGCGAATAATTTTAGATAATTTTTTTTTATTTTTTTGTAAATAAATAAATTTATTATATATTTTAAAAATAATTTGAGGTGTTATTAAAAAAAAAAAAGTATTTTGATACTAAAAAAGAAGAGTTTTAAAAAAACATAAAAATTAAATTAAATCTTACCACAAAGGGATTTATGAACACTTTCCTTCGCTGTGGTAAATTTCGTATTCATTTCTAATTCTGCATTTGTCCATTTATTAAAAGTATTGAGTGTCGTTCCTGTGCCAATATTTCGAATTCGACATTTAACGTTCAAGAAAAATTCCTGCGACAAACGTAATTATTATTTTTTTTTTTTTTGAAAAATAAAAACATTTTTTCAACGGTTTTTTTTTACTCAAAATTTGAAAAATAACATTTTCAACTTGAGTTGAAAATTTTAGTTAAATTCCATTAAACGCTATTTTATAATTCTTAAAATGATTTGCTTATATTTTTTTTTTCTTAAAGCTTTTCGCTTTAAACTATTGCTTAATTTTTGCCGATTTATTTTCTTACTGTCCTGTTCGTGATTGCATTTAATTTGAAAATTTTTTTTTTTTTTTGTAAAGAAAACTTAAAATTTTCAACAAGTATCAAAGTCTTGAGGCCAGTGGTGCTCACATTTTTCAACGCCCACGCAATTTTTTTTTTTTTTTTTTTAAGAAGAAAGCAACTTACATTAATAAATTTCTCATATTGCACCGCACTTTCCATAGTGGCATCACTATAATCAAGTGTATCTTTCCACGAATGAAGAAGAAATGCAAATCTCAATTGCCTTGCCGTATGTTTTTTCAATGCATCTTGAATTGTAATGAAATTTTTCAATGATTTGGACATTTTACAACCCGATATTGTGAGATGTCCCGAATGTAGAAAATAACGAACCCAATGTGAATTATCAAAATATGCCTCAGCTTGTGCCAATTCATTATCATGATGGGGAAATTTCAAATCAATTCCACCTGTATGAATATCTAAATTTTCACCACAAATTGCCGAAGCCATTACAGAACATTCAATATGCCAACCAGGACGACCACGACCCCATGGACTATCCCACCATGGTTCACCTGATTTTGAACTTTTCCACAGAGCAAAATCATTTGGCGATTTTTTCTCCATTAATCGATCCTCAGAAATGCATAAATCTCCTGAAAATTTTCAAAAATTTAAAATAATTATAAATATTTTTATAATATAAAAAAAAAATTGACTTTACCTTCACCGTCGTGCAAACTAGACGTATCGCCATAAGCTTCTGGTACAAGTTTAGCGTAATGATGCTTATCTCGTTTATCAAAAGTTGAAACGTCAAAATAAATCGATCCATTGCTTTCGTAGGCAAGACCATTTGCCACAATTTTTTCTATAAAATTTACTATTTCCGGCACGTACTCACTTACTCTTGTTAATACATTTGGTCTTAAAACCTAATAAAAGAAAAATGTTTCACAAAAGTCATTTTAAATAATTTCGTAATTTTCAAAGCGAAAAAAAAGTACTTTTAGTCGATTTTCATGCCAACTTTTTTTATTAGATTTTTAATATCTAATCAAAACGAAAATAAATTTACATAATTAATAATTATTACAATTTTGTTTTTTTTTTAATTATTCTGTTCGATTGATAGAAATTTAAATTTGTTTTTTAAAAGTTAATTTAAATTAATTTAAAAAAAAAAGAAACAATGTAAAAAAAATTCAAAAACTAGTTGGAGAAAACTTACATTAATTGCATCCATATCTTTGTGAAATTCCGATTCCCAGTGTTCCGAGAGTTTTCTAAAAATTGACTGCTCAGTTACTGAACTTCCATTTTTCTTATCCAACCAATCCGATAATGGATCTCGAGTTTCAGCCAGTAAAATCTTAAAATTAAAAAAAATAAAATTTCGATTATAAAATAAAATACATTTTTCTCTTACAGACTAACAGTTAATGAATAATTTACAATTTTTTAAATTAAAAAAATCATTTTATTTATATATCGCACGTGAATAAATATTTTTTATTAATTATAAACAAAATTTTAGTTTAATTTTTATTAAAATTTTTTTTCTTGAAATTTTCATTAATTAAAATTTATAAAATTTAATTACAATTATAAAAACAAAAGAAAAGAATACTTTTTATTAAATTAACAAAATTTTAGTCAAATTTTCTTTAATTGAAGTTTATAAAATTTAATGAAAATAAAAAAGAAGAAAAGCAAACTTCTTACTTTTTGGCATTTTTTGATATTATTATCATCATTTGATTTCACTGCCGTTTCGAGATTTTCAATTGCTAATTGAACTCTATCCAACATTTTAATAAACATTTCCTTTTTATCGGCGTCATTTGTCGTTCTTATTGTACTTTCAATAGCCGAAAGCATACTACGTGCATCGGATAGTGTTTCATCCAATGTATGATTTTCCCCAACATATTGATCAAATAAATAATTTTGTCTTGCTCGTTTAATGATTTTATCATCGATATCAGTTATATTCATCACATAGAGAACATCGTAACCAAAATAGTCGGTGAGAATTCGTCGAAGAATATCAAAAGTTATGTAAGATCTAAATTTTCAAAAAAAAGAGGGAATTTAATCGATTTTTAACCGTACAAATTATGCAAATAATTCTAATTGTCCTTTTTAAAAAAAAAAAACAAAGCTTTTAATTAGAAACGAAAATATCATTCAAATAGTAATTTCGTTTATAATTGAAAAACATTTTAGTGATTTATTGTTTTTTTTTGTATATTTTTATCATCGTATTCATGGCGGTTAGTATTGTAAAATAAATGGATTTTAAGGACCGCATGATTATGTTCTAAAAATCATTAGTTAGAATTTTCATTTTATGGAATTTCATTTGTCATAATTATTTTTAAGCCGAATTTTTATTTGTTCGAATTAGTATTTTATAGAATTTTCATCAAAACGATTTTCTATATTACACAATTTTTATATAACTGAAAATTTAATTCACAGAATTATTTGTTCGAATTTTTAATTGTCAAAATTTTTATTTGCTCGAATTTTCATTTAATATAATAGGCATTTTAAAGAATTTTTATTGGGTAGAATTTCATTACATAGAATTTTAATTTTATTCTTTCAAATGAATTTTCATTTGTTCGAATTATTATTTGATTGAATTTCCATATAACCGATTTTTTCATACTACAAAATTTTTTTCTTAAACGAAAAATCATTTAACAGAATTTCTATAATTGATAGAATTTTCATTTATCCGAAATTGCAAATGACCGAACAAACAATCGATGGAAAGATTTAGGCGCGATTTTTAAAATCAACCAATCAAAAATTATCCATAAAATTGTGATTGGTTGATTTTAAAAATCGCGCCAAAATCGATTGTTTGTTCGGACATTTGCAAATTTCGGATAAATGAAAATTCTATCAATTATAGAAATTCTGTTAAATGATTTTTCGTTTAAGTAAAAATTATGTAGTATGAAAAAATCGGTTATATGAATTATATCAAATAATAATTCGAACAAAAGAAAATGTATCTGAAAGAATAAAATGAAAATTCTATGCAATAAAATTCGAGCAAATAAAAATTCGAACAAATAACAATTCTGTGAAGTGAATTTTCGATTATATAAAAATTCTTTAATATAGAAAATCGTTTTGATGAAAATTCTGCAAAATACTAATTCGAATAAATAAAAATTCGGCTTAAAAATAATTATTTTAAAGGTTTATTAAAATAATAAAAAGTAATAATATTTAGTTTTTTTAGATAATTATTTTCTAGTTTTTATTTTTTTGAATTTAAAATTTTTAGTCACCTCGCGTGTCCCATATGCGAAGCATCGTACACTGTCGGTCCACAGGAGTACCAAAGTACCCGATTACCATAAAGTGGAATAAATTCTTCCTTCTGTCGAGTTAAACTATTAAATAATTTTAAAACTGGATTTCCCTTACGTTCAGGTGGATTCCATGGTGGCTGCACCCTTTTCGACATCTTCTAAAAATTGTCATTAAATCGTTAAAAAAACAATTTAACCCCCTTTTTTCAAAAATTTTATTACTATTATTTAAAAGCTATAAATTTTTCCTATAAAATATATATAAAGATAAATCAGGAAGCTGAAGTATGTAACGTTTATGATAAACGATTTTTAAAGAGATAATTTTTTAAAATGGAAAATTTTATAATTTTTTGCCTAAAAAATAATTTCTTATAGTTTTCATTAATCAGCAAATTGTAAAAAAATATTTTTTAGACAAAAAATTATAGAATTTTTCATTTTAAAAAATTATTTCTTTAAAAATCGTTTAGCATAAAAAAAATATTTTGAACCCTGATTTTCTTTTAATATAAATAAATAAATTTTAGAAATTTCGTTTATTTGGAAAATTTAATTCATTAAATTTTTATTAATTTTGTAACTTTAAATATTAAATTTTTATGCAAATAAATATTATATATATTTTTATGCATTTTAAATATTAAAATTTGAAATTTCCGTAAGGACATATGTAATGTATAAAATAATTATTTAAAAAAAAAAAGTACAATGCTCTCAATTGAGATAAGAGATGTTTCCTCAAATGTCAGTGTAATAAAATTTAAATAAATTTATGCAATATTTCCAATTGACTCGATAATTTTGTGTGTATAATAATAATAATAATAATAATTCTTCCATCAATAATTATTTAGATTCAAGATAAAATGCTAATTCGCCTTTTTTGCAAAAAATTAAAAAAAATTTTTTTTTCGTTTATATAAAATAATATATAAATAATAATAAAAAAATACATTTATATCGAATAGAAAAATTATTAATTTGAATATAAGATTTTATTATTTTAAATAAAAATTACAATTTTTTTTTAAAATAAATTTGATAATTAATTCACACTTTTAATTTATTAACAAATATTTATTTTAAATATAAAAATGATTTATTAATAATTTTAAATTGATATGAAAATTATTATAATTAAACACAATTTAACAATAAGCAGCAAAATAAAAATTAATTATTGAAAAAAATTAAATTACATAAAACAAATTTTTATTTTATAAATAAGAAAATTTAATTCGATTTTATAAAAATTCACAAATGTGGAGATTTAATTATTTATAAATTTAAGCATTTATTTATATTTAATTTATTTGTTGAAATTCAATTTTTTTTCAAAAATTCACTTATATTAAACTTCTAATTGTTATAAAAAGTTTGTTTTATTTTTTTTAAATTCGCAATTGTTTTTTATATTCTATTATTTTGCATTTTTTTCAACTTTCTCTGAAGGTCACATTAAAAACATGTGAAAAAAATGTTAAATTTTTCAGCATCATATTTAAATATAAGAGAATTTATTTCCAGAAAAAAAATTCACTCGTCAAATAAGGAAAAAACGAACATACGGAATAAATAAAAAAATTGTTTATTTAATAATTATTTTTTTTTTAATTATCTTGAATTATTGGGGTGAAAAAAATTACTTTTTTAAAAGTAAAGATTATTTCTTATAAATAAAATTTATGGAAAAATTAAAAAATTATAACTTACCTTTTGTGTATTTATTAATGAAAAAGTGATGCAAACAAAAAAGACTATAGATAGATGATGCAAACACACGTGAACCAACGAAACTAATTATGACTTTATTTGAGGTTATGAGAAACACGTTCAGGACGTTCAGACCACGGAGTAGTATAAGGAGGCTCCACTAGGTGGGCAAAGTGTGAGAAAACCGAGTCCGATTTTCCGGAAATTAATTGCTTCAACTAGGATTAACCTCACTAGCGGTTCCTAGCGGAAAACTCTTGTAAGCTCTAAATTTAAACAGTGGCGCGTGTCAAGTGGTGAGATACCCAAAAATGCATTTATCGTGTTTTTTTATGTTTTTAGTTACTTGTGTTTAAAAATTTATATCATTTTTAAAACTTGTATTTACAGTCATTATAAATCCACCGAGTAAGTATATCGTCTAATTAAAAACTTATGTAGTTTGATACAGTAAACATAACCTACAATTTCGATTATTGTCAAGCACAACAAGGAATTATTATAACTGTGACAAATTTTATTTAAATAAATAAATGCAGTTATTTGTTGTTTTTGTGATGCTGAGACGTGCTTCATGTGCTGTTATTCGTTTTTTTGCACTATATCAAAATCAAACAAGAAAAAGGAGGTAAGTGTTGATGATTATTATCTATTTTCATAATTAATAAACATTCTATTTAATAAACTTTTTGCTCAAAGAATAAGAAATTTTTTTAATTTGTTAATATTTTAAAATCCACATGAAAATTCTTGTGTTTAATAATGTAAAATAATTTTACAGATTCTTATAATTACTGAAAAATGAAAAGTTGTAAAGACGACGTAGAAAAGTACACAAATGTTACAGCACATGCAGATTCTAAGTTAATATTCAAAAATTTACAAAATCAATTGGAATTTGTTAAATTACCTGACAAGAGGTGGTGTTATACAAAAGGAAATGAAACCTTTTTTGGTTTTCAAAGAGTTGAAGAGAATTACAAAGTTTTAAAAAGAGTGGCAGTATTTAATAATATGGAAATAAGAATTTATTTTAACAACAAAGTGATGCCTTTTTCGCCATACATAAAAGTAACTAATGTCGAAGAATTTAATAATCTTTTAAAAACTATTAACGAGGTTAACGTGAATGCAGTAGAAATGACAAATGTAATTTAAAAGAAAAGAACTTCTGATACGAGCGCCTAAAATTTACAAACTTTATACAATTATGGTAATCAACTTGTGAATTATATTTTTGTTTTATTTAGATTTTATTTTATATATTTTAAAATTTGCAATATTATTTTATTTTTAATTTATACATGAAATTTTTAAGTATAAAATAGAAATTTTTATAGTCTCAATATTTTAATATTGGAGGATTTTTAATTATTTTATTGTTATTGTATTAAATATGTAATGAAATGGAAATTAATTTTTGATTTATACAAGGAATTTTTTCATAGTTTTCTATTTTTGACATTTAATATATATTTTTTAATGCGTTTTAGCTATTTAGATGAATGAATTTGTATATATTTATATTTATTAAAAATTGTATAGATTATAATAAATAAGAAATTAAGTGATTTATAAAATGTAGTACAAAAGGTGTCAATAAAAATGTATTTTTTATTGTAGACTATTTACATTATATTATTGCACTTGATCTTGCTGTATTTTTTGTCTTTTATTTTTCAGTTCCGGGAAAGTAATTTTCCTTTCTCTTCGTATTTCGCCAATTTGTGGTTCATTTAAATATGTGTCATCATCTCGATCGCGTTCTTCGACTAATTTAGCTTCTTTTCGTTTTGCTCTTGTCTTTGCTCTCTCAGTATTATTTTTATTCCATTGTTTTGATATGAAATACATTCTGGTTGTTAAATAAAATGTTATTATTCGTCGAGTGAGTGATTCTGCGTGATCTGTGCAACCGATCAATTGTACAGAACATGAATCTTGAAGAGCAGAAGTCACCTGGAATAATGTATCCTCTTCAAGCTTGCCACTTCCTACAATTTTCATTACCGCAACCTCTAAAATGTTAATAAGATTGCATAGCTTAACTGAAGGATTTTTTAGATTTCCTTTAGTTCGTAATTCGATGAGTTTGTGTCGCTCTGGTATCGGGTCATTTGGAGACAAAATTAATGCGTCGCAACAATTTTTGCAAACGACACTTTTTTCATCTACTATGAATTTTGCGAATCTCAAAGAAGCCTTGAGTGCTACATATCCAGCAACATAAGCGTTGGCATAAACAGATGTCTCTGATTCACAATAATCGTGGTCTTGTAAAAGAGTTGTGGCCTCAATTAATGCATCAATATTCGATCCACTATCCAAAATTTTATCAAGTTCAGTTTCCCATTTTTTCTTTCTTTCATTTCTCTCCTCAATATCTTGAATTTGTAAAAGAGCGTCAAATATCTCTGAGCTTGCTACATTTGATCCTTTCGGAGACTCGATCAAAGAATAAGTTGAAATTAATCTGTATAATTGTATGAACAGTCGCGAATCCGGGTGGTCGTTCGCACCACAACTCTCTCGCATCATTCCAAAGAAGCGCTACAATACAACAAAATTATGCATTAAACCATTAATAAAAAAAATATAATTTAAATTCTATGTGGGACAAAATTTTTCAAGTATTGCACCCATAAAATTCAATGTTTTCTGAATAGTTCAAAATTTTATAAAATAAAATCTCAGTTATGTAATGACAATGCAATTTTTTTTAAATCAAGTTTTTTTTTGAAAACATTAAATTTTTATTGACTTTATGAACAAAAGATAATAAATTTATTCTTTTTTAAAATTTTTTATAAGAATTAACTACAACTTGTGAATTACTTGAAAAAAATGTATTTAAAAGTAAATTTCTTTTTTCTTTAAAATTAGATGAAAGTGGAAATAAGAGAGAACTTTTAATAACAAGACTAACAAAATAATTTTGAAAAACTTTGATTTTTTTGGGATAGAACACTTAGAAAATTTAATTTCCTTTGTAAAAAATGCGTACTTCCAAGCTATCCTGATTTAATCTAGCAGTCATTATATAACTGAACCCACAGTTTTCTATCAGATATTGACATATTTCTAGGGTGGCTTTCAAAGAAACTTTTAACCCATAGAACGTTTTGTTGTGAAAACATTTATAGTTTTTTTCTGTTGCCACTGATTGCCATTCTTCAAGATATTTTAAAAAATTTTGAATAATCTGTAAAGTATAATATACAAGCGTGAAATTGAATGTTGTATTATTAAGAACAAACATTTAATTGATATTGATTTTATGTAAATGGATCATACTTTATAAGGTTCATTGTCAACTTTTAAGGCATCTATTGGTGTTCTGCTATTCATAGCATTGATTAGAGCCTTCCATTTTTTGCAAAAGGCAATCGCAGAGTCACACTCTTCTAAATCCGGGTGCTTATTTTTATTTAATTCCAAAAGGTCAGCGACTCCAAAAAACTGTTAATTTTTAAAAAGCAGAAAATATTTTATTCATTTGATTAAATCAAAGTAATATTTTTTACCAATAAAATCACGTACTTGGAAAGCCAAGGCGACGTTCATTTTCTCATATAAGCTGGGTCGCAAATGCTTCTTTGTAAATTTGAAGTTTGCTTTTATAGAAAAATCTTCTGTATTTTCGCAATCCAATAAGGAAAACCAAATTATTAACGCGATGAATCCATCTGGAGTCTAAAAAATTCATGACAGTAAATATCATAGTAATATATATATATATATATATATATATATATATATATTCTGAGTATATATTGAAGTACAATTTTCATCTAATTTCGTTCGAATCGACTAACTGCCAGTACAATTTGTTAAAAGTTTGGAAAGCATTAATTTCAAGATATTACTTTTTTTTGAATGTAAACTTACTATATTAGATTTATTTTATTTTCCATAATATGGATTTATTTAAAAAATTGTTGAATGATTCTAAAGTCATTTTTAAAAATGAAAATTTACTAAATTAAGTTTTTAAATTAATAAATAAAAATTGATATTAATTTTTTACCCAAATTGCTTCTAGAAGTCCATGTTTTATTAAGAAATTTCTTACACATTTGACCAAGTGAGGGAAGTCAGACACAAACCACAATCGGCGACTTGAATCGACGATGTGTTCTATGCTGACTTCTTCCTCATTGACTCCAAATTGAGTCCACATTGATCGGTTCCATGACGCTCCATCAGATACTATCGCGTCAATTTTTAATCCTGCATTCTCTGTAAGAATTATGCACTCAGTTATTAACTTGTGCAATACTTTACCAGGTGCACAACCTTTACTTAAAAAACACCCCAAACTTTGCACCCATTTTCCTTTAAATGGCTGAAATAGCATAACGAGTGCATGATCACCGGCTTGATTTGTTTGATTTTCTGGGGTATAATTGCCGAGATAGGTGAATCCTTCAAATTTAAGATTCATTTCATCAAAGTGGATATATTTGGTTAATTTCATCTCATCGATTAACAGGCATCCTACAAAAAAAAAAAATTCTACTCATATTTTAGAAGCATATAAATTTGTAACTATATTTATTCAATTCAATGGAAGAGTCCACTAAATTTCAACCGTAAAAAATAGAATATTTAAGAAATAAAAAAATAAGAGTTGTGAGAAATTATTCACAGGGTTTTTTTAATTTTTGAAAAAGAAGTACGATTTAATTTTCCAAAAAATGTTTTAAAAAAATTATATCTCCTTAGCAACATGAAATACATTTTTCATGATTTAAAAAAATTGATCGTATGAATTTTGAACAATTTTTATTTTTTTAGACAAGAATTCTCAAATGGTCAAAAACATTTTTTTTTAAATTTTAATAATATTTAATAATTTTAGATCCTCGATAATGCAAAAAAGTTTTTCCCTTTAATATAAGTAAAGATTTGATTTTAGTGTACACACCGTGAACATCCAATGGCGACATATATTTGGTTTTTAATTTAATGCCTTCGAAAATGATTTCCTGAAAACCATACTGGCTTTTAATGAATTTCATGTACCTATTTAAAGTTGTTACACTTGGTAATGGAAGAAGTTGTCTTCTTCGAATGTGTTCATAACCTTTAGGACTCTTGATCCTCAAAAGAATACATTCATAAACCCAATCCGATTGGTATCTTAATCCTTTGTTGCTCTTTACTTTTGAAGTTTCCAGTATGGTTCGCACAGCATTTTGCTCATTTTCAGGTAATTGAATTAAACACTTAACAATGGCTTCATTTTCAATTTTTGAACATTTTAATTTTAAATTTTCTACCTTTTCTTCTAGTTTCTTGATCTATTAACAAATATTTTTTAAATTTCTTATACCTTATAAATTTTGTACTTTGTGTTAAAAAAAATTAGACTGCTTAAGTAAATTTTTATAATTTTTTCCCTGTAAAAATATCACATTTTTAAAGCTATTTTTTATAATAAAAATATTTAAATATTTACATACTTGCGTAAGCTACCAGCTACAAGTTTACAAAATTGTAAAATCCTTTAGATATACATATACTTATATATAATAAGGAAGTATTTTCGAGATCAACGTGAAATTTTTACAGAAAATCCAAATTTAAAAATTGTTTTAAGTAGTGAAAAAGTTCAGAGAATTTTTCGCTTCTTACAATAATTGATTTTTACCTTAAAAAAAATCTATTGTCGCAATTCTGTTAAATTATCATTAAAAATCAAATTTCACTTATCATTACCTTGAACGATGTGCGTTGTTTTCGACGGTTTTCACTTTTCAATTTTTCACGCAATTCCTTGTTTTTCGCGTTTAGTTTTCCGGAATCGTTTTTTTTTTTTTTTGTAATCGTAATCGATGAAATTTACAAGGATCACAAAATTTTACGCGTTTACCTCTTTTACCACATTCTGTCTTCATTACGTAACCTTTACAATCTAAAGACCTAAAATAAAAAATAAATTTAATAATAATCTATATATATAAGTTAAATGTAACTAAATACTGCAAACCTGTATTCCGATTCATCACTAGCACATGGTAGAATATTTTCCACCTTCTTCAGTATATCTGCAATATCTTTCACATTTTGTGCAAAATTTATATTATCCACATGTACCTCCTTTCCTTTCAAAAAAATCTACCAAAAAAAAAATATATTGCAATTATTACACACTTAATAGAGTACGTACAGTATTTTCTTACCTTCACTATCATATTCGAAGAAAGTACAACTAGTTGCACACTTTCTTCAGAGCAATCTTCTTTCCAGTAATTCCATATGATTTTGCCCTCTTCTCGCATCATGAACCAGTGACAGGAAGGCAGTGGTATACAATGAGCATTTTTATAAATTACATCAAAATTAATTTCTTTTTCAAAATCGTTATTATGAGGAAAATTATGTGTTACTACAATCACACGTGGAGTAGTTTCACTCTTTTCAAATTTTTCAAAAATTTTGGGTGTAGCACCATCCTTTAAACGTGCACGTACCGACGGTAAAGTAAATTCATTTCCATCATGTCTCAAAATATCATTTTTATCAAAATGTAGCTCACAAATGGCATGATGTTTTTTCAAATTTTGTCCATTTGGTACAATTTCCTGCCACCTTCTTAACACCTCTTCCTATATAACATTTAACAAATAATAATAATGACTTGAAAAAGTATCCGAAAAACACTTTTTAAAATATTAATCTTCATTCGCACACTCCTTAAAAATTTTCACTATAATTAATACATCGTTCTCTATTTATTTTATTTTTTTATCGAAAGTACCAATTGATTTAGGTTTTTTATTTTTAAATATAAAACAAATTTTTCAATTTGACATTTTAATTTTTGAAAATAACTATATATACAGTAACGTTTTCAAAACGTTTTCAAGACAAGAACTTTATTTAAAGAATTACTTTTTTAATTATCCAAAAATAATTTATACAATTTACAAGATTTACTAAGAAAACAGAATAATTAATACTCACCCTGTTTGGACGAAATAAACTAATTTTTCTCTCTGAGTTTTCCTTTTGATTTTTATAGTCCGAAGACTTACATCCGCGTACAAAGCACGTCGGCATTTCAATATCACGAATTTTGAATTTGATAACTAAAACTAAAACTCCCAAACACGAGAAATCAAAGAGCACTATGAAAAAAAAATAAAAACAAACAATGACGAATATATTCATTAATGCATACACTTGACAGTTATATGACACGCGCCACTGTTTAAATTTAGAGCTTACAAGAGTTTTCCGCTAGGAACCGCTAGTGAGGTTAATCCTAGTTGAAGCAATTAATTTCCGGAAAATTGGACTCGCCTTTCTATGCTTGTGGAGCCTCCTTATATTACTTCGTGGTTCAGACATGAAAGGAGCGGTGTGTTGACTGGAGCAAGGATGGAAAACTGTGATCAATGAAAAAATTTGAAAAGGGAGAGGAAAAGACATAAGTATAATATCCGAAATGTGAAACATTGATTAAATTCAAGTTAGGTGGGGGAAAATTCAAGATGGACGTTTACTGGTGCTGTGTATTTCTTTAGAATGTAAATTGAAGCACCAGTAAACGTCCATCTTAAATTTGTTACTTTTAAAAAATAACTATAAAGTTACTAAAGTGGAACGGAAAAATATCAATGTCTCTACTAACGAAAGTTACCATTTGCTATTTGGCATAATTCTCGGTCAACTACCGCACCCTGCTTTAGTGAAAATTTAGTGACATTCTAGTTAAAACTAAGTTGCTATAAAGTCACTAAATTTCCACTAGACCAGGTTGCGGTAGTTGACTGAGAATTATAACAAATGTGTTTTTTTCGGGTTTAACGGCATTTTGAAAAGTCGTGACAATTCTATAATAATTTTATTAGTTTATGACGTATGATGTAACCAAAAAATTGCCATTGTCCTCACTCGTCATTTGTCGTAATTCTCGTCAACTACCTCACCCTGCTCTGGTGAAAATTTAGTGACTTTAGGCTTCAGTCCCATGGCAGCGTTTTGCGTTGCGTTTTGTCACTAGATCCTGAGTGTAAACATAGCAAACATATATCTGCATCTCTTTCACACTAATGGTCTAGTGACAAAACGCAACGCAAAACGCTGCCATGGGACTGCAGCCTTATTGTTAAAATTCAAGGACTGAGCAGAATAGAAACGTAACTGAACCGTAATCGTCAACGCAACCAGAAGAATAAGTTAGAGAAGGACAAACAATCTATCTGTCCTTCTCTAACTCATTCTTCCGGTTGCGATTACGATTCCGGTTTCATTCCTATTCTGCTCAGGCCTTAAATTTTCACTAAAGCAGGGTGCGGTAATTGAGAATTATGACAAATGGCGAGTGGGGACAATGGAAACCAACCCAACTTGTAAATCCAACCTAAAGGCGCTTGTATACCTCAAAAATTCTGAGTACACTCGAAATTTATCAGTTTTTTAATTTTGATTGGCTTTGATTAGAATATTTCCAAATTCTTTAAATGCAGAGCCAATCAAAATTAGTGAAATTTCTTACAAATTCCGAGTATACTCAGAATTTGTGATGGAGCATTTAAGGTTCTTTTATACCTCTTATGGAGCATTTACACCGAAGGCAAAAAATTTTCTTCATTTCGCATTTTCCGAAATACATTTACCTGATTGGTTATATAGAATCTGATTCATTGTGGATAACCAATCAGGTAAGTGTATTTCGGAAAATGCAAAGTGATGAAAATTTTTTGCTGAAGATGTAAAGGTGCTTTTATACCTCCAGTATATTGATCAAGCAATCGGCTGGATTGAATTTTCACGGAGAATCACTGAATTTGATTGGCTCTGAAAATATTCAATTTTCACGGTGGAAATGAAATATTAGTCAGAGCCAATCAAATTCAGTGATACAGCCGTGAAAATTCAATCCAGCCGATTGCTTGACCAAAATACTGGAGGTATAAAAGCACCTTAAATGCTCCAGAGGTACTAGCGCCTTAAGGCTGTGTTTACATGACTGTTTTCGAACGCTGCAGTCTTGTAAATACAGCCTTAGGGGTTTATAATCAAAATTTTATGACGTCACGACAGCCAATCGCAATAGCGGTCTCTCAGACCCGCTACTTAAATTTTCTTTAGTTTTTTTCTTTTTTGAAATTACATAAACTGCATTGCTATAAAAAAAACAAAGAAAAAACAATTTTAAATAAAATATAAAAATGGTTTTTTAAAAGAGAATAAAATATACAATATTTATCATTACACATAATTAAAAATTCCTTGCCAAAAAGTTAATTCATTTCAATTCATCTGAATTAGTTTTTTTTAATGGTTTTTTTTTCTTTTTTTTTTAAATATATAAAAATAGAAAAGCAAGAATAAAAAAAAATAGAAATACATATTAAAAACATAAGAAAACTAAAATCATCAATTAAAAAGAAATTTTATTTCATTCGGATACTAAAAAAGCAAACAAATCACAAAATAAATATGAAAAAAAAATAATTTTATATAAATAAAATTTTACCGAAAAAATCGTTTCTATTAAATGCGTTCTAATATAATTATATAATAGTCGCTAAAATAAAAATAAAAATTTTAATAATAGAAAAAAAGCTTCCTTCAAACGAGGAAACAAAAAAAAACGTAAGGAAGGAACAAAATTATAATGTTCTTTTAGATAATTAAAAAATATAACTTATTATTGAACAAAGCGGAGAAAATGTCGCAGAGAATCAATAGGTCTCTAATTTCATAAATTTTGTATTAAAATGCTTCTTTCAACAGTACTCAAAAATTTGCATATACGATAACATCGATTTTTCATTTTCAAAAGAATAATCATCAAATGTGTTTTGTTTTTTTTGTCTGGATTCGCATTAATTTCTACAATATATATATGTAACAATATAAAATCATCATATTAATAAAAAAAAACAAAAAAAAAAAAAAATAGGGACACAGGTAAAAAGTACAAGAGTGTAGGAGAGCGAATCTAGGCCAAAGTGTAGGTGTATGTGTGTGTTTTTTTTGACGCCATCGACAAAATGTAGGACGAAGAAATCCGAATCTCTTGTTTTTTTCATAGCTCCAGCTCCAGACACCAACTTTTAAAAACTGCTAGGCTTCAATCTGGAATCGGATATGATGTGTGATATGACAATAATTAAGATTCGATTTTGTTGTCAGTCTCGTCCAAGTCTATTGTGTGATTTTTTTTTTGTAATCATTTTGTCGTTCAAGAACACGTGAACGATCATTAACTTAGACAATGTGAGATTTTTTTTTTTTTTTTAGTCAATCATTCTGTCGGTAATGTTTCTTTGCTTTTTAACAACACTGTCGTCAAAAGGTAAACGATCTTTAAGCGACTTAATATTGTCTCTGTTTATAAAGACGACTTTTTCATTTTAGTTTTATTTTGTATTTTTTTTTCTTTTTAAGAAAAATCTACTGCTGTTTACACTCGACTGGATCCTCGTTGTGCTCGTCCTCTTCCTCTGCATCGTCCTCATCATCTACATCGTCCTCATCATCTTCCTCGTCTTCTTCATAATCATCATCCTCCTCGTCTTCGAGAACTTCACCTAAATTACAAAAAAGAAAAAAAAATAACAAATTTATTTTAATATAAAATTAAAACCTTCGGCCGCGGAATGTTCTTCTTCTTTGCATTTTAAAGAAATCTTGACGGGGGGAGTGGGGGGTCGAATATGGCCAAAAGTATTCTGCGGACAAAGTCGGATGAGATCTGCAGCAGCGGCCCAAATAACCGCGTAACTTTTTTTTCGCACTTTTGTCTAATATAAATATAATACATAAATTACATAAAATACATTGTCCGCAAAATACTATTGGCCATATTCGATTCCCTCCGCGAAGATTTCTTTAAAACGCAAAAATAGAACATTCCACGACCGAAGGCCGCGTACATCGACTTCCGTTTTAAAAAAAAATTTTGGCGGTGGCAAAAATTTTTGTGGTGTTTTGTCGTTTTTCGCATTTATCTCAAAAATAAAGCATTGTTTTGAAAAAATGTATAGAACATAAAATCTGTATTTTGTTGTGACCTACAACTTTCGTTTAAACTATTTTTTCATACAGTAAAAGCCTGTTTATCCGAGGTAGTGTCTCAGTAGTAAATTCTGAATTATGCGAGTCTAGTCCGCGTTATCCGAGTTATTTTTAATTTTAGTTTTTTATAAATATGAGTTTATTTTTAATAAATTCAAATTGTTTAAATTATTATGGAATATATATATACAATATTATTTTCTAGTGGTGTGCAAAAGGCTCGAAGCTTAGTAAAAATTCCTGAAGTGAATCACCCAAATTAAAGATGTACTGTACCTATTTGCTTGGAAATATAGAAAATTAAAACAATATTATGAGTTGAAAAACTGCCTCAAAGGATTTTTAAAAAAAATTAAATTTCTCAAAGTTATAAACAATTGAAGTTTTTTGTAGTCTTATGTCAAACAATAAATATCTTAGAACTAAGTGAACGGATCTTTATAAAAATTGGTATGCTTGCACAGAAAATGATACAGTTTTAGTTGAAAATATGAAAATTAAAATTTTTTGATTTTTAATAATTGTTATTGCAAAATTAATTGTTTATTTAAAAAATAAACCATGTTCTCGTTATCGTAGAAAGTTGATCCAAAGTTTATTGGAAAGGGAATTTCATAAGGATTCGAAAACCGTTTTAAAATTTCGTGGATCGCAATTAGCAAAAAAGTTATCGCGTTTTTTGTGCGGCGCTGCGTGTCTCTAGCGCTAACACGCAGAATGTATTTTGCTCAAAAAGTATGAAAACTTGCAAATATCTTGAAAAGTACGAATTTTTATAAAAAATGTTCAAGACAAAAGTTGTTCCTAACAAAAAGATCTACATTTTTGAACCCAAAAAATTGGTTGTTTTTGTTAAATAAAATCCTCTAATTGAGGATGAAATTATGAGGATGAAATTATGTGTTTTAACGTGTGAAGTATATGACCAAAATATTGGGCTGAGGAATCTTACATTGGGCTCTAGGCCTAATGCGAAAATTAGCTTCGAATTTCTTGTGTAAATTGAATTTAAATATTTGATTGTTTGTAAGCTATTTACTATTTTTTCATGAGTTTGTAATTTCAAATATGTAGTCATTCATTTATCTGTTGATAAATTTAGTAATTTTTGCAAAACAATAAAAATTGAACGTTTAATATACTCGAATTTACTCGAGTACTCGACAGTATGCGAGTACTCGATACCTCGAGTCAAGCTCGGGCTCGACTCGAAATTCGAGCTTTTTGCACACCTCTATTATTTTCCCGTTTGTAATAAATAATAATTGTTTGAACAATAATAATGGTAAATTGTCATAAATATTTAACAATTCGGATTATCAGAGTTTTCGCCTTATCCGAGGTAAGTCCGGTCCAGATTAGCTCGGATAACCGGAGTCCTAATGTATTTTCTATATTTACCGAAATCAATTTGAAAAACCGAATTTTTGAACAATGTTTCCCATCCCTGACTTCCGGTACTTACATTTTTTCAAGCTGCCCCATCTGATTATTCATTTTTAAGCTAAAGTACGTCGGAAAAAGTTTAGTCTGATCAAAAAAAAAAAAAATGAAAATTGAAAAAAGCCGCATAAGTAAACAATTACCATGAATTTAAATGAAAATTGCCTGCACTCTAAAATTTCTTGTGGATTTTGAATCTTTGAGGTTCCCAGAGTATTTTTAAACAAAAAAAAAAAAAATAATCGCCAGAGCCCTTTTCGAGAAAAATACATTTTTTCATTGATAACACAACAGCCCTACTTTATTAAATTTTTTTTTGTGAATCATTCCTTTAGAAGAAAATTTTTTTTAAAACTCAAAAATTACCTGTATAATAGAGCACAGCTCTTGGAACAATGCGCTCTCTGATGTAATGGCCAATTTCAAAGTCACTGGTTACTAAAGCTTGAGTATCATCATCTAACTCTGCATCTTGATCATCAGGCACTAAAAATTTATATTTCCTTTTAATTGAAGGCTAATATTTTTGCTTTCAAAAATAGAATTATAAACATCGAATAAGAAAATTTTATTCCAGGCCTCGGATCGTTTTAAACAACTTTAGTCTAATTTATAAAAATTATGTATTCGAATTTAGAAAAAAAAATCATACAATCCGAGGCATGTTATTAAAAAAAAAATTTAATTTCTTATATTTAAAAAAAAGAATTAATTTATAAGGCAGCATAAAAAATATCTTACCAACTGGTGGACTAAAGAAATTAAAGAAAGAATCATTTTGAACAGTTTTTGTCACTGTGCGCATCGATCCCCGCGACTTGTGCTTTTGATTTTTCTTGATTGTTTTAACCGTCACATTCTTGCCTTTTCGCCAATCAATAACACAACCCTTAAAGAAAATAGAACAAAATTAAATAAATTAACATTTTAATTCAGTAAATTAAATTCAAATCTTTTTGAAAAAGTAAAAAAAAAGAGTAATAAATTATTTTTTTAAAACTAATTAAATCTAAAAATTATTTTACCTTGCTTTTATAAATTTCAGGTCCTTCGAAGCTGAACGGATCATTTTTTTCTGGTTCACATTTCATGATGTATTCTTTTGTTAAAACGGAATTAGTAAAATATTCATTGTGCTCAAAGTGAAACTCGAGAACAAAGCCCTAGAAAGAAAATTAGAATTATTTTTTTTTCCACGAATACATTTTTACATAAACTAAATTCTTGATAGGGATTTTTCCACCATACAGCAATCGAATATATAAAATTAAATAAATAAAAAATTACCATTGGGTCTTTTTCCAAGAATATCACTTTCACGTCATACAGATGTTTAAGAATGGGTTCGTCATGTTCTTGAACAATATCAGCTAACATGCCAACATTCTTGAATATTGTGAGCCAAAAGTCTGGAATGCCTTTAATATTCTCATCTTCGGATCTAAAAAATAAAAATATAAATCAATAACTCTAGCAAAATATGATAATTTTTTTTCTTCCTCTTTCTGATAGAAATTAAAAAGAATTTTTTTTGTTTCTTTTTTTTACATACTTTTCTTTTTTCTCTTCAGCATCCTTTTTAATTTCGCTCTCATCCTTAATATCGATCTTGACTTTATTTTTGAGCTCAGAACTGAGACCCTCATCCTCATCATCGCTTTCCCAAACACACTCCTCATCCGTGGGTTCATATACTCCCGAAATAATTTGACTTCTTCCGTCATAAATTGGTACACACATTTTGTAATATTTACATTCGAGTTCATGAACTTCTTGAAAGAATTTTGCCTCGATATTCGTTGTTTTTAATTGAAGTTGTTTCAAGGCCTTTATTCGCCTCTTCACCGGTGCTGGAAGCATCTAATTAAACGGCAAATAAAACAATTTTAATTTTGACGGATTTTAATGTACGCGAATGACAAAGAAACCAAGTCAGGGAGTGTCTACTAATTTCGTTCAACAAAATTCCCGGTTATTTCCTAATTTTTCCCGGTTTACTTTTTTCTTGTTAAATTTAAATTTTTTTCTTGTAAGCATTCAGGTTTCGGAAGTCTAGTAGCAGACCAAAAAAAATATGAAACAGTAACATTTTAAACAAAAAAAGTGTCCTCTAAATTGAAAAAAAAGTAGCAAAAAGTAACATATTAAAAATGAAGTAAATTAGTTTTTTAAGTAAGAAATTTAAGTGACTTTGTTTCGTTGTCAAAAAAATAAAAATTACATAAAATTAGGAATTTACAATATTTTTATTAAATTTTGATATAAACATAAAACATGAAAATATAATAGCTTTTTTCTCGATATTTTACATTAGAAAGTAAAACGCACTTATTCATAACATTTTGCATATAATAAACTGTAATTGTTAATAAGATTTAAAGGAGATCTTTCATAACAATTTGTTTTTTAATAAGGCGATCAGAATTTTGAGGAGTAAAAGTAATACCTTCTTTCTCCTGATTATTTTTGTTTTAGTAAAAAAAAATTAATTTTTTTAAATTCATTTTTTTCGTTTAAATTAATTATTTATTTGATCGAAATATTTTTTTGATTCAATAAAATAATGTATTAGCAATAAATAAGAAATTATTTTTATTAATAAATAATTTACTTTACTTGAACTATATTAAATAAATTTATTATATCAAATAATTTTTATTTATATTAAAAAATCAAATAATTCACGCAGAAAAAAATTAATTAATTGTTCCAAGTAACTCACTATTTGTGTTTAAAAAATCTTGTATTAGATTCAATAAATAGTAGTAAATAATTATTTACTTAATGTATCTGCATGGGGAAAAAAGTAAAAAAATCTTTTGAAACAAGTAGTTATTTTAATTTATTTGTAAAAATTTCCAGAAAATTAAAGAAATTCTCCGATTTTTCCCTGACCGTTAGACACTCTAGGTTTGTTTTTAGTCATATAAATTTTATAAATTTAGAATCCACATAGCCATAATTTTGTACAATAAAAAAATTATTAATTTTGCTTCCTCGTGGAGGAAGCTATGTAGTCCTTTCGTTTATAAACTTTTTAAAAATGGTGAAAACAAATTTTCCTCTATATAGAAACATGTTATATGAGATCCTGATCAATTGTCCGGATGTATGTATGTATGTGTGTGTGTGTGTGGATCGTTTTTGTGAACACGATATCTTTAACAGGTTTTAATGGATTTGGATAAAATTTGGTAGGCTTATTTAACACATTAATCTCTCAAAAATGACGAGAGGATTTTTAAAAATACCCAAAAAAAAAAATTTTATCGTCTTTTTTCCAAAAATTTTTTTTTAATTGAAAAAATTTTTAAATCGAAAAATTTAAGGTAATATATAATATAATCGTCTTCTTTATGTCAAGATGAATCGATTGATATATATAAAGTATAGATTTGATTGAAATTTAAAGAATTAAAGAAAGTTAAAAAATCAAAAATTCTCATTTTAGCTAAAAAATGATGTGTTTATTTAAATTCATGTTTATATATGAAATAATTTTATTCCCTGCATTGAAACGAATTGGTTGGTATATATAAAGTATAGATTTGATTTAAAATTTGAGAATTAATAAAAATTGAAAAATCGAAAATTCATATTTTAGCTAAAAAATTTTGTGTTTTTTTTAAATTCAAGTTGATGAATAAAATAATTGTATTCCTTGCATTAAAACGAATCGATTCGTATATATAAAGTTTATGTTACACTCAAAATTAATTAAAATTTTCTTTATTTTTCAAAAAATTTAATTAATTTAAAACATTTTTAACTCGAAATTTTTTAAATCAATCAATTGAATTGGACAAATTCATTGCTTCCTTCACGAGGAAGCGAATTTTTTGCTTCACACAATGAGGAAGCATAATGTTTATGAAATAAACATAAAGGACCCCCTCCTTGTTTTTCTAGATAGATCTTAAGTTTTTATAAATGTTTTATTATTGAACTACCCAGTTAAGACATTGCCAAAATTAGTATTAAAAAGTAGCCTTGACCAAAAAAAAGTGAAAAAGTGTGTTACTTCGAAGCCTGAATAAATCTTCAAATATCTACGAAAATTGACTATATTTCCCTACCAGTATGGCACTAGCCATTTTATATAAATATTAACTAAAATTTTTGAATATTTGACGTTTACAAAGGAGAAAACTAAAAACTAACAATTTTATGAAATGTAGGTTATTCCTGAAACAACTTCATACGAAAGTAATAACAACTGAATGTAATTATTCTTTTTTTTTTGTTTGGACTTTTGTCTTTTTGGATCTTCATAGTTTTGGAACTTTTGGATTGGACCTTTTGGTTTGGACCTTTTGTACCCATACCTATTCTTTTATTGTAGGTAGTCAATTCAGAAGTTTTTTTTAAATCAAAATTCAGAGAAAGCTAACGAATTTAAATAAAACTTGCTGGTATGATACCAAGAGGCAGAAAAATAGCCATTTTTAAAAATTTTTTTTCAAAGAAAGTTGTTAATTTATAAGAATAAAAATTCAATTTATAAATATTTATTTACTATTAAATTTAACATTAAATTCTCAATTTTCTCTTTCTACACTTTGTACATATTTTCTTAAATTCTCATGTTTTTTAGGGCTCCGTACATCTTCGGTGTACCGACGGAACCCTTACGAAAAGACTCTTACGTCCGTCCCAACTTTGTGTCCCCCCCTTAACTTCTACATTTTTGTATATGAAGAACTGCAATTTAGTACACATACGTATTTTCACGTGTAGATTACAGGAAAAATATAACGAGACCGATTGGATTTGATGGTTACGAGCTAGAAAGGAAAGAAAACGGTTTCTTTTCAAATAAATTGCAAAAAAATGACCCTGCCCCCCCCCCTTAACTTCCACATTTTTGTATATGAAGAACTGCAATTTAGTACACATACGTATTTTCACGTGTAGATTACAGGAAAAATATAGCGAGAAAGATTGGATTTGATGGCTACGAACTAGAAAGGAAACGAATTTGATTTTTTCGAAAAAATTGCAAAAAATTACCCTGCCCCCCCTTAGATTCTGCATTTTTGTATATGAAGAACTGCAATTTACAACACATACGTATTTTTGCGTGTAGATTACAGGAAAAATATAACGAAACCGATTGGATTTGATAGAAGTCGGCAGGCAGTCACTGTTGAGCTTAGGATAAGTTCGACTAAGACTTGTGAATATGATATACTTTATGAGTAGAAATTTGTCAACAGTCACGGTTGAGCTCACGATAAGTTCGACTGGGCCTTGCGGATATGCGATAATTTGTGAATAGGTACTAAGCCATGTTATTTATTGAGACACGTGATCATACGAAACAATATTTTTGGCAAAAAATTGTAACACAAATTTTACATTGAATGAAAGTATCAAAAATAAAAGTTATACAAAGTAGATATTTAAATGTGTTTCTTTATTAATATATCTTTATTTATTTATATAAAAAGGAGTTTATTATTGTTGGTGTACGGAACGGAGTTTTGTACGGATTTTTTTAAAATTCTTTTTCAAATTATTCTTCAAATTTTCTTAATTGTTATTTCTAAAAATCTATATTTATTTTAATTTAATTTCGACTTATTATTTTCTTAAATTTTTAATTCGCTTTCATTTTTCCAAAATATTCGTTTTTTAAAATATTTTTCTCCCCATATTTATTCTTATTTTTTTTTGAAAATCCTAAAATTTATTTTATTATTACAAATTGACACCAAATTTTTCAATTTTCCTGAGAAATACTCCGTTTATTTTGTAAATTTCTAAAATTCTCGATTTTTTTCTCAAAGTTTCTTTTGCATTTCCTTAAATTTTCTATTTTTCTTTCTCCAATTATTGTATTTTTTGTCTTTCTCAATGTTTTTCTCACACTACTCGTGTTTTAAATTTTTCCTTTAAATTCTCCTTTTATTTTAGAAATTATTTTTGAAAAATTGAAGAAGATAAAAAGTATTAGAAAAAAATAAATTGGAAAAAAATCGAAAATATTTTCAAGTTCTGAAAAAATTAGAATTTATGGTAAAAAAATCGAGATCTTTATTCCGTTTTTGTAAAAATAAATAAATGTTAGAAATTTTCAAAAAAAATGTAAATTTTTTTGCAACAACAAATCAAATTTGTTAGTTCTATATTAACAATCAGATTGTCAGTGTAACAAACTATTTTCACCTTTAAATACACAAAATTGTTTAGCAGTTAAGAAAAAAAAAGAAAATTAAAAAATTATGTTTTAATTTGATTAAAAAAATTTTTTCTTCTACTTTGTCAATTTTTTATAGAGGAGTTTATTTTATTAAAATGACAGAAAAAAATATATATTCACCTCCATTCTATGTGCGTCTAATTGACCTTGTAAAGAAGATAAGTCAAAGTTTTGGCAGATCTGCGAAAGAAGACGGTTATCAGCTTCATCTTCGACAGTACCCATATTGCTCGGATCACCAGTACGTTCAGGATCGTTGGTCATATTAGGGACTGTAAAAAATTCTATTCACATGTGACGTATTTGCTTTTTTTTTATTTAACCTTCATTCACATTTTTCAGATGCCTCAGATCCCAGCATAATTTTTTAATCAACCACACGGATAAAATATAATATTTATTATTTATTTTTATCTTTAAAAAAATACACTTTTTCTTTGTGTTTTAAGAATAAAATTTTGTTCAAAAATAGTATTAAAACAAAAAAAGGTTTCTTATTTAAAAATTGAATTAAAAGTTCCGTAGCATAAATATTCTACTAGAAAATATTTTCTTTTTTTTAATTAAAAAATGTTTTCAATTTAAGAACTTCATTTTTAACATTTACTAATTACTTTAGACGAAAATTTATTAGCGACATTTTTTTTTTTTTTTTTTTGAAATAATGAAGAATTTTTAAAAGAAATCAATTAAATTTTATAATAAAATTAAATAGAAATTAATCAAATTAAAAGTGAAAATTGTTTTAAATTGAAAAAATATGGAACTAAAAAATAAAATAAAGAAATTAAAAAATATATTTAAAAATGCTGGGATATAATGCACCTCAAGGAATATTCTAGGAATGTTTTTTTTTGGATATGGGGTAAATGAAGGTTAATTTTAAATTAAAGTAAATTTTTTTTACTTAGCAATTATTATTATAAATTTTTTTTTAAAACAAAATCAAATTAATTTTTAAGATTACATTATGAAATACGTCACTCATCTATTCTCAAACTTTGGGATTTGCCCAAACTTTTTTTGTCTTTTAATCATTATACAAAAAGACCAACATTCATTTAAGTTGAAAACAAAAGTTTTCATAAGCGATTACATTAAATTTTTTTAATTCAATCTTGTTACCAAAATTTTCTATATTTTTGGAATGTTGGAGTTTTACCTTTTCTTATACGGTTATTATTAATTTTAATAAATAGATGTTAATTTTTATTTTGAATTATTAAAAAGTAGGGTAGTAAACAAAAAAAAATATTTTCCTAAAAATCGTAAATGTGCAAAATAGCTAATTTGTATCTATTCAAATTTAGATTAATAATTGAATTTTTTTATCAATGACTGAAGCATTAATAGTTTAAAAATTTTGATAAATTTGAATTTTTATTTATTTATTTATGTCTTAAACGGATTACAATTAAAACAATTAAATTTTTTGAGTAACAAATCAAAATTTAATGTGAAATTTAAGTCAATGAAAATTTGAATAAATTGAAACTTAAATTCATCAAAATTGTGGTAAAATAAAAATCCAATAATTTGAAATTTACTCTCTAAATCTGAATTCGTAAAACAATTTACAATTTTAAATTAGTGACTCACTTTTTGTTTCTCAATTAGTAAAATTTTACTAACTACCCGTGTGGAAAAGTGATGTGGGCCCCCAGCGGGGGCCCTTATGGATCGCCCTCATGCCATGAGGGGCGCATATAGATGATCCATAGGGGCCCCTCATGGAAACGACATGCTCATCGATGAGGGTGCCCGCATGGGCGATCCATGAGGGTGCCCCTACGGGCGCCCTTATGGGCCCTCACGTTTGCCCTCATCTTGCCCTCAAGTTTGCCATAATGTTTTTTAATCAATAATATTAATAATAAAAGTTAATTAATAATAAATAAGCTTAAGTTATGAATAAATAACATATTTATTTAATAATTATTCAATTTTAAATTAAATTCTTACTCAAATTGAATTTATTAATTACAGAGAGGAATTGAGAGTAAGCACGTAATGCAAATCGCGCTTTTCTATTAAAGTCTGCCCCCTCGCGGTCAAAATATCGAAGCTTAGGTGGTTAGCTATATATATTCCTTAAATCGGTGAGGCTACACACATACGCATAATGTAATGGCTAAGCCGAATGACGTTCGGAATTGATCGGGCGGGCTCGTGTATCTTTGCGTGAATTAGAGAAACTAACTGAAAACGAACCGTGCGGGCCTCATCCAATGTTTTGACTTTTTTTCAGATAAAGTATATGAGCCGGTTTTTGAAACAATTCACTAATCGACAATATTTTTAAGGTTAAATTTAGAAATTTTAATTTAAATTAGTAATTAAAATACAATTTTAATTTATTATTTAAATTTCATTTTAAATTTTTATAAAATTTAGAATTCTAAATGTTCTCTCTTCGAATGCATAGTTGAATAAGTACGAAATTCGTTTTCAATAAATCTTATATCATAATTATTTTATAATAAGTAAAAAAAATTTCGATATTACAATATTATCTTTATTTATTTAATTCAGTTAAATCATAGATTAGTAATGTGAAATAATGTGCTTTTGTCAAAGTCATATTAAAAGAAAAATTAAATTCTTTTTATTATTTTGCCGTTAAAATTTTTGAAAAATATTTTTTGTAATATTATAATAAAATTTTAGAATTTAAAAATTTTACCTAATACTGACAACAATGTTTACACCGAAAAAAAAATCCTCTTGTTTCAAGAGGATTCCTCTTATTTCAATGCATATTTTCCTCTAGTATATGCTGCAAAAGGATGTCCTCTAGGTTTAAGAGGATTGTCCTCTATGTAAAATTATGCCTCTTAATTTAAGAGGATACTCTTATTTTAAAAGGAAAATATCATCTTAAAAAGAACTCTGAAATAATAAAAATGCAATCATCTAATTTTTATGTCATAGATATAATCTATAAAATTAAAAGGAATAAAATTTGTTATTCCATGATTTACAACTATTTGAGTATAAATAAATTGAAATTGATTTTAATTTTTTTGAATAAATCAACTAAATCTATTTTTAATAATATTTTTATGCGCAAAACATATAATTCATTAAATTTGAAAATTTATTTTAAATAAATTTTAAATAAAATTAAGATAAATAAAAATCGTAATAAAATAAAATTTTAAATAGCATAACCTCAAAATTATTTAAATTTTTTTAAAAATTACTTTTAAAAATTCCTTTTACCTTCAAAAATAGGCATGTATTGGGTATGTTGCAACTCTATCAAGATATTTAAAAGATTATTATTATCCATTTTGTTTAATTCCCCTTTTTTTACACAGAAACTAAAACTTTTTTACGCATGATATGCGATTTATGACGCAATCATCTTTGCGCATGAGCGAATTTCTATGGGAAATCCTCTAAGAATTTAGAGGAATATTCTTAAACATAGAAGATTATTCTAAATTCTAAGAGTATTATCTTTATTCTAAAAAGATTATTCTGAATATAAGATGAATGCCCTAGAATAGTCCTTTTGTTTCGATCCTCTTGAAATTAGAGGAAAATATTCTTATTTAAAGAGTAATACTCTTGTTTTAAGAATAAAATTCAAGAGGATTCTGTAAGAGGAATTTTCCTCTGAATACAAGAATATTTTTTTTTCGGTGTATAATTTAATTCTTAAGAATGTTCTCATTTTATTTAAAATTGAATCAATTTTTTATGTCTATTTAATAGTTTATAAAAAAATATAATTTTTTTTATATTATACTTTTAAATTTTCGATTTGTAAATGCTTACACATTATAAGTAGCTTACATTTTTTAAAATATTAAATTTAAAAACATTTTGTCAAGAGATTAAATGTTTTAACTTAAAATAAATAAATAAAATAATCAATTTTAAAAAATATTTTATAGGTTTTTAAATCAGAAAAATTGTTTTTGTAAATTAATTAATTATTTTTTCTTTGGGCTTGTCCAAGTAAAAAATGATTTAATTTTAAATAAAATGAGAATATTCTTAAAATTTAAATTGTAAACATTGTTGTCAATACCTATTAAAATTACCCACAATTTAATACATTATTAATTTGTATAGAATATTCTATGGTGTTTAGTTTCACATTATTATTTATGTTTAACTAAATTAAATAAATAAAGATAATATTTATAAAAATTATGTCAGTTTTTTTTACTTTTCAATAGTGTTATCAAAAAAATTTGTTTTTCATTTTTTATTAAAAAAGTAACAATTTTTTATAAACAAATTAATTTTTTTTTAATTTGTATGTGATTTTTTTAAAACATACCTGGTAATAAGAAGAAGATTTAGTGAAAAAATTTAGTCAGCCAATAAGTTTTATATTTTTATGTATTTAAAAAAAACACCACTTGCAGCATTGTGCACATTTTTGAATAGTAAAAAAAATTGATAAATTGTTAAAAATTATTTAAAAAATTTTTTTTTGAAACCTGAAATTTTATTTCACTATGAAAAATGAAAGAAAATTTTTTAACAATAATTTAACAATTTTTTTTACTTTTCAGAAATGTGCACAATGCTGCGCGCAGTGTTTAAATGTTTATTTAAACCTATAATCTTAGTTATTTCCAGTATTTCTTAGTATTTTTAGGTATGTTTAAAATTTTTTTTTAAAAATCATATTCCAATTTAAAAAAACTTAATTTGTTTATAAAATTTTTTTATTTTTTAATAAAAAATGAAAATATAATTTCGTTAACATTATTGAAAAGTAAAAGATAAACTGGAACTTTTCTTCTCTTGGCAAAAATTGAAAAAATCCAGTTTTTTGTCTACATTTACAAAACTGAAATTTTGAAAAATAACTCGAAAATTTGCATAAAGAAAGTATCTTTTTTTCACTACAGAACACGAAAAAATTATATTTGGCTGAATTTAAAGGGTCGACTGAAATCTCACGTGAAATCACCCATACGTTTAAGAAAAACATATTTTAATTAAAAATTTAAAATAATTATGATAAGATTTATTGAAAACGAATTTCGTACTTATTCAACTATGCATTCGAAGAGAGAACATTTAGAATTCTAAATTTTATAAAAATTTAAAATGAAATTTAAATAATAAATTAAAATTGTATTTTAATTACTAATTTAAATTAAAATTTCTAAATTTAACCTTAAAAATATTGTCGATTAGTGAATTGTTTCAAAAACCGGCTCATATACTTTATCTGAAAAAAAGTCAAAACATTGGATGAGGCCCGCACGGTTCGTTTTCAGTTAGTTTCTCTAATTCACGCAAAGATACACGAGCCCGCCCGATCAATTCCGAACGTCATTCGGCTTAGCCATTACATTATGCGTATGTGTGTAGCCTCACCGATTTAAGGAATATATATAGCTAACCACCTAAGCTTCGATATTTTGACCGCGAGGGGGCAGACTTTAATAGAAAAGCGCGATTTGCATTACGTGCTTACTCTCAATTACTCTCTGTTAATTAACGTTCTAATTAATTAACTGTCGGATATAATTAAAAGTAATAATAAATTAATTAATTAAAAAATTAAAAAATATGTAATTTATGCATACTATTAACGGATATTTTCATTTTTCAATTAATTCATACATAGAATTAATGATTAAACGCAAACCTGAGAAATAAATAAATCTAACGCATGGGGGGAATCGAACCTACGACCTACGGACTATGAGTCTAACGCTTTACCAACTACGCTACGCACGCTACTTCAAAACGAATGCTAACTTCTTGATGCTATTTAAACTTGAAAAATACCTAACAAAGAAAAGTGCTTAACATCATTTAGTTAAAGTTAAGATATTAAATTATATTTTCCAATCAAATGCAATTTATAAAATATAATTAATTATATGCTTTATGATTATTATCATAAATCATCTCAGGCGAATTTTCAAAAAAGTGTAAATATATTTTTATTAAAAACGCGTTTTTCGTTGTTTTGAATCATTGGAAACATTCATTTTTTGTTGATAAAAAAATATTTGATTTTTGGACTTAGAAAATTTTGCTAATCGATCATGAGGGCGATCCATGCGGGCCCCTACGGTGGCCCTCATCTATTTTGCCATAAGTGTGAGAGTTATTTTCAAAAAAGTGTAAATATATTTTTATTAAAAACGCGTTTTTCGTGGTTCTGAATCATTATAAACATTAATTTTTTGGTGATAAAAAAATATTTGATTTTTGGACTTAGAAAATTTTGCTAATCGATCATGAGGGCGATCCATGCGGGGCCCCTACGGTGCCCCTCATGGATTCGCCATATGGATCAGCCCTCATGGGCCCCCGCCGGGGGCCCCGAACTCTTGAGGGCAAGATCGTGGCTTTTTCCACACGGGTATTAGTATCTTTTACTAGCAATTAGAAAAATTTAACTTATTCTAAAGCAAAAAGTAAGTCACTAATTTAAATTAGTAAAAATTTTTACTAATTCAGATTTAGAGAGTAAATCAAATAAAATTTTGATAAATTGCAGGTATCGGATCAACTTTAAGGCACAACAAAAAAAGTTGTTTTAGTCGATTTATATTAAAAAAAAAGTCGAAAAATTCCATGTTTTTATTTTAACAAAATTTAATTGGTTAATAAATATTTTACTTTAAATAACTAATGTTATTAGATATTAAATTTAATTTATTAATTTTGTAGTGAGATTAATTCTATAAGAATATTATCAAGAAAATTTATTTCCAATATTTCAGAATCGAACTAATTGTAAGACAAATTTTCAAAATTTTATTTAAGTATAGGACAAATTTCTAAAAGTTTCAAAATTTCAAGCAATACTTAAGTAGTCAAGTTTTACAAATTTTTAAATAAAAATTTCTTTTAATTAATCATTTTGGAAGAGTTAAAGTTAAAATTTTTAGAAATAATTGAATTTCAAAAGATTTTGTTAATTTTCAGACAATAATTAAATTTAAAAGAACTCAAAATAATTTATCAAATAATTTTAGATAATATTTTTTAAAAGTTATTGAATTTTCGAAAGATTTACAATTTAGATTTTTGAAATTAATTGAACATCAAGTGATTTTTAATTAAATTTTTTTAATGATTTCACTAAAAAATTTATTAAAAATTTGCTGACAAAAATACAATAATTTGAAAACTTTTTAAATGAAAAATGGTTTCAGATAGTTGAATTTGCGAAGAATATTATAAACATTATTAAAAATGATTGAAATTTAGTTGAAATTATTAAATTTCAAAAAATTGTAGATGGAAAATTTTAGAAATAATTAAATTTTAAAAGCTTTTAAATTG
Source organism: Leptopilina boulardi (assembly GCF_019393585.1). Lineage (NCBI taxonomy): Eukaryota > Metazoa > Arthropoda > Insecta > Hymenoptera > Figitidae > Leptopilina > Leptopilina boulardi. The sequence goes on from NW_026137969.1 coordinate 980,887, forward strand.
AAATTTTTGAAAATAATTGAATTTCAAAAGATTGTATAAAATTTCAGACAATAATTATAATAAGAGAAATTTTTTAGTGATTTCCAAAAGTTTTTAATTGAAAAATGCTTTCAGATAATTGAATTTTCGAAGAATATTATAAAAATCATTAAAAATAATTGAAATTTTTGCAAATAATAAAATTTCAAGTGATTTGGAATTAAAAATTTTTTGGAATTATATTTGCTAATTCTTTTTTTTAATTATAAACAATTATTAAATTTCATAAAAATTTTAATTGAAAAATAGTTTAAGATAATTAAATTTGTGAAGAATTTCATTAAAAATTTTAAAAATAATTAATTTAGTGAAGAAGTTTAGTTAAAAATTTGTTAAATAATTGAAATAAAAAAGATTTGAAAATCATCTTCATTGTATACTAAAAAAAACGTATTTTGTTTAAAAATTTTTTTGAAGTTGAAAAAGTCGCATTTTATTTAAATAAGTCGTAAAAAGTCGAAAAAGTCGTATAATCCTAGTCATGAAATTTAAATTCGAAGAATTTGAAACTTAAATCAAATAAAGATTTCAATAAACTGAAAGTTAAATCCATCGAAATTTTGGTAAATTAAAATTTGCATAATTTTGAAACTTAAATCAATCAAAATTTTGGTAAATTTAAATTAGGATATGTAACGTAATCAAAATTATGGTAAATTTAACTTCAAATAATTTATAACTAAAATTGATTAATAATAAATTGAAATTTTTTTTAATTTTCACTTTCGTCAAATTAAATTTGCATTTGTTGAAAATTTAAATTAAAAAAAAAATTTGTTTTGAAAAAATAAAAATTACAAATTTATTGAAATTTTAATTACTTGAAATTTAAATTAAAATTTATATTGAATTGAAATTTTCGATTAAAAATTTTTTTTATACATAATTAAAAAAAAAGAATCATGTTTTTTCACTAGAGCTTCACACTATCGTCAAAAAAATTTTTTTTTGTCTACAGAAAATAAAACACGTGTTGCTGAATCTAGAAAAATCTGCGTACTTTCTCAAAACTTCTGTAAAAAAAAAAAAAAAAATTCTCTAATTCTATACTAAAAATAACTTTCGTTAAAAAAAACACAAAATCTTTTATTTTTTCACTATGAACACTAATATTAAAATATTGATAAGGCACATAAATTAAAACATTAAAAATTGATAATAAAAAAAAAATTAATCACGTTTTGCGCGCCTGAATTTCCGATATTCAATATATACAAATAATAATAATAGTCTCGTAGAATAAAATAAAATTGTCACACAAACTACATAATTTTCTCCTTAAAAATTACCTTAAATTTCAATTCACAAACAATAATTTATTACAATAAATTGCGAAATTTTTATTCTCTAACACTGAAAAAAAAAATTAAACGTCACAGAATAGAGGTTATATTAAGGAGAGAATTAAATTTTCAATTCGCATGTGATCGTAATGTTGAAACAATAGAAATTTAAAAAATAAATTAAACTCACTTATTTTGCCGACCCTCTTTCAAGAGGAAAAAATTTTATCTTAATCAATTGAATAGAGCACAAAAGAAAAAAGAGTTATTATCATCCAAAGACCATGCAATGAATCGTAAAATAGTCTGCCATGTTTTTAGCACAAAGGTTACTTTTACCGCCTAACTTTCCGAGACAATAATTTACCAATAAAAAAAAAACAATTTTTTCTTGTCAAAAAATTTGCGACATTACAAAATTGTGATGTGACATTTTTTTCCCCTTTATTAATAATATAATATTAAAATCAGCCATAAATTTTGTCATGACATAAAAAAGAAATTTTTATTAAAAAAAAAAAAAAAAAAAAAAAAATTTTAGCGTGCACATGGGTCGTTGAAATACATACACTGTAGTGTTGGAAGAAAAATTATAAACGCAAATGTGTTTAATGAAAATAATGATTTTAATTATTGAATTAATAAAAATATTTATTATTTTTTGAAGAATCAAATTTTATTACAGAATTTAGAGTGAATTTCGTACCTTTTTTTTGTGTAAAGGAAACGACGCCAACAGGAAAGAGGACAGGATCTGAAAAGCGACAATGTGAACCGGTCTCTTCTATGGTAGCTTAACACCGTGATAGAAGACCTTAGATAATTGTCTGAAGTTCGTTATTTTCAGCCATATTTGCGCGGGTAATGTCTATAGACACGGCAAAATGAAAGAAAAAAAAATCACTATATTTTTATTTTTCTAATAGAGATAATACGAACCATACAAATTGGATAGAAATTAACTATTTTTTCTAAATTTGATATATTCAATTATTTTTGCTCGCGATGTGAAATATGTCTTTAAAGGTACATTCACATGATTACGTTTTATAACGTCGCGCGATTGACAGGGTTGGGTAGGCTCTCATATAATAAATGGACTCCATGAGAAATAATTATTTAATATTTATTTAATTATTGAACTATTTAATTTAGTTCTATTTATAACAGCAGTAAATATATTGATATTAATTTAATATATAAAAACCTTTATACCTTTTCGCCCATAAACTAATAAAATTATAGAAGTGTCACGACTTTTCAATTTAGTCAAATTGTGGACAACCAATCAAATTTGCACATTTTGGAGAAAATACAAAAGAAAAGAAAATTTTTCGACAGAAGGTATAATGGAGCATTTACACCACCCCCGTGACACTTGTACCATTTTCTATAGGAATAAACTTGGCTGAGAAAGTGAGAACTGACCGTCGCCACCAGTGGCGCTGGCTGTGTAGTGGGAACATTTTAATGAAAATGCATGGGATAACACAGAAAAATTTACTTTTTACTTATTAAAGTTTATTTAATCGTGTTTATTTGGGCATATAATTAATTTAGAAACTTTTAAACATATTTTATAATATAATTAACTTTAGAAAAGAGTGAAGTTTTTTATTTATAACGAAAAATATGTACCAATTCCTGGCGGGAAATTCAAATTAAGTAATTATTATGTACTCATCAAATATCACAAATAAAAGTATTTAACAATTTATTACAAATAAATAAAATATAAATAAATAAATAAAAATTTATTTTATTTGAATTTCCCGCTAGGAATTGGTACATATTTTTTGTTATAAATAAAAAACTTCACTCTTTTCTAAAGTTAATTATATTATAAAATATGTTTAAAAGTTTCTAAATTAATTATATGCCCAAATAAACACGATTAAATAAACTTTAATAAGTAAAAAGTAAATTTTTCTGTGTTAACTTATGAATTTTCATTGAAATGTTCCCACTACACAGCCAGCGCCACCGGTGGCAACGGTCAAATCTGGTCTGAGTTTCAACTCAAGACTGTCACCGGGGTGATTTACACCTAAGGTAACAAATTTTCTTTACTTTCCATTTTCCGAAATACATTTATCTGATAGGTTGTCCAGAATCTGATTCATTGTGGACAACCAATCAGGTAAGTGTATTTCGGAAAATGCAAAATGAAGAAAATTTTTTGCCGAAGGTGTAAATTCTCCATTAGTGTCTGTTGCGATCTTTTGGCGGAGAATTTAACATTTGACTTTAAATATTTTTAAAAAATATGAAGGTAAGTAGAATAAATGGTGAGTAAATTATAAATATTTAATATATAATAAATTTAAAATTAATTTATTCTTTATATTTTTTAAAAATATTAAAAATATTTTAAATTCTCCGCCAAAAAATTTCATCTATCCAAAATATGTATAGATGCTCACAAGATTTCGATAGACATCAAAAAATGCTCACAAATTTTCGGTTTATCGAAAACTTGTGAGGTGTGCAAACGCCTTAAAAATGCACTAACCTTCTAATGAAAAATTTATTTTCTTTGAATTTTCCGAAATGCACAAATTAAGGTGCTTATATACCTCAAATTTCGATCAGATGAACATTATTTCTGGACCGTGAAAATGCGTGAAAAGTCATTTTCACGGCGGGTATTTTTGAATTGTTTTAAACAAAAAATGTTTTCTTAAGAAATATAATATTAAATAATTGTTTTAATATGTAAGAACACTTTAAAATAGTGATAAAGAGATGATTTGATTAAAAAATTTAGCAAATTTTGCTTTAAAACGTTTTCTGCTACAAGAAAGTGTAAAATGACGATGTTTGTGAAATGGTTTGTACAGTGCTTCTTCCTTGTGAGTGTCTCTCAGAGTTTTGTTTATGTTATGTCGTTTCTTTTTAACTTGTAATAAATAATGAGTGCTGAAAATAAATCGGTAAGTTGAAATGTTTATCAAATAAATTTAAATTCTATTAATTGTTTCGAATAACTGAAAGAAACATGTACACTGTACAAACCATTTCACAAACATCGTCATTTTACACTTTCTTGTAGCAGAAACGTTTTAAAGCAAAATTTACTATATTTTTTAATCAAATCATTTTTCTATCACTATTTTAAAGTGTTCTTACATATTAAAACAATTATTTAATATTATATTTCTTAAAAAAACATTTTTTATTTAAAACAATTTAAAAATACCCGCCGTGAAAATGACTTTTCACGCATTTTCACGGTCCAGAAATAATGTTCATCTGATCGAAATTTGAGGTATATAAGCACCTTTAAGATGGTGATGATGTCACATGAAAATACCAAAATGGCCCATTTGATATTGAACGTGCCCAACCTTGATGTGAAAAAAAACCCAACCTTTGAATTTCTACAACCTTGCTTCATAGCTGACACATTTTCCACACGTGTTTGATGAATGAAAACATGAAATAAAATATTTCTTAAAATTGTCTATAAATTTAATAGAAAACAACATTGGTTATTGAAAAATTTTACATAAAACTAATTAAGGTAAGATTCATGCTTTTTCAAGATTTAAACAAAATTATTTTCCGTAAAATATTTAAAGTTACTGTTTTGTCTATATTTTTTTTAACTATTTTTAATTTTTACGAAAAATGTTTTTTTTTGCAAGCCTTGGATTGTACGAATTTTTCAGACTTATTTTTAATAAAACGCAATTTTTTCAATTTATTCTAAGAAAATACGTTCTTTTTAGTGTAAAATACTACTTATTTCGATTTTTATAGTTTTCTAAATTCTACTTTGTATGAAAAATATATATTTTTTTTAAATTCATACGAAAGATATTCTAAAGAATAATTTAAAAAGGCGGATAAAAGAATTGATGATGAAAATTAGTTAAAATTGTTAGTAATTTAATATTTGTAAATAAAAATTTTTGAAAATCCACACGAGATAAATTCTAAATAAATCATTAAAAAAAAGCATGTAAAGTTTATTAATTTATTAAATTTATTTATTATTTATTTATTTCAATAAATTAAATTAAATTAATTAAAATAAATAAAATTTCGGGTAATAATTGAATTTTATTTTATTTTGAATTGAAAATTTTAAAAAATAATTCAATTTTATTGTGATATATTTTTTTTAATTATAAACAATTGTTAAATTTCATAAAAATTTTAATTGAAAAATAATTTTGATATAATTGAATTTGTGATGTATTTCATTAAAATTATTAAAAATAATTTCGTGAAGAATCATTTTAGTTCAAAATTTGTTAAATAATTGAATTGAAGAAGATCTGAAGAAGATCTACATTGTATACTAAAAAAAATGTATTTTATTTAGATTTTTTTTCAAATGTAAAAAAAATGTCGCATTTTATTAAAATAAGTCGATAAAAGTCGTATTTTTGAAAAAAGTCGTATAATCCGAGGCCTGTAAACATATAATTTTCATTATTATCATTTAATATGTAATAATATTCTAATAAATTAAATTATTATTGATAATATTAATTTTTAATTTCTTTATAACAAACAATTAAACATTTAATTTGGCGCGCTTGCGCGCGTTTAATTTTGCTAGTTAATAATAATTTAACATAAAACTTAATTTCTTAAATAAATTAATTAAACACGAAAATTAACAAATTTTCTATTTTTTTCCTGTTAATTTTTTTTTAGAATTTTTTTCAGTTTTCAAAAAAAATTAAGAAAGGAAAATTTTATTTTTTATATTTTTTACGTAAAATAATAAAATTTTTAATTAATTTAATTATTATTAACTAAATAAAGAACCCCGCACAAAATGTACAGAAAATAGATCCCTGTCGATTTTGATTAAACTTTGGGAAATTGTTGCTTTTGTAGTACCAAAGAAAAAAGTCTTATGATAAAATCCAAAAAAATGGACAGATTTTTTGTTAATTAATGTTTAAGTTGACAATTCACAGTGTAAAAGTCGGTGATGCTTACAAGAGAACAAAACGAAAATAATTAAATTAAAATGCTTGATACTTGTTGCACGGGAGTTTTCGGAGTTGCTGATAACAAATGTACAGTCAGATTTCAAAAATTCAAAATGGTAGTATCAAGCATTTTAATTTAATTATTTTCGTTTTGTTCACTTGTAAGCATCACCGACTTCTACACTGTGAATTGTCAACTTAAACATTAATTAACAGAAAATCTGTCCATTTTTTTGGATTTTATCATAAGACTTTTTTCTTTGGTACTACAAAAGCAACAATTTCCCAAAGTTTAATCAAAATCGACAGGGATCTATTTTCTGTACATTTTGTGCGGGGTTCTTTATTTAAAAAAAAACAGTTATTACTTAATTAAAGGAAATTTTATTTTTCAGTTAAAAAAAAAAACTACAATGGTACGCAACAAAAATAATTCACGATCAAAAAAACGAAAATTAGAACACCGTCGGAAACCACCGCAAAAAAAGCAAAAATACGATATAACTAATAAGCCGATTTATATGAAGGAACGCGAAGCAAGAGCCAAGGAAAATACATTACCAAAAAGATACGAAGCACCTCTTATTCAAAAAACAGAAAATTGGACAAATATTCGTAATGAAAATTCTGAAAGTGAAAAAGAAGATGAAGAAGAAGATTCCCTAAAGGCATTGTTAAATACGTTTAGTAATAAAAAACCGACAAAAGTAGCCGTTCTTTCGGATTCAGAAAGCGATGATAATATTGACGAACAAGCGGCAGAAGATGATGATGATTTGGAAAATGAAGAAAATTTGGAAGATTCAGTTGGAGACGAAGAAGTAGAAGATGAGAAGGAAGAAGAGGAAGAAGAAGAAAATTTAGAGGAAGAATCACTCAATGACGACGACGAAGAAATAGTTCTAAATCAAGAAGAAGACGATGATTACGATCCAAAAACCGAATCATCAGATCCATTTTCCCTTCATTTTCAAAATGACATAAGTGACGATCTCTATAATTCTTTATCCACAGCTCAAAATTATAAAACCCACAATTTAACATGGTCAAAATTAGGAAAAATTCTCTGTCAAATTCCCATTAGTCAAACAGCAATAAAGGAATTATCATCAAATAATAAGCAAAAATCCCTAATAGCTCTTGAGGAAAAAAATGAATTTGCAAAACCCACAAAACCTCCACGTCTAATTACAAATATTGATTGGAAAAATCTCTACGTTAAATCTCAAATTAATGTTAATATCAGTAAAGTAAATTACAATAATATCAAGGACAATGTGGAAACAACAAAAAGTCCTCTAACACAATTACAAAAAGAACTCTTCTCTTTAATTAATAATTATCAAGATTTACTATTTACCGAGAGAACATTTACAAATGCAGAGGAAATTCGTCTCATTTATTGTCTTCATACAATGAATCATATTCTTAAAACAAGAATGAAAATACTTCGACATAATTTAAAATTAACAAAAAATCATTCCACCGATGTACCAAATGAATTTCGTGATCAAGGACTTGTTAGACCAAAAGTATTGATTCTTGTTCCATTTCGTGATTCATGTTTAAAAATAGTTAAATTGCTAATTGGTTTATTAATTGACGAGGGTAAAGGTGGATCGGTAATGAATAAAAAGAGATTTTTTGATGAATTCAGTGGTGGTGAAATTTTAATGCCTAAAAAAAATCCAAAACCTGAAGATTATGAAATGACATTTCAGGGTAATAGTGATGATAGTTTTAGAATTGGAATACAAGTAACGAAAAAAGTATTAAAATTGTATTCAAATTTTTATACATCCGATATTATTATTGCATCCCCATTGGGTTTAAGAACATTAATTGGCGCTGAGGGTGAATTAAATAGAGATTATGATTTTTTGGCATCAATTGAAATTTTAATATTAGATCAAACGGAAATTTTTCTCATGCAAAATTGGGATCATTTTATTCATCTTATGGAACATATGCATTTACAACCAAAAACATCGAGGGGAACTGATTTCTCGAGAATTAGAAGTTGGGCTGTTAATGGATGGACCAAATATTACAGGTGAGGGGAATTTTTTTTTATTTTTGATTGAATTTTGATCAACTTTCAAAATAAGTCAAAATATTTGGTTTTCCTGTATTTAACTACACGGAAAGAAGATTTCAGCTATAATAATCATCGTCACCGAAAAACACGGTTACACACATAGGAAATATTAATGCTAGGCACCTTAATTTTCAATGTCGTTCACTAGATCTACGTTTTCTCCTCGAAATAATTTTGGCTGCTCATTTTTGCAGGCTTCGAAGTGACAGACTTTTTTTTACTTTTTTTCGACAAGGCTACTTTTTAGGGTTCCGTACACCTTCGGTGTACCAACGGAACCCTTATGAAAAGACTCTTGCGTCCGTCCCAGCTTTGTGTCCCCCTCCTTGCGGTTACAGTATTTAATATATACACTGAAAAAAAAGTTAATTGAATCAAGTTAATGCATTTACTTGAGGTACTTTACTTTAAACAAGACGATATTTTCTTATTGGAAGAAATTTATTTTCTTGAGTCAAATCGTTTTGTTGTTTCCTTCAAAACAACTTTTTACTTAATCTAATACTCATAGTCTTGATATTATATTATCTTAAATGAAATAATTTATTTTTTCAGTTGAAATAGTGATATAATCAAGTCAAGAAAATGCGAATATTAATATAAGTAAATACTTATTTTAACTTGATTAACGCATAGTTCTTCAATTAAGAATTTAGTACTTATTTGGCAGAAGTAAATATGTTATTATCGCAACCCAATATTTTATTTTCCCGAAGTACCAAAAAGTATTCAATCAAGAATATTAGGTTATTAATCAAAATAATAAAATATTGTCTGAAGAATTTTCATTTCTTGAATCAAATAGTTTTATTCATTAATTAATTTTTTACTTAATACAAATCCCGTATTCTTGATCCAAGAAAATATTTCTCTCCAAATGGATGTGAAACATGGTTGCCACAGAGCCTGGAAAACCTGGAAAACCTGGAATTGGTATGGAAATTGAAGGGAGGTATGGAAATCCTTGAAATAGCATGGAATTTGAAAAAATTTCTGGAATTTTTTTTCCATTTTCAAATTTTCAGAAAAAAAGGTATAAAATGGTGTAAATTCATATAGACCCGTCTTTAGGGCGTAAGCGACGTACTACCTTTAACTGATACAAAGGTCTGTTTAGAATGAACATGTGAAGGTGATTCCATTAGCCTGAAGTTTCGTGAACGTGCCCCTAATGAGAGTGAAGAGTGCAGAGATATACGTCTGTGCTCCTCACTCTCATTAGGTGTACGTTTAAGTGAGTATGACTAATTGACCAGATAGCTAACGCGTACACAGGCATTTATATTATCAATATTGCCATTCTGATTTCGGATTTACTTTAACTTTGTTTCTATCTTGGTCTCTTTGATCTCCACGTGGTCTGCAAATAACCTATAAATACCTATATATAAATTGTCGCAAAATTTGTCTTGAGTGCCGGTTGAATAAATTAAATTTAGTAAAAGTGAAGTTATGAAAATTTTATTTTATTAATTAATGGTAAGTAAATATAAAGTTTAAAGTCTTACTGATGAAAATATTTTTTTTTTTTTTTTTTATGAATTTACCAAGAAATATTTTTCTCAGAAAAAATATGGGTCTGACGAGCTTTTTAAAAGAATGGCTTGAAAAGCCAGAACTACAATTCGTAAGAGAATCAACCAAAGGGAAGAATTTTGCGTATTGTTTATTATGTGATAAACACATATTCCTTAGTAATATGGGCAGAAGTTCAATTACTAGTCACGTTAAAAGCAGTAAGCATTCGTCAATAGAAGAATGATATCGCAGTTCCGGAATGCAAGGATGCAATATGAATTAGCAGTGAATGATAAGAAAGCAGAGAATAAGACTGAAGCAGAACAGTATTTACAGAAGAAAAGAATTGGCGAAGAGATTCAAGAGTTAAAAGAAAAAAAAAGGAAAATTCAACTCGAAAATCAAAGAGAACTAGATGATATTGATAATGAGATTCAAATACTCGTTAAAAATCGGAAAAATTAAATTTCCAGAAGTCAAAGTTATTTTGTGTTACTTGTTTTTATTTACATGTTCTAAATACTTTTGTTCCAGATTTTTAACAAAAGTTTATTTTAATGTTAAAAGATTTATATTATTTAACTATTAAAGATAAGTCAAATAGTTGATTCACAGTATTAAAAACTTTTTAATCGCTATATTATTTATAAAATAATTTTACAACACTCTTTAAAAGTGATTTAAAATGTGATTTTAAAAGTTTAACAAAGTTTGTGATTATAATTACACTGTAAAAATGTGATTAAGACTGTTAACATTACTTTTATGTTCTAGTAAAACTGTATTATTGTCCCTTGTACGACATAAGAAAATTTGTGATTTTAATTTTTTTTTAAATATTTATTTATAGTAACACTATAAAAAATGTATTAACAATTTTTTTGTAAAAGACTTGTATTAATTATTTTGAATAAGGAAATTTCAATAAAGTATATATATTATTCATTATATATTTATTTATTATTAGAGAATTACCTTATCAAAATAGATTAATTATTACAAATTACCCATAAACATGCTTAAAAAATTTCCGTTTTCGACTGGAATTTTAGATAAATATGACCTGGAAAACCTGGAAAAAGCCTGGAATTTCAAAATTTAGATTTTGTGGCAACCATGTGAAACTTAAATAGGAGTTTTTGAAAACCATCAATTAAGTTACTGCCTTTGGTGCGCGCAACTCGGGTTCAGTTCCTCGGAACGTGAAAAATTTTCATTCAAGGTATACTTGTTTTAGTTGTGTTAAGTATTAATTAAATATAAATATGTATGTAAAATAAACATTATTTAAATAAATAATAAAAAATATCAATGTTAATAATAAATAAAAATGTTTGACTTAAGAATTAGACATGGTATTTACTTGTATTGGAAAAATATTTTCTTGAGTTAATATATTTTACATTTCTTAGAAGTCAATAAACTTCTTAGACGAATTCCACATTTTCTTGGACCAAGAATATATGGTCTCCTCACAATATAAGTAATATTTTGATTTAAATCTTGTCTTACTTGATCCAATATTGCAAAGATTTGAATGAATCAAATGAAACAATTGATTTGACTACATATATTCTCAGAACAAGAAAATATTTTCTTCCTTTAATGTATTTTACATTTGTTACAAGTTGATTAATATATTGCTCGAATTCCATATTTTCTTGGATCAAGAATATATGCTCTCGTCCCAAATATACTATCTTAAGACAATCGTTTACTTGAACCAATGTCGTAATTGACTTGTCCCTATTCAATTCCACGGTTTACTTGAAGCAAGTCAAATTTTCTTGATTCAATACTATTTTTTTTCAGTGTAGAACTGAAATTTGGTACATACATGTATTTTCACGTGTAGATTACAGGAAAAATATAACGAGATAGATTGGATTTGATGGCTACGGGCTAAAAAGGAAAGAAATCGGTTTTTTCGAAAAAATTGCAAAAAATGATCCTGTCCCCCCTCTTAACTTCTACATTTTTGTATATGAAGAACTGCAATTTAGTACACATACGTATTTTCACGTGCAGATTACAGGAAAAATATAGAAAGACTGATTAAATTTGATGGCTACGAGCTAGAAAGAAAAGAGACCGCTTTTGTTCGAAAAAATTGCACAAAATGCTGCTGCTGCAACCCTGTCAACTTGCACTTATCCGATATTTTTTACTACTAATTTTGACTAAAAGCCACTAAATACTTCATTTTTTTAAAAAAGAATTTTACAGGGTGTCTAACAATTAGGAAAAAATTCCCTGACTTTTCCCTGACTACTAAAAAATTTTTATTTTAATCAAATAAAATTTATTTTGATACAATTAAATCATTTACCTGTCTATTATCCACTAATTTCATATGTATATTTGAACCAAATAAATGATGTTTCGTCAAAAATAAAATATTTAAGTGAAATAAATAAACAAATTGGAGACGTATAAATATTCTCAACATTTAATTTAAAAGAATTTTTACGGCTTCAAAGCTGAAATTATCAAATTTTTATTTAGTAAAATTATTTAAAGCAGATTTTCTAGTACATCGAATTTCAAATTAATACAATTTCAATTTAACAGAATTTAAATCAAGAAAAATTGCATAAAGAAAAATTTTTTTAACAGAATTGTTATTTTAGTAAATTTTGATTTATCAAAATATTTACTTAATAGAATTGTCATTGAATAAATTCACAATTAACATAATTTCTATTTAACAAAATTCTTAATTAACAAAGTTTTTATTAAAGAAATTTTTAATTCGAACTAATTCTTATTTAACAGAATTCTCATTTAAGAAAAATTTTACTTAGTTCTTTTTTTGTCAATTTTTATAGACATAAATTTCGTTAAATTGAAATTATATTAATTAAAAATTTTAAAAAGTATTAGAAAAAGTGCTTTATAAGAGTTCTGCTAAATAGAAATTCTTTTAAATCGAATTTTAGTTAAATTCTTTGATATGAAAATTTTGCATAATATAAAATCCACTTTCTACCATATTCAGGGTGGTCGCAAAATTTTATTTTCAAAATTCCCTGACTTATCCCTGACTAAAAAATTTTTGAATTATTTAATATTCTGGATTGCTGATTGAAAATTTTATGATGCTTTTTAAGTAGGGTCAACTGGGGTAAATCCGAACGCTTTTAGTAAGTTTCAACAATAACATAAGTTTTTTCTTTAAAAAAAAAATACTTCCGGTATTCTGGTGCATGAAGTTGTTACTTTACTTCCATAGAACAATTTTATGGGGTAGAAAAAATTTTTGAGAAATTACAATCGCAGGAAACTTAGCGTTCGTATTTACCTCGATACTTTGCAACTTTCCTAAAATATGGGGGTAAATACGAACGCCACTGTATTTCAAAAAAATTTTAGGGAAAATAAATTTAAAGTATTGCAATTGTTAAACTTATATAAAAACTCAAAAAAAATACGATAATAAACCTATTATGTAATAATGCATCATATATAAATACAAAAATCAAACAGGTTAAAAATTAAAATGCATTACACAATTAAAACCTTCAATAACTTTATCAAATCATAACGGATTTTTGCAAAACTTGGTACAGAAAGTATTTTGGAGTGATTGAATGTAAATACAAAAATAAAAGTGAAATTTTTTAAATTAAAAATGGCGTACTTTCCTAAAACTTATTTTTAAAAATGATCAAATTTGCTAATCCTGAAACCCCCCGAGTAACAATTTTCGAGCGAATCCAATGAATTTTTTAATTCTCGTCCGCCATTTTGAATTTTGAAAAACTGACTTCAAATTGGTAATTAGCGACCCCAAAAACCGTAGAATACCAAATTTTATTAAGATCCTGTAAAACTTTTTTCAACAAACCATTTGGCAAAAAAAAGTGGAACACTCCTTCGAGAGAACAGAGATTAAGTTTCTGCTTATTAATTACTAACGAGGATACGTATAGAAAGAAAAACTTTTTTCTATGTACTTTTATAATGTTAAAATAATAGTGTAATCAAATAAAAACAATTTTGTGTGGCTTTGATGTAAAAAAAATTATTAAAAATACCGTTCGGATTTACCCCAGTTTTCAAATTTTTTTGGGTAAATACGAACGGTCTGATATTATTAATAAAATTTTACAGAAGGCAAAAATCAAAAATAGTTTCTGTTCTAGTATTCATAACAAACAATTATAAATAATAAAATGAATTTTTAGCTTCTTTTTCTTCAAATACGAGACAAAATACTGAAAGAGTGTCATCTTTGATTTTCAATCTTTTTTGCAATACTTGTTATCTTTGTTTATGCTGTTGCTATAATTAACAGACGAAAAATGGGATAATACTTAGAATCTCTTCAAGAGGATCTGAGGTAAAAATTCTCATATCGAACTTATTTTTAAAAATTTTAATTAAGCTGAAATAATTAGCGTTCGGATTTACCCCCCGTTCGGATTTACCCCGACTGACCCTAACAATTTTATTTATAAAGGAAAAGATAAGATAATTAAACATTGTTTGTTAACAAAATTTTATTATATTTAAAACTTTTATTATAAAAAAAGTAAATACTTTGAAAAATGAAAAATCTGACGGCATCATTATAATGAGCTATATTACAAAAACTGAATTGCATAAAAATTCCCTGACTTTTCCCTGATTTCCAGTTTTTCCCTGACTTGTGGCCACCCTGTAATTTTGCTAAATAGAAATTCGATAATTTTATATTCGACGCCGTAAAAATTTTTATAAGTTAAATATGGGTATTAGTATTAAATAATAAATTATTCGTATTAATGAATAATTTACTTTATTTGAAGTTGAACCGATAAAATAAAATTGCATCAAATAATTTTTATTTATATTAAAAATCCAAATATTTCACTGAAAAAAATTAATTAATAATTGTTATCCGAGTTTAAAAAATCATTTATTAGATTCAATAAATAGTAGTAAATAATTATTTACTTAATGAATATAAGATATATCACATGCTTAACAATTGAGTGTGAAGGCCAACTTTTTAATTTGCATTTGCTTTGGGAAAAAAGTACAAAAAAATTTTGAAATTTAATTTATTTATAAAAAATTCCAGAAAATTAAAGAAATTCCCTGACTTTTCCCTGACCGTTAGACACCCTGTTTTAAAAATGACAGAATTTAATTAAGAGAATTTTTATAGATGCAAATTTATTATTAATTTTTTTTTCTTAAAATATACCTATTTATCATATTTTTTTTTTTACTTTTTTATCACTGAATTTAAAAAAAAATCAAATTTCAAATACAAATTTGAATTTTTTTAAAAATATTAAAAGAAATAGAAAATTTCCTAAAAGTTATGATAAATTGAAATTAAAAAAAAAATTCCTCAAGACTGATAAGTTTTTCTAACTTAAAAATAAATTATTACGTTAAAATAATGTTGTTTAATTCTTAATAATATTAGAAAAATTAAAAAAAAAAGTTTTAACTATGTTTTCAGGCAAACGCTGATTTTTTCATCCATGGAGTTACCAGAAATTTATGGAATCTTTAGCAAACGTTGTCACAATTTTGCCGGTAGAAATAAAATTTCAAATCCCATTATTCCAGGTTCTGCATCACAAGTAATTGTTAAAGTACCACAGGTCTATCATCGTTTTGAGGCAAGCAGTTATTCACAAGCAATTGACGCTAGATTTAAATTTTTTACAACAAAAATTCTTCCACAATATACGGATTCAATGATGGGTCATACACTTATATTTGTGCCATCTTATTTTGATTTTGTTACACTTAGAAATTATATGAAAAATGAACAATTAAATTTTGTGCAAATTTGTGAATATTCAAAAGAGGCAAAAATTGCTAAAGCACGTGATATATTTTTTCACAGTGAATCACAATTTCTTTTATATTCAGAGAGATTTCATTTTTTTCGACGTATTAGAGTAAAAGGAATTCGTCATATTTTATTTTATGGACCACCAGTTTTATCACATTTTTATAGTGAAATGATTAATTTAATGCAAGAGAGTAATCAAAATTCAAAAGGTGGTTCCGAAAGTAATATGTCCGTTACTGTTGTTTATTGTAAGTATGACATTATGCAATTATCGTCAATTATTGGCACTGAGAGAGCATCGAAAATGCTTACTTCGGAGAAAAATGTTCATATGATTATTACAGACAAGTAACGAAATTTATAGTGTGATATAATTTACCAGATCGGTATGTAAAATTTCTTTTGTAAAATATTTATAAATTTTAAATAAAAAAATTTTACTACAATTTTTTTAACAGTTGTAAAAATGTGTTGATAAATAAAAATAGCTGCATTACAAAAAAATACTGTATTTTTATTCAAAAGTAATTAACTGTATGATATTCAATTATAAATTTACAAATTCACATATATTATTACAAAATATTTTCAAATTATAGTAAAATGCAGTAATACTTTATCTTATGGAATTAAATAATTTTTAAAAAATGTTTTAAACATTGTAATCATTTGATTAGAAAAGGTATTAATGCATTTTACTTTGTACATTTTATTAAAAATCTTACAATTAGATCACATAAAATACGAAGACAGTGACGGAAAAATACATTTCTTTTAGTACACAGAATTCATTTCAATAAGAAATTTATAATAAATACTGTAATAAATCTTGTCAAATACCCTAAGAGCTGTATGTTTTTTAAGAAATTTAAAATCACTAATTTTGAAGAGTTATAAGAAAGTTACGCAAGATATTCTTTTTAATCCTGAATTATTTCAAAGAGAAAGGAAATCACATAGATAAATTTTTATTTCATCCATGTCGTATAATGTAGAAATTTAGTAACAAATGTCTACCAAATTTCAAAATTAGGTTTGTACATAATTTCTAAATAAGGCGAATCAAAACCTTTCTATTATCAGCATGTTGCTCTAGCAATTGCATTAAATAGAGATTTGAAATCACCTTTTTCAAAAACCATGGACAATTAACATTACAAATGAGTAACAATGAGTTAAAATAATAATATTATATAAATTGATCAATAGGAATTTATTAAAAGTTTGTTTTTAAACCTGAAAAGACGAATCAACATTACAAATAAGTAACAATGAGTAAGGAATAATAATTATATAAATTGTTCAATAGAAATTTATTAAAAGGTGTTTTTTGAAAACCTGAAAAGACGAATCAACACTACAAATAAGTAACAATGAGTAAAGAATAATAGTTATATAAATTGATTTATAGAAAATTAAAAGGTTTTTTTTGAAAACCTGAAAAGACGAATCAGCATCTCAAATAAGTAACGATGAAGTAGGAATAATAATAATAAATGAATTTTTGACGTGACGTTTTACTCCGTGCTGTCATTTTGTTTTGTTTTCATGTCGTTATTCGAGGAAAAAATGTGGAGCGATCCGTGATAGTGTGAGGTTATGTTTTGATATTATTCCGGTGGGAAATAGTGAATAATTTGATAAATAGAAAAGTATTAAAAAAAATCATCGAATTAGCATTGAAAATAAGTAAAAATAATATAGGAATAATTATGATATAAATTAATCAATAGTAATCAACTAAAAAATGTTAATAGAAAACCTGAAAAGACAAATTTGCATTACAAATAAGGAAGAATTAGTTAGGAATAATAATGATATAAATTGATGAATAGAAATTTATTAAAAAGAATTTTCGAAAACCTGAAAAGACAAATTAGCATTGCAAATAAGTAACGATGATTTAGGAGAATTAATGATATAAATTGTTCAATAGTAATCAACTAAAAAGTATTATAGAAAACCTGAAAAGACAAATTAACATTGCAAATAAGTAAAAAGAAGATAGGAATAATAATGATAGAAATTGATCAATAGTAATTAACTAAAAAAATTGTTCGAAAACCTGAAAAGACAAATTAGCATTACAAATAAGTAACAATGAATTAGGAATAATGATGATATTAATTGATGAATGGAAATTTATTAAAAATTTTCATTGAAAACCTGAAAAGACGAATCAGCATTGCAAATAAGTAACGATGATTTAGGAGAAATAATGATATAAATTGAGGAATAGAAATTTATTAAAGTTTTTCTTTGAAAACCTGAAAAGACGAATCAGCATCTCAAATAAGTAACGATGAAGTAGGAATAAAAATAATAAATGAATTTTTTTGTGAATAATTATTAGTTAAAAAAAGTGTTCTTGCAGTTCTGAAAAGACAAATTAACACCACAAATAAATTAATTTACCGACCGTTTGAATGGATATATTCAGTTGATCGCCAAATTAATAGATATAGAGGCTGGCTCAGTGTAGCCAGCCTCTTATTTAGGTGATCGACATATTAATAGATATATTCAGTTGATCGACAAATTAATTTGTCGACTGATTAAATAAATATTTAATATTTTTTCAATTTCAAAAATTAGTTCATGTCGCCGCCGCCGCTGTCTCTGTAGTCACAAAACAAGTGAGGTGAGAAGCAGTGAAGTTGCCGCAGCGCTGTCAGTATAGTTGGTCTCGTCTGTCATTCTGTCAGTCGTTGCTCGTCTCTCGTCGTAAATTGCGTCGACAACCATTGAAAACAGCACTGACCGATTAAATAGATTTTTGCATTTTTAAACAGCACTGACAATTAAATAGATATTTAAATTTTTTTAAAAGAAGCACTGGGGTCGGTTAGATACAACATCACATTTGCGAATCTTTATTCGCTATTAAGATTGCAAACCTGAAAAGACAAATTAGCACTACAAACTTTGACTAATGAAAATAAATTAAGAAAATAATAAAAATAAAGTAAGTAAATAATGAAAATAAAGTGAGTAAATAATGAAAATATATTGAATAGAGACCCAGTAAAAAAATAATAGTATCATAAATGAAAATAACATGAGTAAATAATGAAAATAGTTAATTGAATACAGAATTAATTTATGAAGATAAAAGATTTTATTGAAAACCTGAAAAGACAAATTAACATCGCAAATAAATGTGAGAGACTCAAAAAAGCTCTAACTGAAGCATCTCAATGACGAGACTTAGTCGAAACTCCAAGACGTTGGAATATTTCCATTTTCACTTTTCAAGTAAAATGATAACGTATTTTTTAAAATATCTGAAAAGGCAAAGTAGCAGAGCAAACAAAAATTAATATGTCACTATAAGATCAGGAAATAAATATATTATTGACAATAATGATGAAGATAAAAATAGTTATACAGCATGTAAAAAGAAATTGTAATAAAATCGACCACGTATATTATTCTCACTGCTACGTATGAAATTTTCGATTCAACACGAGGACTGTTTTGATTTTTGTCAGTCTGTTCTTGGTCATCGAGATTTGAATGCGGCAATGTAGCAGCACTTAAGTTAAAAAGTAATTTTTGACTCATCATGAGAATTTAATGACATTCAATAATATCTTTGAAAAGTACAAAGAAGTGAAGAAGAGAAGAATCCTTCCTCATAAATAATTCTTTTGATTATTTTGATAACTTTATCAATTTACAGCCATTCTAAAGAACGGCAAAATTATTCTGGTGGACAATAATTTCTCTCATCTATATCTACATTTTTTCTACTGGCGATATAAATGGGTAAAGCCATTACATATCATAGAAAAATAATTTAGAAAAAAAATAATTGAATTTTGGAGGAGAAACAGTTAAATTTTTAGAAATAATTGAATTTAAGCATTTCCTGGCTTTAACTTTTCTCATCTTTCGAAAATTCATTCCTAAAAATAAATGTGTAACTTAATTTCTTCACAAAACATACAGCTCTTTTTATAATTTGTTACATTGTCACAACAAATAAAAAAACCCACAGCTCGTAGAAATAATGTAATAATTAAGATTTACAATATTAAACCTCAAATAATTATCAATAATAATTATAAAAAAAATTATTACAAAATAATTTTATAAAATACATAAAAAAATTATAGTAAACATTGATAACGTTACCTTTGGCAATATTTAGTTTGGAGTTGCGAAGTGTATAATACAATAAACTTATACTTATTTAAGTATAAAAAATGGCAAATCCTAAATAACAGTTTGTTTTTCTTTAACAAGATGAATTCTTGTTAAACGCATCTGAACGTCAAATTGGTCAAAATAATGCATTCTTATTTAAAATTTTTTCAATGAAAAAATAATTATTTTTCTAAAATGTTTAATAAATAAATTTAATATTTACAAAATTATCTCTATTAAAAATAATTATTTGAATAATTTAAATTTGTCTTTAAACTTTTTTTTCAATAAGCACATTTTATTTTGACCATTTTGTTTTATAACGCAATACGGTTTTTTTTCGTTTTATTTTATGAGAAAATATTAATTTTGCTCAAACGAGTAGCAATAAATTTTTTTTTTAGCAATACTTTCAAATTTGAACACCATAGTTAAAAAATTGAATATAATTTCAATATATTATATATATATATTAAATACCAATGGGCAATAAATTCAGACTTTGACGAAATATCATTATTAATGGTCCATTTTTTTTAAATTTATTTAAGTAAAACTTTTTTTTTGTGAAATGAAAGAATGTAAAAATTACGTTGAAAATATAAATTGTAAAAAGAAAATTTTAGAGTAAAATTACTCTGTATTGTAAAATTTGCTTATAAAATATATATTTGAAAAATACCGGTAAAATTTGGTATTATAAATAATAAAAATTACTAATTGCGTAATAAATACTTTTATGTCAACTTTTCTTGCCTGGTTTGATGAAAACTGCCAATTGATGATAAATGAATTCTAGACATTTCTTCTCAGGCCTCGTATTTCGAAAGAGAGGAACCAATCGAACTGGATTTGAGTCATCATTTTCATTTTTCACAATAAATGTTAAATAATAGAGGACTCTTCTCTGCAAAGTCAATAAAAATAATAATGTTAAAAAAAACAAATAATAATGGTAAAATATAAATTTTAACATATTTCAATCTTTTTAAGAGTTGCTGAATATCTTGAAATAAGTTATAGAAAAAAATGACAGTATTTCTTACCTCTATTATTACTTCATTAATGAATATATCTTGAATTATATTCCATGGTAGAAATTCAGTGGCGTGAAGTCCGAAAAAGCGGCGTTTACTTAAAATCTGAACTCCCACTGATTCTACTACTAATATGGAATCTAAACAAAAAAGAAGATGGAATATCAATACTTGTAAATTTTTTAAATTAAACATTTTTTTTCAATTTTTCAAACATAGAATAATTTTTAATGTTTTTACCTAAGAAAAATTGTTGAAACTCTTCAAAATTCTTAATGGAATTTACATTAAGCGATTATCTAAATATGTGACCTGGACAGTTAAAAGGGACCTTTTGTCCGAAAAAATTAATTTTTTATTGATTGGTGATTCTGATAGAAAAAAGTTTTCTCTATCAGAATCACCAATCAATAAAAAATCGATTTTTTCGGACAAAAGGTCCCTTTTAACTGTCCAGGTCACATATTATTATATATTAATTAATTCTTTGGTTTTCTTTTATTTTAGCAAAATTTAATTGGTTAATAAATATTTTACTTTAAATAACTAATGTTATTAGATATTAAATTCAGTTTATTAATTCTGTAATGAGAATAATTCTATAAGAATATTATCAAGAAAATTTATTTCCAATATTTCAGAATCGAACTAAATGTAAGACAAATTTTCAAAATTTTATTTAAGTAGGACAAATTTCTAAAAAAAATTCTTAAAGTCCCATTTTTATAATTTTTTCAATTTTGATTTGAGCAATTTATTCGAATTAAAAATTTTGTCATAGTTTTTATTTTTGATGGTGAAAAAAATTTCAGGCAATTCTTAATCAAGTTTTGCAGATTTTTAAATAAATTTTTTTTTTAAATAATAAGTTTGAAAGAGTTAAAGTTGAAATTTTTAGAAATAATTAAATTTCAAAAGATTTTGTTAATTTTCAGACAATAATTAAATTTTACAGAACTAAAAATAATTTATCAAATAATTTTAGATAACACTTTTTAAAAATAAACGAATTTAAAGTACGCAACGTTTATGATAAACGATTTTTAAAGAAATAATTTTTTAAAAAGATAAATTCTACAATTTTCCACCTAAAAAATATTTCTTCTAGTTTACATTAAACAACAAATTATAAAAAAATATATTTTAAATATTTTAAAATATTCTTCGTTAAAAGTAATTGAATTTTTAAAGATTTACAATTTAGATTTTTGAAATTAAATGAACTTCAAGTGATTTTTAATTTAAATTTTTTGATGATTTCTATTACTAAAAAATTTATTACAATTTGAAGACAAAAATAAAATAATTAAAAATTTTTAAAGTTGAAAATGGTTTCAGATAGTTGAATTTTCGAAGAATATTACAATAATTATAAGAAAATTTTTTAGTGATTTCTGTTGATGAAGAATTTATTAGAAATCACATAAAAAATTGAATTCCAGAAGTTTTTAATTGAAAAATGCTTTTAGATAATTGAATTTTCGAAGAATATTATAAAAAATATTAAAAATAATTGAAATTTTTGCAAATAATTAAATTCCAAGTGATTTTGTATTAGAAATTTTTTCTAATTTTATTTGCTAATTTTTTTGTTAAATTATAGACAATAATTAAATTTCATAAAAAATTTTAATTAAAAAATAGTTTAAGATAATTGAATTTATGAAGAATTTCATTAAAATTATTAAAAATAATTAATTTAGTGAAGAATTTCAGTTAAAAATTTGTTAAATAATTGAAATAAGAAAGACCTGAAGTAGATCTTCATTGTATACTAAAAAAACGTATTTTGTTTAAAAATTTTGTAAAAAAAAATTTTTTTTTAAAGTTGAAAAAGTTGCAATTTATTAAAATAAGTCGAAAAAAGTCGAAATTAGAATTCAAAATCAATTTATTTGCCTATTCATTTATTATTTCATACTATTAATTTAATTTAAATTGATTCTTAAAATGTTTATTTTTTTATATTATTAATTTTTCTAATTATGCGTAAAAAAAATTTGAAGATTATTTTTAAAAGAAAATATAAAAGTTTGAACTTGTTACAAAATTAATTAATTTTAGTTTTATTTAAATTTATTATTTAAAAAAAAATAAATTTTATATTTAATTTAACGAAAGAAAATTTATGTTGTTTATAACAATTAAAAATAAATTTCCTAATACTCAATGAGAATCAAAATAACAAGAAAAATAAATTATATTCACAAAATTAATTATAAATTAATGAATAATAAAATAAATTTCTAAATATGTAGATTAGATTTTATTTCTTCATTGTACAACTTTCTAAGTTTTACAATATAATTTTCCCCTTACTAAATTTATAAATATTTACATCTAGATTATTTTGAAATGAATATAGTAGCTAAATATAAAGGAAAAAGTGATAAAATCAAATCGACTATATTATTAAGTGATAACAATGAACTAATATAATTCACTTATTTTATTAATTAATCAAGAAAATTAATTATTTTCAAGTTATAAATTTTTCAAATATTACTGTTTTGTTCTGTTCTTTTTTTTTTTAACAAAAATTGCGATTTTTATTTCAAGGTTATGTTACAAAAAAAAAATCAATTTCTTAAAACAATTTTAAATAAATAATTTGTTTCTATTATTTAATTTGTTTAAAATTAATGTCAATATATCCGTTGACGAACGATGAATTAAAAAAGTAGAGAAATATATTCGTGTCCTTTTCTAACTCATGCTTCACGTTCGCGAAATTATTGTGCGATGATCTTTAATTTTATAGGTTATGTTGAATAAATCGAAAAAATAATTGTTTATAAATATTAAAATATCTTCATTTTATCCAATATAAATAATTAATTAAAAATAATATACTATTTATTATAAATTTATACTAAATGAAATTCTATGCAAATGGAATTTTTCTCGCCGGTTACAACAAAGACAAAGCGTCATTTAAACAAATTTATAAATTAAATTAAATAAATTGCTTAAATATAAATTTATTTTTTTCCATAAATATTAATAAATAAAAAAATATTTTCTTGGGAAAAGAAATTTTCATTTTAATCGACTTTTAAAGTACCAAAAATTATAACTTTTAAAGTCTATATGGAAAATATTTTTTTTATAAGAAAAAAAAATAGAAATAGAAAATAAAATAAACTCACCTGTTATAACGATAGTGGCTAAATTAACATAATGCCAAACCAAAAGCATTGACAAAATGAAAATGTAGACAAAATGATTTAACAAGAAACACGTGACAAGAAATATAAAAAATTTGACAATTTCTTTTGTAACGTGTATTTTATCACTTGCATTCACAACTATTTTTAATACTTTTTCTTTTTCATTGTTTACATCTAAATAAACAATTTTTCCATTAACATTACGGAAATTTTGCGTTGTAAATTCACAAGGAGACATAAAAAAAATGACGATATGAGAAAAATGGCCGCAAATTCAATTGGATTTTTCGAGAGCGTGCAAATAAACGTGTCATGACTTGTCGAATGTTAGGATCAAAAAGGATTTGGAGGGGAACAAATGAATGACTACAATTTGCCGCGCTTCTCGTCCTTTGTCGCCATTTTCTAAAACTGACTGATGCGACCTCTAGTTTTGCTTTTTTTCAATTTTATTTTTTAAGTAAAAATTTTTAGATTAGAACAAAAAAATATCAAATGTAAAATAGAAAGAAGGAAAAAAAAATAATAAAATAGTTTCGAAAAAAATTGAGTATTTTTTTATCACTATTAGTGGGAAAAAAAAGAAATTTTGTTCTACATTTGAATTATCCCGCCGATTTCGAGGAATATTTTCTCCAATAAGTAAATTTTTACAATTTTCTCTTATTAAAAATATTTTAAATTTTTTATTACTGTTTGTTTATTAAACTGATAAAAATGTATTATTTAAAAAAAAATGTTCTCTTATTTTTCCTTATCGAATTTAATTTTGTTATGTATCCTTTTTTTACAAAAAAAAAAAATTTACAGCGCCATCTATTCTTTCTCTTTTTCTATATCTGTCATCTTTTGTCATTATCAGCTGTTTGTCATTGCATTGTTATTTCTTTTTCTTTTATCAAACAATTAGTGAAAATTTAAAACCCATTTTTTTTGTGAACAATTATTGGATTATTTACTGGTATGATTATAATTTTTGTTTTCTTTGGTTTATCAATTCTTTTTTGAAAATAAATAAATTAAATTCTATTTTAATAACAATCAGCTACTTCCTGCTATTAAACCACGCCCACAATTCTATTTTGTGAAATAGGTTTTTTTTTTAAATTGGTTTTTTGAAA
Organism: Leptopilina boulardi; assembly: GCF_019393585.1. Lineage (NCBI taxonomy): Eukaryota > Metazoa > Arthropoda > Insecta > Hymenoptera > Figitidae > Leptopilina > Leptopilina boulardi. The sequence continues at coordinate 1,006,051 of NW_026137969.1, forward strand.
AAATGTATTAGTTATTTTAAAGAATTTATTTTTATTAATGTTTTTTTTTGTTTTTTCTTAGTTGGTAATGGTAAATAAAATAATTATCGCGTCGAACATAACCTCAAATTCATTTATGAATTTCGTATATTTTTTTATTATAATAAATTTGTTTAATATATAATAAACGAATTTTTTTTTAAATTTATTAATTATTAAGGCCTTGGATTGTATTTTTTCGATAAATTTAATAAAATGCAATTTTTTTGACTTTTTCCGAATCATTTTAATAAAATGGGAATTTTTCGACTTTTTTCAACTTATTTTTTCTAAAAATGTAAAATCTACATACATAATAGAAGAAAAGAAAAAATAGTTTAAAAAATTAAATTTTGAATTAGACTTCTTTGTGAAATTTTTGTCAAGTTCAAATCTTGAAAATTTCTCCAACTCAAAACTTTATTTTTATAGAATTTAATAATTTTTCTTTGATATAAAAATTAAAAAAAAAGTGATTTAACATTTTTTGAAAATTTGCAAAAATTTCGGCTTTTTAAAAAAAAAAAAAAAAAAAAAAAACTACCTATATTTTATTATCAAATAAAAAATTAAAAAAAAATAATTTTCCACCATTTTAGAATTTTTTATTTTTCAAAAATTTTATTTTTAGAAAAAAAGAAAATCAAATGGTAATATATTTGTCTCACATTTTATTTGATTCAAATAAAACATTTAATTTAGTACAAGTAAAATTTTTATTTAGGGCAAATCAAAATTCCATTTAAACCAAATTTAATTTATTTGAAAGAAATAATTTTGATTTGAATTAAATAAAAATTATATTTGCTGTAAATAAAATTTTTATTTCTTTAGAAAAAATAATAAAAATATTTGTTCTAAATAAATTTTTTTATTTGAAATAGATAAAAATTTATAAGGCAATGAAAGAAAGAAATTTTTATTTGCTTTAAATAAAAATATTTGTTCTAAATAAATTTTTTTTAAAAATTTTTTATTTGAAACAAATAAAAATTTATAAGGTACAAATAAATTTTTATTTGCTTTAAATAAATTTTATTTGTTTCAAATAAATACCAATAAAATATTTCTCTTGGCGTTGGTATCGTTTCTGTAATATTTTTTTAAATGAAAAATGTATTTTAAAAACTTTCTTTACCATTCTTTTTTTTCTTCTTTCTTTTTGCAGAAAAATAATGGACATGGTAATTTCAACTTTACAACAGCAAAGACAAGTAACAGAGCAACTTCGTCGTGAAGCTGCAATTAAACGAATAACAGTGAGCAAAGCTTGCGAGGACATAATGAAATATATTACCGAACATGAACAGGAAGATTGTTTGCTTGTGGGATTTTCCTCACAAAAATCAAATCCCTTTCGTGAAAAAAGTTCCTGTATTCTTCTCTAGTCAATGTTTAATGTGTTCATTTTAATTGACTAAAAAAATTTTTTTTCTTTATTTCTTCTTCATCTAATAATATTGAATCTCGAAGAAAAAAAAAATTATTTATTTTCCCACAAATAACTTGCAACAATTTTCTATTTCTTTCTCTTTTTGTTTCTAATTTGTGTTTATATATCTATATATTTATCACAAATTTTTACACAATTTTTAGAAAATAATTTTTTTGAAGAAAAAACAATTTATTTATTTTTTTTGTAAATTGTACTGAAAAAAAGTGTAAAAAATTTACTTTCTTCTTTTGATATGGATTTTTTTTTATGGAATTATACAAAATAGATTTTTGTACATTTTCAAAATTGAAAAAACACAAAAATCAAGAAAATCAACGTTATAAATAAATAAAAGAAAAATGTGCCTTGAAAGGAAAATGGAATAATTGTTAAGTAAATAATAATTATTATTTTTACATAAATATGTATAAGAAAAATATCGCCAAACTGATTTTGTAAGAAAAAAAAATAAATAAATAACGAAATATTTTGAAATATAGATTTATCAAAACTATTTAATTGTATTTTTTATTTTCAACACTTGGATTGTATGAGATTTTTGACTTAAAAAAATAATTCACTATTTTTCAAATTAAAATTTTTATAAAATTTAATAGGTAATTGTTTATAATTTTAAAAAAATTAGCAAATAAAATTACCAAAAAATTTTAATTCAAAATTACTTGAAATTTAGTGATATGCAAAAAAATGTCAATTATTTTTAATGATTTTTATAATATTCTTCGAAAATTCAATTATCTGAAAGCATTTTTCATTTAAAAAGTTTTCAAATTATTGTATTTTTGTCTGCAATTTTTAATAAATTTTTTACTAACAGAAATTATCAAAAATTTTAAATTAAAAATCACTTGAAATTCAATTAATTTCAAAAATCTAAATTACAAATCTTTGAAAATTCAATTACTTTTAAAAAATTTTATCTAAAATTATTTGATAAATTATTTTTAGTTCTGTAAAATTATTAATTATTGTTTGAAAATTAACAAAATCTTTGGAAATTTAATTATTTCTAAAATTTTCCACTATTACTCTGTCCAAATTATTATTTAAAAATTTGTATAACTTGATTAGGTATTGCGTGAAAAATAGAAATTTTTTTAATTTTTACTTTAACTTAAAAATTTTTTTGTAATGAAAAATGAAAAATTATACATTTGAAATTTAATTTCGTTTTTCTTTTTATTTTTCTATTTCTAAGAAAGTAATGAACTGTTGATTTTACAGTAAAAATTTACAATATACAACGATATACATTTCTCACGATTGATAACTTGCGTAAAAAAACATATGTATATATTTAATATATTTTATATGACTAATCACAAATTCTTTTTGTCGATCTATAAACAAATTTAATAAAAAAAAAAAACTTTAGCACACAATTAAAAACTTAAATCCACAAAAAAGCTTAAATTATAAATAAATCATTAATACAAACACGCGCTCACACACACATATATTTCGAAAGTAAGCAAAATTGAAAAATTTATTAAAATTGAATAGCTTAATAAAATGGGTAAAAATAATGAAATTTAAAAAATTGTTCTTTTCTTTTCAACTTTTTATGAAGCAAGATCTTTTAATTAAAAATTATTACAAAGTGATTGCCCCCCCCCAAAAAAATTATTTTCTTTAATAAAAGAAAATTTCTTTTTTTTAATTCTTACACAAAAATTTTTCTTTTATTATATTTTTTGAATTTTATAAAAATATTTAAGTTTTCTAAAAATAAAATATTTGTAAAATTTTCGCCTCAATCCTAATAAAAGTGAATAATAATTCACTTTTTTCATTTTTTTTCAATTAAATATTTTTTCAAAAATATAAAAAACAATGCAATTTATTTTTTGTCCTTATAATTTTATTTTATTTATAAATGAAAAAAAATGGTGTCTATGTGGTATGAAACAAAAAAAAAAAATCCCCAATTTTTGTCGTTGGGGGGCGATCACTAAAAAATATAGACTGTAAATTAAAAATAAACTGAAAATATATCACATAAAGCTGTTAAAAAATAAAATTACTCAAATCTAAGTAGAATAAATATAAAAAAATAATAACTATTTTAAAAAATAGAAATAAAATAAAAATCTACTTTTCGACTTTTTTTTTTTAATTCAAACAAAAAAAAATACTGCTAAAAGCTTAGTTTGCAATAACACGTAAAATTTATACAATATTAGATTTAAATAGAAGGCACGAGATGATAAAATTATCTACTTTTCGAGGCCACAAATTTGTTCATTTCCAATTTGTCGAAATATTTTTGCTTACTAATAATAATTTAATCAAAATATAATAAATAATTTAAAATTATCGTGTTTTTTCTCTAATAAAAGAAAAAAAAATTTTTTTAATGTAAAAATTTGTTTCAACGTTTTTCAAGTGAAAACATTTTTTAAAAAAGTAAACATTTGATGCTTTTTAAAAAAAATTTGCATTTTTCTCTTTTTTTTAAAAAAATGCAATTTTTCAAACAATAATTATTAAAATTTTAAATAAAAAAAATTGAAAGACGAGCATATAATTAATATCTATTTCGATTAGGAACTCTCAAACATGAGAGATCGGCTCCAATAATTGTCGATTGATTAGCATAATATGGTTGAGAATTAATAGCACCATTGTTGTATTTCATTTGCATTGCCGTATCATAATCGGGCGCTGGTCTATAAGGCGGCAATAGAGCTTGTAAATTACTTGTATCTTTAGACGATACAGAAACAATGGGACATGGAGATGTCGATAAATCGCTGTAACTTGTCCAGCGCATATGATTCTCCGTTTGATGATCCAAACGCAAAGACGCTATTTGTTCATTTGTCTCGTTCTAAAGTTAATTGTAAAATATTTTTATTTATTCATTAAAAATAAAACAAAATTCATTTCATTTGTCATAATAATTATATTTTGAGCTGAATTTTTATTTATTCGAATTAGTATTTTGCACAATCAAGAAAAAGAAACCAGAAAATCGTTTTGATGATAATTCTGAAAAATACTAATTTGAAAAAATAAAAATTCGGCTTAAAAATAATTTTAAAATAAGAAAAAAAATAGATTTAAAAGAAAACAAAATACTTACAAAATGTCCATTACTAACGCGCTCATTTAATTGTTCGGTTAGATGCTGTGCAAAAGTATGTTTTGTGATACACAATTGCCAGGCATATTTTGCAACACGTGATTCTCCAAATGTAAATTGTTTCGGCGTTTCGCCTTCGACTTGCCATTCAATTCTAAAAGTCTTCTTGTGACTAATTACATTACTAATATCAGACCATCTACAAAAAAAAGAAATAAAAAACATTTTATATTTGCTTTTTGTTAAAATCGTTTTTTGTATTAATAATAATTCTAAAATAAAAAAGGCCTAGAACGTTTCTGGGTCTTCTTATTTTAGAATTATTAATTTATTTTTGTAGTAATTAATTAAATTGACTATTTTCATTCTATTATAAATATTTTATTATTATTATAAATAATAAAATTTTGTACCTGTAAAATTTGTCAGATTGTGATGTTGAAGATCCAACCATTATGCCATTAATGGAAATACCAAGAATTATTTCATTGTTACCTTCATCCTGTAATATTATTTATATGAATTAATAATTTAGAAAAATATTTGGTATTTTTGAATATAAAATCTAAATAAATAAATACAAAAAAAAAAAAAATAAAAAGGAAATTAAGATAAAAATGTTTCTTGCCTTTGCGACAAAAGTTTCGTAACCATATCCTTCCATTTGCATTACAGTCATAATGTACATTTCCTCGGCGGCCGATTGTGTCACTCCAGTTAAACTTTTAAACTGACAAATCGCATCGTTTAAAAGTGTTTCTTGTGCTCTTGGTTCCGCTTCTATTAGAATCTAAAATAATTTATACATGTAACTAACTTTTTACCCTAAGTAAATCCGTTTCTTTGAAATAAATAAAAAAACAAACAAACATTTTTTTCTTCAGCAAAATAAATTAAAAAGAAAATACATTGTGATTATAAATAAAATAAAATAAATATTAGAACGAATAATTTTTTAATTAATATTAACTAATTTTGGAAAATTAATGATTTTGTTATTTTTGATAATAATGACCGTTTCTTTTAATAATTTAATATAAAAAAAAATAATAATAATTTACCATAATCAATAACAAAATTTATACCATTTAATACTCTTTAAAAACAAAATTTTCTTAGCCAAAAAAATAGTATTTAAATATTTTTTGTTTAATTCTCTTTTACTTTGAATTGTTTTTGTGAAGAAAAATTAAAATTTTTTTTTACAAAAAATACACTTTGAAAAAATCTTACTTTTGGAAAAAAAATATCTTGTTGTAAACATTCAGGTGAATGTCGATCTGCGTCATAATTTCCAAATTCCGCTTGCATTGAATAACTCGCTAAAAGGGAAGCTTGTCGCGCGTCATATGTTATTTTACCTTCCAAAATATCATTTTTCAATTGTAAATAATAATGATATCTAAAAGAAGAAAAAAAGAAAAATAAAAATATTATTTACAGCAAAAAAAAAAAAAAATAAAATAGAAACAATGTTAAATGAAAAATAAAAATGTAAAAGAATACAATTTACTCTTTCTAGAGTTGAATTAAATAAAAAATAAAAAAAAAATTTGAGTTAACAATTTTTTTTTTTTTTTGAGAAAAAGAAAAAAAAACTCTTAAAAATGAGAGGAACGAAAAGAAATAAAGAAGAATTAAAAATTTTAGAAATTGAAAATAAAAAAAAAGAAATTAAAAATTTCATAAATTTGAATTCGCAGTGAAAATTTTTTTAAAAAATTGAAAAACTATGAGAATTTAAGAAAATAAATAGAAAATTTAAAGAAGCAAAATGTTGAAAAGAAAAATTGAATTATTTTCAATAAAATTTTTTCTTTTTAATATTGCAAGGAATTCTCCAATTTTTTACCAAACTTAAAACATATAATATAATGAAAAATCGAATTAATAATAGTTCAACGAACTATTTTGAAAATAAAAAAAAGAAAATATGTTTTTTTTTTAATTGTTCAAAAAAAAAAAAAAAAGAAAAATTACATACCGCGTAAAATCGTCTTGAATAAATTGAATATCAAAAATATAATGCATCACACGAAGATAGACAATGCAATTTTTTGCTTTCTTTTCCAACTGCCTTTTAAGTGGTTTATCCATATTAATCCATCGCGATGAATGTGGACTATCTTTGCAAATATAACACAGGCCAAAAAATTCCGATTGTCCCAAACCAAGACGTTGTGTGACATTTATAAGACATTCTCTTCCTGTACTTCCAATACTTAAAGTACATTCTATCGATGTTGTATCCAATAGTTCAATGCAAATTACATATTGATTTTTTGAAACTACATCGTACTGTCGACTTTTCTTTAAATAAAATTTGAACGGCATTCTAGAATTATCAAAAATTTCATTTTATTTATTATCCACAGTTTATTTTTTTCTTTTCGCGAGAGAGCAAATTTTTTTTCCAAGGTTTACAATTTTATTTATTTATTTATTTAACAAGTAAACGGGCTTCCAAAAAAAAAAAAAATACAAAATTTTAAATAAACAAAAATTTAATTTTTATTAATATTCGACAAAAGTTTATTATTTTATTTTAATAGTAAACTTGAGAGTACCAATAAAATTATTTATATTTTTATAATTTGGAATTTGTTTTAACAATTATTATATCTATTATTTATTAATTTCCTAATATTAATATTTTTTATCAATATCTAATAATTGAGAATCGAAAATTCTCCACATTTCAAACAGGTTAATTTATTGTTAAAAATTATAAAAATTAAAAAGAAGATTAATTTATAAATTATTAAATATGTATAGTTAAAATTTTTTGAAATTTTGTAAATTATTTAGATATTTATTAAAATAAAATTCAATTATGAATATTTATAAATTTCCCTTGTATATAAAATTAATAAAAACGTAACATTTTTATTTTTTAAAATATTTTATATTGAATTGTTATCTTTGATTTTAAATTTAATATTTATTATAAATTATAAATTTTAAGATTTATATCTTAAATAAAGCTTAATATTAATAGGCCTCGGATAATAATCCGAAAGAGTTAAAGTTGAAATTTTTAGAAATAATTCAGGGTGTCTAACAACTGCTAGGAAAAAATTCCCTGACATTTCCCTGACTTAAATTACACTATAAAATTTTTATTTTGATACAATTAAATCATTTACCTGTCTATTATCCACTTATTTCATATGTATTTGAACCAAATAAATAATGTTTGGTAAAAAATAAAATATTTAAGTGAAATAAATAAACTAATTGGGAACATATAAATATTCTCAACATTTAATTTAAAAGAATTTTTACGGGCGTCAAATCTTAAATTATCAAACTTTTATTTAGTAAAATTATATAAAGCAGATTTTCTAGTACATCGAATTTCAAATTAATACAATTTCAATTTAACGGAATTTATATCAAGAAAAATTGCATAGAGAAAATTTTTTCTAACAGAATTGTTATTTTAGTAAACTTAGTAAGCTTAGTAAGCTTAGTAAGCTCCTCTAGACAATCTACTAATGACAGAGTTAACTCCGTAATTTGTTCGATGGAACGGTACATGGAACAAAGCATAATTTCTGGAATGACGTATAGGAACTGAAAATTTAATAAGTGATAATAGAGTAGGGCAATCAATATATCCTGTTAAAATTTTAAAAAAGAAAAGCATATCAAAATAGTCCAATCTGGATGTAAGTCTGGGCAAGTTCACCGATGTTCTTAGGTTCTCATACTCATGAGAAAATCTGTCAAAACGGATACCAGTTTGTCTAGCAAAAAATCGAAGAAAACGGTTTTGAACTCTTTCTATTCTGATAAGGTGTTGAGCATAAAAAGGTTTCCAAGGCACAGAACAATATTCAATCTGGGATCTAACAAAAGAAAAATAAAGAGATTTAAGTGTTCTTGGATTATGAAAAGACGAAGCATTTCTAATGACATTTAGTTGATTTTGAATTTAAATTTGGAAAATAATTGAGTTTTAGTTCATTTTGAATTAAAATTTTTGAAAAAAGGGGTTTTAATTAATTCAGAATTTAAAATTTTGAAAATTTTTAAAATAATTGAATTTTAATTGAAATGTTTTAAAATAATTGAATTTTAGTTTATTTTGAATTGAAATTTTTGAAAATAATTGAAATTAGTTAACTGAATTCTCATTTAAGAAAAATTCTACTTAGTTCTTTTTTTTATCAATTTTTATAGACATGAATTTCGTTAAATTGAAATTATATTAATTTAAAACTTTAAAAAAGTATTAGAAAAAATGCTTTATAAGAGTTCTGCTAAATAGAAATTCTTTTAAATCGAATTTTAGTTAAATGTAAATTGAAAATTTTGCATAATATAAAGTCCACTTTATACAATAATTTTGCTAAATAGAAATTCGATAATTTAATATTCGACATTAAATCAATATCTTTGAATTTAAAAAATTGTATATTTACTACAAATTTTGTAATTAATTTATATATCAAATAAAGTTGAATTAATAATTTATAGAAGAATAAATAAAATTTTCTTTCATTGTTTTGTTTTCGATTAATAATATTCACATAAGTAATTATTTTGTAATTTACATTTTTTAATTGAAATTTCAATTTGTACTTGTATAAAAAGATAAAATAATATTTTCACTCTTTCCGTGTCCTCTAAAAAAATGTTAAAAATACATTGTGATAACCTTTTTTTTAAAAATAAATTAAAACGAAACATTTGTGTTTACCTAAATTGAAGGAGAAGTATATTAGACGTCTAAAAATAGCAACAATTGTAAACAGACATTGTTTTTTTTTTAATTTTCTTACAAAAAAATATAATTTAGGAAAAAATTTATTACAGAAAATATATAATATTATTATATTATATGTTGATTATAATGAAAAATTTATAAAAGAAATGAAAAAAAAACAACAAATTTTTTATAAAGAAATGTTATTTCTTACGAAACTTACCTTCTTATCTTCGGAGTAAATTTACTTTTCTTTTTTTTCAACAGGTTAAATTTTCACCAAATTTTTATTTAATTTTTTATTTCTCTATCACGATTTTTTTCTTGTAGAAATAGCGACAAATTTCTAATGAAAAACATGTTATTAACAATTCTTTTTTAATTATATTTACATGATTTATCAACTGATAAGGTTATGTGTGTTGATTGAGAAATAAACTGAGAGAGATGGAAGATAATTGTAAACCTGCCTTTTTCATTCGTTAAAGACAAAGGCAAATGAAAAACAAGGTTGCGCTGTTATGCGTAACTCGAATCTCGAAGTTTTTTACGCATGTTAACAGTGGTTACTAATACGTAATATACGTAGAAAATTTTCGCAACCGTGACAGTTGTCGGTAACTACACAACTCTGATTTTCCCCCTCCAATTTCATTCTTATAAATAAAAAAAAACATTTTTTTTTTAGTTAACCTTTTACATCTTATTTCGTAAAAAGCAATTAATTTTTCTCTACTACCTAATGTATTAAAATAAATTTCTCTTACTTTAGATTTTTTCCTCTCTACGCAGAGAGAAATTTTAAACTAAAAGACAGACTTATAACCACACAGTGTATTAGAAAAAGATGAGAATATTCCTTTTTCTCTTCCCCCAAACATCATGTTTCCGTACCCTGACATTGTGTCCTTGTTGCGGCGTCCTTCGCCAGATTCACGTCGAAAAAACCTAACCTCAAAACAGTGTGCGTGTGTGTGTATGTTGATTGTTATATATTTTAAGCGAAAAAAAAATAATAATTCGGAGTGCAAGTAAAATTCACTCATTTTGTTCGGAATTAAGAAGAAAATAATAAAATGAAAGCAATGGCACATCATTACGTTGTAACGGCACATAAACCAACAGCAGTCAATGCTTGTGTTACAGGTAATTGAGAAAATTCTTTTTTTATTTAATTTATAATTATTTTTTTCTAATGATAAATTACGTTCAGTGTTTCTATTGACTTTAAAGGTTATGTTTCATTCGTAAACAAATATTTTTCAAGGACATGAATTTTCTCTATTATTATTTACGCTATTAAAACAAAAATGAAAAAATCCCTCTAGGAACAAATTTTTTTCCTATTCTTTCTTTTCACAAAAAAAACAATAAATATATTTGTATTTAGACGATTCCTTATATTTAAATTTAAGAACAGTTTTCTTTTGTTTCATGTGAACTTTTATTGATTTTCTTTTTGTTACCATTGAATTTTCTCGATTGTTGATCTTATTATTGTGTAAAAGAAGATTTCTTTTTTTGCTTAGTGTTGAAAAAATAAACGATTTTAAATTTCTAATTTTCTTTGATTTAGACTTTTTTTTCCTATTTTAAAATTTTCAAGCTATCTGTATTAAATTTCAATTTATTCTGTTTAGTGAAAATAAAGATAAAAGAAAATTCAATCAAAACAGCTGACAAATTTATTTTTTTTGCAAAATAAATTTTATAATAATATTTTTTTTATCTTTTTAAAATAAAATCAATACATTTTTATTAAGAAAAAAAATGAAATTGTTTATTAAGAAAGTACTTAAAAAAATATTTATATTTTCTTTTTTTTAGTCTAAAATTAAATAATTACCTACTTTTTAGCATTTTCAAAAAAAAACATTTCTGAAAATTCAGGGTATCTAACGGTCAGGGAAGTCAGGGATTTTAAATGTTCACGGAAAATTCAGAGAAAAGTCATGGAAATTTCTTTAATTTTGTGGAATTTTTTATAAATAAATTAAAGTAACTATTAGTTTAAAATTTTTTTTACTTTTTTCCCCAAAGCAAATGCAAATTAAAAAGTTGGCCTTCACATTCAATTATTAAGCATGTGATATATCTTATATTCATTAAGTAAATAATTATTTACAACTATTTATTGAATCAAATAAATGATTTTTTAAACTTGGATAACAATTAATTATTTTTTTTCAGTGAAATATTTGGTTTTTTTAATAAAAATAAAAATTATTTGATACAATTTTATTTTATCGGTTCAACTACAAATAAAGTAAATTATTCATTAATATACGAATAATTTATTATTTAAAGCTAATACCCACATTTAATTTATAAAAATTTTTACGGCGTCGAATATTAAATTATCGAATTTCTATTTAGCAAAATTATTGTATAAAGTGGACTTTATATTATGCAAAATTTTCAATTTACATTTAACTAAAATTCGATTTAAAAGAATTTCTATTTAGCAGAACTCTTATAAAGCATTTTTTCTAATACTTTCTTAAAGTTTTAAATTAATATAATTTCAATTTAACGAAATTCATGTCTATAAAAATTGACAAAAAAAAAGAACTAAGTAGAATTTTTCTTAAATGAGAATTCAGTTAAATAAGAATTATTTGGAATTAAAATTTTCTTTAATAACAACTTTGTTAATTAAGAAATTTGTTAAATAGAAATTTACAGGCCTCGGATTATACGACTTTTTCCATCTTTTTTTCAAAAATACGACATTTTTCGACTTTTTTTACATTTAAAAAAAAAATTTAAACAAAATACGTTTTTTTAGTAGGTATACAATGCAGCTTCTTGATTTATTTTAAAATGGTGAATTTACATTATACGAAATTGGTATTTTATGATTTTTTTTCTTTTTCTATTTTAATTGTAAAAATACACCTGAATACTAAATTTTATCTTTTTATTTTCGAATTTAGTTTTTTTTATTGCTTTTTTTACTTTTAAAAATTTTCAAGCTACCTATATTAAATTTCAATAAAGGTATTTTAATGTTTCTAAGTATAGGTTTAGTACAAAAAAAAAAACTATAAAGAAAATTCAATACTAAAAACAGCTGAAAAAATGAAATTTTTGCATAATTTATAACAATTTTTTAAATCTTTTTTAAATAACAATACATTTTTATTAACAAAAATATTAAATTGTTTTTAAAAAATTTATGTACTTTGAAAAATATCGATATTTTCTTTTTTCACTTAAAAAAAAGGAAATAATTATTTTTTTAGCATTTTCAAAAAAAAAAAATATACATTTCTGAGAATTCTATAATTTAAAATATTTTTTCAAATAATTTGAATTATTTTCTTTTTTTTCCTTAAGGTAATTTTACATCACCCACGGATTTGAATTTAATACTTGCAAAAAATATGCGTCTCGAGATTTATCTCGTAACGCCCGAAGGATTGAGACCATTGAAAGAAGTCGGTATTTATGGAAAGATTGCAGTTGTCAAATTTTTCAGACCACCGGTATGTTGAAAAAAAAATATTTTTTATCTTATTTATTATTTGTAAATAATTTTTTTTTATTTTACATTTTTGTTGGCAATTAAAAAAATCAAATAATTTATTTACAAGAATAATCGCCAAATTTCTCTAAGTTTGTAAGTTAAATATAATTTCTTGAATAATTACTTGGAAAAATTGTATTTTAAAATATTTAACTGAGAAAAATTATTGTTTTGTTATTTTTTGTTCTTTGTTCGAAATTATTTTTTCGTAAATTATTAATTTTTGCAAACTTGAATTCTTGAGACATGTAAATATTCTTTAAATCAGTGCAAAAAGTTAGCAACGCCATTTTGTTTTTTAAAAAAAAATAATTTTTGTTCTCTAATTTTTAATTAATTTGAGCTGAAAAAATTTTAAAAATAAAAATTATATCTCGAATTTTAAGAAAACAATTTTAAACTCAAAAATGACACTCATATAAGTATTAAAAAATAAACAATATTGTGCAAGACCAAGAAATGGAATTCTTACAACAAGTTTCAAAATCTTTAATAATAAATTATTCAAAATAATTCAAATTTCAATGCAAAAAACAATGTTTTGCTGTTCAGCAATTTTGAAAAATAATACATTTCTTTTTTTTTTAATAAAAAATCCATTTTTGAATTTTTAAATTGAATTATTTTGTAAAATTTTAATTTTTCGTTAATATTATGACTGTTGTTTTTTCACAAAAATTTGTTTTTTAAAAATAATAATTTTTGAATATATTTCTGAGTAAAAAATATTTATTTTTGAATTTTTAAAATTGAATTATTTTTAACATTTTTTATTTTTTGTAAATGTTATAATTTTTCTTTTTGTTTTTAATGTTTTTGTGACTTGCACAATTCGGGCCAAAATTTATTTTTGAATATTAATAATAATAATAATAATAATAATAATAATAATAATAATAATATTTGAGTTATATGTTGTATTGGCATAAGGATCAGGTGAAAAAAAAGACTTGTTACTTTTCAAGAATTTTATCAGACGTTGTTGCTCGTTTGTGAGCCTTCATCAGTGACGTTTATTTTCTATAAAAAATTTAACTTTTGTTTAACAATCTCATAAATACTACAAACAAGAATATATAAACGTAATAAAAAATGATAATCGTAAGTTTGTGAAAAAGACATAGTAAGGGAGGGGAAATAAAAAAATATCGAAATTAAAATATCCCAATAAAGCTTTTTTACCAACCTCATAATTAAGAATTAATCCATTTGTGTTGAGCAAACTGCAATCGGTGATAACTAACCACACACAGAAAAACAATTATTTTGGAACAAAAGAATCACTTCATTTTTTATCCTAGATTTTTTGGTAGAGTATTTATACATAATCTTTATATACAATATTATTTCGTTGATGACTCTAGAAGGATTCTTGGGGAACTGACTTCGTGTTTGGTGGAAGGAGATGTCAACATATTGTCTTTTGTTCCAAAATAATTGTTTTTCTGTGTGTGGTTCGTTATCACCGATTGCAGTTTGCTCAACACAAATGGATTAATTCTTAATTATGAGGTTGGTAAAAAAGCTTTATTGGGATATTTTAATTTCGATATTTTTCTATTTCCCCTCCCTTACTATGTCTTTTTCACAAACATACGATTATCATTTTTTATTACGTTTATATATTCTTTTTTGTAGTATTTATGAGATTGTTAAACAAAAGTTAAATTTTTTATAGAAAATAACCGTCACTGATGAAGGCTCACAAACGAGTAACAACGTCTGAGAAAATTCTTGAAAAGTAACAAGTCTTTTTTTCTTCACCTGATCCTTATGCCAATACAACATATAACTCAAATATTATAAATACTAGGATCAATATAACTCCAACAATGAATAGATTAATAATAATAATATTGATAATAATTTTTGCATATTTCTGGGTTAAAAATCGTTTTTCAATTTTAAATTTGAATTATTTTGAATAATTTATTCATAATTATTTTTTATTTATTAATTTATTGATAATTATTAAAGGTTATGAAAATTTTTGTATTTTCTTTTTTTTTATCTTGCACATATGTTTATTTTTAATTACATACATGTAAGTGACATTTTGAAATTTAAAATGTTTTTTTTATATTATGAAATTCAAATTATAATTATTATTTTTTCAAAAAAAAAAAAAATTATGCAGCTCTTAGAACAGAATTATCACAAATTGGCACAAAAATTATTTTGTATAATAATTTGACAGTGTGGACAATTAATTTTTTTTAATTAACAAATCTCATATGTGTTTGTGAATAAATAAATATATTAATTTATTGTACAATTGATCGTTGATCGTATATATTTTAAATAAATAAAAATAAAAAGGCTTTGCTAAATTTTTGACACATTCAGAAAAAAATATTTCTTTGATTCAAAAAAATCAATTTTTTTTTTGACTAATTTTTCTTTTTGATACAAAGAAAATTTATTTGTTTCAAACAAATTATCTTTGATTCAAAAAAAAAATCAATGTTAGAATTTCTTTGATTTAATGCATAAATTTCTTTGAATCAAAGAAATGTTCTTTGAAAAAAAGCGAAGCTTCTTTGGTTTCAAAATAAAATTTTGGGGCGCATGATTGTTCTATAAAAACCATTAGAATTTTGATTTGAAAGAATTTTATTAGTTATAATTATTTTTCAGACAAATTTTTATTTTATGTACAAAATTCTTAAAACGCCGAATTTTTATTTGTCCGAAATTGCAAATGGCCGAATAAACAATCGATTATGGCACATTTTTTTAAAATTGACAAATTACGATTTTCTTGACAATTTCTGATTGGTCAATTTTAAAAGACTCGCCAAAATCGATGGTTTGTTTGGACAATTGCAATTTCGGACAAATGAAAATTCGGCGTTTTTATGAATTCTAATGAAAATTCGTTTAAAGAGAAATTGTGCAAAATTCTAATTCGAAAAATAAAAATTCACGTTTCAAAAATAATTATTATTATATAATAATAAAATGCTTGATCTGTCCTTCTGTCCTAACTTGAAGTTGACCTTTTCTGATTTCACGTGTTTTTTTGAATAGTACAAGATAGTAATTTGAAAAAAATTTATTTAAAAAAATTAATTTTTAAAGTACCAGGGGCCAACGAATACCTAATAAATATTAATTATAAAAACACAGGCCTCGAATCAACTTAAAGACACAAAAAGTCGTTTCAGTCGATTTATATTCCAAAAAAAGTGGATTTGTTTTTTATTTTAACAAAAATATTTTACAGATTTTTAAATAAAAAATTTTTTTTTTAATAATAATCCTTTTCGAGGGTTAAAGTTGAAATTTTTAGAAATAATTAAATTTTAAAAGATATAGTTAATTTTCAAACAATTATTAAATTTTACAGAACTAAAAATAAGTTATCAAACAATTTTTAAATTTAATTGAATTTTCAAAGATTTAAAATTGAGATTTTTGAAATTAATTGAAATTTTAAGTGTTTTATAATTAAAATTTTAGATGATTTCACTAAAAATTTATTAGAAAATGCGGACAAAATACAATAATTTGAAAATCATTTTTAATTGAAAAATGGTTTCAGATAGTTGAAATTTCAAAGAATATTATTACAATAGTTAAAAATAATTGAATTTCTTTAGAGTTATAATTGAAATTATTAAATTTCAAAAAAAAAAAATTTCGATGGAAAATTTTAGAATTAATTAAATTTTAGATGCTTTTAAATTCAAATTATTGAAAATTCAATTAATTTTAAATTCAAATTTTTGAGAATAATTAAATTTTATTTGATTTTAAATTTGGAAAATAATTGAATTTCAGTTAATTTTGAATTGAAAATTTTGGGAAATAATTTAATTTTAATTGAAATTTTTGATAATAATTTAATTTAAGTTCATTTTTGATTGAAAATTTGGATAATTAATTTTGAATAGAAATTTTAGAAAATAATTGAATTTTATTGCATTTTAAATTGAAAACTTGGTAAATAATTAAATTTTAAATTGAAAATTTTTGGATTTTTAATTGATTTTGAATAAAAATTTCGGGTAATAATTGAAATTTAGTTTATTTTGAATTGAAATTTTTAAAAAATACTTCAATTTTATTGTGATATATTTTTTTTAATTATAAACAATTGTTAAATTTCATAAAAATTTTAATTGAGAAATAATTTTGATATAAGTAATTGAATTTGTGATGTATTTCATTAAAATTATTAAAAATAATTAATTTAGTGAAGAATCATCTTAGTTATAACAAACAATTAAATACTCAATTTGGAGCGCTTGCGCGCGTTTAATTTTGCTAGTATATTTAATAAAAATTTTTTAAATCAAAATTCTAATGATTTTTATGGGATAATAAAAATTTTATTTTGAATGAAAGAAAACAAGTCAAAGAAATTTGGTTTTTTTATGAAATCTTTTCTCTGGGTATGTAAAAAAAAATCGTGAGATCGAAAAAGATGATAATAATTAAAATAAATAACTGAATTTCAGCACGAGAAAAAGGATCTTCTTTTTTTGTTGACAACACGATATAACGCAATGATTCTCGAATGTATTGGCGAAGGTGAGGATATTGAAATAATAACAAAAGCCCATGGCAATGTTGCCGATAGAATTGGTAAAGCATCAGAAACGGGAATAAAAGCAATAATTGATCCAAAAGCACGCGTTATTGGCCTTCGTCTTTACGATGGTTTATTTAAAATAATTCCCTTAGATAAAGATAATCCCGAATTAAAAGCATCATCAATAAGAATGGACGAGCATCAAGTGCAGGATATTAATTTTCTTCACGGTTGTGCAAATCCAACATTAATATTAATACATCAGGATATTAATGGTCGTCATGTGAAGACACATGAAATTTCTTTACGTGATAAAGAATTTGTTAAAATTCCCTGGCGACAGGATAATGTTGAGAGGGAAGCAATGATGGTAATTCCAGTTCCATCGCCAATTTGTGGGGCAATTATAATTGGACAGGAGAGTATTTTATATCACGATGGTTCAACGTACGTTGCTGTTGTACCGCCAATTATAAAACAAAGTACAATAACGTGTTATGCAAAAATTGATCAACAGGGTTTACGTTATCTTCTTGGCGATATGGCGGGACATTTATTTATGTTATTTCTTGAACAGGAGACAAAATCCGATGGTACAATGATTATTAAAGATTTAAAAGTTGAATTACTTGGTGAAGTTAGTATACCTGAGTGTATAACTTATTTGGATAATGGAGTTATATTTATTGGTAGTCGTTTTGGTGATTCACAACTTATTAAATTGATAACAAAAGCTGATGAAAATGGTTCTTATTGCGTGCCAATGGAATCGTTTACAAATCTTGCGCCAATTGTTGATATGGCGGTTGTTGATCTTGAACGACAGGGACAAGGACAAATGGTAACGTGTTCGGGTGCATTTAAAGAGGGTTCATTGAGAATTATTAGAAATGGAATTGGAATACAGGAGCATGCGAGTATTGATTTACCGGGAATTAAAGGAATGTGGGCACTTAAAGTGAATGGTGGTAATTTTGATAATACATTGGTGTTATCATTTGTGGGACAGACGAGAATTTTAATGCTTAATGGAGAAGAGGTTGAGGAGACTGATATTCCTGGTTTTGTAGCCGATGAACAAACATTTCACACTGGTAATATAACAAATGATATTATTGTTCAAATAACGCCCACTTCGGTTAGATTAATTTCAAATGAAAATAAACCTGTTATTTCTGAATGGCAGCCAAATAATAAGAGAACAATTAGTGTTGTTGCTTGTAATGGTAGTCAGGTACTTTGTGCAACGGGAAATGATTTATTTTATCTTGAAATAATAACAGGTGAAATTGTTTCTAAGGGATTTATAACATTGCAACATGAGGTAGCTTGTTTGGATTTATCACCGTTGGATGGTAATTCAGAGGCGCAAATTGCTGCCGTTGGTTTATGGACGGATATTTCAGTTAGAATTCTCACATTACCGTCGCTTGAGGAAATAAATAAGGAACTATTGGGTGGGGAAATAATACCGAGATCAATTTTAATGACATGCTTTGAGGGAAGTACTTATTTGCTTTGTGCATTGGGCGATGGGAGTATGTATTATTTTTCTTTGCATAAGGAAAATGGAATTTTGACTGATAGAAAGAAAGTAACACTTGGAACACAGCCAACGGTTTTAAGAACATTTAAAAGTCTTTCAACGACAAATGTCTTTGCATGCTCGGATCGTCCAACTGTTATTTATTCATCGAATCATAAACTTGTCTTTAGTAATGTCAATCTTAAGGAAGTGAATCATATGTGTTCGTTGAATGCCGAATCATATCCTGATAGTTTGGCGCTAGCGACTGATAGTACGGTGACAATTGGAACAATTGATGAGATACAAAAATTGCATATTCGAACTGTACCATTGGGAGAGTCACCAAGACGAATTGCTTATCAGGAGAGTACACAGTCGTTTGGCGTTGTTACAATGAGAGTTGACTTACAAGAGAGTACGGGAATTAGTGTTGTAAGACCATCGGCATCGACACAAGCAACATCGACATCGAGTAGTAGTCATGTGGCATCGCACAATAAACCAGGTTATACGTCCAATGAAATTGGACAGGAAATTGAGGTTCACAATTTACTTATCATTGATCAACATACATTTGAAGTGTTGCATGCGCATACACTTATGCCTACGGAATATGCAATGTCATTAATATCGACGAAACTTGGTGAGGATCCAACGTCGTATTTCATTGTTGGAACTGCACTTGTTAATCCCGATGAAACGGAACCCAAAATGGGAAGGTAAGAAAATTTAAATCTTTAAAATTCTCATCAAAATTATTAATTCCTCATCATTCCTTTTTAATTTTATTGAATTGGAAATATTGTAACATTTACATAAAACTTTTTTTTTCCAACAGAATTTTATTGTATCAATGGTGTGAAGGTAAATTGAATCAAGTTGCTGAGAAGGAAATAAAAGGGGCATGTTATTCGCTTGTTGAATTTAATGGTAAACTTTTAGCGAGTATTAATAGTACAGTGAGATTATTTGAATGGACAGCTGAAAAAGAATTGAGGCTTGAATGTAGTCATTTTAATAATATTATCGCTCTATTTTTAAAAACAAAAAGTGATTTTGTACTTGTTGGTGATCTTATGAGATCACTTACACTTCTTCAATATAAAACAATGGAAGGTAGCTTTGAAGAAATTGCACGTGACTACAATCCAAATTGGATGACTGCCGTTGAAATTCTCGACGATGATACTTTTCTTGGTGCTGAAAATTGTTTCAATCTCTTTGTTTGCCAAAAGGACAGGTAATTTATCAAAAATTGAATTATTTTCTTTTTTATATAGATTAAATTGATTGTTAATTAAAATTTTATTAGAAATAATTATTTTTTAAAACAATTTTCATTTTTCAAATTAGCAATTAACAGAATTTCTTTTTATACGAATTTTGACTTAACAATATTTTTCGCTACTGAATTTTTATTTATATGAATTGTTAATTAATAGAATTTTTAAAGTGCCGAATTTTCATTTGTCCGAAATTACAAAAGGCCGAACAAACAATCGTCAGAATGATTTCGGCGCAATTTTTGAAAATTGACCAATTAGAAATAATCAAGAAAATCATGATTGGTCAATTTTCAAAAATTGCGCTGAAATCTTTCTGTTGATTGTTTGTTCGGCCATTTTTAATTTCGGACAAATTAAAATTCGTCGTCTTAAAAATTGGAATTATAATTTTTGTCATTTAAAAATTCGAGTCACATAACAATTTATTGAATGAAAATTCTGTTAAATTAAAATTATCTTAAATAAAAATTCTTTTAAATAAAATGTCATGTGAGGAAAATGACTGTAAAATAGTTCAGAATCAAACTAAGACAAATTTTCAAAAATTTTAATTAATTAAAACAAATTTCTAAAAGAAATTCTTAAAATTCTATTTTATAATTTTTTTTCAACGTTGATTTAGGCAATTTATTCGAATTTAAAATTTTATCATAATTTTTAGTTTTAATGGTTAAAAAAAAATTTTGGAACAATAATTAAGTTTTACAGATTTTTAAATTTCTAACAACAATTCAATTTTAGAGTTATTTTATTTGAAACTTTTTGAAATAATTGAATTTTAAAAGATTTTATTTAATTTCAAACAATAATTAAATTTAAAATTTTACAAAATTAAAAATAATTTATAAAATAATTTTAGAGAACCTTATTGAAAAATAATTGAATTTTCGTAGATTTACAATTTTCAGATTTTAGAAAATAATTGAATTTTAAGTGATTTTTTATTGAATTTTCGAAGAATATTATAAAAATAATTAAAAATAATTGAATTTCGAAAAAGTTATAGTTGAAATTATTAAATTTTTAAAAAGTTTTAGATGGAAAATTTTTGAAGGTTTTACATTGAAATTTTTGTAAATAATTGAATTTCAAATGATTTTGAATTGATAATTTTGTTGATTTCTGTTGCTGAAAAATTTCATAGAAATTACAGATAAAAAATAAACTTTAAAAGTTTTTAATTAAAAAAATGCTTTCATATTATTTGAATTTTCGAATAAAATTCTAAATATCATTAAAAATACGTAATTGAATTTCGTAAGAGTTCTAGTTGAAATTATTAAAATTCAGTAGGTTTTAGATGAAAATTTTTAATAATTAAATTTTAGAAAGTTTGAAATTGAAATTTTTATAAATAATTGAATTGCAAGTGATTTTGAATTCAAAATTTTTTGTAATTTTACTTGTTTATTTTTTTTTTTAATTTTAATCAATTATTGAATTTTATAAAATTTTTAATTCAAAATTAGTTTAAGATAATTGATGTTGTGAAAAATTTCATTAAAATTATTGAATTTAATTAATTTAGAGAAAAACTTTAGTTAAAAATTTGTTAAATAATTGAAATAAAGAAGATTTCATTAAAATTATTGAATTTAATTAATTTAGAGAAAAACTTTAGTTAAAAATTTGTTAAATAATTGAAATAAAGAAGATTTAAAAATTTTTAATTGAAAAATTTTTTCCAATATTTGAATTTTTGAAGAATTTTATAAAAATCATTTAAAATCATTAAATTTTGGAAGAGTTACAATTGAGATTTTTAGAAATAAATAAACTTTAGAAGATTTTAAATTGAAAATTTAGAAAATAATTGATTTCAACTGATTTTGAAGAAGTTCTGCTTTTTTTTACTAAAAAAAAGACGTATTTTATGTAAAAACTAGCAAAATTAAACGCGCGCAAGCGCGCCAAATTAAATATTTAATTGTTTGTTATAAAGAAATTAAAGATTAATATTATCAATAATAATTTAATTTATTAGAATATTATTACATAGTAAATGATAATAATAAAAATTATATGTTTACAGGCCTCGGATTATACGACTTTTTCCGACTTTTTTCAAAAATACGACTTTTATAGACTTATTTTAATAAAATGCGACATTTTTTTTACATTTGAAAAAAATGTAAATAAAATACCTTTTTTTAGTATAAAATGTAGATCTTCTTCAGATCTTCTTCAATTCAATTATTTAACAAATTTGGAACTAAAATTATTCTTTACTAAATTAATTATTTTTAAAAATTTTAATGAAATACATCACAAATTCAATTATATCAAAATTATTTTTCAATTAAAATTTTTATGAAATTCAACAATTGTTTATAATTAAAAAAAAATATATCACAATAAAATTCAATTATTTTCTAAAATTTCTATTTAAAATGAATTATCCAAATTTTCAATCAAAAATGAACTTAAATTAAATTATTATCAAAAATTTCAATTGAAATTCAATTATTTTCCAAATTTAAAATCAAAGAAAATTTAATTATTCTAAAAAATTTGAATTCAAAATTAATTGAATTTTCAATTATTTGAATTTAAAAGCATCTAAAATTTAATTATTTCTAAAATTTTCCATCGAAATTTTTTTTTTTGAAATTTAATAATTTGAATTATAACTCTAAGGAAATTCAATTATTCTTAACTATTTTAATAATATTCTTTGAAATTTCAACTATCTGAAACCATTTTTCAATTAAAAAAGATTTTTAAATTATTGTATTTTGTACGCATTTTCTAATAAATTTTTAGTGAAATCATCTAAAATTTTAATTACAAAACATTTAAAGTTTCAATTAATTTCAAAAATCTCAATTTTAAATCTTTGAAAATTTAATTAAATTTAAAAATTGTTTGATAACTAATTAATTTAATTATTTCTAAAAATTTCAACTTTAACCCTCGAAAAGGATTATTATTAAAAAAAATTTTTTTTATTTAAAAATCTGTAAAATATTTTTGTTAAAATAAAAAACAAATCCACTTTTTTTTGGAATATAAATCGACTAAAACGACTTTTTGTGTCTTTAAGTTGATTTGTAAGCCGGTGTTTTTAAAAATAAATTTTTTTCAAATTACTATCTTGTACGAAATTTTCTGGCACATCTTTTTTCTCATCATAAATTTTTTGTATTTGTATACAATTTTTGAATGAATATACAACTTTAAAAAAAATTTCGTTGGTAAACGTTGGGTACTTCAGCTTCGCGAATTGAATTTTCGAATTTGGAATTTTAAAGAAACTTATTTCGAAATTTGGAAATACAATTATACAACTTTGGCAAAAATGAGAAAAAGAATTGTCAAAAATTTGACACGTCATAAGATTACTATTCAAAAAAACACGTGATATCAGAAAAGGCCAACTTCAAGTTAGGACAGAAATTATTATAAAGTTTTTTTTGTTAAACAAATTTTTTTTCCAGTGCCGCAACGTCCGAGGAGGAGAGACAACAAATGCAAGAAGTTGGACAATTTCATCTTGGCGATATGGTGAATGTATTTAGACATGGATCACTTGTTATGCAACATTTAGGTGAATCGAGTACACCAACGCAAGGTTGCGTTCTATTTGGAACAATTAGCGGTGCAATTGGACTTGTCACACAAATTCCAGCTGGATTCTATGAATTTTTAAGAAATATGGAAGATCGTTTGACATCGGTTATTAAAAGTGTTGGTAAAATTGAACACAGTTTTTGGAGAAGTTTCAATACAGATTTAAAAATTGAACAATGCGAGGGATTTATTGATGGCGATTTAGTTGAAAGTTTTCTTGATCTCAATCATGATAAAATGTCCGAAGTCGCTTTGGGATTAATGGTAAAATTATTTATTAATTATTTAATTATATTATTTTATTTTTAGAAAATTATTTTTTCTAAAATTTCATTTGGTTTCTAATATAGAAAATTCCTTTGGTTTTTTTTTTAATTTTATCAATTGTAAATTTTTTTTCCAGATTGACGACGGCAGTGGAATGAAAAAAGAAGCGACTGTTGATGACTTGGTTAAAATTGTCGAAGACTTGACAAGGATACACTGAATCATTTAAATATTAAAAAGGAAAAAAAAAATTCTTTCGTGATTTGGAGATTTTTATTTTTCTGTGCAAAAATAATAATGCAAATTGATGGAGATGTATCATTTCAGGCTCTTTCAAACTTTAGAGAACTCATTTGTAAAAAAAAAAAAAAAGGAAACGCACTATTTTTTTTTCTACAAATAATATTTCAAAACCATAAAGTTCAAGGTTTGTGAAAGTAATGGGAGGATTTATTAATATTATTATTATTATTATTAAGCGAAAATATAATTAGTATATATATATATATATTGAAAAGTGAAAATTCTTTTCAGATATGTAATACACCTGCGTAATTGGTGTTTAATTAGTTTATTATTTGTTTATTGTTTTCTTTTTCTTAGAGAGAGAAATGTACAGGTTTGTAAATTATACATTTTTAAAAAGAAGGTGAAAAAATTCATTTTTTTTTAAAAAAAACCCTTCCCTGTATTATTATTCGAATATTTTTTTTAATTTTGACAAATACTCATGCGTCCTAAATATTTTGTTGCTAAGGGAGATGTAACTGTTTACTTGTATTTTCCCTCAAACCTTTCTCAATATATATGTCTTAATGACATTTTTTTTTCCTCTAAAAAAGTATAATTTGAAAAAAGAAGAGGAAATTATTTTTTGAAAAAATGTGTTTATGTTTGGGTCCAGTAAAGTCTGGTAAAACAATGTTAATGAAAAAATTACAAGGCGATTTAGTTGATGATGCAACGCAAACAATTGCCACTAACGGAGTGAATTTATTTTTAATTAAAAAAGAAGCTGGACAACAATCTGGAAGAATTATTAGAGAAATTGGCGGTCATATGGCTCCATTGTGGAAATATTACTTGGAAGGGGTATTCATTCTTTTTTTTAATTTTAATTATATTATACATAATACACCAATAGAAATCTGACAATTTTCAAATAAACTCCGATTTTTAACAAGTCAATAAAATTTCTATAAGAATTGAAAAAAAAATTAGTTTTTTTTTTAAATATTAATAATTAATGTTTTGTTACAAATATATGTAAATTTTCATTGAAAACAATTATATTTATTTTAGGTACAAAAAATTATTTACGTAATGGATGCAAGTAATCTTTGTCAAATTAGTGCAGTTGGAATTTTATTCTATTCATTGTTGGTAAATCCAAAATTAGCGAACGCATCATTTGCTTTAGTTTTATCAAAAATGGATCTTTCCTATCGTCAAATGAGAAATGAAGCTCTTCTTGTTCTTCATATGACGCGTTTACAACGTGAAACACGACAAAATATCACCATTATTGAGACAAGCAGTGTCACTGGTCAGGGAATAGAAGAATTACGAATGTGGATTTTTCAAAAAACTAAAACTCTTTCGAAAATAAATTCTGAACAAAAAATTTAGTCGATTATTTTCAAATTTTTCTTTTCGCTTCTTTAAAGCAACGTTATTATTTTTTAAAATTTAATTTATTATTAAATAAGAATTAAATGTAAGTAATTGAAATAAATAAAATTTTATTTTACTCAGTAGTTTCAATCGAATTACAGGCCTTGGATTATACGACTTTCTCCGACTTTTTTTCGACTTATTTTAATAAAAATGCGACTTTTTCGACTTTTTTTTACAAAATTTTTAAACGAAATACTTTTTTTTAATTTAGAATGCAAATCTTCTTCAGATCTTCTTTAATTCAATTATTTAACAAATTTTTAACTAAAATTCTTCACTAAATTAATTATTTTTAATAATTTTAATGAAATTCTTTACAAATTCAAATTATCTTAAAAACTATATTATTAAAAACTGCCTTTAAGAAACATACACTTATAGATTGCAGCGCCCAGTAGAGATTGCTAGAGAACTAGGCGAACTAACTTCGTTCAATCTGCTTTCACTTAATTTTGTGTCGCCCCCACTTCAGTTTCCAAACATGTGTAGTTCCCTTCTAATAAACGTTCATGCTCAAAAATAGAAGTTGACACTCAGTGCTGCGCAGTGCAACACAGTGTAAACTTTGTAAAAGTAAACATTTGTGAAATACAATACTGTCGATATTTTATTTTTTTGTTATACTTAAATATTAATCATGGAGACAATATTAGAACAACAGCGTCGTTACCATGAAGAACGGGAACGTTTAATGGACGCAATGGTGAAAGAAATGCTCTACAAAAAAGGTGGACACCGTGAAGTAGTGAATTCAGAGCATCGTTTAAAAATTCTCCTCGATCATTTTATGGACAGTACAACTCATCTACAGGATCTTTATGAGGATAAAGATGGTCAAAGAAAAGAAGAAGTTCAAGCACTTTCAGGACCCAATGAATTTTCAGAGTTTTACGCGCGATTAAAATCAATCAAAGAATTCTATCGTCGACATCCCAATGAAATTAGTGTACCAATGTCAGTAGAATTTGAAGAACTCGCAAAAATGAGAGAGAATCCAAGCGAGGAATTATCAAATCTTGTTGAATTTACTGATGAGGAAGGCTATGGAAAATATTTGGATTTACACGAGTGTTACGAAAAGTACATTAATCTGAAAGGTGTTGAGAAGTTAGACTACATAACCTATCTTTCGGTGTTTGATCATCTCTTTGATATTCCCAAAGATAGAAAAAATGCCGAATACAGACGTTACGTTGAATCCTTATTGGAATATTTAAGTGAATTTCTAGCTAGAGTTCGACCTCTTCACGATCTTAATGCTGATGTCGAGGAAGCAAATAGGTAATTTTTTTCACCATTAATTAATGAGAATGAATTCCAAAGGTTAATAAATAAAAAGTTTATCAAATTGAAAGTTGAAAATAATTACAAAATTTTTTAAAAATTAATTCCCTACTAATTTATTAATATTAAAATGTAATTTTAGTACATAAGGAATATTTCCTTTGTTCGCCTTTTAAAAAATTTCTAATATCGTTAAATTTGTCAAAAATAGGGAATTTGAGAAGCATTGGGAAAACAATACATTCCCAGGTTGGCCTAAGGAGGCCGGAAGTGCTTTGACTCATGTAGGAGCACACTTGGAATTATCTGCTTTTTCATCGTGGGAAGAATTAGCATCCTTGGGTCTTGACAGACTCAAGTCTGCTCTTATGGCTCTCGGCCTAAAATGCGGTGGAACACTGGAAGAAAGAGCGCAAAGGCTTTTTAGTACAAAAGGTGAAGCTAGTCTCGATCCTGCACTGCTTGCCAAGAAAAAGCAACGGAAACCTGGAAAAGGAAAGGATGTCGAGAAGCAGAAAGAAATCGCCAGGCTCGAAGCACAAGTAAGTATATCATTTTATCATTAAATTCCTAATAATAAAATATAAAAAAAAGTTTAATTAAAAACTGAAAAATTTATTTTTCAACATTTTTTTATAAAAAAGAAGAATTCTGACAGGGAACTGATACTTTTTATTTCTCTTATAATAAAAAATTATTGTTTAATAATGGAATATTTTTGTTATAGGTTTATAAACTAGCAGAATTAGTATCAAATCAGAGAGTTGCAACAAAGGAAAATGTCCAAAGAAAACAAGCGCGAACAGAAGGAGAGAGAGGAGATTCAGACGCAGAGGCAAGTGCGTCCGATTCCGAGGACGACGATGACAATGAAGTTCCTTACAATCCAAAAAATCTGCCTCTAGGTTGGGATGGAAAACCAATTCCCTATTGGCTTTACAAACTTCACGGATTGAATATTAGTTATAATTGTGAAATATGTGGAAACTTCACGTACAAGGGCCCAAAAGCTTTTCAACGACATTTCGCACAATGGCGACACTCTCATGGAATGCGATGTCTTGGTATTCCAAACACTGCACATTTTGCCAATGTGACACAAATAGAGGATGCATTGGTCTTGTGGGAAAAATTGAAAGCTCAAAAACAAGCTGAACGATGGCAACCAGAGCAAGAGGAAGAATTTGAAGACTCACTTGGAAATGTTGTTAATCGGAAAACATATGAAGATTTAAAACGACAAGGACTTTTGTAAATTCTTTTTCTTCCTATACTATTATATATAGATTTATTATGGATTATGATATATAATAGGCAAGTAAGATTTATAATTTCTCGGATGTTTTTGTCTGAAGAATACAGATGAAATGCAGTTTTGTAATAAGAGAAAAATATAATTTATACTTTATGTACTTTTGTACGTTGTATTTACAAATTATTAGTATGTACGTTAAATAAAGAGTGAATAGTGTACAAATTGTAGCTCCCATTTGTAACCAATGTAAATTTAAATGTTATTCGTCAGAATTTTCATTGTTTTAAAATTACATATGCAAAATGTCAAATAGTTTTTAAGTGTTCTCAAATCGAATTTTAATGATATATTTTTTTTGTAATATTTTCATACACTACATAAATGCGTACACAGTACGCAATATTTTACCTCTTTCTTTATTAAAGAGATGAATTTACAGTTTAAAAACATCTTATGTTTCCTTTTTAATATTTAATTGATTTTTGATAAACTATTCTTTATTTCTTAATATCAAGTTCTTCTTTCTCTTCTCCATTCACCACTTTTGGATTAAAATATAATTTTATACCTGAACCTGTTTTTACTGTTCTCGACAATATGCCATTTTCACTGAGACGAGTTTCTATTAATTTAACAGTTTTTTCCTGAAAAAATATCAAATTTTTATGTTCATGAATTTAATGAGTAATATTAAAATGTAAAATGTAAATTTTCGTCTTACCAATACTTGAATTTCTGAACTCATTGTAACATATATTTGCACTTTATGAAGTTTAGTAAGTAATTTAATCATTTTGTTTATTTTTACTTGTAAATCGTGTTCCTCTATCTTATTAGAAAAGATAAAGTGTTTTGTTGCCTTTATTAAAGTATTTTTATCTTTTGCTCTTTGCTGTTTAACCATATTTTGTTCTTCGAGTAGCCGACCTTTCGACATTAATTGATAAGTAGGTGCCTTCGATTTTACTGTAACATCAATCATCTTAACAAGGTTTAAATTTCTGCGCTTCGCTAAATGTTGCGCCTCTTCCAATGTAACTTCTGATAGCACTTTACCTATTTACATTTATAAATATTTCAATTATTAATGTAATGATTAATGTTTAACATTTTTGTTTGTACATTTTTTCAACTCTATACAAAACCTTTTTTATCATGTCTTTAAATATCTGTACATAAATTTATATAACATTGTTTATTGAATTAAAATAGTGACATTTAGAAGGAACTGTTGTTAAAAGAATTGTTATAATAAACTATGAAATTTGAATGAGTTCAATGGTATGAAAATAAATATTTACCTTCCTCAGAAAGCAATAAAACTTTTTGTATTGGCACTGTCTTTTTCCTGATTGATTGCGGCTTTTCGAAACTATTTTCAGATTTGTCATTTGAATAAACTCGAACATGATATTTAAGAAATCGATTTCCAGTGGTTGGAAGATTTTGCAAAATTGTATTATTTGATAAAATTGTTGATTTAACAATTTGAATTAACCTAAAAGCTGTTGCACAAAGGGGTGCCATCATGCTTTTGAAGATGCTTTTGAAGTATGGTTTACCGGTTTAGGAAAGGAAATCATTTCTCTTTTTCTATCTAAGGGTATGGTCACAGCTTGGCTACTTAAGAGGGTCGTCATGGTAACGTATAAGAGTGGAAGAAATAAAAAACATTCTTTATTTCTCTCAGTCTTATTCGTTAATTGCCGACGCGACGACGTAGCTGAATTGTGTTCGTACCCTAATGCTAATTTTGTTATGTTTCCCAATCTTGATAAACAACGTGACTTTCTAGCAGAAAAAATTTAGCAGACGACGTAGGTACTCAACACTGTGGCTCATAAATATGTTATTGTTTATTTTGTTTATAAAGTTTCTTAATTTATTTGCAACTATCAATTAATATCATCATAGTAATAAATATTTTTGAAATCCAATTGAAGTGTACACGTTTTGTTAACTGCATATATTTAAAAAGTAAATACTTAAGACAGTGTTTTTTTAAGTTAAGAATATGAATAGTTGTGAAAATAATTGAAATTATTTGTAAATAACAAATAAATTTTTGTTCTATAATTATGTCTTTGAACATAGTATTTTCTAATACAATTAATCACAATGTGAAACGAATTATTTTTCCTCTAAATACTTTACAAAATCTGCGTAATTTGAGGTAAGAATAAAAACATGCACTACATAACTTACAGTGCGTCATAACTTTTTTTTATGGTTTTTGATTTTTTAAAAACTAAATATGATTTCTAATATATATAACTTTCGAAAAATTATTACAGTTCAATTAATGTCGGTGCAGCTTTTCTAGACGTGTTTTTACTCGCTGATTATGAATTTGGGGTGAAAATTTACAATTTGACAGAGTTTAAATCTGTCAAAATTGCAAAAAACGATAAAAATTGTCTTTATTCTGTCTGTTCGCGGTGTAGAGCGCAAATAAATAGTTCAATTAATGTCGGCACAGCTTTCCTAAACGTGTTTTTGCTCGCTGATTATGAATTCGGGGTCAAACTTTGCGATTGCGGGTAATTTAAAGTTGTCAAAAGTGCAAAGAACGATAAAAATTGCCATTTTTTTCTATCTTGAATTTTATCATTATTTTGAATTATAAAATTACATTATCATAATGATTTAAAAATTTTTATATAATAAAGTTGACCAATGGGATGTGTGTTGCTAGTTTTTGTAATAAAATACGTTATTAAATATTTAACGTTTTCTTAAACATATGAGAGAAATGTAATTGAAATAACTTATTCGTTTTATTGACTTTTATCATTAAAAAAATAAAACGTTTTGAAATAATTTTCAGAACTGAAAGATGCCTAATGTTGAACAGAACTTGTTCGTCAGCGTCAGCACCAAATGTAGCCGAGACACCGATAGAAAATATTCGCAATTTTTCCATAATTGCTCATGTCGATCACGGGAAAAGTACATTAGCTGATCGACTTCTAGAAATGACTGGAGCCATTAAAACAAATTCCGGAGCTCAAATTTTGGACAAATTACAAGTCGAGAAGGAGCGCGGAATCACAGTGAAAGCACAAACAGCTTCTTTGAAATACACTTACAATGGTGTCGAATATCTTTTAAATTTAATCGACACTCCAGGTCATGTTGATTTTTCATCTGAAGTCTATAGATCACTTGCCGCTTGTCAAGGTGTAATTCTTCTTGTCGATGCCAACGATGGTGTTCAAGCGCAAACAGTAGCCAATTTTTATCTCGCTTTTGAAAGGGATCTCACAATGATTCCTATCATTAATAAAATAGATTTGAAAAATGCCAATCCAGATCGTGTTCTAAAGCAATTGCATTCTCTTTTTGAAATAGATAGCGACAAAGTCTTGAAAATATCTGCTAAAAATGGTACAAACTGTGAGGCAGTTTTAGAAGCAATTGTTGAAAGAATACCTCCACCTCCTGTTTCAAGAGCTGAACCTTTCAGGGCGTTGATATTTGACAGCTGGTATAATAAATACAAGGGCGCAGTTTCCTTGATTTATGTTCAACAAGGAAGAATTTCAGTCGGAGAAAACATTTCCTCTTGTCACACGGGAAAAGTTTATGAAGTCAAAAGTTTGTCCTTCCTAAGACCAGAAGAGGAAGACATTAATACCTTGTAAGTAGATTTGTACTTAATTATGAGGAAATTGTGTTTAAAAATATATTATTATGTAGATATGCTGGTCAAGTTGGAGCACTTAAATGTAACATGAAATCATTAACTGAAGCTCACATTGGAGACACGTTTCGTTTAAAGGATTCTACGGTGAAGCCTCTTCCAGGATTTAAAGTTGCAAAGTCAATGGTATTTGCAGGAATTTATCCTATAGATCAGTCGCAGTTTCCTGAACTTCGTAATGCTCTAGAAAAATTAACTTTGAACGATAATGCCGTTACCGTCGTTGAAGAATCTAGGTATTCAAATTTTAATTGTAATTTCTGTCAAAAATTGCTTTCCAATGCTCAATAATAATAAACCTATTTGTTAATTAACAATCTGAATGCCAATTTAATGTAATTGGACCTCATTTATCACTTAAAATTGAGTTCATTTTTTCAATGATTATTGTCCTGTTTCAGTCCAGCTTTAGGTCGAGGATGGCGACTCGGGTTCCTTGGATTATTACACATGGAAGTATTTGTACAAAGATTAGAACAAGAGTATGGAGCTGAACCTATATTGAGTTCTCCTGGAGTCACGTATAAAGCAAAAGTATTTGGAACTAAAAGTATTCAGAAATATAAGGGGGAGGAATTTTATTTCAGTAATCCCATTGATTTTCCTGACCCTGTCAATGTGACAGAATTTTATGAACCGATAGTGAGGGGTACTATTATAACTCCAGGTTAGTAGTTTTTATCAAATTTCATAACCATTTATTAAGAAAATAAACATTTCAAGGAAGTTTAAATGTGTAAATTGTATATTATTCACTAATTAACTAATAAAGTTCAATTGTGCAAATATGATTTAGCTGAATATCTTGGAGGCATTAAGACTTTGTGTAGGGAAAAAAGAGGAGTTGAAGAGTCCATTAAATATATCGATAACGAGAGAATGATTCTGCAGTATATGTTCCCGTTAAATGAAATTATTATGGACTTTCACGGTGGTTTGAAATCCGTCACTTCCGGTTATGCGAGTTTTGATTATGAGGATTGTGGATATCAAACTTCAAATATTGTAAAGGTGACAATTTTAGATTTAAAAATTAACTCTATATAATGATAATATGGAAGAAAATAATTTTCATATAAAATGAAAAGTATCAAAAGATAATTTTTATTATTTCTTGTAAAACATATCATTAAAATGAACAAGGTGCGAAAAACACAGTTTTTTAATCAGTCAAATATAATTTTAAAAATAGCATTAGTCCTAAAAGTATAAAACAAAACAAAACATATTAAAGATTTTAACAAAATCCCTTTTATTTCATAGTTTAGAAATATACAGAATAATTTCTATGAAGAATCAAAAATTTCTGAAAATTAGCCAGCAATGGTTTTGTGCGCAATATAATACATTACTTTTCAATTTCAGATGATTATATTATTAAATGGAAACCCAGTCGAAGAATTAAGTACTATAGTACATGCAAGTAGTGCAGTCGAGAAAGCTAAAGCTTTATGTTTCAAATTGTTAAATCTTATTCCCAAACAACAGTTTCTTATATCAATTCAAGCAAAAGTAGGTGCTAAAATTTTAGCCAGAGAAAATTTACCTGCTTTAAGAAAAGACGTTTGCGCTAAACTCGTGAGTGTACATAAATTTCAGATTTATGTTTTACAACTATATACAATATGTTTTTTTTCAAATTAAACATGTAAAATTTGTTCATTTTTTAGTACGGTGGTGATGTGACCAGGAGAAAAAAATTATTATCGAAACAAGCAGAAGGTAAGAAGAAGTTGAGAATGATTGGCAATATTTCCATACCAAGAGAAACATATATTAAAATTTTACAAAGATAAATATTTTCTTTTTATTTATAGTTAATTTTTTCCTTATCCTTATCCTTATATTGACAATCAAAATTTCTTATTAGATATCGATAAAACAGGTTTGAATATCTTGAAGCAATTTTTTTACTACAAGAAAATGGTTAATTTATAAAAATTTATTTATTGATAAACAATTATTCTAAACTTATTAGCCGAAACCAGACCTGAATATATATTTTATTAAATTTTTTTCGAACGTAATAATATTTTAATTTGTTTATATAACAAACCTTTTACAACAATTTTTATTTTAATAATTATTAACTCTCATGTAATATTACCAATATATTTTTTAATATCTTTTTTGTGTATTCATAGTTTTTAAATGGGAGAATATATCAAGAAATGTAAAAAATTAAACAAAAATTCTTATAGATACAAAGAGTTTCAAAAGATAAAATTTTCTATAATTGTAGAATTGTCAGTCATTTTTAACTTTGAGATGAAAGTAAAAAGCGAAGGAATCGAGAAAGTGAGAGTGCATATAACTGGGGGTGGGAATAGGAAGAGAAAGAGAGAGTGACCTGGAGGACGCCATGCCAGTATTGATTAAAGGGTTTGCTCAGAGGGCTGGAGGAGGAATTGTCGGCTCGCAAAACTCTTCTCCCGAGTCATGTGTGGGCCATTTGAGGGGATGAACTTTTAAAACGGGAGGCGGTTGGCTGAATGGCTTATGAGATTTTACTTTCAGCCATCAGTGACGTTCAGTTGGAAAATCTTTTCATTTAAAAAAACATTTTTACAAAATCAGAATTAAAGTTATACAATAAATAATCCTAATTTATAATTACCAGAATTAAATTAATCCATTAATTATTATAATTTTCTACTACCTATATTTGTATTAAATTATTAAATAACTATATGTATAATTATTCATAATTGTAAATTTTAATACAAAATACATACGACATCTTTTTATTTTCAATATTTACTATTAATACTCATAAATAACAACAATATTATAAAAAGAGGTAGGTATAATTTTTATTTCCTTTTATTATTTTATTTATTTTATTTTTATTTCCTATTTATTTTCATTTCGTCGATTCAACGTTGGTAACTTTAGTGTAATGTCAAAAATCCTTAAGTGACAAGTTTCATCAAATTAGACCAACTTTTTAATTTTTACTTCCGCCATATTGTTATACACCATTTTTAATTTGAAAAAAAATGATTGGATCCTCACTATTATTATATTGACCGAAATTGATTAAATGTCAACTTGAAACTTTCGCCTGGGTAGAGTACAGCCCTGGACCGGCTGGAGTTGAACCAGACGACGAGGAGCACGAGGAATCCTGTCCCCACTTCATTTGGTTCCTTTCTCCATCTCTCTTTGACTTGTTCTGTTGGCATTTCGATTCCCGACTTCCATCCTCCCGCGAACGTCAACAGTATGCTTTGGAGAGAAAAGCGCCTCCTGTTTTACACACGGGAGTGAGTTTGTATGCGAGAGCAAGAACAACAGTCTCTCCGTCGTCTATGTGGTTCACAGCCGGTCAGACCGGCAGCAGTTTCAGTCGTGAATAGACTTCGTCCCGTGTTGTGTGTTTAACCTAACCTAGTTCGGTCGTAAAACGCCTTTTTGTGCCGGTACAAAAGATAAAATACAGTATTTCTTTGAAATTTTTTTCTGGACTTGTTTAATTCATCAGAACTGGACGAATGAGCGGTATGTATGGAAATTTACTTATAGAGTGACAAATTCCCCTTTCTTTGTGTCGACAATTGTGACGATATATACCAAAACAAGTGTTTTCATTTTTGTCATCAGTGAAAATTTTCGGTAAACGAAAATATCTTTATTAAGTTTGTTTACCTGTTTATTTTTTTGCTTTCTTTCTTTTTGTTTTTCTTAAATAATGCTTCTCAAATAAATTTTGTTAGTTTAAAAAATTTACAAATTTATTTATGAAAAGTAATTTTTTTATTTATAAATTTATTTTACATAGGTATGCATTATTTAAATGATTTATTAACTATTCCCTATATCTGGTCCCTGAAATTTTAAACGTTTAAATAAAGTTTCTTTTTTAATCGAATTTCCAAAAAATTGAACCCACCAGTTAATTAATGCACAAATGAAAATCTTTATCTTTTATTATTTAATTAAATAAATAGTCAATATATTATTCTAGAAAAAATATTTCTATGAAAAGGAATGTAAACAATTTATATAACTTAAATTATTTGTAAATAAAAAATAATTTTAATGAAATTGATACAGTTTTAAGTAACTGCACAAGTTATTTATAAAAAAAAGGAAAATATATACTTCA
The DNA here is from genome assembly GCF_019393585.1 of Leptopilina boulardi. Classification (NCBI taxonomy): domain Eukaryota; kingdom Metazoa; phylum Arthropoda; class Insecta; order Hymenoptera; family Figitidae; genus Leptopilina; species Leptopilina boulardi. Next base: position 1,042,065 of record NW_026137969.1, read on the forward strand.
TTGTAAAATAAATGACAATAAGTTTTGTTTCATCATTAATGTTTATTTCAATATTAAAAAAAATAAAAGAATTTATGAGGAAAACCTTTCTAAAATTTTAATTTTTGAATACACCAATTTGACGAAGCGATAAAAATTTTAATTAAAGTATCGTTTATTATTCATTTATTTAAGCAGATTAATAATTTCACAAAAGGGCAACTAATTAATAACACATTTTTAAAAAACGAAAAAGAATATAATCTTGAAATACATTCAAGTTTATAGGTATATCACTTTCCAGCGCCATATAATTATGTTTTAAGAGGAACAATAACGAGTGCTCTCAAAATAAACTGGGGTCTGATAAAGGACCCCATAAAGTAATTAATAAGTTACTCCCCCTTATAGAGGACAATTGAACTCCCCTTCAAGCAATATTGCGCACGCGTTCATTAATATTTGTCTTCGAATCTTTTATGCGACTATTTTTAGTGTCGGTTGCAGAGAGAGAATCTGACTATTGTAACTAATTATATGATTTTCATCTCGATTTTAAATATTTGTAAATATTTTAATTTTGTTAACAGTAAGATACACTGAAATAAAGTAGTTCGTTGCAGTAGCAAACTGATTTTTGCAGTCAAAATTTGCTACAGTTTACAAATATTTACTAGGAATGCGAACAATTTCAGCAAAGAGTTCGTTAATACAACAAAATTGTTCGCTGTCCTTAAGTCAACGAGCATAGTTTGCTATGGCAGTAAAAAATTCATTTTTAAGCTCTGATCCATTACTGAAATACATATATTATAATTTACGAGAATGTACCCAGGGACAATCAAAACCCAGCCGACACCATAAACAACAAAAACGGTGACATTGACTTTATGACCATTACTCACAAACTTATGAGAGGAGAACGATCTTAAGAAAAACAGTTCGATTGAAATTATGCGTATATAAGCCACTAAAAAGTTTCAAGTAACGAGAAATCCATAAATTTTAAAATATTGGTCTACAATTTTTTTTTTGGGAAATTACTATTTTGCGGAATTATTCATTTGTTATAAGAGATAAAATTAGTATTAATTCAAGATCGGTCCTATTTTTGATCCATATATATTACTTTTTATGAAATCCCCTCCCTCCGTTTACAAATTCATTAAAAATTTAATTACATATACAGTGGAACCTCGATTATTCGAACTAATCTAGGCAAGGCCGGGTTCGGATAATCGACAATTCGGATAATAGAGATTTTAATTTTTTTTATAATTAAAGTAAAAAAATGTACAGTTGAACTATATATTTAACTTAATACATATGTTTTTAAATATACATAAGTATATACATATATGTAAATATATATTAATTAATAATATATTAAAAACTCAGAAAATTCGGAAATTTTTAAGATTTTTTTTGGCATAAATTTGGTTATTTTGCTTTGAATGATAAAATAAATAGAGAAAATAAAATTTAAAATTCGGGAGACCAAAAAATAGTTCGGATAATAGAAGTTCGGATAAAATGTTTTTCGATTCGGATAATAGAGGGTTCGAATAATAGAGGTTCGGATAATCGAGGTTCCACTGTATATATGTTAAATTAAGAACATTTATTATTTATTGTTCTTCTAGTATATTTAAAAGAAATATCGGAAAGATATAAGAGGCCGTTGTCCGATGCCTTAGAAATTCTTTAATGACTTATGTCATGTAACACTATAACAATAGTCTCTTAAAACTCCATTTGCCAATATATTTACTTTTTTACGTGTTAACTGATCAGATCCTTTGCAAATTTACCATTTTGATTCGATCTAGTTTTCATAATTTTATAGTGAAAAAATGTTTTCTTGTAGTTCTACTGGAGTGAAATTGGATGATCAGAAAATTTTATAACTCAATTGGTAATTACAATGAAAACGTAAAATAATTAAGAACACAGAAAAAACCTAAACTCAAAATTAGTTCGAGCCAATGCTAAGCATTATATTTGACTAAATAATGTTTTTGTGAATTTTTGCTGATTTCTAAAGGATTTTCACTGATTTCTAGAGAATTTTTTTATTTAAGTTTAGAGAGTTGATTAAATAAATAAAAGTTTTCTCCAAGAGAATATATATGGTTAATGGTATTAAATTAATTGGTGTGCCAATTCAATTTTAGATGCGTGTCCCAATTGCAAAATTTTATGATAAGATAGCTAAAGTTCTTTAGCCATTGTATGTATATAGTAATTCATCTTAAACTTTCAACTATTTAATTGTAATCACTTTTTCTGTTCAAGTGTAGACATATTACCTTTTTCCATATATTAGCGGAACATTTAGTAGCCACACGCTTCAGTTTCTTGGTCACGCTCCAAAACGATCTCATTACTTCAATCTTATTACAGCTAACGGTGTATTATATATTACACCTTACCTATAAGGGACAATTTTTTTTAAATCTACCTCAATTATGTATTCTTAAATTAATGTTTTTGGCTGTTGAAATGAAGGTTATTTATAGTTATTTGATTATTTGTTATTCTTTTAATGGAATATGAAAAATGTGTTTCTTAGTTAAAAATATGATTTCGGATCGAAAGATGAGACTTTTTCCGCCTTGTTTTTTATTAGGCAAATATTTCCAATTTAATAATGAACAAAAGTCAATAAAACTTTCCGAAACTTGGATAAGTCTGTGTGCGTGCAGATATTTAAATTCTTAAATATGTATAACGCATGAAACGATAATTAGTGTATAAGTATGTGGGCACGCTCTGTTTCATGAATTTAATTACTTACTCTGTAACTCATGAATTTGTATTTCTTGACAAGTAAATAAGAAGTAAAAAAAATAAAAGCAAACTTTTTGTGTTGTTTAAGTCTGTTGTTACAGTTTTATTATTTATAAAACACTCTTGTTAATAATATTTTGATTTTAAAATTTCTAATTATCAAATTATAACAATCTTTATGGAGATTTTGAGCAGAATAATAAGTTTTCGACTTTTGAATTTTCTATTGTCTCTCCGATTGTTCAATGGAAGAATATTTATATATATATATATACATTACGTGCTGATGCAAACAGAAAAATGTGAGGGTTCAACAATCGGTAATCGTTATTCTTCAATATTTGTTTTTTACTTCCATTGCATAATAAAGCAAAACAAAAATTTATTTTTTTATAAATATGGTATTAGTTACTACATTTTTTATATAATACTTATATATTTATACACACGAGAATATTCAATGTTGGTTATAGGAATAACATAATTTACTGAAATATATAATATTTGCAATAACAATTTTAGAATTATATATACAGATATAGTTATTTTTACCAATATTGGTCCAAGGCTGGGAGTGTAGAGACCAGTGCCAAGGCTCGAATTTCAATATTGGCCCAATATTCAACCAATATTCAAAGATACAAAAAATCAGACTTCAGCCAAGATTAAAAAAAATAATTATTAAAACTAAAATATAATAAAATTTTTTGTTATATTTATATATGTATTATATTTTATTATATATAATAATAATAAAAATATATCCATTATCTTAAACATTCAATATTTGGTCGCTTTGGTTTTTGTTAATCGTGCAATTGGACAAAAAACATCGTGTGCAACACGGGCGGAAAGGTCAATTCCTTAAGACCCTCTCCAGAATGGAGCTAAACGCAACGCAGACGCGACGCATCGCAATGCTAAGCAAAAGGGGATACGTCGCGTCTGCGTTGCGTTTAGCTCCATTCTGGAGAGGGCCTAAGGCTGCAGTCCCATGGCAGCGTTTTGCGTTGCGTTTTGTCACTAGACCATGAGTGTAAAAGAGATGCAGATATATGTTTGCTATGTTTACACTCAGGGTCTAGTGACAAAACGCAACGCAAAACGCTGCCATGGGACTGCAGCCTAAGCAGCATCTACAATAATCGCGTCGAACGTGGACGCGAACGTGTACCTATAATGAGAGAGAGGGATATAGATGTATATCTCCGTACCCTTCTCTCTCATTAGGTACACGTCCGCGTCCACGTCCGACGCGCTTATTGTAGACGCTGTTTTACCTCGTGCGGCAAAATTCACACTCGGTCAGGAATTGACTACTTTCCGCTTTTGCCACATAATGTATGCTATTCTTTCGAAAGTTCGAGGACTTTAAAATAATTGTATATGCACATTCTTAGACATGGTCCAGTTCGCAGCACATATTAGAACATCAGTTGCACCGATTTCAGGGAAACAATTTTTTCTTCTTTAGCTCCTACACATGTATAAACATTAGGGTGCCTGTAAAATACATATATATAACCAATTTTTTTTTTAATTTTGATGACGAATAAACATTATTGAATGCTAACCATATTGTCATTTGTAGAAAATTGAAATTTTTGTGTACAAAAAGTACAACAAACATTCAACTGAAACTTTGATGGTGATCCTTCACTTAGCGCAATTTGGCGCAATTGAAGCATGCGGCGCTCGATATTTTAAAAATAAAAGAAAAATTGTTCTCTTTTCACACGGTGCAGTAGGTAAAATAATAGATCTCGTATTTAGACCGAGAAAATGAAAATTCGTATCTTAAAAAATAATATCTACAATAAAAATATCCATTTTGTTTAAACCTTAAATAGCTTTTTTCGCAAAGAGTAACCTCTTTCAGTTTTTGTTTATATTACAAAAGTATTGTATACATTTATATGAAATGTTGTTTTACGTGAGATGTATGTAAAAGTTGTAACAGTTTTAAAACATAAGTAAGGCGTAAAATTGTAAGAAACGTTTATTGGTTAGATATAGGATATATTAAGAGAGCCCTGCAGCTCGAGAAAATGATGGACGACAGACTTAAATGACATATATTTTAATTCACGTTAATGCACTCGTTGAAACAGTCATACATGTTGCCTTTCTCACAGAAATCACATTCCCCTTTATCACTGTCAGTGTACTTCATGGTTAGCTTCCATCACTTGTTTTTAAGTATCTATGAAGTTTCAACTTTCAATATTTAAAAAACGAAACAAAGATTTATCATACTTTTGCTTTATTTTTGATTGTTGCAATAAAAAAATCTTAATTTTAATCATAAATATTATTAATTATTATCCTTACTATTATTTTTCAAACTTGGTATTTAACGTTATATTCGTTGCACAAAAAAATGATCCCATCTACGCGGGACAAACGATTTGGGTTTTTTATTAAATACAATATTATATATATATAAAAAATGTTGAATTACCTGTATAAGAAAAAGAATAAAAAACGCGACCGCATCTAACCGTAAATAATGTAAAATTGCATAATGTATGAACTTGTTGTTGATGAACTTTTGCATTGTATATACTATGTGATTTGCATGCGCTAACCGATGTGATAATGTATAGAGTAATTATAGAAGGGGAAAGTGGCTATAAACGTATCCCCACTCTTTGTTTTACCTGATCGACGCACGTGGGTGTCACAAGTCGTAAGTTTAAATGTACTAGGACGAGATTCATTCACGATTCTTTCTTTCAATGTGGTATATGTGATTCGAAAATTTTCACGTGCCGCTCAATATATATACGTTTTCCTGTTGGCTTAACGAAGCGCGCCACTCATTTCCGCCGGGACATTTGGTTTTTATATTGTATATATACATATATGTATACATATTATTATATTTACTTTTATTTTTCTTTCTTTCCCGACACTTTTTTTCCTTCAATTGATTAACAACTACCTAGGCAAACGGTTGCAAGTTATTGTTACGTCATTACGTTGCAACAGGATGAGCAAAGAAGCGCCATCAGTGCAACTAATACTCTGTAATAGGTATGCTGCGTCTTTTTTTATTTTACATTATCTAATCGGGCCTACGTTAATTAAAACACATTAAAACTCATCACTTTTTTGGCTTTTAAAATTCCTTTCAATTTCTCTTGATAACGATAAAAAAACAATTTACCGACTATAAAATAATATATTTCTACATGTAATGAAATATTACAATGAATTTGTTGTTAATACTTTTTATTTTTAATTATTTATTAATTGTGGTTGGTTTGTCTTTTTGTTATGCATTCTTATACGGAAGAAAATGAATCCTTTATCCGCAGTTGATAACTGACATTTGCTGAGAAAATTTGCTAAGGGAACTAAAATATTATTGGCAGTCGGAAAGCGTTCTTAATTTGCGTGCATCAAACCCGGGTCTTTATTTATTTTAATTTTAATAGACATATGTGCTAAATGCACGTTAATATTATTTCAAATCTTCTGTGTTAAATATCTGAAAAAAAGACAAGAAAAACAGAATTTAGTTTTCATTGTGGCAGGAACTGCTATCTGTGCAATTACAACAATTACTAACTATAATTTTGATTAATATTCAAAAAATGACAGTATGGAAATGTGGTAATTACAAGTTTATGATCCTTCTGTCTTAATGTGTTTAAAACTATTTTGATAGAATTTTGAGTATAAAAAAAAATATTAAGATAAATTATTCTCTTTAAGAAATTATTCAAAATATGTTTTTCTTTGATTATTTTTAACATACTTTGAAAGAAAATGTGGCCAATTTGTTTAAGAAATAAAACCTAAAAATTTATAAAAATGGATCCGCATCAAGGAGACGAGTGTCTAATGTCATTAATAATTAAAAATTGGATTATTGTTTCAACTGAAGTTCTTGTTTAAGTCAAAGTTAAAAGCCGTTTAGTTAAGTATAGTCTACCTTTTTTTTATTAATTCAACAAAACAATTTGGTTCAACTAATAAAAAATTTGCTACATCCAACAATTTTTTTTATTTAAATTAACTAAGAAGAATTGAATCAGTGACAACTGAAATTTTTTTGATGAGGACAGCATGAATTGATGAAACGTAAAAGAGAGTATTTTTTAACCCACTATGATGACTTGGAAAAATCCATGAATTCGTATATCCACATAAAAAAATTAGACTAACCAATAAGGTTTGATTGATGTCAACCAAATATTTTGCTGTCAAAGTAGAACATTTTTCTTAGTTAAAATAATATTTTAAGCTAAATTATTTTTAAGGCCATATGAATAATTTAAGATTTCGTTTTCCCTATTTCTATAAATTTAAAAAAAAATTGATCTTATTGTTCGTACATATAATTGTTATTTATGACTCCGATATAAAGAATGGGAAAATAAAATGATACAATGTAATAACACAGAAATGTGAAAATACTTTCTAGAAATAAATTTAGAAAAATCTAATTACATTGTGGGCGAAATATGCCTCAGGCAAAACTATTTCTCGCAAATTTATAGCAACCATATTATCGTATACGTTTCTTGCAAGCGTAAGGTCAGTCTTTCAGTTTTTCTTTGCGACTACAAACTCGAGGACAGGTTAATCTGTAATGTCAGGCTCAGTGGGCGAGAAATTCTGCTACTTGAGAGTAAAAACGTTTACTTTAACATAAAGTATATATATATATATATTTGAAAGAAAGACTCAAACTTTATCATTTTCAGAAAAAAAAGTTGTCTCCTTACGCACTAAAACAAAAAAATCAAATATTTTTTATTATAATTAGAGTTCTTAATCAGCAAATCAGAAGATATTTTTAATTTTAAGTCTTAATTCATTATAACTATGTGTATAATGTATTGACTTATCATTAGAAAAATAACTTAATTTTCCAAACTACGTCTCAATTTGTTAATCCAGAAATTATTTAAATCGTGTGACGATCATGATTGAAAATAATTTCTGATGAACATGGTGATAAAATCAAGACTCATCCAGCATGAATAACAAATTATCTTCGAAAGAATACGATGAAGATTTTAAATATAGGAAATGAATGACAAGTGTCCTATTTGGAGATACCCCATTTTATATGGATATCCAAATATCAATTCAAGGAAAACTGGTCGTTTGCACGCACTGCGTTTCCTGAGAATGGAGTCTCATAGATTAGTAAACACAACTGTAAATACATTTGGGCTAACTCTAGCGTAACTGCAGGTTAACATTTGAGTTCAATAACACAAATAATACTTTCGCTCTTTGACGTAACATCCAAATCCATATTTACTGGCTTATTTTTCCGTTTTTAAAAGTAATTCAACACGTATATTATACTGTTTCTTCGAAATTTAATTACAACTTAACAAAAAATTCTGGTGTTTGCATGATTAAGAGTAACGTTGTCAGTCAATAAATTTTCATAAAATATAGGAATTTTAAAAATATTTATTTTTTATTTTAATATTGATTATAAATTTAATAGATTTAAAAATAGTTTTAAATATTGTTAAAAACTTTGCAAATGTTTTTATATATTTAATACAAATTATCAACAAATCGTAGAACGATGTAAACAGTTTACATATATAAAAAAGGGGTTAGATTTTATTTCTTCAGTACACGAACCTCTCATTGTACTACATATAGTTAGTGTTCAAGGGGTTAGAAGCGTGAGTGCAAGGCACTTTTCTTCATAGAGAAACGTGTCGAGTGATCGTGTTGAACAAATCATCGCGACGGGAAGCAATTCACGAAATTAACATGATCATTTTCTCTATTCACTCGAATGTGTTCTAAAACGTCGCACGGACATATCCTTATAACTTATATAACAAGAGAATATAGCCATGTTTATATTTTGTTTCTTTACGGGAAAACATTTTCTTGATTAATTTTTAAATGTATATTTTTATACATTTGTCTTGTTCATTAAAGAATTGAATTTTCTATTAAATGTTTGTTGAATTTCATTTACTGTCCTAAACAAATATTTGTAATTGGACAACAATATTGATGGAAAATTATCAACAAAATGCGGTTTGTTGTCAGCAGAAAATATTTTAAGTGAGATGCAGGTGAAACCCACGTATGTCCTTCGCAAGTTCAGTCTATAACTACTATACTGCTTTCATAATTCGATGTATAAGAATTATTGCCCCTAAAATAACATATCACCTGACAAACAGAAGGTGAGAAAACTCTCTTTTATATTTATGTTGTTATTCTTTTCAACTAGATCTGTATTCACTTATATTAGTTACAGTATTTATAGTGCCAAGCAAATAATAGCAGGATATAACCAATCGGAATAATTTCTTTTCAAAGACAGTTTTAAAAATTTTTAAATGTTCTCTATGTACAAAGATTTTTATTTTTAACATTTATCATTGTAAATATTGAGTGTTTATCGCATAGTTTTTCAAAGAAAAAGGAATAAAAACTTAACTTTACTATTTACACTATAACAGTTGCATAAAATTTTTATGAATTTATTATATGTTGATCTTTATCGAAGTAGCCGTTCAAACAAAAAAAATAGTGTTTTTCGGAACAATAAAAATTCTTAACATCTTTTTTACTTTTAAGATGCCAAGAAATAATATTAAATTTCGATACTTAAGAGTAATTTTTATTACCTTTCTTGATTTATATAGAAAAAAATTCCAACATAGAGTTAAAAGTTAGTTAAGTAATTGAATGTGTATTATAAATAATTTTAAACCACTATGATTTAATATTATTTAATTTTCTATAAACCCATACAATTCTCACGAAGGACAACTCCTCTCACGCCTTGTTCCATTTATATCATGATAACGGACTGATATATTTCACTTATTATCGGTGAAGAGTCAGAGCAGTGCATTATTTGTCAAGATAATCTGATTTATTAAGAATTATGCGTGCATACAGGTTTATTAAACACACACGCTCTCGTGAGTGCATTAATAAATCGTGAATCAAACTCGTTTCCATTCAAAAGCATGTCACTTATTTAAGTGCGGTCTTTTTTATCCTGTTTTTTTTTAATGTTTCAGCCTCCACTTATTTTCAGAAATTAAAAATCATCCTTTCAACTATACACTATAAGAAAGTTAAGGTAACAAAAGACCAGAATCAAATTAATTCGAAGAAAAAATTAAAGTTACTTTTGAGCGAATTCTCAATATTTGTCATAAGTGCTTCAACTTTACATTATAAATTAGTTGACGAATATTAATATATTACTACTTTTTTATTATATAATGCAAGTTATGACAACAATAGAAAAGAAATAACAATGACAAATGGGATGTTAATGAAAGCGGAAGAAAAAGGGAATTTTAAATTCCCTTTTGCCCATCGTTTAGTCGAGAGTTGTTCCAGATCTGGAACAAGGAAGTCCTTAAATGTAACTTTTAGTCTTCAGTGTAGGCGCGGTATAGTATTTTCTACTGACGAATTTATAGCAGTTGCGACTTGTATGCATTTGCAGTTGCTGTAATACCTTCCGCTTTCCCACAAAAGGAATCCACTATTATTCAATAGAGAGACTATTGTATTGGTAACAATAATTTTTATTGCTAAAAAATAATGTTTCATACTAGCAAACTAATCAGATATTTACATTTAGTTTTACAATAACGAGATGATGAATTAGGGGGCAGTCATCGATTGCCCCTTTGTGAGTATGAACTCACAAAGTATCATGCGCCTGAGGAGTGATGACTGTACTATAATTGCCTTAATTGCAACAAAACTTTCATTTTCTCCAAAGCTTTCGTTTCTATTCGTCTTTTTTCATACAATCGCACTGCCAGTCCTGAGTTCGGCTTGGGATACGGGCGAGAATCCATTCCTGGTGGTGGATTCCCTCACGGGACGGAATCGATGATCGCCCGAATTAGGATGATTCAGAATAGTGAAACTTTGATTGATAATGATCAGAAACTGGTGGAAAGTTGACGATACCAAAATTAAAATGACATTCGCGGTTTTCTTTTCCGGCACTTTGAAAAGAAAAGAATTGTTGAGATGACATAACTAAAAGATGTGAATTCTTTCAGACCCCCAGAACGTAGAGAGTCGCTTGGCACGGCGAGGGCGGAAATCCTCATCGATCTGGAAGAAGGTGGTCGTGTACCATCGAGTGTGACCGAGACACCAAACGAGGAAGGAAAATCGACAAAGAGTAAAAAGCTTCTTTGCAGCGACAGGATGTCGTTTACAAATCGATTCCCATCTTCTCAACACACACGATATCGTAGTAGCTGGGGTCCCTCGTCAGTGTCGGTGTTCAACAGAGTCGATGTTCCAAGGCCGTCACCTGAAGAAGAAGAATATGCAGACTTTTATCACGAACGCTTACACTCAGCACAAAGTCGACAGCTGATACCCCTTCAGGAGGATCTCGCTGATTGGATCAATAAAACTATCAGTAAGTATGGTCTACATTTTATTGAATCACTTGCTAGTTTTCGTCTTTACTAACGGCACAAGAAGTATAGTTTCATTTTTCACTGCAAAATGATACATTGCAGTAACTTTTAAATCGTTTAAAGTATCTAATTTTTCTATCTTCCATCTTAAAATTGTAAAATACCATTGCTACTTATTGTTATTAATGGTTTACATTAAAATTAAAACTTTGTGAAAAAGGCGCAGAATTATTGCAAATCATTTTTAAGTCGATAAACGACAAGTTTTTGAATAATTATCGTATGAGTCACTGGACTCAACAGAAAACCCCACACTTATTGAGCACTTGAGGGGTGCAGAAAGTATTTTAATTAACCCTCTATGAAAATATAGTACAAACTTAAGTGCTAAATGCCATCCAAAGCAATAAATTAAGAATATGTTTTCTTACTACATTAGGAGACTGTCCTGTGAATTTTTACAGACCAGCGACATGTCTTCTCTTTACCATCGACGAGTTTCCACTTGGTTTAATTGTATTTTTTTCTTTGCCGGAGCTACACGGTAAGTTGGCATTCTACGAAGCGAACGTGGTCGAAGGTACGACCCTCGCGAAATTCGTGAGACGCGCAAGCGTATATTATGCGTAATGCGGCAGGTCCTTTGTATACGTGCATAGTGTCTTTATCGTCTATACAGGATAAGGGGGAGGGTGGGGTGGGCTAACTTCCGGTGAGTCAGAGTTGTTGGCAGATCCTCACGTTTCTACATATGATCATCGCGCACATGCATGTATCCCTTCTGTTTGTCCATTGTACAAGATATAAATGTATATGTAGATATTTAGTTTTTTACAATATTCATTATACATGGTAAACACTGGTCACTTTGTCTAAATGTTAATGAACTATGAAAACGATCTGCTGACAGATTTTTGCACCCCTTATTTGGAACTAACCAACCAAGCAAGCAAGGGTCGGCATATATGAAACTTTACAAAAACTTTTCAAAACTCTACCAAGCTTGAAAAAAGTCCAATGATTTCAAATTTTTTAAATTAGGCACAAAGTTTTATTAAATTTAATTAAACAATGGACATTTTAATATATAGGTACAGTCGAACCTCGATAAGTGAGAATCCAAAGATTCTCACCAATAGAAATAGAATAGAAAAGATTCAGTTATAGAGGTTTGAAAGCAGGCGCGCTTCTCTCACTTACAGAAATCTAATGAAGAAAAATGATTTTCAATTATACAAGTTTTTAAATGTGAAAATGACGGGACCTGAAAATTAATCTCACTTATCAAGGTTCGACTGTATATTTAATATGCGAATATACTTGAACTGAATTAATGAAACCAGTCGATTTAAATTTAAAATTATAGTATTAATTTCATAAATTGAAATCGACAATAATAAATTTATGTGTAAAGTTTAATCTTGAAACATTACCCATAACAGAGTGAAGGACATAAATCTTTTGATCCAATGCTCAAAAATGTGAAAAATATAAAGTTGTGCTGAGATCGAGAGAAGTCGAGGACAGAAGTCAGTGGAGCATAGCGTCATTGGTTCATTATTATCCAAGGTAATGGATAATTCGGTGTACTGAAAAATTTAACTCATGACTGCTTTTTCCAATCGCATATTACGTCAATTTTAACTATAAAAAAAGTGAAAAAAACGTAATCAATTATATTTCTTTGTCTTTATTGTGTACTCAATGTCTATCTACTTTAACCTCAAGATTTTTTGTTCTTATTACTATTAATTAACGTTGATATTATTTTATAATCGAAGTTAAAATATATATGAAATTATTCTTTCGAGAATCGACTTGTCCCATCTCTATAAACTATGATTTTAATAAAATAAATAAATAATAATATAAGTGAGAACGTAATTCTTTGGTATACCAAAGCATATGAAGGAAGCAGCAGCATGTGAACTGTATGGTTACTGTGACACAGCCACCTTCGAAATCACATGTGTGCAGACCGCTCTTGATTTTATTTATTTATGCATCTGATTCCATATTAGGAAAGCGGTCTCGTTGAAAGGCGGTCGCAATTTCCATGTGTGTACACTTGGTTACAATGCATTCTCCTCCTTATTTTCTTTTACTCCAGAGACAAAGGACAAAGGACACGCGCAGCAAGTATAAGAAGTTTTCAATTCGATTCTGCAAACAACACTTTTGTCGTCGTAGTGAAGAAATCTCGGAGGGATCAAAATTCGCTATAGCTGCTTCGATCCATCTTATATATATATATATATATATATATATATATATATATATATATATATTTATATTCCTCTTGACAGTTTACAATGCTCAAACAAATCCTCTTACAAAACCTTCCAACTCCTTTTTCAGTATGGTAATTTCTCTGATAAAAAATAACTTTTGTTAATCCTCATTACTGAGTTATAAGCGTGCATTCAAAAGTTTAGTATTAGTATCTTAAAAGCAGTATTAACATATCTCTTTTTGATTTACATTTTTTTCTTTGGCATCAATTCACCTTCTTCTTTGACATAATACCGTTATATGCTATAAAATTGATTTCAAATTTTCATTTAAGTGATTGTTATATATTTAAAAAATACTTAAAAATAGTAAAATATTAAAAAATGCGCGAGTCAAAAAGCAATAAATTTAAGAACCGAATAATGAAGAAAGCGATTATAAAAATAATTGAAAAATATAGCCTTGCTACTACTCGAGTGAAACGAGAAAAACTTTTATGGTTGTAGCCTCATTGGGATCTTCTTAGAATCATCGATAAAAGAGTGTCATTTTTGAAACTTCATCTATCAAATATTCCATTGGAAGAATTATTATTCGCATTTTATTATAAAATATAGGTCAGGATCATATACATTATTTTTAAGATCATCACCACTATATACTATAATGTTTAATAATAATCTCAATTGACATGACAGTTTCTTTAATTGACAAAATTCAATGTATTTACATAATCCAAATTCGAACTTTGGATCACTTTCATTCAAAGTTGAAATGTCCAAATAAAAAAAAATTCTAAACTATTCATATGAACTGAAAATTTAAGATACTACATTCTAAATATATTAATTATTATTTAATATACTCTGTTTTTTGGAAATCTTTGTTTATTGTTTTCTTCGTGAGGGTCAAAATGGTATTTTGAAATTTTCAGTATCGTATAGAGATGAATAAACGTTTCTTGTGTTAGTAGCCATAAAATTTTGAGCTCGAAATTCGGTTCGTTTGGTTAAAAATGAATATGGTAATAAAAACGGAGGATTTTTCTCTGTTTTTGAGAATCACGCCCATTCATCTGAAGAGTAATATACGCATATATTGCTGACAAACGGAAGTCCAAATATATGAATATCCTTTCCCACGTCTCGCGCCAGATGCTGATCTCTGTGTTGCTCTTGCATGCCGAATGCCATTTATGGTTTACAATTTTACAAGTCTTTGTCGTATTCTTACACCAAAAAAATTATGTTAATCAGAAACATTATCACGGGTTTATTCACAGAAAATTAAAAGGCATTAAAATAAGCGTTGCACCTATTTTTAATACCTTATAATTTTCTGTGTTATTTTGGTTTTCAAATAAGTTTATTTTTTTCTTATATTTTGAAAAATAAAAAGTCATGGCTAATAAAATTTTTTTTATATTACTATAAGTAATAACAAAATAGTCAAAAAAAGCAAAAGCATAAATTTTAGTTAAAAATTACAAAAATTTTATGTATATATTTTTAATTTTATGAAATTATAAGGTTATTTTGTTACATTTTTAATATACATCTGAATAAAATTATTTTAATTGTTTAGTACTATTCATTTAAATGCATTTAAATATCTCTTAATTTCCTGCCTTTCTTTCATATATGCCGCGTAATGATTTCTTTATATTTAAAGTATGTATGTCCAATTCAAACTGCAAATGAAATTAGATATCTCAGTAGCATGGATTGTTTTTGCATTTGAAATTAGCTTAATAACTTTCTCTTTTCTCAAAATTTGTATATTGACAGACTAAAGAATTGAAACAGTTTTTTAATGGAAAAATTGTTTTCATCTCTTGAAAAAATAAAATTATTTGTAATACATAATTATTATTATGTAGGGATTTAATTTTTTTTTCAATTTTTAACTTGAATTTTACCTTGAGGGGAATTCTTAATATTTTCATGTTTTGGCTATATTCTAGTTTTCGATTCTATAAATAAAGTGTAAAAAGATAGTTTTTGCATTTAACAGTTCTTGAAACTTTTTTTTATCTGGACTTCATGAGGTGTATGGGTACAATCAATTCCACCTTGTGGTCTCTCAAAGGAAAAAGAGAATGAATGAGTCAGGGAGGTATGCGACGCGAGCTGTCACGATTAATCTGATCTTGTTTCGATCACCTGATACGCGATACGGATTATTGATTGGTCACTGACAGTCCAAGCAAGCTGAACTGTATGAAAATTTCTTTTTCGACAATTATATGCTTGTAAATTACATTATTATTCATATAATTGAATCTTCTCTTCCAAGCAAAATTCTATATTCTTCAAGTGAGATTTTTCCAAACTGAAATACATATGTATATTCGAGAGATATAAATTTTTCATTTGAAAATTTGCCCTTATCTGATTTTTCTGCTTTATCTAAATTTTGTAAGCTTTATTCGAAAGATAAAAGTAAGGGCAATAGGAATTACCATAGGTATTATAATCTAACAATGATATCTATCTTTATGGATATAAGAGTTAGCGAAATCCGGATAAAGACAGGAGATTGAACTTTGACCTCGTAGCTATTTCCAGAAGAGGAAGATCGCATTTCCAAGCACACCGAATAATTGGCTGTATAACCGTTTGTCAGGCTGCGCCAGGGCGGTGGATAATTTAGTTTGTTCGATCTCTCCATAACCTGAGTCGAGTCTCATAAATCAACAATGCTAAGTCCCTGTGATGGTTATCAAATTTTGTGCACGAAAAGCAGTACCAGTCAAATCGGGCACGATTGCTTGTCCTTTGATTCCTTTTCATTTATTTTTTTACTATGAGCACGATATGCATATATGTATGATGTGGTAATACTTTTTTGTCACTGCATGTCACATCAGGAATTCAATTAAATATATTTTCATCATGAAACTAACTCTGCCAACAATTTTTTAGAACCCTTGTTTATAAACGAAAAGTACACAAATTTTTAGTTGATAATCTGTGTGCAGATTGAGCCTCGGGCAATTTTCATAGAATAAATGCAATTCATAACGTATATGGAAGTTTACGATCAACTCGACTCAATTACAATACCTCTTTCCTTTGCGATCTGTTATACGTTATAAGGCAGGTCATTTTTTTTAATCTACCCAGCATGGTAATACTAGATGTAATTGACTGCAAAATTAACTTGTCATTTGAGGACAAGGATTCTTATTTGATTTGTCTTTTGTGCAGAGAATATAAATCTGTTACCTAAATAACTGTTAAGGGCCAGTAAAATTTATTTTTTGTTGTGTAGTCAAGTAGTGAGTAAATAAAAAACAATTGTTGAATTTGATTTCTGTATCACTATTGAGTTGAAGTGGCTCGGAAGTCCACACGTCTCGATGGAATCAAATGTATAATATGTATACGTGATGGGAAATAGGAACTAGGTTGGGCTTACACGAGCGATGGAACCTCTGAGATACAAATGGTAATGAGAACCCGTGCATGGGCTCGTGACTCTCCTATGACTCGACCTCACAACAATAGGGTTGCACCTATTGCATTCGTACTCCTTGAAAAAAAATCTCCATACTTAGTTATGCCGCGCGGCTCACACGCAGCAAAAAGACAGAATTAGAAATATTACTAAATTATCAATATAGGGTTCAAAAAATTTGACAGAATTAATTGAACCGAATTCTCATATTTACGAGAATTCCAACTGATTGTGAGCCAAATGGATGACTAATACAAATTTTTAATTCTTCGCTTAATTTAAAGAAAAAATTTACTTAATAGAGATTTAGATGAATAGCTAGGTAACTGCAACTCCACAGCTACCTGTCGCGCTGCAATTGAATGTTCCCATTATTCCTGTCCTATACCCTTACAAAAAATAGGATATTTTTTAAAACGTGTTTTCCGAAGGCCTGCTTTGCCTATATTCTGGAAAAACAAGGCCTCACTTACGCATTAATTGTGTAGGTGGATTTTCTTATCTTGTTCTTGTGCTAGTGTTTAATATTTTATTCGAATTGAATGATAATTGGTGTATATTATAAATACATTGTTTGCTAATAAATTTAAATTTTTATTACTTTTGAAATTTCAGAGAAAAATATATTTGTTCTTTATTACGTTTGGTTTTTTTCTAACAACATTGTTTCTTAATTTTAAGATGTGACTTTTTGAATTATAAATAAATTGTATAATCGTTCATTTATAAAATAAAAAGTTGTTAATTTATCGATTAATTTTTTTAATACATATTCTTACAGAAAAGTTAAAAAATTATAACGATTTAAAAATTTTGTTAACTAGCATTTTTAATTTCGGATTTTTGAATTTTTAAGTGAAAGTAGTCAAGTCGATAGTCCAGCTCGCATCTCAGGTAGTGAGGAGCAGATGCACTATATGCAAGCGGACAAATACTTTGACAAAATGTCATTACGACGAAACAGGTTTAGGATTTCTGAAAATTCAACGCTGAATCACTTTGCGCTTTGTATGCGCTACGTTTTCTGAAAAATTGAATAACAATGTCATCTCTTGATTGAATATATATCTAAAGACGTGTCTATATGTCTGGCGATTTTTTTGAAACCTTTATAAGTTAATAAAATTACAAAAATCTCCAAATCTTGTGAGATTGGAACATGGGGTTTAAAAACACAGTCGTATGGAATGTCTACTAAGAGAGACCTCTAATACTAAAATTCTTAAAAGAGCTAGACGAAGACATGAAAGAAATGAAATTAAAGTTCTTATGTATAGGTGTTCCTTTAAAACAATTGATCCGCATTAATTCACTCTTTCGTGAATTTCTATAGAATAAGTTGTGCACGTAATTGGCGTTTAAAGAGAGGCATTCGAGAGAATAAAAGAAAGGGAAATCATGTGCCTTGTGCAAAGTCTCGTGTATATGTGAATAAATAATAGGCTCGCAAATACTCTCAGGATAGGAGGAGACCGTGGATTGCGAACTGCTGCGCCGAATCGGGATCTCGGTCACCCGGAACTAGCGGCAACGCCGTGCACGATTGTTATATATTGTGACTAGGAGGACATATTCTTGTCGATTACTCCATGAGAATTGACAAAAAGAGAGGATCAAACAATGCCAAACCTTTGGAGATATGACATTATATTATTCTTCTTTGTTCTTGGTATATTCATTTTTGCTATTCTTTTGTAGATTCGAGTACAACTTTTGTCTTTGAGTTCCTTAATTAGCTCCTCTTAATATTAGAGAATCTTGTTCCGAAAAAAAAGTTTCTGATGAAATTCTAAACCTCGCGTGACGTTTATACTCAAATCGATATTGCGCTTTAAAGGAGATTATTAGGAGAAAAAGTAGGCCTACTGCTATAGTGAGGTTTTTTCAAAAGTACGTAAACAGCAACTTGGAAGAGATTGTTGTTTACTAACTCATCTGTCGTGCTTTTTTATCTCTCAAATGAAACTGAAATGATTTTCAAGCGCTTTGCTTGATTTATTCCTTTACCCGCCAGGCAGTTGTATTCCTGATTCGGATTCGGATCGTTTCATATTTGAACTGTAACGGTTTAACCTCACAAATGACAAAATGATGACCGAGTTACAAAAGGAGTGATCTCTTCTGACCTTCTTAAGAGCATTCTGATATAAATTTTCAAATCAGTTCCGAAATTCATATAAACTACCTTTTTTAAAACAAACTCTGTTGTAGATTTTCCTTACTTTTTTAGTTTTTTGTATAAAAAATTTGAGAAATTGAGTTATTTTATAAATTAATCTGTAAATTATACTCTTCTGATCGCAACTTATATGTTTTCCTTCTAAAATAAGAGTATTCCGCTTCATAGTAGACAGAGGACAGTCATTTTAAAAAGAAGGTACTTTCTTGTTATATCATATTGTACAGAAAAAGTTGCATGAAATAAGTAACATGTTTTTAGTGCATTTAAAAAAGAAAATCAAAATATTTTATTTTCGATATATTATTTCTAATGATTTTTTTTTAAATCTAACTCTCATTAAATTAAATTTCAGTTAAATAAATTGATGTTTATATGATTTTTTGTCTCTTCATTCGGATTACGTTGCAGATGTTTGCCATTGTTTTAGAAATAATTTAAAAAGAAAAAGAATTTAAGACAAATGATTTACCAAATGACCTACTTCTCGACAACCATTCGATCGGCACGAAAGTTTCGCTAAACTTAGAAGGCTTCAATGATTTATGATTATGTTTATATACATTAAAAAAAATAAAACAGAATTTATGAAATTACCATTAAATCGGTTTTGCACTTTCTCTATATTCAATCCTCTTGTTTAGAAATTGCACTAAATGAAAAAACTTTTTTTATACATATGTAGGCATAGCAATTCATAATTTACGAAAAAAATATTTTTCGTTCCTGGTGGATTCCTTTTATTTAATATAATAATACATTTTTTTGTAAATTTATTGATGAATAAAAAGATGTGAAAATTTATAAAAAAATATTATTCAAAGAATTTTTTTTAAATTGGTGATCATCTACTTTGTGTACTTGACAAATAAGTAATAAGAATTCTGAAATTGAATGGAATTAAAAATTTTCTCCTTCAATTTGCTTAAAAAACAAACTGTAAATAATTTATTATTAAAAAATGAATAAATCATTGAATAAATTTCTAACTGTTTTAGATGTGGACCACGTAACAGGTGAGAATTTTTTTGATGCTTTGGACAATGGAGCCGTGGTGTGTCGTCTGGCGAGAGTAATTCAGGAAAAGGCCAGATCGGCTATTGACTCGGGAAGAGCAAAAGGAGTAAGGCTTTTACCTACTTTTACGTTTTTAATTTGTTTAATTCGCTAAATCTCATGATAACAATGCGATTCAATTGTATCACTTTACTTTCACTGTATACTTAAAATAATTACGTCTTTAATTAAATTTATCTTTTCATTATGTAAACAAAAACTCATTCTCGAATATTTTATTTTATTTTATTTTATTAATTAAAGTTAAATAGTTTTATCAGTCTAACTGCATCTTTCTTATATAACGTGAGATACAATTCTAAATGTTGTAACCAATCTTAATTTTCAAATAATACTAAATTAAGAAAAATATCGGCAATGAATTGATGTGCACTTGATTTTTAAACCCAAAACATTGGGTATATATATAAATTTTGAGGATTTTTATTTGAAGAAATTTGGTATTCAATCACGATAATTATATACACTATGTTAAATAACATAATATAAATATCTAAGTATAGTATCTCAAATTTTGAAAACCATAAGATTTCATCACTTTGATGATAAATTGATGAAAACAACTCTTTTTTTATAAATGAAATTTATATACACATAATTATACTGGATTATTATTTTTTTAAATTAAGAGAAAATCTTCTTATTCAATAAGAAACCATATTTAAATCGTTTACAGTTTTTGTTTATAGAAGAAAATTTTTTAATTTTTTATTAGAACTTTAAAATTAATTTATAAATTATATATTTTTAATAGGTTTCTCGATAGGTTCTTTAATTATATATAGGAGAAGTATTACCCAATTAAATAACTTATATTATTTTGCTTCCTCGTGGAGGAAGCTTTGTAGTTCTTTCGTTTATAAAACTTTTCAAAGTGACGGAAACAAATTTTTTTCTTTATAGAAACATGTTATATGAGATCCTGATCAATTGTCCGGATGTATGTGTGTGTGTGTGTGTGTGTGTGGATCCCTTTTTTGTTTAGAAGATAACTTTAACAGTTTTTAATGGATTTAGATAAAATTTAGTAGGCTCATTTATCATATTAATATCTCAAATCTGACCAAAGGATTTTGAAAAATACCCCCAAAAAAAAATTTTATCGTCTTTTTTCCAAAAATTTTTTTTTAATCGAAAAAATTTTTAAATAGAAAAATTTAAGGTTATATATAATAAAATCGTATTTCTTACGTCAAGACGAATCGATCGATATATATAAAGTATACATTTGAGGTAAATTTAAAGAATTAATGAAACTTAAAAAATTAAAAATTCACATTTTGGCTATAGAATTTTGTGATTTTTTAAATTGAAGTTTATATATGAAATAATTGTATTCCTTACGTCAAGATGAATCGATCGATATATATAAAGTATACATTTGAGGTAAATTTAAAGAATTAATGAAAGTTAAAAAATCAAAAATTCACATTTTGGCAATAAAATTTTGCTTTCTCCACGAGGAAGCAAAATGTTCATGTAATGAACATCTGAATTTACAACTTGTTATTAATATTTCAGCCGATGCCAGTAATAAGAGGACGATGCTGGGAAAATGCTGCCAGACGAAGTTTTTTTTCACGTGATAATATGGAAAATTTTATACAATTTTGCAGACGACTTGGAATTCATGAAAATCTTCTCTTCGAAAGTGACGATTTAGGTAATTTTTATTTAGTACAATTATCATTATATAAACCAGAATATAATTTTTTAATTTTTGATTACAATTTTTTTATTTATTACATATATAATAAATAAAAAATATACGAGATTATATATGATCTACTTCTTGGTCCTTGAAATTCAATGTTTGTTTGTATTTTATTCACATAGAAACATGTTTATTAAATTCACTAAATCGATATAATTGAAATAATTATAATAAAACAATTAACTGTTAAATAAGCATAACGATTAAAAATAAAAATAAAAATAAATTGCCATATTATTGCTATATTAGATATACAATTAATACATTATGACAGAAACTTTCCTTTTAATTGGTGATTGTATTAAAATTAATTCTATTAAAATTCTGAAAAATTATTTCCAAATATTTGATGATAGGTAATTTACCGTTACTCATAATCAATTTAAAAGCATTCTTAAATTTAAAAATTAAGAGGATTTATATTAATTTTCATTTTATTTTTGATAAATGAGAATTATATTTTTCCAAGTTAATTAAATTTTGTATTCGATAATACTGCAATAGTGAAAATAAAAGCATTATGTAAATATAAATTTATAATACACTGTAAAGGAAGTTTGATTCTCTGACTTTGATATAGTTTGATAAATACTCGTAATTATATAGTTTCTCGAGAAATGTAAGTTCAACCCTCCGGCAATTATTTATTACTCGCGTCTCGCGACTATATCAGACTTTATAACTGACCCACTGATTGAGAGTGACACCAATTCAGTGCCATTGCGAGTGACATTTGGGCCTTGAACACGTGGGAAAGAGAAACAAGAGCCCATTAATTATTGTAAAGCGAGTGTTTCAAAGTTCCGTTCAAAAATTTATTCGTTCCTCAAAATTCAACACTATTCCTTATTTTGCAACTTGATGAAATTTAAATAAAATTTCATTAAAGTATAATTTTCCAATTTTTTATACAATCATTATTATCATTTTAAAAGTTTTCTTTTTTTTAGGGCAACTTTTATACACTTATAAAAATTTGAATTTGGGATACCAATTTCAGAAACATATAATTTATTTGCATTGAAAACCATTAAGTAGTGAGGTATTATTTTTTTTTTTAAATTCATTCGAGTTGAAAATTGCAGTCGTGGGCATTTTTTGTGTGTCATACACTCTTTATCGTGTGCAACGTCAGTCATTGTCAGATTCGAGCTTGTCTTTTATTGTACAGGAGTACAAAAGCAGCAAAGTCAGCTGATGTAGCTTGAGTATTTCCGTGATGCTGCTCTTGTTCTCTTTTTTTGATTAAAAAAAGGAAAAAATTTATAAGCTCATCTAGTCAAGTACTTACTTTAATATAAAATATATTGAATAGAAATCAACTCTAGACCTCTTAAAATTGCTCGCTCAGAGCCACAATCAATAAGCAGAGAGAGAGGGAGAGAGTCGCTCTTTCATCAGACGAGACAGCATTTCCAGTATTCACTGAATCGGGATCACTTTCAATTAAGCTGAGTAGCCAATTTATGCAAATGACGTTTATCGATGCAAATGAGGAAAAATATCAAAAGCTCTAGAGACTTTTTATTCAGAATACGAATTTTTCTTTTTATATTCAACTATCTTTGATGATTTGTGTACATGTATACAGTCGTTTCTTGTTTTTTTT
The DNA here is from genome assembly GCF_019393585.1 of Leptopilina boulardi. Lineage (NCBI taxonomy): Eukaryota > Metazoa > Arthropoda > Insecta > Hymenoptera > Figitidae > Leptopilina > Leptopilina boulardi. Next base: position 1,065,515 of record NW_026137969.1, read on the forward strand.
TTTTTTTTAATGTAATCTTCATTTAATTTTTTATTATACATACCTAAAATTACAAAATAATTTACAACAAATTTTAAATCACTAAATAATAGAAAGTCAAATTGAATTAATTTTTTAAATCAGCATAGAATATTGGTTCTATAAAAAATTAGAACCTAATATTTTAGTTGATTGTTGGTAAACATAATGAGAACGTTAGAGTGGAAGCAGTTTTGTTCAACTTAGTTTAAGAAAACCTTCAAATTTCGGTAATCGTCGTCGAAAAAGTTTGAAAGCTACAAGTGTTGTGGTTTCAACTTGTCAAACATAAATTGAGACAAGTTTTCAAGTCTATTATACACCAGAATTGTTAATTACTTAATTTTATCAAATTACAGTTATTAGAGTCGAAGACTTTTTACAGAAATTTCAAATTTTTTCCTGAAAAAAAATAGATGAAAAATAATAATTTTTTTCGTTTAATATTTTAGTTAAGAATAAGGATATTTATTGACATAATATTTATTTTCAGTTTTACATGGGCAACCGCGAAATGTGATTTTGTGCCTTTTGGAAGTGTCTCGACTAGCGGCGCAATACTCCGTGGAACCTCCAGGTTTGGTGCAACTCGAGAGAGAAATTGCTGCAGAACAAGAGCGAGATCTTCATTGCCTTTCAGATAGTGGAATTTCTCACAGTAGCTTAGTTTCCTGGCAATTCCAATCACCATCGCCAACAGCATCGCCACGACCTCAACCAGATAAAATAAAACACAGCAGGTACATAGCATAATTTCGTGAATAATCCTGAAAAGAAAAAAATTGAATAAATCCACCAATAAACTCATCGATCAGTCATGCAATGGTGACCGACATCATAATAACAATTTGAGTGCATTATTATTTATATTTAAAATGTTATAGAGTAAAGCCTCGATTGTTATTTTCTTATTTTTATTGATTGTTATTTAATTTTGCAGTTCGGCCAACGAAATGAGCACAACAACTCCACATTGGCTGGATCCTACAGCGGAAACAAACCACGAATCAGAAATGAGGAGATCTGTTAGTGACAATGGACCAACCGGAAGCGACGGAGTTCCCAGTGATACAACAGAAGACGACTGGTCACGAGGCAGTGCAGAGGATCCAGATGAAGTTCCATCACCCTCAAGTTCTCCATCTCCGTCGCCTGCTGAACCTCCGGAACATACGGGACCAATCACAGAACTCGACCGGAAAGTATGTCAAATTTCTAAATGTTAAAATTCTCATTTATTTTTCACTATTTTAGGGCGCATGGAATATTCCACAAATCTCATTAGTACTCGAAATTTATAATGTCAAATTTCTATTCAAACCAAGTTTATAACATAAATTACCTATTAGCATTTTATTAGTAAAATAAGTTACAGTAATTCTTTTTTCATTAAATTTCTTCTCATCTTCGTTTTTAATTAAATTTTTTATTTCTCCATAAATAAAATTATCGGATGCATATTTTAATTGTAAATTTCCTAATTGAAATATAAAAGTCCAAGAAAAATATACAAGTTAAAGAAATGAAAAATGTTTGTTGAGAAAGACGATCAATAAACTGCATCAAGGAAATAAATTCCCTACAGTTTTTTTACAAATCCAATTAATAATTATTTTTAGAAACTCTATAAATTATTTAATTAATAGAGTTATATGTTAAACTATAACCAATATTTATTAAAGACATTTTAATTATAGAGACACGATAAATATTAAATTATAACAAGAAGACATACATATATAAGATAAACAGGTTTTTGAATTAACGACAGGAAATTGAATTTTGAGCAATGGGTGCAGAGAAGTTATCGAAAATTACGTAAACGTAAACTGACTTCCGGTCGTTGTGCTTATATATGTACATATAATCTTGACATGCTTGAATTAGTATTTTCAATCATATATAATAAGTGAACAATTGAAAATGTCGAGTGATAGAATAAATACTTGAAGAACAAATAAGTGGATTATTTGACCTCGTTTCGAGTGTTAACGTATGGGAAGAGGCGAAAAGAATAATTGCTTCCTTTGCAAAATTAATGTCTTATTTAATAAAAAAAAATTTTTTTTAATTAAAGACACAGTATAAATTTTTACTTATAAAATCCGGTTAAATAAATACTCAAATAAAGAAGTAAATTTTTTGACTTTTTATTGGCTATTGCAGGTGAGGGTCGCCGTCCAAAGGCTTTGTCAATGTCCTTCGAATAAGTGTTCGAAACTGAAGGTCCGAAAAGTTGGGGAAGGAAGATTTCACATAGCTGGGCGCAATGTTTTCATCAGAGTAAGCGATTTATATGAAATACTTATATAATTAAATTAATTATTAGAATAAATTTACGAAAATTAATTATATTAACGATTTCTTTACGTCAGGCATTTTTCTGAAAGTACTCACATTTTCTTGTTTTTTTTCTAAAATTGAAAGCGCTCGCTAAATACCCTTCGCCCTTGACTCGACGCGCGAAGGGTAAATATTTTAAAACGCTTGACTAATTACCATGGCACTGTTTGCAGCTTCTCAAAGGAAGACACATGATGGTGAGAGTGGGCGGAGGGTGGGACACCCTGGAGCACTTCTTGGCGAGGCACGACCCCTGTCAGGTGACCCATTTTCTTAAATTCAAGCCAGCACTTCGCGTAACCGTAAAATAAGCACAGCAACAACTTTCTTCACATTCGAGACAAGTACCGTAGTGCACCTAATCACTCATAACCATCCATGAATAAGAAAATTGAGCTTCTTCTCACATATTTCCTCCACCCTTTTCTTCTTATTATAATCAAACTTTAATGACTTTTCTTATTCAAGCCATTTTAGCACTATACGTAATTATAAAATACGTACGTCAAATATTGTTTCCATTCGAGTTGGTAAATTATCTGTCGAATTGATATACCTTTTCTTAATTAAAATTTGTTGGTTCTTTGTTTAAATTTTTTGTTTTGTTTTTATTATTATTATTATTATTATTATTATTAATTAATTAATTAATTAAATGATTATTGATCGAGATATTACATAATTGAAAATAAAACTATTTAAATAAATTTTTGCAAAGTAATAAAAAAAAAAAAAATGAGAAAAATATCTTTGCACTTTTTTAATGTTTGGAAATTATTTAAAAAAAATAATTTTGTCAATTTAAGAATACATTTTCAATATCTTGATCCATGATACTACGTTGACTTTATTTTGTAACTTTTGTACAAAGTTTGTTAAATTGCGAATTCAATTTAAAAAATTGTAAATATAAAAAGGACTTTTTATCATAAGTCTTACAAATTTTTTTGTTTATCATTTTTTTATAAGTAAAATTTTTTTGTTTTTCGAGTTTTCATTAAATTTTATTTTCCTGAACTGTAAACCTCAAAAAAGCAAATTTTCACATATCTTGGATAACTAACAAGAATATATTCACCTTCATCGCAGATTGTATGAATTTTTTATAATTTGTATTTCATTATTATACTCTACATTTTATGTGTATTAATGTATAATATTTATCACACATTTTCATGCCTAAATCACCAACAATCAATAGGTATAATTAAGGTTTAATAAAAAATAGTGGTAAAAATGACTTTTTCTTCTCGTTTCTTGCTACAAACATAAATACTATTTTATTTATATTTACTTACGAGAAAAAGAACCAAAACAATATACATAACTTTGTATACTATTGGACAATTTGAATTTATTACGATTAATTAGTTAAATTTAAAGTATGTTTAAATAATTAATTAATTAATTTTAATGATATTTATCTTCCTTTTTGTATTTTTGGAAGAAACCGGTAAACGAGATGTAGATATTTAGTCCTATATACAATATATTGAAATGCAATGACCAAACTTTAAATTGTCCCAATAAAAGACTCCATGTTGATTTTCAATTTACGTCAATTTTACGTTTTCTAATTTTCAATTTGTCTGATTCCAAATAGAATTTACACTAATTTTAAAAAAGTTTATATTAAAAAAATATAACTTTTAATAAAATTATAATGAAAATGAGTAATTAACGGATATATAAATTATAATTAAAGCTGATGAGAAACGATGATGATGCATATTATAATATAAAATCCATACTACGTTTTTTAAACCAATACGTTACTCAAACAAATAAGGAAAAAAAGTCGAAAAAAACTTTTTCCCGCATATTTTGTATTTATTATTTTTTTTAGCTAAAAAGGTTTGCGAGTCATTTAAAACATCGAAAAGCAATAATTTTTAAAATAGAAGATTTATAAGAATAAATTCTATAAATATTTTCTTATTCTTCTTTTGTTTGTGCAATTTCATAAAAATATTTAGTTTTATCCATAAATCGGAAAATATAAGTCCTCTAATTGTAAATTATTGTGTATCCAATTCCTTCTTAATGTTGTGATAAAAATGGCATTCCTTTTGGTATTTGGTCATTGCTGATAGAACTTACAGAATCGATTTTCATACATTTTATTATTATTCAACCTGTAGAACAGAATCACTTATAAGCGCGCATTCTATTCATGTAGATATTAAAAAATCAGGGTTGGTCGAAATAGGTATCTACATTATAAATGTTTAATTTTTTTAAAAAATATCTCCAAAATCGATACGGGAAACATAAAGTCTTTCTGGAAAAACAGATGTTCTACTTTTTGACACTTAGAAAATAAAAATTTTTTTTTCATAATAATGTATATCTTTTGTACTTTTATACACGTAAAGTTAAATATTAAGGACGTCAATGGAAGGTAATTAAATAACAACTGTATAATACTGAAAAAGAGTGTGTACGAATAATTCGATTTCCAGAAATGCAAGAGCACTTTTTGTAAAGGAAGACCAAAGCAAAGAATTTTATCGGCACGTTGATCTCGAGAAGAAAAAACCATGTAATTGGCTTCATTGTATATTATTATTAATATTACTATTAACTGCCTCTACACTCTGTACTATAAATTATAATTTTCATATTAATTTCGTAATGTAAGAGAATAATGTATTTATTATAAATATTTTAGTTCTATTTGCCATAAGATTTGACTTCGAGTCATATATTTGTAATGTTGTTAATTATTATAGTTTTCTTTTAAGTCGCAGAGAATTCATCCATCTAGCATTTCAATAATTAAATGGGCATTTTCAAACAGAATAATTTCACTCCAATTTCATTGAATTTAAAAAAAGAAATGATAACAAGAAAAATTATGAATAGAAATAAAAAATATCAAACATTTAAAAGTTAATAATTAATTAGATTGTTAAATATACATACATAAATTGAAGGTTTAATTCTCTTTGTAAAATACACATTCTACTTGAATTTGCTAATTGGTGGATTCACCATAAATGCCTTAAATGACATTCGCCATTATGAAAATAAATTGTTTCTGTTGGTAGCAATAACTTTGTACCTGCTTACGTTTTTAGTATTAGTGATATGTAATTTCTTATTTTTAGCGAAAAAATCTTCATTCCGTTAACTTATGTCTTTAATGTTTAAAAACAAAATTTTTTTTTCAACGAAAAACTGTCAACATTTTTGACAGCAATTGCTTTCAAAAAGAATAAAAATTATTTCTTTTTTAGGAAACTGTTAAAATACATTTTTTTAGTAGTCTTAATTTTCCAATCTTCCAGTTTCAACGGGTGATCGCATTGTATTTGTAACGAAACATAAATTGTTACCTCCTTTTGTTATATAATAAATAATTCCATCTTAATGAAATTATCCCTTTTTATTATTGAATTAATGCCTCAGACTGATTTTTTCTCCCTTATAACTCCTTTTTAATTTTTAAATATCTCCGAAAATAATTAAAGTTACTTGGGGTTAATTGCATTTTTAATTAAACATAGTTTAATTTGATTTCGAGCTTTTTAAATATTCGACTCACTTGAATTTTTTATTAAAATAAAAAAGACTCTAAGGAAAATAAATTGTATTTGACTTTTTTTATTTAAATGTCGTTGCTTTATTCAATGTGCGTATTATAAAGAATTTAGCGACTATAAATTCCATCAATACTAAGTTGTACGTTATTCTATAAAAATCTTAAAAATAATACAATAGTAAAAATGTATCAAATCTACCTTTGGGAGACTGCTCAAAAATTGAATAGTTTTGTGAATTATCAATTTATCTAATGACGATAATACTCACTTCTACACAAGACTTCTTTTATATTTTAAATGCATTTGTCTTTTTGCAAGAATAAATATATGAATGTAACTGGATAAATAAAATTGATTAAATGTCTTGTTAAGATTAAATAAATTTGTTTTCACTTTTTCTTGCTTTTGCCTAAAGTTAGTGTATGATGCTGAGTTTGCTGAGCGACCTGAACTTTTCGACGATTGAGTTCCTGAATGTCGTCCTCCAATTTTTTGCGACTCTCCTCTAGCTTTTTCTTTTCTTCAGTGTGATCTTTTTTCAACTTATCGAATCTGTTGTGTAACTGTAAACACAAATTTAGAGATTATACAAAAAACCAACAATTCTTGTAAATAATTTCAATTGTACAGAAAAATATTAAAATGAACTCAAGAAGCATCATAAAGTAATATTAAATTGTTCTCACTTCTTTTTCCGCGTCCTTCAGCCCGGCTTCAGCATCCTTTACACGTGCCACAAACATTTGTCTCATTTCATCTTCCTTTTGTTGAAGTTCTTGCAAGTGGGTCGAGCGTTTTGCTTCGCAAGTTTGTTGGAAACTCACCGGCTTATTGTCACTATCAACATCACTGAATCCCATCTAAAAAAAAGAAATAAATTGAAAATTTTCATAAAATGTAAGAAAAAGAAAAAAAATGCTTTCTATACCTGCTCGAGTCTCTTTTTGCGATACAATTCATAGTGACGACAGTGTGTTTTCTCTCTCATATCTTCCATGTTGGTTCTAATAAGCATTTCGCGCAATTTCACAAAGTCACAATGTGATTCATTCTCAACTGAAATTCAAATTTAATTTAAATGTAAATTACTAGATGCACCACCTGCATTTGAATATAGAAATAATATATTATAAGCTACCTTGCACTGTGCCCCAAGGATATTGTCTAGAACGCATCATTTTATTACCAACTCGAACGAAATCAGTACTGCCAACGACTGCAAAAGGCACGTGCGTATTCATCGAAGTGTTTACATCAGCAACACTTTCATCATCAGTGGGAAATTGATAAATATGCACTCCATTGTTTTGCAATTCCGATATTATTTTGTTCTGTAAAGGAGAGAATTTTTTAAATCAAATTTTTTTTTGAAAAAATGCTCTTGTTTCATTTTTATTTTATTTTTGTGAAAACTGACCTTAAACTTTTGTAGTTCAGTTTTTGAAATTGTATCAGCTTTAGCGATAATGGGAATAACATTAACTTTGGTATCTAGTTTCTTCATACACACCAAATCGATCGATTTTAATCTATAAACAAAATTATTTCATTAATTTTATCAATGCTTACATTAGTTTTTAAAGTCATGAAAATGAATGATTTCTATTTCTCGCTTTCCAAGATCATTTGTATTTTGCGCCTTAATTAGTACTAATTTTGTATTCAGTTTATATTATTTAAATATTGTTTTTTCAAAACTCATCTCACCAACAAAAAGACACAACTTTTGTTCTGCTAGCTAAGCACAGCAATAGTTGTTAACTTTCTTCTGAAAAATCAATCTTTCCCACTGTAATCGCGAAATAAAAAAGCGAAACAATTTGCCAAGATTTTCGAGAATTCGAATTGATCACAATTAATCAAATTTTTATTATCTAATAAGATTTGAAAAAATAAAATTTATGTGCTCCGACAACTTAAGCTTAACATATTTTACATTAAATAAAAATTCAAGATGATGCCTTTGTTTAGACGATTGTATAGACTTACCCGTGACCCGTTGGACAAATAAAGTAAAGACAAACATGAATACGGCTATCGTGATAAGTAGATAGCGAGCGTTTTATCTTGAGTTCCTCCTGCAAGTAAGCTTCAAACTGTGCATCGATATAGTCAACGACAGCTTTAAAACTATCCTCTTTATTAATTTGATCCCCATAGCCGACTGTATCAACGATGGTGAGTTTTAGTCTCACATTGCTCTCCTGCAATTCATAAGTATGTGCCTTCAATTTCACTGCAGGCAAATTGTGAGGACTTGGACTCGATTCGAAACTCGTGTTAAAAAGTGAGTCCATGAGTGTTGACTTTCCAAGTCCAGTTTCACCTGTATCATAAAATTAAACTATTTTATAATAACAAATACAATTACTTTTTAATACAAACATTTTTAACGTATTTAGCATTCACCGATAAAAGATACATTTTTATATATTTCCTTTTTATTATAAAATAATTCATTTTTAATCATTTCTAATGTTTTAATAGTTTAATTTTAAAACTTGGATGAAAATTTAAAGTTGTTTTTAAATTCATGTGAATTACTTTTATTAGTATTGCAAAAGTAACTGTTTTGAAAAGAAAATTGTTTCTGAAAAACTGAAGAAAAAAATAATAAAAACTCTACACAATCAAATTAAATTTCTTGGGAAATTGTTTAACATTACTTGTAAATATAATTCAAAATATTAATGTGAAATTATCATTGTTATATATTTTTAAATGCAGATATTTTTGTTATGTATCAGAAATTATAAGGCATAAAAAGTTGAAGAAACTTCTTTGAGGTTAGAAAACACATTATTTGTATTTACATTTCTAATTTAATGAAATTAGAAAGAAACAATTAAATAATAAAAATGCGATAAGAATAAATTTACTTACCGATGCACAAAATGTTGAAAACAAATCCATTTTGAACGGATTTATTAACCAGCTGATCAGGCAAACTGTCAAATCCAACGTGTCCTGATAGCTTTAAATTTCGAATATTTGTTTCCAACTGAAACAAATAATTATTCATGTTGTCTATTTTAGAAATTGTCTAACACAATAGTTAACAGTATTTCTTCCCTAAATGGACAGAAATATATTTATGTATTGCTCATCACCGGCGATATTATACACCTGCTACAAAAAGAACCAACGCCCTTCTTAGAGTAAGCGAATTTACTGTTTTCAAATTTACATATCACAAAATCTCCAACAACATATTGACAATTTACTTTCAACTTTTTTCTCAATAACAAAAACCAAAGAAAATTTTGACAAAATAGTTTAAAAATTGCAATAAATAACACTCACCTTTACACGTTCAACATCTACCGCCGCCATTTTGAATACAGTGTCAAAATAATCCAGAAACTTTCCAGAATTTTCCTTTGCGAATAATTGGGAATTATTGAAATTAATGGAAATTTAAGGTTTTTCACCATTTAAAAAAGGCTTAAAAAAACCAAATTTTTTTGCACATTCTCGAATTATTGAAATATGTAACTTTGATAATAATAACAATCTCATGTATATAATAATTTTCTCTCTGAATTCACATAAGAATATTAATAAAAAATATTTTAATTCTTAAATTTTTTAAACTCGACAGGATCAACTTTAAAAAAAAAATAACAATAAAATCATTTTTAAGTTAAAATTATTACTATTGTTTATAGTACTTTGAATTCGTGTTTTTTAAAAATATTTTTTACAAATAGTCAAATTATAAAAAAAGAGAATAATAATATTTTCAAAAAGTTTTGATAATCAAATTCAAACAATTTTAGAAAATAAATATTAAATAGCTTATCCAATTTGAAATTTATCACTTAAAAGAGAGAAAAAAAATTGGAAATAATAAAAAAAAAAAATTAAAATTATTACCAACATAAAGTGAATGAGAAATTCAGTTTGCGTTCTGGCCACTTGGTGGCGCATCGTTGCGTTCGTCTAGGAAAGTCGCAGTCCTACTGGTTGGCAAGCTGTGCATCATAGTTACTTGTAGTGACTACTTTCTAACATGGCAGATGAAATTGTGGTGTATTATCATGTGACAGGCAAATCTTCTCATTGATAAGACGGTTAGTGTTTGAAAACTGTGAAATATTTTCTCGTGATTAAAGAATAAATAGTGTAGAATTGGTGTTCGCGATGGCGGATCTGAAAAGTTCCCCGTTTAGTGACATCAAGCGGCCAGAGGAGGTGGTGGCGATGGCGATGAACGACAGCTTGAAATTTGCCGTGCTGATAGGACTAATCGAGGTCGGACAGGTGTCTAATCGGGAGGTGGTGAACACAGTTCTTCACTTGGTGAGTACTTTTTTATTTTACTTTTCCAATCTTAATCGTCGACTGTCATGACCCGAGTCGATCGTCCCGTGAGGTTCGTCGAACCTCGCCAAGTGCAAGTGTCTGTTTCGAGCTGTCAAACGTGCTCTCGAGGACAAAACCTCGTGTACACTGCACACCTATTTACGTGTCAGAATTTGTAATGCACGTGTAGTGACAATTGTCGAAATCTCCCTGAACGTAAGCGACGCTTCCTTCCGTCAAAATACTCTTGCAGCGTGAATTTAATTTTTTTTAAACCAATTCATTTCCCTCTTGATTTTTACGCGCTCCCGATCGTTATGCTTTGTTTCCCCCCTCAAGGACGTGAATCTTATGAACACTTTCCTACCGCACCGGCCGGTTTGTTTACGTCAATGTTTTACTTTTCAGTCTTTCTTTTCTTTTCAATTGTGACTCGTTGCAATTAAAAATCCACCCTGACCTTTTATTAGACAATTTTCAAGGTATTTATATACCAACCTACTTTTATTATAATTTTTCGCGTTTTACAAAGTGACATAATATTTTCGTTTTAATTATAAGTTTTCGTTATTAAAATGTAATCATTTTTTATTTTGTCCTTCAAATCTGAAAATTTTTTTCGTGATTAAAATATACATTTTTTTGTTGTTAATGTCTAATCTGTATCTTATTTATATTTCTAGTTATCGCGCTATTTAAGAGTTTCCTATTTCTAATTTTATTATTTTAAAACACAATTTTTTCTCTTGCCGTTCTCTAAAATATCTTATTTACGTACAATAAACGTATTTTTTTTCCTTATTATTTTTCAAAATAACATTAAGTTTTAAAATAGTAAAAATTAAAATTAAAATACTGTGACTCACAAGACGTCTATCATAAAGTTGCGAAAGAGGATCATAATTGAATCGTGAATTTCGAAAACGGCTCAACTCTGAAAACCGTAAGAGTCATTTTTCACTATCGTTTGTTATGTAAAAATGGCACTTACGCTTTTTCGAGTTGAGCTCTTTTCAAAATTCACGATTCAATGATTGTCGTTACGTATTTTATGGATTCTAGACGTTCAAATGAATGTTTCCCAACTGCATTTGTAATAATATTTGCTTTTTTGTGAAACCGTTTAATTATATTAAATTTCAAACGATAATATTTAAATAATGATAAATAATTAAAATGATATAATTGTAATTAATAGGTCTTATCAGTTGAAAATCAATATAATATTATTATAATGTTATAGTAAAAAGAATATTACATAATATAACAATAAAAACATGAAAAGTTATTAAATTGGTATGATATCCCTGGCTTAGGTTTTCAATTTAAAGGTGAAATTCTTGTAAATGAAAAAAAGTTGCAATTCTAATATGTACTAAAATACACTTTTTCGAGAAAGAGTGAAATAAAATTGACATGAGATGTCCTATTGTTTAATTACTTGAAATTTAATTTTGTCTTTTGAGATACGACTTATTTTTGAATATATGTATACTGAGGATTATTTATATGGAAGGTAAAAAAGTTTACTTTGCAACCGTAGCTTCTATAGAATTCGACTTCGTATAGTCTTAAGGTTTTTAACCTTACGCGTCAATCTCGCAGCAAGCTTGCACTGCAAAGTTATCTCAAGTTTGTCAAGTAATCTTGCAACAAACTCGCCACGCAAGCTTGTTGTTCAATAGGACATTTTGTTATTTGACACAAACTGGGCACAAGATTGCACGTAAGCTTGGGACTGTATTAAAAAAAACTAAAAAGAGAACATTTTTTTCTATTTCCAATACATAAGTCTATTTACGTGAAAGACGAAAGCAGAGAAATTTTTTCAAAATGAAGCTATAAAAAAATAACGTTCACAAAAATAATAACTTTATAATTTAAGTTGCGTATGTATTATTCGATTATTTCGTATCAGCAAATTTTTGAACAATATTCAATTAATTATTTTAAACAAATATTTTAAATTAAACTGTTAATATGAGCCAGAAGTTCTGAACGTTCAAATAAACGAAATATTTTTTTCAATATATAAATTATTAAAAATTATGATGTCAATGTAAAATAAAACAGTAAATTAAACAATTATTAAATTAATAATTTCTTTTTAGATATTTAAAACAAAATTTTGTAATAAAATTCATTTGAATATTCAGAACTTTTGGCTCATCTGTTAATAGCAAAGCAGAGGCTCAGATAAAAAATTATTATTTGTTCAGTCTTGTCTATTTTAATTATTAATGCATCAAATTTTACTACTGTATTGAAAAATAATAAAGTACAGTTGAACGTTTTTATCTTTTTTTCTCTGACACAAAACAATATTTTGTAATAAAATTTGAATTGAAGAAAAGAATTTTTAAAAAAATTGTTTATTTGAACATTCAGAGCTTCAGGGTAATATTTCGTGGTTAAATAAAAAATCAAATATAAAGAATAATATCAACATCAACTCATACATAAGATTCAATTTATTTCATATTTTTATGGTCGAATGTAGATTTGAAAAAGTTTTTTCCATAAATGCACGTCATTTTCTCGTGTATTGTAAGTACAATGTATTCCTGGTTGTCTCGCATATCGATATAAATATAATATGTAATTTTTTTCTTTTGCTTTTATAAGTTTCTGAACAAAAATTCTTATTATATGTTCTCTGCTTTTTAAATAGTAATAATGTTATTATTACAATGTTAGACATTCTGTTATTTAGTGTTAAAATTTATTAACCCAGTATCGTGTTTAGAACAAATTTGTTGCACGTGGGTTCGATTAATCTTGCCGTCTCTCACTATCGACAGCTAAGCTTCGTGAGTTTCCGCAGCATGTGCTGAGGTTGCTGATTCTGCTTATTATCTATATGCATATAGGTACCTTCGTCAATCGCTGATTTTGCTCTTCGATGTAGAAAACAGTCTCGCCGTTTTTAATGTCAAAATTGAATGGGAAATTATTCAATGTAAGCCTAGTATCTAATATCTTTATGAATTATTATATGATGATATTATTGCAAATTTATTAAAAAGTGCGCCGATTATTAATTTGTCTCATACATTTTTGTTAGCAAAAAATATTTTGTTATTTAATTATTTATTACATGTGGTTTCCCTCCTTAAAATTATGCGAGTAAGTTTCTATCAGCCATGACAGATACACTTTGATACCAATTTGGTATCAAATAATGATCCGAATTTCCGGGTAATTTATAAAAATGATCCAAATATTTGGATCAAATTTTTATAACCATTTTAAATACATTGTACATGTATTTATTGCCTAATTGATTCAAAATTTATTAGTGAAAAGCATATAAATCACAAAGTACTTTGCTTTTCTCGTTATAACGAACATGAAATTAAGGGACCAATTAGTTCCTAATTGCGGTTATTTGTCTGTCTACTGACAACAGATTGAGCACATAATTGCGAATTATCACCTATACAATGATTTGATATCTGCCATCAAATAATCTTATTATGTCGATATTTATGTTAAATTATTTTTATTTGACAATATATTTCGGTATAATTGAAATATCACTAAAAGTTGTCAAATATAAATGTTTTTTACATTTACAAAATAATGTATTTTAATTCGTGTTGGAGTTTAAAAGCTGTAAAATTGTGCACTAGTAATAACTCTGTGGTCGAAAATACAATTAAAAGTAACGATGAGAATTATCCTATAATTCCGAAGCTTTGTATGCTTAATGGGCTCAGCAAATCCTACTGTACTGCAGTTGGATGTAGATGATTTTTTAGACTTACTTTGTAACACTCATATTTCATTTCAGAGTAGAAAATTTTAACTCGTTTTTTCGTTCCAAAAGATTATTTTTTGCTCTACTAGAAATTGCCAGAGTTCAGTGCTGGTGCAGCAGTACTGGTACCAGTAGCGAGCCAGTAGTCAATTTTTGATAGGGTGTATATATGGTTTTTAAAGAACATACGCGATAAATATATTGGAAAATATAACCTGTAATAACTCACTAGTAATGGGCAAGCTATCAGCATGAAATATTATGATTGGAGCTGTTTCCAGATTTAAGCCCACAGCGACAGTAATCTCGAAATGTGGTCCAATGAATTTAGTATCCCATAAAATTTGTTGCAGATTGATTTCGCAGATTTGTGGGAGCACATTTTGGGATAACGGATAACTTTACTGTTCTGCCAGACTAGACGGGGGTGGTGGTAGTACGGTGATAGTGAAGGGAGGCAAGAATAGATGGGCAGACAGCGAAAATGGCGTAAGAGAAGAGGAAAGGGTTGTATTATCAGTGTTTGGTGTCACAGCAGTTCATCCGTGTTGCACAAACAACATATAGCCTCTGCAAATATATATATGTAGTTTATTTTCGAATCAAATCGTACAGCTCGACAATTATTTAAACTTCTTTATTCATTTGCGTATAAGAATAGAGTCCATAATCTTCAGATCGTCTTATTAATCTCTGTTCAGATCATGTAATTCGTCAGAAGAAAAATGAAAGTTTCTCTCACAAAATAGACGTTATTATTATATGATTGCAAATAAATCGAGTCGAAAGAAGTCCAATGGAATAAATTCATAAAGCACTTCCTCTAAACCTAGTATTGTCCTTTGAGTATTTCCTTTGTGGTATTGTGAGCTCGCGACATTCTCACTGCAATAAACTCCATAAGCAACTTTACGAATTTTTTTGTTAGGATTTGACTTGTGTTAAATCTACAAGTGCATCTGGCAATACTAGATATTCTTTATAAATAATTCGTTTTTCATTTTCAAATCAGCAGTAACAATGCATTAATAACAAATAATTAGTATTAAAATCATTTAAAATTTTTTTATGAATTTATTATAGTAGTTATTATAGTATGTTGACTTTTTTCAAAAGATGTGAAAACTTGTTTTGTCATAACGAAACAAGAGAAAGTTAATCCAATTCAAGTAGAATTACTCTGAAAAGCGATTTTTTTATGAGTATAGTTTGTACACACTGATGGAATTATAAGTTAAAACGCATTTCCTCTCTTCTGCGACCTATTCACAGCTACGAAAATATCAAAAAAAGTAATTGCGCTTATTAGAAAAAAATTGTTTTGTTAATTTATATTCATGAAACTCTATACGGAAGCTAAAACATTTTTTGCAATAAATGTCACAATAGCAGTTGATGATAATTTATCGATTGTCATTTACTGTGTATTTTCATATGCAAGATACGCAGCAACTTGGTGAACAATTGTGTTGTACCTCCTCTCTGAAACGTGTTTGCATGGTCTGATTTATTAGTTTTATCGGCGAAGGTTTGGGGATAGCGTTAGAAAAGTCCTATTTATCGGAACAGAGGACTGTTATACATGTACGTATATAGAACATATTCATAGATGTATTTTGCATTCAACGTTAAACTACCACTCAGAGTAAAATCAAATGTGTAGAACACACTGTTTTGCAAATTTATGATTTCACATGTGCGAGCACATGAGCACGAATAGCTATGTGCAAAACGACACTTGAATGTTTTTTCGATGACCAAGTTGTATTAAATTTCATAACTTTTTTTCATATTTCTACCTTTACATATTTATTTTTTAAAATTAATTTATAACTTTTTTTATATGTACAAACAAATTTTTAATGATATAACGTTCAATGCAATGTCCCACAGTGGGTGATTTTGTCAAATTTTCTATGAAAATCATATAACTTTGAAGAAAAACTACAAAAATGGATAAATGTTTTTTGAGAGTATAGATCTGTGCACTGAAAAAAATTCCTAACCCCCGTATGCCAGGAATTGACTAATTTTCCTGGTTACGAGAGGAACCCACTAGGCAATCTTGGTCAAAGTTGATTTCGACAATTAGTCGGAATGACTAGGGAAGCTTATCAGAATAACCAGGTATCTTAGTTACATTGGCTAGAATCACTTTGACTAATTAAACTTTAGCAAAATTGACTATAGATACATGCGATATTAACCAAACATCTTAGTTAATATAACTAGTAAACAAGGAGTCAATTCTACTAAATCGACTTTAACAATATTAACCAAGCTACATAACTAAATTGACTAGGATTCTTGGTTACGCTGACTAGATTTAAAGTAGCTATGGTTAATAGTCATTAAGGTATCACATCGGTAAAACCGTTTTCTATAAATTTTCTTGAAAATTTTACCATATGTTCTTATTATCATTCTTGACAAATTTGCAAAATATGAAGAATTTTCGCCGTACGAAACCAGAGATATTAGCAATCAAAGTTGCTTATTTTGCATGGGAGACGGGACTAATGTATGGGGGAGAAGTACATTTTCATAAATATCATCAGAAGTTTTCTATAAATTTTTTTCAAAAACTAATGTTGAATTCACGAATAAATTTGGAACTAAAATATACAAAGAAATTTATAATTTACCGTGCCGTTTATTTGTAATTATAAATTAAAAATTCTATTTCATGACGTCATTTGCAATATATAGCACACCCGCCACTTTGATGTGGCAACATCGCAGGATGGTAACATTAGTTAGAGAGAGACAGTAGTCCACAGTAGTCAAAGCGAGACTTATAGCGACGTTGTCAAACCTCCTACTCCTTCCAATCGCTGCTAGTGTGGGGTATACGTGTACGAGTGTATTTGTAGTAGTAGGTACAGTATGGGCTGAGAGTATAGGGAGTTGAGGGCGAAAGTATAGTGCGGGAAGTAGTAATGCGAGCTACAAACTTTTGACTCCGATTAGTGCCGATGTGATACCTTAATGCAAAGCAAATTTTTTTCAGTGTGTAGGTCCGTTAACCTGGTTTGTCAACATTGTCCGATCTGGTTAAAACCTATTGGAAATTAAAGGCTAATTTAATGCTAATTTAATGCCCTAATGACGAATTTAATGTTCGGAATTTTCTTCGAAAAACTTGTGGACAAGCTAGCTTAACATTAAGGTGGCTTGTCCACACAATGAAGGAGCACTCGTACACGGAGAGAAAAAACAAGCGTTTGTAGCATGAAAGTTCTACCTGTAAACGCATGGGACATCAGTATACTACGATTGCAAGAAGTTATGCTTTTTCGGTATAGTTTTATGCAACTGTAGTTTAAGGCCACGCCTCTTAAGCAGGAACGTCCATACAAAATTAACATAGAGGGCTCTCATACTACAAATGCTTGACTTTTCTCTTCGTGTAGGAAGGTCTACTATAGGTCAAAATTTAGGGCTTTTTCAAGGCTCCGCAATGCTCTATTGCCGAATTTAATGCCGACATAATTTCGCGAAATAATTGCAATAATTCAATTTTTACTTGATATCAGTTTGTCCACACGTGCTATTTCTTTATACTAATTGAAATAAGAATTGATAAAATGTTTCAGCATATGAAGAATTGCAACACAAACTTTTCTATTTATTAGATCAATATTCTGTGTTTTAATTGCAGCTATTTTGTTTATGTATTGAAAATAAAAGTTTTTGTCAGTCAGTCGACGACTGAGCTTTGTGCAATACAATATACTTTAAATGACAGCTAGAACTGGAGGTGATCTTCGTAAGGATACTAAAAGTGAAGTGTGTTTATTTTTTAATTTTTTGATTAATTAAGACCTATTTAAATTATATTTACTATTGCTGAATTATTTTTAAAAGTTTTCTTTATATAAAAATACTTTTTTAAATAGACGGAATTATGTTCGCTCTTCTCACCATATTAGAAATATTTTATTAGAAATTATATGTATGGAATTAGGTTAAAAACATTTTATACATACATTCAGTATTCCGTGCTATACGCTGTATTTAAGTTTAAGTAAAATGGAAAAAGAGTTTGTTCACAATTCTTTAATTTTAAACTTATTAATTATCATTTCTAGAGTAAATTTTTAAAAGTATCTTATTTTATAAGAATTATTAGGTATATATTGTCACGAAAATAATTCAAGCAAAAAGTGAAAAAATATCAATTAAAAATTAAGCAAATGAGTGGGACAAACTGGCGCTGGCTTGATAGAGGCGATATCCTCATCTACGATGCTCAAGGATATTTTAAAAAAACTGAATCCTTTAGTATTATTTGATGAACGTGAAGTATATATGTTTAATGGTGTATAATAAGTTTTCAAAACAAGTTAATGACCAAAGCGAGTAACCAAAAAAGAAAAATAATGACTGAATATTACAAAAATTATCATTGAAATAAACATTATTTTATTTGTCATCTGTGTAAAAAATTCTCTTTTAACCACAACCTTAAACTAATTTTAAGGTTATGTTATTAATTCTAATAAGAATAATAATTATTAAACAGATTGATATTTTATATACACGGAGAAACTTTAGTTTGTAAATTTAATATTATAATACTAAATTTTACAAAAAGCCAATAGTAAACGAGGATATAGCGTTATCTTTGTAAAAATTACTATTTAAATATTATACTGATTAAGTATTCTTAATTTGGAAAGAGTAATATAATAATTATGGATTTATATTTTTAAACAGTAGGAAATTTTAATAAAAAAAATAGGAAACTGAAGTTGGTGAATCGTTGAAACGAGCTTTATAAATATATTAATAACTGAAAAAGAATTATGAAATTTACAAAAATTATGGTAAATATCCATCTTGTGTGAAAATTAAATTACTATAGTGTTTTGGTAATATTAACATAAAAGCTAAAAAGCCCTCTACAATAATAGAAAAAAATTACTACTATACTAAATTTTACCATAGTCGATATTAAATGTTCCAAGTTGCACCTTCAAATATCACAGTAAACATATTATATATACTCACACATATTACATATTCTTGTGGAAGGTACGCCTTTAATACAATACTAATATAAAAAACTTATTCTATAATAACACACACCTTCACATAATTGTCGCAATACATGCTTGAGAAAATAAGGAACTTCTTTATATACTAAACAACAAAAAGTATTGCAGGTCCGTCAAACCAGCACCTCCACAATTAAAATTTAGAAATCGAACTGCACTAGATTTTTGTGCTTTTTAAGGCTACTTTAGGCCCTATTAAGAAATTTTGGGCTCTTTAAATTTTTCCAAAAATTTAATTTTTTTCTGGAGCTGCCCACTTACGTCAAGCTAGCACCTCCACTATGTAAAAACTTAAAATTAGAAAAAATCAAAAACACTATATTTTTGGGCTTTTTTGGGCTCTTCAAAAAAAAATGTTCCCGATTTATAAAACTCACCCCTTCATAAAAAACCAACCCTTTTAATATCAGCAACTTACATTTTCCAAGTTTTCCAATTAATAAATTCATCGGATTCGCTTGAAACTCGTTATACGGGGGTTTTCAAGGTCGCTGATGACGAATCTGAAGTCCGTTTTCAAAAATTTAAAATGGCGGATCCAATATGACGGACGAATTTTAAAAAAATTCATCGGATTCGTTTAAACCTCGTTAGTTGGGGGTATTCGTAATTAGTTACTTGATAGAATGAAAATTATTAAATACCTAGAGCTAAGAATATATAATTTGCAAAGTTTAAAATGTTTAGACATTTTAATTTTTTGTATTAGAGGATTTTTTTTTACTTTAGATATGGGTTTATAAAAAGAAAGATGTAAATGATTAATTGGAAGCTGTCATTAATTTCGTCTGGGGTGTATATATAGCATTGAATAAAACGCAAAGTTTTAATGTGTGCTCTCACAGAGTCCAATTACTTTCATCCAATTTAATTTGCGCATTGTTATACCGCTGATTCGGAGCTTTTGTTTTCTATTCAGTGGGTAATTCTGGGTTACTAAAACTCGTTAACTCGAGGAAAACGAGCTTAGGTAGAAGAGTCGATGGGTGTTGGTGGGCTTACTCTATCCAATAAGTGTCTCCTTCTTGCGCAGAAAATGTTACACCAACAGCAATATAAATAAAAATCTTGATCCTCTGATACTTTTACTATTTAAGTTCAATTTGGTAAAACGGACTGAAGTGTGTGTGTGTGCAATGAAAAAAGGCATTTTTAAAATACTTTTCCTCTTATAGTCTTCAGGTTGGTTAACACAATTACTAAATTTTTTATTTTATTAGGCAATTTTTGTTTCTTTCTTCGTCCAGGTAAAAAAACAAATTCAGCAGAAAGACTATTTGATAAGGTTGTTTTTACGTTCGTGCGCTGTATTCAAGATTTCAGCGAAGGGTTATTTAAGGGCTTTGACTCGTAAAGCTCTTGTCTTTTTCCTGCATTTTCTTGTGGGGATTCCGTACTTTTTTTACTCTTTTAAATTAAATCCTTGCTTACTTCCTTTACTTTTCTTCACTCTGAGTATATTTTTTCTTCTGCTTCTACTTTTCTTTTGTAAATCTTCTGAATCTGTGTGGTAGAGAGTTTTGTCTTCCCAAGGAAGTCTGGCAACTGTCAGAGATAAAGGGGATATTGTTAGAACGAAACGTTATTGGCATTTGTGTCAATGATTTGTCAGCTTCGTTTTTTTAAAGAAACTCTTAGTTCTGTATTAAATCGTGTATACTTCACATTATTATGCAAAGAAGAACGCAAACTGACGAACGTATTTCCATTGAATTCCCCTTTATTGTATATAAATTTACAGCAGTGTATATAGTACAGATAGAATAGAGTTGTAAATTATGAGAAACATATATTTTCAATTGACATCGCATCCCATTTCTATTTTTTGTGTGATAAAAAAAACTGTTTTGTAAATTAACTTTATCCAAAAGTAAAGTTTAGTCAAACGTAAATTCGGTTTTATAAGGAAAAAGCTTTTTGCATATAGAAAGAATGTTTTCTTATTTTTAATTCTCTTGTTGGAGAAAGAATAAGTCCATATTGCACAAATAGAATCACAAATGGTAAAAGCATCATAATAAATACGCAATACTTGTTTGAAAATGTATATAGAATTTAAAAATGTATTTCATTGGAAGCATTCTCGTTGAACAGAATTTTTCAATATAAAAGTTATTTCGAATTTTGTCTTAAACACAATTTACAGTATAGGCATGTCAAATTAGTCCAAACGCTTATTGTCTGTATTTGAAGAATTTATTACTGCACAAAGTTCATTAACTTTAACGACATGAAAATAAATACTCATTAAATTCCTTTGAGAGAATTTTACTCATTAGATCAATCTTTTCACCATAATCAGAGCATCCCAATACGTATAAATATCGGGTTCCAATATTGCATCATTACGTGAGCAGGAAGCCTTATTATATACATCATCAATAATATACAATTTAATTATGATGGTGTCGCGTTAGTTGCGATTAATCAATTTTATATAAAAACATCATTTAATATGACAAATATTTATATACATTTTATGATTAAAAGTGATTTCATATTTTCCGCTAATTTAAATATGACACATAATAATTTGTAAGAAGAAGTTTGTGAGTACAAATGAAAGAGCAATGTCGTCAGAGAAATTGCAGAACTTAATTTTCGAGTGATAAGCAGGTGAAAGAAAAAGTAAACACCCTTTCTGTGTGATGGGGGGGGAGTTAGGAAGAACGGAACGTTGCGTCGTCGTCGCAACTAATGCAACGAGAAGGAACGGCAATAAGTCTCTTTACGAGGATCAAGGCATCACGCCACTTGAGCCGTGGATCTCTAATACCAGTATTTAGTTTTCCTCAAATTTATTGCTGTTTCATGCTTCTCTTGAAGTAGATCTTCTATTCCGCCTTAATTCTTGGTTCCTATATATATGTATATATAAAATTCTCTTCAACTGTCGACAATTCGCGAAAATCCGTACATTATAGGTATAGGTATAAACTATACTGTTTCGTAGTAAGTTCATAAATGTCATTCATTCAATATTTTTTCAAGTCCATGATTTTTAAAGAAATATTTTTTTGATTGAAAAATTCTATGAATTTTCGTTTCAAAAATAATTCTTGCAATGTTAATTGATCAACAAATTATATAAAAAAAATTTAGATTTATTTTCAAATAAAAAAGATTTTAAACTTATTCAAAACTTGTTGCCGTTTGTGACTGAAATATATATTTCGATTTTTCATAAAAGTTTCCCTATATTTTCCAGATGTGGGCGGTTGTTATTAACTTTTCCAATCTTTGTATATTTGTTCTAGACATAATAGAAAATAGATCTTTGCAAGGAGTCCTTATTGAAGTTCCTTTATCCTTTGAAAGCTAAGCTAAACTTTATTTCAAAGTTATTATTTTCAGTTACTTTTTATAAATATACTCTTTTTATTTTAAGATACTTGTTAGTAAACTTTTAAGGTGAATGAATAACGAAATTTTATGCTTACTATAAAGAAAAAAGAAGTAGTGTAATATTAGCAATAAATGTATGGTGTTAAAATAACATGCAACAAATTTTAATTATGCAGAGTAATTTTAACACCACATTTGGTGTTAAAGTGTTATTTTAACATCAAACTTATTGACATTAAATTAAATTTAGCCTGAGCTTTGGTTTTGTGATGAAAAAATATTAGTTTTGTCTTTTGTTAATACACTGGGTAATTTTGAAAAGAAGTGTAAAAAATTAAAAAAGTGTGCCTTTAGAAAATTGAAAATTGTTAAACTTTTATCAAAATTTATTTGCAAAGTAAATTAAGTGTATAAGGTAAGTCTGATTATGTCTATATGTTGTGGTCAAAGTCCGGAGTGTGGTCAAACTGCGGAATGCCCGGTCACTCCGCAGTTTGCCCAAGCTATTTTGGGCAAAGCTGAATATATCGAGCTTTGCCCAAGCGTTGGCGGGCAAACTGCGGAGTGCCCAAACCGCTTTGGGCAATGTACCAAATAAGAAAATATAAATTTCAATGAAAACAAAGCATTTCTAAAATTCCAAAAATGATACCTTACATCTTTTATTAAAAACTTGTCAACTGCTTGTACAGACTAACTACAAAACTGTCGTTAATTCAAAAGAATGTCGAATATTAATTAATATTCTACATTTGCAAGTATTAGTAACACATTTTTTTGTGCAATTACATTTAACAAATCCCTAAAGCCCAAACATAGATTCTTCCCCATTAACATGACGCACTGAAACAGTTTTATTTGGGACTTCTTCAATATTTATAAACTTTTCCTCACAAGGAGAAAGTCAGTTTCTTGAATACAAAGTTGTGATTATAATAAAAAATATGTAATGTGAAACAATAAACATTTTACTATATATAATATTACATAATAATAAAAATGAAACTAAAAAAAATTATAATAATAATAATATTTATTATTATTATTATTATTATTAGTATTATTAATATTAATCTGCCATTTGTCTAAATGTTTTGAATAGAAGAATGGCATGTAATTAATAAAAAATGTAAGGTATTATTTTTGGAATTTTAGAAATGCTTTGTTTTTATTTAATTTTATATTTTCTTATTTGGTACATTGCCCAAAGCGGTTTGGGCACTCCGCAGTTTGCCGGCCAGCACTCGGGCAAAGCTGAATATCAACAAAATTTTGGTTGCTTTGACTAAACATTTTTCTCAGTGTACAAAGAAAAAAGTTGGTGTCATTTTTATTACGATTAATTTTGTCTAATCCTGAAAACCCATAAGATTTAATCTTAATTGGGGTTAGAATTTGGTGCAGGTTATTTTAACACCAAATTCTGGGTTAAAATAAGACTTTGTTTTTCCTGTGAAAAACTTAAAAACACTGAAACTTCACGACGCGAACGACGTATGGTTAATGTTGACATCCCGTGAATGGGAAGCGACGCCATATTTACGAAAACAGCGCGTGCGCAAAACAGCATGTCAGCGATTTAGTACTGGGAACCAAACTATTAAGTTCGTAAACATGAAAGCTTTAAATATATTTTTTGGTAGAGCCAACTAAACTAACCGATTTATTGCCACTTTCTACTCTGTTGTGCTTTATATGATTATCGCAGTTTCTAATTGCAAAGATATTTAAAATTGAAAAGAAACAGATGACTGGCATGACGGTTTCCATATATACTATATATCTTGATAGCAATCGATAAATAACCTCGGGCGTTTTGAACTTTCCTGCTCACAGGTGTTTGGAAAGAAAAATAAGTTTGCCTACGATGCCAAGAAAAATCATTGTTACCTGGTGGTTCCTTAGCACCCCCTGAAACGAGAAAACTTAACCCGAAAATCGTAGCTGTTCATTTAGTTGGATGCGGAATTACGTTAGCTTTCAATGGTAACGCTAAATTACGATAACATTATTTGTTTATAAAATATTGCATTTTTTATTAACATTAAATAATTCATTAATGAATATCTCGAAAATAACAAAACAGGACATCTCAATATTTTTTGTATTGAAAATACACATTTTTAACTTTCCAAAAAATCAAAATTCACTGTTAATTAAATTATTAAAAATCGTCACCTATGTAAAATAAAAGTTACGAATTCTAGGTTTTTTAATAAAAAAAATTTTAATGGCTTGTATCTAGAAAATGAGGTCCTACAAACACATTGACATAAATAAAAATGATTAACATAATTTAAAACTTATTTCTGACCCTTAAAAAACAGATTTTTTGGAAAAATTTCAAAATCACCCCTAGAAAGAGGTGAAACTTCTCTAAATGAACAGCTATGATTTTTGGGTTAAGTTTTCTCGTTTCAGGGGGTGCTAAGGAACCACCAGGTAACAATGATTTTTCTTGGCATCGTAGACAAACTTTTTTTACTTTCCAGACACCTGTGTGCTGCTATTTTGATTCCTTCAATCAGTTTAATGATACTTATAACTATGTCCTTATGTTTTAAACCATTATTTTAAAAATAAATCGTTTAATGTGCAGATTTAATAATATGTATAATTTCTTCTAAATATTAATTTAATTTTATAATAAAAAAAAATTTATTGGAATTATATTGATTTATTAAGTTTACGTAATTTCTGCCCAATGTATATTTTAAGTGAATACTTTTGATTTAAAAAAAAAGAAAAAAGTATAGTATCTTCAAATAACATTTCTCATCCAGCGTTACTCACTATCATATACATATTATTGTCAAAGAGTCACAGAGGTCGACGCTTTGCCTTCCAATTTACATTTCTTTTACATCTAAATACTTCACATTACTTAATCTAAATAATATTTTTTTAAAAAAATTAAGTCTTCTAATTAAAGTACCTATACGATAATATATATAGAAAAATTGTTTCGAATTGAGAACTGTAATTATAAACGAGAACGGTGCAGTTTTTCTTGTTGACCGCAATTTTGTCTCGCACACCCGATGTGATATTTATAAACGACAACATATCGATTTCTTTTTATAACCTTTATTGTATGTCAGGTATTGAATTAGGTTCGTAATTTTAACCAAAGTAGGATATAGATATAATGAGTGTTTTTAATTTATATTTTCTGATTCAAATCTAAAACTATATAATTTTAAGAAGAAATCCAAGTTTTTATTTCTTACTTTTCTGAAAATAATTGAATTCCTAACGCATCAAAAGAATATTTAGTCAGTTGTTTGGTATATTTTCAAGTAATATAACTAGTCTGTAAACTGGGGAACTTTACAGGTCTGAAGAAATTGGTTAATAATAAAAATTTTTTATTGCAGACGACAGAGACAGTAAATTTTGTCCTGCTCGTGTTACCTATACGTGACAAGACTTGGATGTTTTGGATACTTTTATGAGTAACGTAGCTTAGGATTCTGTCCACGGCAAGAAAATAAACTTTAGATGATTGTGAGGCTTACATTCGTTTCTTCGTTTATTAATATTTTATATTCTGTACAACATTCTTTTTATATTTTGTGCTCATAATTTTTTTCTTTTTAATCATCACCTTATTGGAGTGAAAAATTAAAATCTTATTGTCAATAAAGGAATGGAAAAAATTATGAATCTTATTTGCATTGAAATGTTGGGAAAAAAATTTCAATTGATACTTCTAGTGTCAGGGATGAAACTTGAATTAGAGGTCGAGAGCGTAATGGGGTACAGATGGATTTTATATAACTGATCGAGGACTTTTCTGTTCTGAAGGACGAAATAACGTTGAGAGAGAATTGCCTGCTGCGGTTTTATCGAATTTCGGGCCAGCAACGCAATTTTATTCCAACTGATATCCATGCTATGGAAAATCGACCTGCGATCTGATTTCCGGAAAAAGTATAAAGTTAAATGACCTCAGATAATGCATTTTTAAAGTTGATCATTTCTCTAAATCGATTTTAAATTGCATCGCAAATGCAGTCTGATCCACAGTAAATTTCGAGTCATGAAATACTCTCGGATTTTGTAAGTGCATCTTTAAAGTTTTTTTCGCAAAATTGTCTATAATTATCAAGTTTCGAATTTTAATTTCTTGGTCTATTATTTATTACAAAAATGATTCTTGTTAATATTGGCTTCGTTCTGGGTAAAAAATAAAAATTCCCCAGAAAAAGATCTTTGACTTGTTAACATTAAGAATTTTTTTGGCGCCTGTTTAGAATGTTTATTAGGGAAGTAATGAGGTTGTTGAAAGTATACACCGATAAACGATTGAGTTGAGTTTTTAGTGTTTTCTCGTTTTGCTACTGTTTCCACTGCCATTGTCCTAAGTGGCTTAAAATATAGCTAACCATTTTCTCCCTCGTGCTCTCCAACTCTGCACTCCCTCTCGGTGACTTGGTATGCGCCACATTATTTCCTGACCCACATTCATTACATACAAGTTCTTCGGATCGCTGCCGCATCTCGAAGGGATGCACTGGACAAAATTCTTCCAATTCTTGACCTTGAAACTCCCGTTATTTCCGGTCCAAGTATACCACTGCCTTCCGCATACCGAATTTCAGTTTCTCAACTATTCGAAACTGTCATTTTAGAAATAAATAAATGAAGCTGAAAATTTGCATCAGAACATTTTCTCTTCTCGGGATAAAAAATATTCGTATTTATCTGACACAAATATTTAGCAGTGTAAATAATTTTTTTTATTTTTAAAAGAAACTCTTATGGGCATGTTGTATACATATACATATATGCGCACGTATATCAGAGGGTTAGAAGAAAACCACAAAAGAGGCTTTTGCTCGTTTGACTGACCCTGAAGCTCCATCGAGAATTCTTCGGAGTAGATTGCAAACTCGGCTCAACGAGCTTTAGTCAAGCTTTTTCTCTCAAGACGTCAGGGAATAACTTCTTTTTCATCATCAAATGGTTGTCGGATTCCCTGCATATTGCCAATTTCATCAACATTTTGTATAGTTCAATCATTGAATCCTTCGTTTGTCAAAAAAATAGTTTTTCTTCCTTATATATCTCACTCTAAAACCAATTTTTGGACAAATAAGATAAGTTTTTAAAAATTGTTCGACTAAAAATTAATCAAGTAATCACAATGGTCCTCCATTCCCTGTCTAACTATGTCACTTCCGTAGAAAACTGGTCTTGAATCACTGTAATTGGAGAGAGCGGAAACAGGGCCCGAGTCTCTTTCAACTTTAATGTCGTCGGTGTAATCTTACTAAACGTCGGTGTCACTTTATCTTAGAATTACATTCCCAGTAAGAGAAAGCAAGATTACAACTTATAATTTGTCAATGTCAAGGGATTCAACTTTTAAGTTTAATTTAAATGCGTCTACGACCTGTAACATATTTCCTTTTTCGGACAATCTCTTAATTTGTCTGAATTAACTTACGGACCCATTTTTTCTCTTTTATTAACTCGACTTTTTCGATAGTCATTTATATTGAAATGTTTTTGCGATGAAAATTTTCTCCAAGTAATTATTGCTTGTAATAGCAGATGTACGAAAGAACAAAAAGAGTTAATTGACTCGTGGATTATTAGTAAAAATGCAGTCCCGAAGATGGTTTGAAAACTTTTTTGAAATAGGAATTCATGCGGGGCTTTATAATGACTTTTCAAGAGCTGCAACCTCGTATAACCCTATCGTCTGGCACGTGTTTGCTTCTCAAGCGCATTTTACGCTCTCGTCCCTCAAGGCAAAACTTCTCATTCTTGACGAAACCATTTCCATCGTTGAGAGAGAGAGAGAGAGAAAAGAGGGTGACTTCAATAAGTACCTTCCTCTCAGTACGGGGTTGAAGAAAACCATAGAAAAAGGACGTGTCATGTGGCCACTATGCGTGCAAACTTTGTCACGACCCTCAAGAACTTTTCAACTCTTGTTGCAACTAGATACAATGAAAAAGACATTTTCTAGTCCTCTGTTGTCTTCATCAAATTTTAATCTAACAAGATTATCCATAACATTACGAAAAAAGTTTTTTTTTTCTCGAATGATATTTTCTATTTTCTTTCTAGTAAATCATTAATAAGTAAAGGTATAATATATTTACAAGGTAAAGAAAATTGTTAAAAGAGGTTAATCTTGAAAATTTTAAAAACTAATTAGAATTAAAATTAAAGATTAAAAATTGCAATTATTAATATTGATAAAGGAATGAATGCTCGATGTCGTCTTCCCAGACTTCCTAATACGAATATAGAAGGTATCGTATTGCACCGAAACCGACCAAGTTTGACGATTAAACTCTCAACTCCGTAAGCAATCTGTAGAAAACTTTCTCCGTACGTTGCCAATCCAGTTAAATGTGGAGGGCCATTTTGCTTGTTGAGAATTAACAAGTTTTGATATGCATGACATCGAATTCTTGCCAAATAGTTTCTCATTATCTAAATATCCTTTTCAAGTTTGTCTCCAAATGCAAAATATTTTAATAATTCTTTAGGATAGATAAAATAGGAATTATTATGATAGAATTTTGAATAACAACTAATCATTTTACGATTAATCAAAGTAAGTGCAGTGTTATATAAATAATATGAAATGTAATTCATTTAAACGCAATTCTGACTTTGGATGTATTAATTAATATTAATGTCTATATTAATTTACATTATGCAATGTGTTTTCATAACATACAAGCTATTTATAGTTATAGTTATATTTATAGTTATTTATAGTTTATTTATAGTTCCCTTCAGGGAATTCATTGTCTTCTTCTTTTTTTATCTAGCTTTCAGATCAGGTCCTTCTTACGTATTTTAATAGAGTAGAGGGCCCCAAAGTGTCCACCTTTTGTCAAGCATTGCAGAATGTAAGAATATTTATATTAACATTATGATTGTACGTGTGACTTTTATCAGTTTTGAAAATTTATAATGGTTTCATATAAGCGAAAAATCGTCTGGATTCTTCAATCGTTCAAAAACAAACCTTAGGACTCTCTACACTAAAAATTAATTTAACTTTTTTATAAATAAGAATGATTTTTCGAAACAAGAAATTAATACTTATTTCTTGAGTTGAAAAGCCTTTTTTGTTAGGAAATTCAACTCAGAAACTTTCGAAAATTGTGAACAGAGAGCGAATGGGATTCAGTGCCAAGTAAAACCGTTCTTCGATAAAGTTCAACGTCCCATTAACTAAAAGGGATGTTGAGTAAGAACGTCCTCGTTTTGTCCGCATCGCGTCAGGTCCATGAGAGTTGGATGCTTATCTGGATTCATTTGAAGGAATGTCGAACTTTCGGAGACGTGGACAGGTTGAGATAGAACCGAGGCCATGGATCGACATAAATCGCACTCGATTCTTTCAGATCACAGTGAGATCTTTCTTGGAAATTTACGTCTTAATATTTAACCTCCCTGAAGGATCATTTTTCATCTACTTGAACAATCCTTGCTAAATGGATGATTTTTCATACAAATGGATTCGAGGAACAAAAATTCGATATTTTTAATATTTAAGATTCAATTTATTTTATTTTCTACATAAGAAGATAAAACTCTTACTTCATTGTTATTTTCGAAAAGTTGCGGTCATTCCTTTGACGTCTTTTTAAGGATTCGACGTTTCTGCTATTTTATTCATTTCCGTCTCGGCTTCTGCGAAGATTCGAAGGAAAGTAGAGAAATAGAGATGCTGCGACGAGATTTCCGGGTTTTCCACTTGAGTCGTTTCTGACTGCAGAGGTTCTCAAATCGTTTATCGTTTAAAAGAAAATGATTTCTTATCACCAAAAACTTTTAAATTGAAATCTCTGGTGATTGAATTGTGATTATTATAATATATAATTCGGAATATTCACTTGTTCCTTTTGAAGGCTCTAAAAAATATGTAGGATGTAAAAAGTTGTTGTTTTCACGCGAATAAATAAGAGGATGAACTTGAGTTTTATTTTCTTAGTTTACGCTCAATTCGAGTTTATATGTTGGATGTAAAAATCTATAAAAGTGGAACTCGACGGTCCCTGAATATCGTTTGAAAAAAATTGAAATTTGGTGTGAATCTTCGCGTGTGCATCGACTTTCAATTTCATACTTCGGTTATCCAGGATTACATCGATAATCTAAAAACGGATTTCGGCCCTAAGCAAATTTTTTCCTCGAGATTTGATAACATGGACGGGGAGATCTCTTTTTACGACTTTCGTTAGTAGAACTTTTTTACTACACTGTCACGACCTACGTTAACTATATCATCTATGAGTACTGGTTGATTTTTAACTTTTTTTACGCTTTGATCGTAAAACACTTTATAAAATGCGTTCACAAATATCTTCAAAAGTGGTTGAACAATTTTCCAGCGGTATTATACACTGTAAAAAACTGGACTCTATAAAAGTTCCACCCTTTTGTAGTAGATATTAATCTACTAATCTATAATGCATAAGATAATGTAATGTTAACTCTTTTGGATAAAGCCCAACTTTAAGTCAGTCTCCCTTCAAAAACTGAAATCTAAATTTCAAGAATCTTTACAGTATATACAAAATTTGACAAGTTACTGGAAACCGGAGTTGTGAGTAAAATTTTTCGAGTTAAAATCAACTCCAAAAGATATTGAGAAATATTGAAAATAAATAAAAAATAAAAGTTTAAAAGTTGTTCACTTATCTTCCTCATCATGATAAACATTTATATATTATTTGCTTTAAAAAATTCAAACTTTAATGATAAAAAAAATAGTAAAAACAGCGAATAATTTTATAAATATTAGTAAAATGTAAACTTTATATACATTAATCAATTTCAAAAAATAAGAATTAAATAATTAAATTTACCGTGTAAAAAATTTTTTTATTAAAAATCGTGTTTTCTAATTTTTTTAAAAAATGAGATATTTATTTTGTTTTTTAATTTTTGTAATAATACTTTTTTATATTTAACACGAATAGTGCACTGAGAAAACTGTTTGGTATCATGTATCAAAGTTTGGTTGTTCCTACCAAATTTTTTATTTGATATATGTGCAACTAACCCGTTTGGTTGGGAGTACTAAATTTTTTTGTCCAACCGTTAAATTTCGCTCAATTGAATTATTTAGTAGGTGTAACCAAATAATTTAGTCTACGTAATAAATACATTTATTAGAATGAAAAAAATGTTCTGTTGACGTAAATAAAATTTAGTTATTTCAACTTACTGTTTTCGTTGATTAAAAAAATTTTTTTGTAGAAATAACTAAATAATTTATTTTATATAAAATAGTTTATTTGGTCATTTTTACGATTTTGTATAAAAAATAAGGTATTTTTATTCAAGAGAGATGAGATTAATAATATAACTTTATTAAATTCATTATGCTTAGACATTACAAAAATAATTTATCTTCCCGTAAGTACACACTACGCGCGTTTCATGAAATATCTCAAAATGATATCGCATAAAATTGAGGAGCCAGTTTTCAAAAGTTGATACAGAATGCCACGAGGCATTCTAACTCCCATTCTCTTAACAAACGTTTTGTCACTTCGTCAGCCATTCTTTCGAAATAAAAGAAACACTTTCAGTACACTTTTAAAAAATAAATATTTATAAAACTTTAATGACACTGCTACGATAATAGACCAGCCGAACAATAAAAACATATGACATAAATGATCGGATAAGCATAACGCGGAAGAGGTCCACGACTGACTAGGCCCTACGACCGACGCCACATTTTCGAGAACAGCGCGTGCGCAATTCTGCGTGCCAGCGATTTAGTACGGAGAACCAAACTGTTTAGTTCGTAGACATAAAACCTTCAGAAATATTTTTTGGTAGAGCAAACTAAATTTTTCGATTGATTGCCACTTTCTTTTCTGTTGTGCCAACCATACTTTAGTAAGGCCAACTAAAAATGCTTAACTAAATTATTTTCTTATTATTACGATATTATTTTTCTCAGTGCAGCTATCAAGGCTTCGATGGCCCTGCGGTTAGTGCGTTCGGTTCGTAATATGCGTTTAGCATTAGGTTAGGGTCTTCGAATCTCGGCGTCGGTTAGGATTTTTCAAAATATGCGAGTTGTACGTTCAATTGCGTTTAAGGTAGGGAAAAAATCATGTATGTGAAATCTACAGAAAATAAAAAGTAACACTAATTTAAACCTAATAAATCCAATAAATTTATTTTATTTTTATTATTTTTTGATTTTTTTAAATTTAATGATGGAATCCAATATTGGATCGAGGTTAAATTTTAGTATCGGACCAATGTCGGATTACAATATTGGAAGAGTGTCGGAAAATAGTAGCTGTCCGATCTTACATTCCAACATCCTTTCGATACCGAAACAGTACCGAATATCAGTATCGATACGACATTGGCATGTCGAAATCCGACATCGGTCCGATACTGATCCGGTATATCAGAACCCTCCTTGGGTGGGTGAGACTTTTATAGGGTCGCCGTTGATAGTTAAAATCTAGCTCCTTTTTTTACAGTGTAAGATCATTTGATGAGATAAAAAATCTTTTGGATATCACCTTGATTCCTGTGCGTAATTCCTCTAATTTTACTGTCAAGTGTTATATTCGAAAGTTTCATCCTTTGACAAACTCGAGTTCGTAGAATTTTAACTAAATAAGAGTTGGCTCTGCAAATACTTTTCTTCAGCTTAAGTTTTTCGCTTCTCTCGAAATTTAAAATTTCTTTTGCAAACCAAGGACAAAGACCATGGTATCTCTTTATTTACTTTAAGAGCAGGCGAAACATTGTTTGAAATTTAAGTGAATTACATTTCAGATGTCTCGAGATAGTAGGCTAACTTTCTTCAATTACATTTATTACACTTATCTATGTTCTCCACCTCTTTCAAATTAACTATCTTGATGCGTGAGTGTCCTCTTAATGTTAATTTTAATTGTCTACTTAAATGTATTTGCCAAAAATCCCATTTTTGGGATATCTAAGCAGTCAAACATGATTTGTGCTAAATTAAAATTAAATTAATTCAAAAGTTTGTTAATTAACAATTCTGATAAATAAACATATTCTGTTGTATTGAATAAATATGAATAAAAATTCTTCTAACTCTGATCATAAAACATGTTACATTCGGACTGATTTTTATACAGGTTGAGATGGTAAATAATTGTTTTCACATTCGCTATATTCATCTGCTATTCATCTAGTAAAGAGAAATTATTTTGCATCAAAGTTTTGAGCGGTTTAGTTTCATACTCCGCTGAACTTTTCACTGCATGATTAATGATCCTTTTAGAGGTTGTATGTACTGTTGAATAATTATAAAATCATAATTTTTCTTATTTAATTTATATTTGGAAAATAAGAAAAACCATTAAGAGTTTGTCAATTAGATGGAGAGTTATTTTCAATGCTTTCATTAATATCGAATTGCCTAGAAAATAATTTTTAAGTTATTGTAACCTTAAAATTTTCTTATTCATTATATGTAAAATTAAGTTAAATTCAATTAAAGGTTAAGCTTCCCAATGGGAAACTGCCACGAGTAACCATTGGGTTACATTGGTGCTGCATATAACAGAAAAGTCAAAATTATTTCAAATGTTCATAGGAGCGATATGAAAATAATTGATCACAAAACAAAATTCTTAATTATGTTCTGTAGTTATGGTTTTACTGTTATGGTTTTACTGTTTCACTGATGATGTATTAAATCTTATTCACAATATTTTTATTTATTTTAACGAAAAAAAATTTAGATCAACAGTGATATAATAAATTTGGCTAATTTTACATCTAAAGAGGAATTATTATTGATTTTTAAAAATTTACAACAGCAACGATTTATAGAAGAAAAAAAGATAGATTTTTATATTACATAATATTGATTTTAAAAAAAGGTAGAATAGGTTAGTAGGAAAACGTGTACGTGTTTAGAGAGTGAGAAATATTTTCTAAACCATGTTCTTGGTTCTATGTAAATATGAAAATTAATTAATTTTATAAATATTAAAAAATAAGTAGTTTATACTTTAGAACTCTAACAAATATAGCAGATGATGTATTAAAAACTAATTTTATAAAGTGAATTATTATTATTTGAGAACGAGAAGTGCCCATAAAGTGAAATGAAAAACTTTTCAGAGAGAGATAGAGTTAGATGACAAAGTGAGATCCTTTAATGGGTAAAGTTTTGTTTAAAAAAATATATGAAACATCGCGAATAGCTTCGAGTCTTTTCATAAGAAATAACCACACTCGACGTTTTTGCTCGGCTCCCCATACATGAAACTTTCAGACTTGGTGACTTACGACCCGGTGAATTTATTTTCGCTCTAAGAAGCAATACTGTTCTCTCTACGGGGTAGTCTTTTGATCAAATTTTCACATGAATTCCTAACACAAAGTGTACAGCCAGAATATTCCCCTGTTTGGCCAAATGCACGAGAGCCAGGCCTGTCGCTTTCTTGCACTTTGAATTTACATGCAGAATATATTACGGCAATGTTTTTAGTTGAAATATTCGATTATATCGAGACCCGACACATGATAAGTATGGTTAGTCGCTAAATGTAACGGTGGATTAGCCTCAAGAGATTTCGTAATTTTATCAAAAGAAAAAATACATGATAAATTCTTTATTAATGTAAAATTGAGATGAAAAGGGAAAAAATGTTCCCTAAAAACGATTTCTTCGAAAAAGAAAACCTCCCTTAAACTGTTCATTGTTCCGTCACCCTTCATTATTGCAGAATCATGATTGATGAAATTTTTCCTCATCATTCGAAGGAACTTTGGCCTCGAAAAAGATTTATCAAGAGTTACATGGCAAATAATAAATAAGTATAATTTATTAATATCTACTTGATCATCAATTTTTCACGGTTGAGTTTTAGAGATATGACATTTTTGACATGTTTCTCGATTTTTCTCCAACCTCTCTTGATTAAAGTTATGAATGCATAACATATATGAACTCGCATTATAAAATTAACTGGATTTTAAAAAAATTTTGTAGGTTAATTGCTCTTATTTCTTTAATAAAAAATGACATTTTTTAATTTTTTTTTTGGTTCTCTTCTTTCAAGTCTCATCATGAACAATTTACCGTATATAAAACTTTTTGTTGTTCTTAATCTTTGTTAAATTTTAAAAAATCTCCAAAAACGTGTTTTTTCGGACTATAAAAAATATATTAAAATGCACTTTCAATGCACGGGGTAGAGTCAAACTTAAAATTTATCCAATCAAATTTAGAGATTTTGAAACTTGTTGAAAAATTGTTTTGTCAACTTCCCTACACTTAACTCAGATGCACCAACCACTCGAAAAACTTTTACATCAGAAGTTTCAGAAAAATCCTTTATATTTTAGTCTTTATTTCCGAAATTAT
Source organism: Leptopilina boulardi (assembly GCF_019393585.1). Classification (NCBI taxonomy): domain Eukaryota; kingdom Metazoa; phylum Arthropoda; class Insecta; order Hymenoptera; family Figitidae; genus Leptopilina; species Leptopilina boulardi. The sequence continues at coordinate 1,101,260 of NW_026137969.1, forward strand.
AAAATATTCTTTTTTGCTGCTATATACACTTTTCAACTAGTTTTTAATTGAGAAAGGTAAATATATATTATATGTATTTAAATTTTTTTTTTAAATAATAATTATAATGTTTAATATATGAAAATATGTATGGTTATAAACTTTCATATAAAAAAGTTAAATAATTAAAGCAATATGTGAGTTTAATAAAATTTTAAAGTTTGTGTATACTACTCTGTCAGTAATTCAAATTTTTTCCAACTTTAGACATGGTTGAAAAATATTCAAACTTTCTTTCGAAATTTTCCAGTTCAGAGATCCTCGAGAAAGGAGTGTCCAAGTAAAAAAGGCTAAAAAATGCAAGTGCGTCACTTGTAGCATGAATTTGAAACTTTTGAAAAAGTGCAGTTCAAACTTGTAGAAACCTCCAACTTGCATAAATTTTTTTATAAATCGATATAAAAAGGGAATAAAATAATGAGTTCTTTAAGGTCATTACTACCATTAGAAATTAATTTATTGTTAAATATGTCAGTAACCATATTTTTGTCCAAAAAAAAGCAGAAATAAGGTTATTAAAAAGTCAGGGAGAAGTCAGGCAATTTTTTTCTCAATCCTTGTTAGACACCCTGCTAATCTTAAGTAGTTTTTACAAGTTATAAACAATATAGGTACAGCAGATTCTGGTATATCTTTTCCAATCCATGAGCTGAAGGATATGAATGGAGTTTGAAAAGGAATGGATAGAAATAGCAACATCTTGATAAGTACAACTATTTCTGCCACGTTTAGTTTAGCTAATAGAAATAAAAGGGAACTCAGCTTGATATTAAAAGTCATGTTTAACAATCGAGATTGTAGTTTTAATTAAAATAATTATTTTAATTATAATTAGTGTTGTTGCAAAATACAATTACACTGTAAAAAAAAGGACTTGAATTTCAACTTCCTAGGGGATGCTATGAAAGTCCCACCCTTTGGGAGTTGATGTGAAAGGAGTTAAGGTTTTACGAGTTCATTTTGTGCCTAGGGAGTTAGTTTTAAGGAGTTAATTTAATTATTAACTAACTCCCTTTTTGAGTTGATTTTTAACTCGAAAAATTTAACTCCCCACTCCCTAATTTTTTTACAGTGTACTTTCGAATAATTATCACTTTAATTTTAAGTAATTAGCGTTCACTCTAATTTTTCGTTATTGCATCAATTTGGAATTATTATTGTTCGGATTTTTGAAATTTTTGCATACGCTTTTAAAAACATATAAAGCAAATAGCGAAGACCGCACTAATGAAATATATGTATGTTTACCAATTTATTAATTTTCAAAGAAGAATATTCGATATTGATAAATTAGTGCCTTTTATGTTACAAAGGGACACGGTTTATATTGAGATGCGTACACCGAATAGTAATATGATAATGGCTCTGTACATAAATGTGACAGCAGATTATTATCCCCTACCACATCACAGGATCCAACACTCTCTCTGATGAATTCCACTTTGACAGATCAGGATCAATTATTTTCATTTCCTCTAATTCTCTCTCGGTAAATGTCAAAATAGTCTCTGACAAAGTGTGACATTATCGAATGTCCGAAATATCGATGGTGTATTGTGTCAAATTAGGCATTTTGGTTTGTCGAGGCATGCTACATGAGTAAGATAGTCAACTCTATCGAGAAATTCCATACATACCAATATTACATTATTGATAAGACATTTATCTCAATTTATGAGTTTATGATTGACTCGATGGTCGCAATAATTTATAGTATTAGACTCAGTGGTGACATTACGGACTACATTCTGCTTTCAGAAACTCCACGGAAAATAATTAACCAGTGCTAATTATAAATATGGTTTACTGTGCAAGGTCACAAAATAATTTGTATTCGTTGTGATTTAATATCCGCTATTAAAATAAGATTAGTTCCTTCAATCCAAGAAATTATTCTCATTGGTTTTCCGAATGGAAATAATTCAAATTAACTAATCAAGCTTGATTCCCGACCGAGTACTCTACAGACTACTCGTTCGAAGTCTCAACAATTTCTTCAGGTTAGGTTTTGCAATCAGACCGTACTTTCTCGAACTGGGGATCGATTTCGTAACTTTCTCACTTCCCACATAGTAGTATATATTATATACATTTCTTCGAGTGTATAATGAACAACCATATTTTTTGTAACATCTTTGATGTAAATGATATTTGAACGTCAAATTCTTTTCATTATTATTATTTAGCTATTTCGAAAGTTGTAAAACCTTACTAATTACATACAAAAAAGTTTGTTGAAAAATTATAGCTCAATGCTCAAATATAAATCAAGGCTGCGGCTTATTTATACACAAAGTATCCAGAGAGTTTCCTGTAGAAAATATATATGTGAGGAAATTTTGATAAGAGAACTGACCTTATTAATAATCCATCGTCTAAAGTATAATCTATTATCTGTATTAATAAAATCAGTCTTTTGTCTCTGCATTGATCAGAATTCAAAATTTTTGACATAGTTTGTCAGTATGAATAACAAGGAGTCCAAGAATGTCCATAAAAAAATTTGCGTATGTATTGTAACGCGGCATTTTGTCGCGTATATACAAACGACCTAAAAATAATAAATTTAAATAAATTTTGTAAATAAACGACACCAGAGAGGGAATCCAGCCATAATGGCTATAAAATATTAAATTATAAAAATTGTTTTCTTTGATACTCACTTTATTTTGTTTAAATAATAAATTCATTCAATTCAAACCAACTTGCCAAAGTCGTCAGATTAATAGCCATTTTTACTCTCTCATTCTCATCCTGGTGGTGGTCCTGGTTCAGTGAGGTAGTGTTTTCCTCTATTCTTTTATTTTGTAAAAACTAAATTTAAAAATGTGAAACATTAATAAATTGTGTTATTGTTAAATTCTGTTTCATTAATGGTGTTTTTCCTTATCCCCCCTCTCCGCGGTCTATTGTTAGTGTTAAGTAACAATGGAATTCCTGAGCTGGTTTAGTTATTCCTAATTAGATTTATAAATATTACTTTTTGGGCTATTTAACTATTTTTGCTTCCTCGTGGAGGAAGCTATGTAGTCATTTCGTTTATAAAATTTTTAAAAATGGTGAAAAAAAATTTTCCTCTATATAGAAACATGTTATATGAGATCCTGATCAATTGTCCGGATGTATGTATGTATGTGTGTGTGTGTGTATGTGTGTGTGGATAGTTTTTGTGAACACGATATCTTTAACAGGTTTTGATGGATTTGGGTAAAATTTGGTAGGCTTATTTAACACATTAATCTCTCAAAAATGACGAGAGGATTTTTAAAAATACCCAAAAAAAAAATTTTATCGTCTTTTTTCCAAAAATTTTTTTTTAATTGAAAAAATTTTTAAATCGAAAAATTTAAGGTATTATATAATATAATCGTCTTCTTTATGTCAAGATGAATCGATTGATGTATATAAAGTATAGATTTGATTGAAATTTAAAGAATTAATGAAAGTTAAAAAATCAAAAATTCTCATTTTAGCTAAAAAATGATGTGTTTATTTAAATTCATGATTATATATAAAATAATTTTATTCCCTGCATTGAAACGAATTGGTTGGTATATGTAAAGTATAGATTTGATTTAAAATTTGAGAATGAATAAAAATTGAAAAATCGAAAATTCATATTTTAGCTAAAAAATTTTGTGTGTTTTTAAAATTCAAGTTGATGAATAAAATAATTGTATTCCTTGCATCAAAACGAATCGATTCGTATATATAAAGTTTATGTTACACTCAAAATTAATTAAAATTTTCTTTATTTTTCAAAAAATTTAATTAATTTAAAACATTTTTAACTCGAAATTTTTTAAATCAATCAATTGAATTGGAGAAATTCATTGCTTCCTTCACGAGGAAGCGAATTTTTTGCTTCACACAATGAGGAAGCATAATGTTTATGAAATAAACATAAAGGACCCCCTCCTTGTTTGGTTTTGTTATTTTCCATAAAATAACTTAGCGTCTTGGCATAATTAATAATCAGCCAAAAGTTCTGAACGTTCAAATGAACAAAATATTTTTTTCGATCTATAAATTATTAAAAATTATAATGTCAATGTAAAATAAAACTGTAAATTAAACAAATACTAAATTAATAATTTCTTTTTCGATATTTAAAACAATATTTTGTAATAAAATTCGTACTTAAAGAAGTTACAAAAAAAATTTCCTTCATTTGAACGTTCAAAACTTTTGGCCCATAATTAATAATAATTAAATAAATCTAGCTAACGTTGATTGTCTTAAAATTATAATAATAAATAACATAAATTCAACGTTACAAATGTCAATAAATAAATAAAATACATTTGAAAAAATGTTTTTTCTGAAAGCCTATTTTTGAGTTGTCAAAATGCATGGTCTTAATATCTAGCGAATTATATATGTTGGTGAAATGGAGTTTTACAATTCAAAGGTTCAAGTTCCCTTAATCCCCAAGCGAATTTTTTTGATTTGCTCTGTCGTGTGCTTTTCGAAGAATATGCGAATCCAAAAGTCAAGAAGATGGGGTCAAAATCTGTTTAAAAGTAAAACGGGTTAGTAAACAAGCAATTTAACTGCGAAACAAGGTTTTCCCCTTGGCAAGGCGCGGCAATTGGATCAGATTCGAGCCCTACTTTCAGAGTCTGCAGATTTACGGTAGGTGTAGTTTTCACGGTTGTAGTTGTGTGATGGGGATTTAGAATCTTGACGTTTGTATGCTCTATGTGTGTGGGTCGGCAGCGATAGTCATTGTTAGAGTGAACGATTGAAGCGAAATGCTTCTAATTGCTCGGTCTTTTCTAACCTCTGGACGCACTCAAATTGCTGATTGGAACAAAGCCAACATTCTTCAAGTTAACGTTTTGCAACAATTACCTATCATTTTTCTAAAACTTGTATATTGTACTCAATTTTTTCTTCTAAAATGGTTGTGGTATCTACAGAAATATTGTTGTCACTACGATTACAATTGAAAAAATTGCTTCATCTTTTTTAGACATCAATTACTAAGATGAATGGATGTTGTTTAATCGTTGTCTCTGACTGAATCAAATGCAAGAAAGTGAAAATCTCTTTGCATTAAAGAGGGATTTGAAGCAAAAACGACTGACAAAGACTTATGATCCTTGACTCGGAATCTCTTGAAAGCCATAGTATTGAATTTTTGTAAAACAACCCTCTTGATTGACGTGTGAATAAAGGAGAGATATCCTTGTCCCATGAGTTATTATGTGTCTCCAGGATGTTGAAAGGGCTTCAATTCCGTAGAATAGACTCTGAGGAATGTAAATTGTGCAAATATCGCTAATTAACCTCTTTTGGTAAAATTTCCTTCTTTCATTTTCATTCTTATCGGAAAAGGAATAAAGCTGCTAAAAGAATATTATTGAATATAAAATGAACTACGGAAAGAATCTAACAATGATGAAAGTATGTCTACAGATAATAAATGTACTGCAGGGATTGAGAAGAATGCCGTTGACTTTTTTCCATGTCTTTGTTGTGCAGAGAGAAATTTTCTTTAATACAAATAGCAATAAGAAATCTTATTATTTCCTTAAACAGAGTGGATAATAGGTTTACCCTAAAGAATAATTTATATTACTAAACCAAAACAGCTTCTGGTATACATCAGGCATAAAAAACGTTCAGCTTCATTTTATTTTTACTCGCATAAAGTTTAATAAAAATTCCGTCAAATAGTGTTCAAACATCCATGTCATTAACAAGAAGTAAGCTCAACTTTATTTTGTGAAGCTAAATAATATATAGTTGCGTTATTTACGTGAGATGAAACTGAGGACGTGACCTTAAATAAATCAAATGCCACAGCAGAAAAATGAAAATAAAAGTGATAGGTCACTGGGACGCTTTGTGTTCCCTTATCTCTTTTTCAGCAAAAAAAAGTTGAAATTTTAGTTGTAAGTTTTCAAGATGTGAATTGAATTTTATTTTGTCCAATTCCACTGTACATGAACGCACTTAGAAACCTCTTTTCAACTTAGGAGCCATCACGCTCCACTCGTAAGACTTGCAGGAGAAAATTGATTCTCTCTATGAGAAAACTTATGCTTTAACGTGAAAATAGAATACATACGAATTTTTATTAAACACAAATCGTGGCATATTTCATATTTAAATAAAATATACACAAGACACTTCATTTTTTAATTGCAGTTTTTGCCATGCCAAGCAAAATAAATCGTCACAATGTTCATGTTCCATAGATCTCTTATTTTCTTCAAGCGCTACAAGCAGAACATTAAAAAATTCTGTTATATTCAATAAATAATAATTTTTATGTATTAGTTTTTACTTTTAAAAATGCAAAAAAGTCTCATTTTCGTTTAAGTACACTGAAAAAAAATTATTTTATTAGATACCAAGTAACCGATTATTTGAATCAATTTAATTTTTTTTTCAGTGATAACACCATTTTTTAGAAGGTAATTTGGCATCTTATATTAATTATAATTAAAAGAAAAAGGGCCCATTTTCGATACGTTATATAGTCGGATGCTGAAAATTCTCAAAGCTACGAGTCAAAGTAGCCACGTATAAGAATTAGGGGTTGTAGTGTCGCGCCACTGTTCCGTTCTCTTGGTACAGGAGGAATGAAACGCAGTGAGTGGGTCGATACTCGCCCCCTTGTTGGTAGCCCACTTCTCCGCCTTGTCCCTTCCTCAACACGCCGGAGTTACCCCTTAAAATCTACTCACGTTCTAGTATAGTTACCTCGAGTTTTTTTTGTTTTGTTTAATATTTCGATTTAGTTTTCAAATCATCACGCTTTTCGTCACAAAGTTACACTTTCAATTGGGTGGGGGAGATTATAATGGATAAGGTTTACTCGAGGCACGTTCCTTGTTTTGACCAACCTTAACCGGCATCGCGTGCTTTGGAAATATTTCCTTATTACACACACCTACGCCTTGCCGAGTTAATTAATTTACAAGAGAGAATACTCGTCGTGACGAGTTACATCAACTGCCTCCTTAATAATGAATATTTTACTCTTATATTTTTTTATAAATGCCCGATAAATAACATATATATATATACAGGGTGATTTTTATGTTCCGGACCCCCAAAATATCTTGAAAGGAAATAGTTTTTGAGAAAAATGTTGTATACAAAAGTTGTCAGGTTGAAAAAAATCTATTAAATTGTATAATTAAAAAACGGGCCCAGGGCCTTATGTGGGCCCTACAAACAAAAAAGTAAATTTTTTAAATGGAACCAAGTATTTTCAAACTCAGATTCTTGTAGCCAGTGATTTCCTCTTTTCAGACATGTGGTAACTTGTGGGCCCAAAGTTAAATTTGGGCCCAAAATTTGATTTTTTGTGGTTTTAAAGGTAATTTTAGTGTAACTTAGTTCCAAGGGGTTTTCAGGGTCCCTGATTACGAATATGAAGTCAGTTTTTAAAAATTTTCAATAACGGACCCAAAATGACTAATTAAAATTGAAAAAAATTAAGGAAAATTATAAAACTTCTTATTTTAGACTTATTTAGCCTTCTAATTGTTAATTAAATGTTACTTTTATTGCTTTTAAATTAGTATCATAAACCTTGGGGTAAAAAATTAGATTTTTACAAATTTTAAATTTAGGGGCTTATAAGGCCCAAAATTCGATTTTTTCTGATTTTAAAGGTGATTTTAGTGTGACTTAGTTCTAAGGGGTTATTGGGGTCCCTGATTAGGAGTCTGAAATCAGTTTTTAAAAATTTTTAATAACGGACCCAGAATGACTGATTAAATATGAAAAAAATGAAGGAAAATTATGAAATTTATTCTTTTAGACCTATTTAGCATTTTACTTGTTAACTTAATGTTACTTTTATTGCTTTTAATTTAGTATCATAAACCTTGGGGTAAAAAATTAGATTTTTACTAATTTTAATATTTAGCGGCTTATAAGGCCCAAAATTAGATTTTCTTTGGTTTTAAAAATAATTTTAGTGTGACTTAGTTTCGAAGGGTTTTCGGGGTCCCAAATTATGAATCTGACATCGATTTTTAAAAATTCAAAACAGCGGTTCAAAAATGACATAAAAATTAATAAAATTAAGGAAAATTATACAACTTTTTATTTTAGACTTATTTAGCCTTCTAATTGTTAATTCAATGTTACTTTTATAGTTTTTAATTTAGTATCATAAACTTTAAGGGAAAAAAAATTGATAGATTTTTACTAATATTAATGTTTAGGGGCTTATAAGGCTGAAAATTCTGTTTTTAGTTCTTTTAAACTCATTTTTAAACAACAAAATTCGATATTTTGTGGTTTTAAAGGTGATTTTAGTGTGACTTAGTGCCAAGGAGTTTTCGGGGTCGCTGATTACGAATCTGTAATCAGTTTTTAAAAATTTTTAATAACGGACAAAAAATGAATGATTAAAAATGAAAAAAATTAAGGGAAATTATAAAACTTCATATTTTAGACTTATTTACCCTTCTAATTGTTAATTCAATGTTACATTTATTGCTTTTTATTTAGTATCATAAACCTTGGGGTAAAAAATTAGATTTTTACAAATTTTAAATTTAGGGGCTTATAAGGCCCAAAAAACGATTTTTTTGGATTTAAAGGGGATTTTAGTGTGAATTAGTTCTAAGGGGTTTTCGTGTTCCCTAATTAAGTTTTAAATTCATTTTAGTGTAACTTAGTTCCGATGGGTTTTCGGGCTTCTTGATTACGAATCTAAAATCAGTTTTTAAAAATTCAAAATAGCAGACCCAAAATGACTGATTAAAAATAAAAAAAATTAAGGATAATTATGAAATTTATTATTTTAGACCTATTTAGCATTTTACTTGTTAACTTAATGTTACTTTTACACAGCTATAAATTTACTATCCTTTGGGGTCAAAAAGGAAGATTGGTTTATTTTTTAAATTTAAATTTTGGGGGCTTATGGGTTCCAAAAGTGGATCTTCTGTAGTTTTAAGAGTTATTTTAGTTTCAGGGAACTTTCTAATCTAATTTTTGGCCTTATAAGCACCTAAATTTAAAATTTGTAAAAATCTAATTTTTACCACAAGGTTTATGATACTAAATTAAAAGCAATAAAAGTAACATTGAATTAACAATTAGAAGGCTAAATAAGTTGAAAATAAGAAATTTCATAATTTCCCTTAATTTTTTTAAATTTTTAATCAGTATTTTTGGGTCCGCTTTTTTGAATTTTAAAAAACTGATTTCAGATTCGTAATCATGGACCACGAAAGCCCCTTGGAACTAAGTCACACTAAAATTATTTTTAAAATCAAAGAAAATCTATTTTTGGGCCTTATAAGCCCCTAAATATTAAAATTGGTAAAAATCTAATTTTTAACCCCAAGGTTTATGATACTAAATTAAAAGCAATAAAAGTAACATTAAGTTAACAAGTAAAATGCTAAATAGGTCTAAAAGAATAAATTTCATAATTTTCCTTCATTTTTTTCATATTTAATCAGTCATTCTGGGTCCGTTATTAAAAATTTTTAAAAACTGATTTCAGACTCCTAATCAGGGACCCCAATAACCCCTTAGAACTAAGTCACACTAAAATCACCTTTAAAATCAGAAAAAATCGAATTTTGGGCCTTATAAGCCCCTAAATTTAAAATTTGTAAAAATCTAATTTTTTACCCCAAGGTTTATGATACTAATTTAAAAGCAATAAAAGTAACATTTAATTAACAATTAGAAGGCTAAATAAGTCTAAAATAAGAAGTTTTATAATTTTCCTTAATTTTTTTCATTTTTAATTAGTCATTTTGGGTCCGCTATTGAAAATTTTTAAAAACTGATTTCAGATTCGTAATCAGGGACCACGAAAATCCCTTCGAAACTAAGTCACACTAAAATCACTTTTAAAACCAAAGAAAATCTAATTTTGGGCCTTATAAGCCCCTAAATATTAAAATTTGAAAAAATCTATTAATTATTTTACCCCAAGTTTTATGATACTAAATTAACAGCAATAAAAGTAACATTGAATTAACAATTAGCAGGCTTAGTAAGTCTAAAATATGAAGTTTCATAATTTTCCTTAATTTTTTTCATTTTTAATTAGTCATTTTGGGTCCGTTATTGAAAATTTTTAAAAACTGACTTCATATTTGTAATCAGGGACCCCGAAAACCCCTTGGAACTAAGTTACACTAAAATCACCTTTAAAACCACAAAAAATCGAATTTTGGGCCCAAATTTAACTTTGGGCCCACAAGTTACCACATGTCTGAAAAGAGGAAATCACTGGCTAAAAGAATCTGAGTTTGAAAATACTTGGTTCCATTTAAAAAATTTACTTTTTTGTCTGAAGGGCCCACATAAGGCCCTGGGCCCGTTTTTTAATTATTCAATTTAATAGATTTTTTTCAACCTGACAACTTTTGTATACAACATTTTTTTCAAAAACTATTTCCTTTCAAGATATTTTGGGGGTCCGGAACATAAAAATCACCCTGTATATATTATATGTTTTTTCCCTATCTTACTTAACAGTTTTATTGTAAGTAGAAAAAAATCTAAGACGACAATTTAACCTTCGCCGGACTGGATACTTTTTATATACACGGTTGACAAGATCCCACCCAGGGTGGGCCAAATGTTTTCTTCTTTGTATATTGCAATAAAGACTTAGAATCATTCAGTTTTTTTCCAAAATTGTTATATGTTACCAAATAATATATTTTATTAATATTTTATTGATTTTTTATTTGTTTAAACAATTTATTATTAATAATTTATAACTTTTTCAAATATACATACGACAGTAGAAGAATTTTATAAATTTGTTACCTTTTCTTCGTAGTTATTAATTCAAAGGTTATAAATAAAATAAAATATATAATTCATTTTGCAACAACTATTATTATAAATTGTTTAAACAAATAATTGTTGCTATTTATTAACATTCTTCATAATATTCCTAGAAAATTGTAATTTTTTTCTAATTTTGCAACTTAACAAGCACAACATAATAACACAAAGATTTTATATGAATTTTCTATTTAACCAATTGTTTAAACAAATAATTGTTACTATTTATTAATTTTCGTATAATGTTCCAAGAAAGTTGCAATTTTTTTCTAATTTTGCAACTTAACAAGCTCAACATAATAAACATGAAGATTTCATATGAATTTAGTATTCAAACGATTGTTTAAACAATTTATTGTTGTTATTTATTAACTTTATTTGTTTAAACAATTGTTGAATTAATAATTTTACTTCAAATCTATCTTTTATTATATTCGGCTTGATGAATTGCAAAATTAGAAAAAAACTGCATCTTTCTAGGTGCAGAACAAAAAAAGTTAGTAAATAATAACAATAATTGTTTAAACAATTGTTGAATTAATAATTTTACATCAAATCTATCTTTTATTATATTCCGCTTGATAAATTGCAAATTAGAAAAAAACTGCATCTTTCCAGGTACAGAACAAAGAAAGTTAATAAATAATAACAATAAATTGTTTAAACAAATGAAAAATGCAATATAATATTTTTTATATCTATTATTTGACATCATAAAACACTCACAGTGAAAAGTCTGCATGATTTCAAGTCTTTTTGTAAAATAGAATTAAAAAAATATCTAAATCATCCCGGTTATCTCCGTACATACATTGATAAAAGTTATAAATAATCAAGAAGAAATTTTTTTTAAAAATTTGTTTTTACATTTTTTGAAAGTTCTTAAGATTTTGTTCAGTGACTTCCCAATGGGAAACTGCCACGAGTAACCATTGGCGTATTAATGGCCCAATGATGGGAGCCAATGAAAAAACCATTGGCACCCAATAATGGACCATTATTGGTAAAGTCATGGGCTGTCCACGCCGATGCCAATGATTGGCAACCATCATTGGCAAATTATTGGCAACCAATAATTAGCCAATATTAAAAATTTTAATAATAATTTAAAAAATCAATAATTTAAAAAAAAATTTATATTTTTATTATTTTTTAATAGTTATTATTATTATTATTTTATTTTTAATAATTAAATTAAAATAAAAAAATGGTCATCAAAGTATTAGTGAAACTATTTCTTCCAAAAAAGAGTTTGTCTCAAATCCAATTAATAGAAGAGACATCGGGCAGAAAAAAATTTCGACGAGAAAAAAATTTTAGATCACTGCTTATATACCAATCAAGTGGCATCTCAACTGCGAGAAACAGTGATGTTCGCCCTCCCTTTGCGGCGTTGAGTGAACTAAAGTCCAGAGCTGAGCCATCAGCGCAGCGCGGGAACATTTGAAAAATTTGATTTTATTAGATATTTTATTTTATTTTAAATATGACAAATAATTAACTTAATAAATAATTAATGTCATTAATAATTATTAATAACATAATGTCATACTTAATAATTCGTTAATTATTATAAAATAAAATAGCTAATAAAATCAAATTTTTTAAATGTTCCCGCGCTGCGCTGATGGCTCAGCTCTGGACTTTAGTTCACTCAACGCCGCAAAGGGAGGGCGAACATCACTGTTTCTCGCAGTTGAGATGCCACTTGATTGGTATATAAGCAGTGATCTAAAATTTTTTTCTCGTCGAAATTTTTTTCTGCCCGATGTCTCTCCTATTAATTGGATTTGAGACAAACTCTTTTTTGGAAGAAATAGTTTCACTAATACTTTGATGACCATTTTTTTATTTTAATTTAATTATTAAAAATAAAATAATAATAATAATAACTATTAAAAAATAATAAAAATATAAATTTTTTTTTAAATTATTGATTTTTTAAATTATTATTAAAATTTTTAATATTGGCTAATTATTGGTTGCCAATAATTTGCCAATGATGGTTGCCAATCATTGGCATCGGCGTGGACAGCCCATGACTTTACCAATAATGGTCCATTATTGGGTGCCATTATTGGAATTATATTGGCATCCCTGGCTCCCATTATTGGGCCATTAATACGCCAATGGTATTTTTCCCATTGGGTTAAAATCGCGATTCAATTAAGGCAAAACTTTAGAAGATATGGCAATTTCAATTTGTCTGGCCCACCCTGGGTGGGCATCTTGTCAAGCGAAGGTTAAAAAAATATATAATTCTTGATGGTTTTTTTTATTTATTTTGATGATTTCTTTTAGATATAGACAATTTTTTATTATATCTATATTTTTTGCATAATTAAAGGTTGTTTAAAAAAATTAACCCTATGTTTTAGAATTTTCAATTTTTTATTCTTCCTCTCCATATTTGTTGAGAAAAAATTTTGAAGTATACTTTTTAAAATGACTCAAAGTAAACAGGGCACACCTTTAAAAAGTAATAAAACATTCTAGAGAAACAGTCTGATATTAAACTTTGTATGCTTTAGAGATTTTGGATGATTTCTTTCTTGTATCGCTTTCTTTCCTATATAACCCTTTGTGCGTGTATGTCATTCATTGACCAAACACGGATCTCCTCCCTTAAATTTAATAGTGACATCAAGCACATGTAAACGTATAGTAGCTCTCCTAACTAATCAATTACTTTCCTTACCTATATATACTTCATTACTATTTACTCCAATGCCTTTACTTTTTTTTATCTATTTGGAACAAAATTTATTTCAATAAAATTTTGGAATAAAAAAATATTTGATAAAACATATCAGTTTAATATAACTACAGAAAATCATCATCTTTACATAACTCGTAAAACTGTAATGTAACTTCAATACATTTAGTCTTGTTAAACAATAATTCGATGAGCGAAAAAATCTAAACTTCATAGGGTGACAGTACATCTCTTGTTAAACAATAATTCGATCCACGGAGAAAAATGAAAATTGAGATTTCGGACTGAGTATAGAACAATTGGAATAATTTCTATTACCGTAGGAATAAATAGAAATTTTTAGGTTTCTATTCCAAAAAGTTTAGTAATGATTATGAATTATGAATATTAATGAATTCTAAACATCTTAGAAAACGCTAATATTTTCCTTTAAGGGGGCACTCGTAGTTGTAGCGCCAAAAAATAGACATTTTTCATGAATTTTTTCCTCGTAAACCATTAAGTGTTTTTAAAATATCGATTTATTAACTAAAAGTACATAGGGTCAGTCGGGGTAAATGGGGACAAAATCGCTATTTTTCACATATTACGTAAGTTTCTTCCTTTAAAAGGTAATATTTGCGGGTTTATATTTTTTTAAGTTGTTATTTACGTTCCCAGGATTAATTTTAGGCATCAGAAAAAAATTTAGATAAACTTTAAACGCATGAAACTGACTGTCCCAATTTACCCCAAAATTTAGAAAATTTCATAAAATTCGGGGTAAATGGGGACAACATAGTTTCTAAGAAAGTTTTAAGAAAAAAGTTTTCTTAAGTATATTACTGTATTAAGGGATGAAAAAACTTGAAAAAAATTTGTAGTAGATATATAATAGTTGAACCAATTGAAATTTTTTTATTTTTTTTTATTTCAGTATTTTGTCTCGCATTTGAAAAAAACAGACTTAAAAATCATACCCAAATTTTTTTCTTATTCCTTATGACTTCCATAACAGAAATTCACTTGAATTTTTGATTTTTGGTAATTTTGTTAATAATGACAAGCTGTCCCTATTTACCCCGAGTTTTCAAATTCTTGGAGTAAATGGTGACAGCTTGTCATTATTAACAAAATTAACAAAAATCAAAAATTCAAGTGAATTTCTGTTATGGAAGTCATAAGGAATAAGAAAAAAATTTGTGTATGATTTTTAAGTCTGTTTTTTTCAAATACGAGACAAAATACTGAAACAGTTTGACTTTGATTTTCAAGTTTTTATGCATTGAGCGATAACTTTTTTATCTTGCTGCCAATTGTCAAGATAAAAGCTTGGAAATACTCAAAACCTCTTGCAGGTGATCTGAGGTCAAAACATTGACGTTGAATTTAATTTTAAAACTATAAATTAAGCTCCAAAACCTCTTGTCCCCATTTACCCCAACTGACCCTTATTTAAACTTGAATTTAAAAAAAGGGTAAAAATATTGAATAGTTCCAAAGTTAGGTCTGGTCAAAGTGACGTCCATCTGAAAAACATGGTTTGCGGTAACCAACACTATGGAAATCTGATTCGTCTTAAATCAAAAATTGAAACCGTTTCAATTTTTCAACCGCGGTTATGCATTTATTGAAAGATTATCTAGTCTTTAATCGAAGGACCTAACTATTTCAAAATTCTAATTAGACATATTTGTATTAAGATTTCTTATTATTTTTTTTGATTTTATTTAATAGAAACTTGTGAATAAAAATAAAACTTAATACGAAAACTGTAAACTTGGTATAAATAATTAGAGAAAATTCCCTAAAATAGAACATTTCAAAGTGTTCTCCAAAGTTTTCCAGGTTTATAGCTCCTCACGGATGGATACAACTATGAAATGTTCTGCTTTAGGATACCTTTGTTAACCTCTTGAGTACCAGGGACGCCATATGGTGTCCAGGAAATGTCAGTAATAATGATTCCATATGGCTAAGAAAACTGAAATTTTATATAACTTTTTATCTGTTTTTTATTATATAACGAATTCTTCCTTTTGTTATTTTTTATTTATAGTTGTCATTTAGCCGGGAGTAATAAAAACTTTTGATATCAAGTTTTTTCAAATTTAATGTCACTTGTTCGGTAAATGTAAATTTGACATTTGTTTCTGAAAATTCTAAGTAGCGGGCATAATTTGGTGAACTAATAAATTTAAACGCATTAGGTTGCAACTCGAGTCATTTGAGCAGTTGATTATGAATCTGTTGTTAATTTTGGAAAATTCAATGCAACAGTCAAAATTAACCAAGAACTAAGAATCTTTTAAATATCGATTTGATTGAATTTTTAATTGGTCGAATGTTGGAATATTTATGAGATAGAATAGTCAAAAATTGAATAAAGTAATCATTTGAACCTCTATGATATTCGATTTTGTAGCTTTATCAACAATATACTTAAGTTTTAGTATAATTATTATACCCGTGCAGAAAATTTGACCGGGCCGGTCCCGATCGGTCGGGACCCGACCAGGGCCATGGTTATTTGCCCGATCTTATAGTAATTGTAATTTTATTTATTTATTTAAACACCAACACCCGCAGTCCTAAAGGACCATTAATGGGCAACTACAATTTTAATACAAAAAAAAAATTATAAATCTAATCTAAGAATAAATTTAAAGTTTTTATAAAGTCGGTGCCAGATGCAAAGAATAAATCTAAATTAGGCTTTAACGTAGAAAAAATAGCATTTACATGATAACATGAAAAGTACATTGGAGAAATACTTCCGAAATCACTGCGCAACAAAGGTAAATTAAAAGGTTCATAATTTCGGGAAGTGACTCTCGGTACTTTAAATTGTAAACAAAACAAAAGATCCGGAGAATAAATTTGTGACGATAGGATTTTAAATAAAAAAAGGCAAGCTGAAAAAATTCTTCTTTGAGCCAAAGACCGAAAACCAAAACGCTTACAAAATTTTCAATAAATTATAATTATTTATCTCTAATTGATAAATAAAACAATAAAATTAATCAATATTATTTTATTTTATGAATCTGCATTTTAAAAAACACTTTATTAAATGAAAATGAAATAAAAGTTGAAAAAAATTATTTGAATAATTGTTTCGTTTACTCTCTAAATCTTAATTAGTAAAAATGTTTACTAATTTAAATTAGTGACTCACTTTTTGCTTGAGTTAGTTAAATTTTACTAATTATTAGGGCTTGTTTTACTAACAATTAGTACCGTAAAATGAGGTAAAGTCGGCGTTTGAGGGTAAAGTCGGCCGACGCTTTAAATCATTTTAAAGTTTAACTATTACTTTTTTCCAGAAGAAATCCGAGTTTTATTAAAAATGTAGTTAGAATTAATGTAAATTAATAAATGAAATACAATATTTAAGTGTTTAAAGCGCCGGCCGACTTTACCTGCAAACGCCGACTTTACCTCATTTTACGGTAAAATTTAAGAGAGACTCACTTTTTGCTTTAGAATTAGTTAAATTTTACTAATTTTTTGTAAAAGTTACTAATAATTAGTAAAATTTTACTAATTCATAAGCAAAAAGTGAGCCACTAATTCAAATTAGTAAACATTTTTACTAATTCAGATTTAGAGAGTAAAAAAATGTCATAAAATTCTAGAAATGTATTTTCACTAGTTTTTAAAAAATTTTAAATATGGCAACCAGGCCTGGCCCTGGTCGGGCCCATAGAAATTTACTAACTCGGGTCCAGAACAGGAAATTGGATCGGGGCCAGGTCGGTAATCGGGATGTAAAGTGTCAATTTCTGCACGGGTAATTAAAGTTGTATCTATTACAAGAGGGTAACAGTAGCAAAGCCGTGAGAAAATTGTCATTATAGGTGCTGGGAAATAGGATTTTGCATTTATCTCTTTTTCTTCGTTCCTTTGTTCCACGAGTCCTTTGATCTGTTTTATATCCGTGCAAATATTTGTTTCCGGGAGCGCATCGTTCAATATCACTTGAGAAGCTACCTCGTTTCGATTGGTACTTGTTTTAAAATTCTTTTCCTTCCTCTATAAGCTAGTCGATAATTGCAACTAGATTTTTTTCTTCATCACATTGCGAATGATAAAAATAAATACCGTTTATCATTTATTTATTAATTAGTTCAAGTGTTTCAGAATAGAAGTTATAACAAGTTCATACGTGATTTAGTTTTTTTTTTTATTATAAACTTTCAAATCTTCTTGTACATTTGCAATTGGGAAATCACAAGAAAGTGATTTTGTTCATTTGACCGTTTAGAACTTAAGTCACATTTTAAATAAGGTTCTCTTGATTCAGAAACACTCTTTTACTGAGAGAAAAGATGTAAAAAAGTTCACAGCAAAATATTAATATTGGAATGAAAACTTTGCTTTCCTTCCCGATTTTTATTTGAAATTGGAATCTATTTTAAAAGAGCCTTACAAAACTCTTTTCTACAATTTAGAAAACAGGAACTTTGTTACATTTTTAGAACTCTTTACGGCTTTTGAGTAAAGAAGATAAGTTTATATTGCCGAATACTTCAGTTTCAAAGGTAAAAGACAAAAATTCGATAGGAAATTGCAAGATGTAAAAAGACTCAAGATAAGGAAGAAAATTGCGGAGATAACAGAAAGAAGAGCAATGTAATAATGGGAGATACGTTGAAAAATATCGAGGATGCAAGAAAGGATCATGGATGGATATTATGTTAGAATAGAGAAGCGAATTCATTTAAAAAAGGAAATTAATTAAGCTAGGAAAATGGAGGAACGCGAAGAAAATTAACTAGTCGAAAGTTAAAACACTCATGAAACTGCAGAGAAACGTAATTATAATTTATTTTTTAAAAAGTTTAAATTATGCTTAAAAAGTTTTAAGAGTTTTTTTCACGAGATGTAGTCTGACAATCGAGATAACGAATATAAATATCGATTTGATATTTCAAGTTATCGCGCCCTGAAGCACAATTTATTCCTATCAGTTGTATCAATGCGAAGGGCTTTATTTACATTTTCATCTCAAGAGAAATTATTTTAACCGTCTTCGTTGAAAGTGTGCTTTATACTCAGTACTCCGGGAAATTAAAATAAAGGGGCGATTCACGATTCGCCGCCAACTCATCCCCGTGTACCTGCTCAGCGGCAAATTTTCGTCCCCGTATGTTCCCCCACTACCGGCCGTACTGTACCCCTCCGTTCAGTTCATTTTGGGTAACAATTGAATTTTATTTGATTTTAAATTGAAATTTTTTGAAAATAATTGAATTTTCTTTGATTTTGAATTGAAATTTTGGATAATAATTAAATTTTAATTGAAATTTTGGGTAATAATTTAATTTTAGTTTATTTTGAATTGGAATTTTTGAAAATAATTCAATTTACTTGCGATATTTTTTTAAAATTATAAACAATTGTTAAATTTTATAAAAATTTTATTTGAAAAATAATTTTGAAATAATTGAATTTGTGATGAATTTCATTAAAATTATTAAAAATAATTAATTTAATGAAGAATTATTTTAGTTCACAATTTGTTAAATAATTGAATTGAAGAAGATCTGAAGAAGATCTACATTTTATACTAAAAAAATGTATTTTATTAAAATTTTCAATTTAAAATCAAATAAAATCCAATTGTTACCCAAAATGAACTGAACGGAGGGGTACAGTACGGCCGGTAGTGGGGGAACATACGGGGACGAAAATTTGCCGCTGAGCAGGTACACGGGGATGAGTTGGCGGCGAAAAGTGGTCTGCCCAATTTTAACATTGTCACTTTTTGCTCCTATATGTATAAATCATACAGTTCACAAGAACTTTGCGTATGATAAAGTTAACTGAAAGTTTTGCTCAGAAAGTAAAGAAAAGGACACGAAATCCTAAGGCAGGACGTTATCTGGATATTTTTGAAACACTCGGTTTTTAAAAAATTTTCTTTAACTTTAAATGTTGAGAAAATGTTTTAGAATCTTTTGCAGTGCTAAAAGTGGAGTTATTTAAGTTAAAATTTCAACTTTTACATTTATGATTGTGTTAAGAGTTAAAAATTTCAACCTAAATATCTCATTTTCTAACACATAAAGTAACATATGTAACCTGGACAGCCTTACGTCCGAAAAAATTAACTTTTTATTGATTGGTGATTCTGATAGAAAAAAGTTTTCTCTATCAGAATCACCAATCAATAAAAACTCGATTTTTTCGGACGTAAGGGTCATATATTGCAATCGAAAGAAAATGGAGTTTTTCAAGAATAATAGTTAGAGAATGTCCTTAAATATAGTTTGATCGTAATGGAACATATTTTTTCACAAATTACGTTCCTTCTGAAATATTACTTCATCTTCTCTTATTATAATGTCAGCCTCTTTATCTCTGTCATCATTGAGAAGGTGTTCCCGTCAGAGGAGCATTCTTCATTAATGATAAAGTGGCAGAAGATAGCGTGTATAAAATTAAAAGAAATCGAAAAATGGAATTTGATTGAATAAATCGTCGCGGCATGTCACCCAACGACTTTTCCATTTCCTATGTAGCAGGAAATGGAAAAACCCGGAGATACATTGTTACTGACAATAGATTTGGTATTCGTTGTGCGTTGGAGGGTTATTAATAACTTTCGATGGATTTTCTCTATGGGCGTTCAATTTATACTGAAATTCACTCTTTAATTGTTATGGAAATGTGCATGGAAAAAAAATTGGATTTTACTTGAATAATATTTGTTGATTGCACTGAAAAAAAATTTAATCATCTTCAGAAAATAAAATCAAATACATCGGGATTTTTTTATTTTATTGTAGTTAGATAATGTAGTGCCATCGATTGAATGTGTCAACAAAATTTCGAAGCATTATATCAGAGTGTTGAAAATTTGTCTAATTTGATTAATTTTAGTTTTCAAGATGTTTTCTTTTGTTATTTTTAGGCAATGAGACAAAATACATGTGTATACAATTATACATATTTTGCATAATTCCTTGGGGTGAGTTATGAAAATAGATCAGAAACCAAATTGAATGGCATTTCTATCCAGTGAGCTTCTGCGGGAACTTTTGCGTTAAATGACATTAAATCGTGTGATGAGCAGCTTTATCATTTGAAATACTATTTTGTGAATGAACAAAAGGTCTCCGATTCCACAGGGTTTTGTGTATGTTCGGTTAAAGTCAAACAATAGTGAATCAGTATTTCGAACAGTCTGACAAGCTTCTTTTAATGGTGTAATGTGAAACAGGTGCTTAACAATGTATGTAAATACGGTTTGATAACTGATATTTCGATTTCTACTGCATTAAATATATTAAAACATTACAATTATATTAAAATAAAGAACATTTTAAATAATTTGTCAACTTGCAAAAATTACATTGATAATTGCTAGTTGTACAATAGATTTGGAATTTTGAAAAAAAGAATGATCGAATATATTTTTAAGGGAATAAAGGATGACAAGGCTATAAAATATGTCTTTCGAAATTGGCAGTCTCCATTCAAGTGTTTGAATGGTTATGTAAACGAATAATCGATGTGATGCTCTATTGAAGGCTTGACAGGTGGGTCATATAAGATTATTGCATAAAATCTGCATACTTGAATCTCCCATCGGAACGCAGCAGCAGCAGCAGCGCTGTGTCAGGTCGAGTGAAGAGAGCAGTTTATCTCGATCGATTCGAACGAAATGGTTTAACATTACCTATCGGAAGTTCAGCCTGACGGGGTTACAGTCAAAACATACCTTCCATATACTGTTAAAAACATTTTACCATCACAAATAGGCATTCATTAACATTCATCACACAATTATTCTTCTAAACCTCTAAAATTTATGTTTCCATAAAAGAAATACAGTCAAATTTTTATTGTTCTTCCTTCATTGTTGGCAGATATTTATTGTCTTTTTTCCGATCTAAAATTGGCCTGTACATTCAAAGTATAATCGAAACATGTGAATTAATAATTGCACTGTTATAACCGCGTGTATGCAATTAACCTAGATTGGGTATAGGTAAGAAGTTATACATTATTGGTTTTAAAGGACATAAATGGATGTCGATATTAGGAAGGAATCCACTTTATAGGCTAAGTGCGGTTCCTTTGATCCGGATTTGATGTCGTACTTCGGAATTTGAAGTTAATTTCATGTCTAATACTATGTTTGTGCATACATTATTGGAAATTATGAAATATAAAGGATTTTCAATATGCATCTTTGTTTTAGATAATTAGATACTGAATTCCTTTTATTTAACAATTATGTCATTATATTAAAATTTTTATGGATTGTTATCTGTTAATTTAAGTAAAACAAATGCATTTCTGTTTAGTCTATAACGGAACGGAAAACTCGGAATGAATTAATTTACTACATCGTCGTAAATTATTGATCGAGTTGCTTTAATTAATTTACATGTTTCGTAATTAAAATTTCATCTATACATTTTCAGTTCTACTTGTTCTTTGATAATTGTCTAAATTATTATGATAAGATGTTAATTTTTTACGAATTTATGCGACTGAAATTCACGTAACCTTTAATGGATGGATTTTTTTTTTTATTTCGAAGTTTAAAAGCAAGTTGCTCTAGGTAGAAATATTGTGATTCGATACTAGACTTGAAAGTTTTTACTAAGCAAATTTCTACTATGAATTCACGTACATATGTAAAGTACGTTGACCAAGCAAGATAGTAAATTAAAAACTTTTCAAACAGTTTCCGCTTTGAAATTTTTACGCATGCAAAGTGGTAATTAAAATTTTTGAATAGACAAGTCTTTAATGAGTTTCATCTAATTGGAGTACATTATTCATTTTGTGGAGAAGATTAAAACTTGAAAAAATTACAAGAAAAATATTAAGTATATTGAGGAAAAGAGTTACATAGCAATGATGCAATTACAAACTATGCTTTCTAAATGCTGTAGAGGTTTTTCCATCGTGCTTTGGCGAGGAACACAAATTGCGAACAGACTCCAAGCTGTATGCCAATTGGAGGTATAAATCCCTAAGGGAGTCGAGTATTTCCGCTCTCAAGTATATGCATATGCATGTATAGTAGCGTCGAAACGATAACGATCTCAATAGTGTGTAGTTGCATATTCAACCGAGATGAAATTATGACGTTAGCCAAATTATTATACTCTAAGAAAAATTAAATAAAATTACTTTTGTAGTTGACATCACTTTTAGTACCAAAAGAAAATTCAGCTATAGAAATTATTTTATAAAACATTTTTATTTAATACAATAATCAAGATAGGATTTCATGTCTATTAATTGAATATTTAATTCATAATTGTAACGAAATATAATATTCACTCTGAAACGCTGTTCATCAAATAATTGTCGAGTTATATCCGAAAATACTCTCTAAATCTGAATTAGTCATTTTTGACTAACTCACAGTCATTTTTGACTAATTCAAATAGGGCGGATTCGTTTACTGTGAATTAGTCAAAAGTTACTAATTCAATCTGTAACTAATCTACCACTAAATGAATTAGTAGTTTCAGTTTCTAGATAGGTATACATAGGTAGATAAAGTAGGTAATGTAGATGTATTTATTTTGAAAATAGACAAAAATTATTGCTTAAAAAATGGGGCGGTACAAATTGCCCACAAATAAACTGTATACGAGAAAACTGCACACACTAAACTAAAGTGTACACAGTAAAACTGTATACGGCAGAACTGTATACAAGATGTTTTTAAAATAAATTAATAAAATTTAAATTAAAAACTGCATACATTTAAACTGTATACCGATAAACTGCATACATCAAAACTGCAGACGAATAAAACTTACGACATTTTTATTTTTAAAAAGTTTGGAAATAATAGCATTAAGATTAATTCTTAAAAATTAATCTGTGTGCAGTTTTTAAGATTAATTCTTAAAAATTAATCTGTGTGCAGTTTTACCGTATACAGTTCAACTGTATGCTATTATTTCCAAACTTTTTAAAAATAAAAATGTCATAAGTTTTATTCGTCTGCAGTTTTGATGTATGCAGTTTATCGGTATACAGTTTAAATGTATGCAGTTTTTAATTTAAATTTTATTAATTTATTTTAAAAACATCTTGTATACAGTTCTGCCGTATACAGTTTTACTGTGTACACTTTAACTGTATACAGTTTATAATTTTTATTTAAAAAAAATTTTTTTTTAACAGCTTGTATACACTTCTACTGTGTGCAGTTTAGTGTGTGCAGTTTTCTCGTATATAGTTTATTTGTGGGCAATTTGTACCGCCCCAAAAAATAGGAAACGATTATATTTTGTTTTTATATAGTTTAAATAACGTGAATCAATAAAAAAATCTATTTATTTCATTTTCGAAATTATTCTGCGATAATTACTGGTGGGAGATGTCACTTAGGATTTGAACCTATTACCTTGCCTTCTACCTTGGGAGCTGCGC
This sequence comes from Leptopilina boulardi, assembly GCF_019393585.1. Lineage (NCBI taxonomy): Eukaryota > Metazoa > Arthropoda > Insecta > Hymenoptera > Figitidae > Leptopilina > Leptopilina boulardi. The sequence continues at coordinate 1,125,204 of NW_026137969.1, forward strand.
CTTGACGCGCTCAACCAAAGGAGGTTATGAAAATTCGTTACAAAATGTCTCTTATAAGCAAATTGATATAAACTCGTTGTCAAATCGCTAATAAATAAGGTAAAGTCGATTTGTTTTCTATACAAATTTAACTATTATATAAATTTGTAATTAGAGTCTTATAAATGTGCCAATATTGATTTAAATTTGTTAATTAAATTAATTAACATTAACATAACAACAATAGTTTGGAGTGTTTTTTGACCATCTATACAAACATTTGAAGAACTGTGTTTGAACATATTCAATTTGATCAAAATATCAATATCATCATTATTAATATTATATTACTAAATTAATTATATGTCAATTTTGATAAACATAACCTACAAAACCTAACTGTTATGTCTGGACATAAAGAAAAATAAATATTTTTTTCATAATTACTTAATAGAAAATAATTACTTGTGCATTTGTTAAATTGATTTTTCTTTGGTTGGAAAAGAAAAATGTTGTATAATAAATTAAAAAATTTTCAATTAAGCTATTTTTGCTTATTTTGATGTATGCACATATCATGATTAACAAATTAGAAGAAAATCTCTACAATTCATTTAGTCATTAAAAGTGACTATTTTTTTAGTAGAAAAAGCACTACTAATTAATTCAGTAATGAAAAGTGACTATTTTTTTAGTAGAAAGTGATGAAACAACTAATTCATTAGTAAAATATGGTGTTACTAATTCAATTAGTAAAATTTTGACTAATTCACATTTAGAGAGAAGTATGTTATTAATTTCGTATTTATTATTAAAAAAAGACGGGAAATTGGAAATTCTATATATATATATATATATGATATAAAATTGTTGAACATTTGTAGTCGCGTAATTTATTGCCAAATCGAGCGAAAAATGCGAAAAGTATGTTGGATAAACAGAACCTTTCTAACCGCTTTGAAAATCTATAGAGCTATTGAAACGTTTCTAATACATTTATTTTTTATGATCATCAGAGCTTTAAAGATATTTTCAAATGATATCTTGTAAAAATTACAAAATTTCTTTCAACATGAAAATATTACTTTTTCAAATTCGAATTACTAAATAGTTTTTCAATAATAAAATAATGTGACTTACTTTTCCTATTATTTTATTAATTGTTTTAGTAAATATTCACTTTATTTCCTTACTATTTAAAATATACTTTCAATTTTAAGTTTTTAGAGTTTGATTGTAATAAATTTTTAAGTTTTTTCAAATTTACTTAAAACTGAAATTACAAAAGTTGATTTATTTTATAGTCTTAAACTGTAAATAACAACTACATTTTATTTTGTTTTTTAAATTAAAAAAAATCTTTTCTTTGTAAAATTGTACAATTTTTGACGAGACACTGAAAATTTAAATATAAGATGTGTATTTTGTAGGCGCTTTAAAAAGATATCAATTGATTTATTTGCGAGCTTCTTTTATGACCTCATATTCCAAAGTAATTGACTTTTTAAAAATGAAAAAACCGCTGCCAAGTTGAAAAGGATAAATTTTCTTGTGTTTATGTTGTTAATTTTTTTTATTTTAGATACTGTTTGCAAAATATTTGATGTTTTGTAAAGTGTTATTTTATCATGATGAAACAAGTTCAAATAAGTATCAGTTGTCGAATTTTTTAAATTGAAATATATTTATGACTGTCTTTTTTATAAAAAAATGTAGGTAGGTATATTATAAATTTTTAGATAATACATTTATAGATTAAAATGTACTGAATCTTTGGTGAAAATACATATATTCCACGAAATATGGTCATTGGCCGACCTCAATTTTCAACGAGGAATTTCCCAGTGGAATCCAAGGCAAGGCCGGCAAGCGTTCACATTATCGTAACGGCAACAATAAATTAGAGACAATTAGATTTTCTAGAAAATGATAGCGGGGATAATTTTTCGGATATTTTCCCATCGAGTGATTCGGGAATATCGCCGCGGAGTTCAACTAGCTCCATCCTCATTCCCCATTTTACGAGGTTAACTTTCCTTCCAGGGGTGTGGTTCAATTTAATTTTCTAACTCTACGTGGCATCGTGTTCGAATCACTGGAAAGCTTTCGAATTATTTCTCTATGGAAAAATGTTCATTTCTACTTTTTCCCCCGGATTTATGATTATATAATGTTATGCTGAAAAGTTTTCAACATTTTAATTTATTTTTTTTTAATAAAACTGTTGTGTGTATTTCAGAATTATGGTAATGTAATTTATATACATGAATTAAGTTTATTATTCTTAAACGAAGAGTATTTTTTAAACAAAAAACAAGATATTAAATGTGCTCTAATAATATAGAAATACTACTATTATTTCATTGTGACGACTCAGATATATTTTACTGGCAACCTTGTCATTTGTATTTATATGATTCTACATGTAAACGAAGTGATAATTATTGTCAATGCTAAAAAAACTTATCTACACGATTAAAACAAAAGTAAGATGAAAATAATTCTGAAATTGTTTTGTTATATTAAACTTGAAATTTAATAATTTGCAATCTTTAAATTGTTATAGGTTAAGTTAATTTTTTGCCTAGAAAATGTTTAAAAAAAGTAATTTATTCTACCATCTTCTAAAAATCTCATGCATTCGCTCTACAGAGTCCCTGCGTGTTTTGAATTGAATTCAATTTCACAGGCTGTCAAATTCTGTTTAACCTTTCAATTATATATCATTAATTCCAAGCGAATCTCTCTTTCATTTGAGCGCTAACAAAATGGAATAATCTAGAATTGGCTAGAAAATCGAAAGAACCGACAATTAGAACTTATAAAATATAAAGTAAAGAATGAAATTTAAAATACAAATATATATATATATATGTATATTAAAATAAAATTATTTAACTTTTCAAATATCCCCGTGGGTTTAATTCAACCTAAAAGTGAGCTCATTTAAATTTGATTTCTTGAAATTTGCTTCTTCTCGCCGAGTCGAAATTCAGGACAGTTTGGTTCTCTTTGTTCCTTCTCTTTCCAAGAGTACCCGAACACTATACTATGACTTATGCTCACTCGCTCAAGTTTAAATTATTCCCGTCTGGGTGTCAAAATTCCATGAAGTGAATTAAACCTCCGGGGAATTCAACTGTAAATAATATTTGAGCGATGATAACGATAACGAGCGTAAGTACAATTTAAAAATTTAATTTTCTCATTCTTATATTTTCATTTGATAAAAAATTGTAAGTTAAATAATTATAATATTTTTAATTTAACCTAATTTTAATGAATATTCAATTTTTTTCGAAAGTTACAAATGATTTAAAGTAAAAATTTTTTAGTTGTGTTGAAAAGTAGGCAGTAATCGACATACATGTACTTGGTGAGCGCTCTTAAAAAGTTTGATATCGGTCGAGACCGCAGTAGTAAAATTTATATACATAGGTTAAGTCCGAGGGAGTTGGCCATCGTTTTTTTAATGGTCTGTATTTAAATTTGAAAATCTTTGTTGGAGTGTCTTGTTGCAATATATGTCATGAAAAATGAAATTTGCTACATAATTAATGTTTATTTAGCGAACACACGAATCTCATGGGTGCCAATAACTTAAACAGTATTGCCATCTCTCCTAATGTCAGGAGACAAATTGACATAACTAAAATATAAATAAATAAATAAAATATTTTAATAAATATAAAGTTATGACAAAGCTTGGGTCATGTACTTTACAAAAAAAATGAAATTCAAAATTATTCTATAAAATAACATAACACCAGTGAGAAACGTAAACTCTTCACTTTTTTTCAGAACTAGTCAAAATAACAAATCAGTTTTTTACTTACTTTTTGAATATTTTTCGTCAAGTTTTTTCTTTTAATTGTGTTTTGCCATAAAACAAAACGAATTAATCTAAAATTCTATAAAATATTTGAATTGGCCATCTCTCCCGCATGGCCAACTTCCCCGGACTTACTCTATAGCCTGCTACTGGTTGTCAGTGAAAAGAATCATGCAAGCGCTGATCCAGTCTTTTCATAATGAATTTTTTTTAATGATTTAGTCATTTTACTGGTAGCTGACATTTTTTTAATGTGGTTTAACTATTTATTAAAAAACGGTGCTACCTTTATTAATATCTACATCATAATAGCTGTGAGACCTTGTATGTTACAGGGATTTAAAGTGTCACTTGCGGATTACACAAAGAGCGAATAAAGTACTATTGTGGAAACTGAAACATTGAAAATATATGTATGTAGTCACAATGGATTTTTCCATATGAAAAATATTTTTCCTTTATTTATGATTTTATTTTACCTTCTGCTTTTTCATCAAGAGTTGTTTGTCAAAATACTTTTAATCTTGAATTATCCCCTGCAGAAATTCAAGTGTGATCTTGATGGGTTACTGATTAACTCCAAGTGCTGTTAACTCTTTAATTTTTTTACAGTGTATATGTCCGATGTAAAGATAGTCTAAAGTTCAGGGGTCCCAGTGTTCTTCTGTGCAGAAATTCGCCAACCTGGCCCTGACCTGGTAGAAACAGGGAACCCAAATTTAATTGTGTTGAAGTAAGGCGCTCTTCTGTGGCCCCGATCGGGTTCTCTGTTTCATGGGGATTTGGAGCTTCCCGACGTGGGCCCTGTCAGGGCCCTTTCAAAATTTCTGCACGGGTAGTTGTGTTAATTGTTAATAACTTAGTTTATTTACATTTCAAACAGGGCAAATTGTCAATCAAAGCATTTTTAATAGGGCAAAGTTGGAAAATTTCTACACATACCGAGACAACAATATATTCGGTTCAAACATATTCAAATTTATTTCAAACATAGTTTTTGATTGATTCAATGTAAATAATATATATGTGACGCTACACGACAAAAAGCACCTTAGCTCCCAAAAAATTAATTTTCAGTTTTATATGCGAATCGGTAGTATTTAAGTTGCTCTTTCATATACAAAAGTCAAAAATTGTATTTTTTTAATTACTTTTTTTGCAATAAAGCTTTAAACATGACCATGTCAATCGCGTTCTACAACGGACTACGGAAACTGTAGAAACGTAAGATACCTGTAAGGTAGTGGGGCTGATTTTTGCTGGCGCGTCTCAGCCAATCAGAACGCTCGACTTTGAACGCCTTTCCTGTAAAATTCTGTTTTGGGAGCTAGGTGCATTTTGTCGTGTAGCGTCACATATATTTAATTTAAACTTAAATTATGGTTGATTTATTCACTGCAAAAGTATGTATCATAATATCTTTGCCAAAGTACTTGACATATTTTTCATGAAAACAGTTTTGAGGTTAACTATGGACTCTTATGTAAGATACTCGTGGCTCAGGCCTAAAAGCCTTATATAGTTTCGCTTTGGCGTCCGTCCGTCGTACACTCGTATGGTTGCCATGGATTTTTTTCCTTTCACTGCAAAAATAAGTATTTTAAAAACGCAACCAAAACATCTCAAAATAAGATACTTGGATTTTTAAACTCGTAGAATAATTGTTATTGTCAAGACGAGAAAAAAACAGTTATGTGCTCCAATTCTAATTCCGCAATGTAAAGGACTCACGAAAATTTATTTATTTATCACATCAACGGATGTTCGCTCTCCGCTGAGTAAGTTCCGCGTACATTTCCTACTGCATAATGAATGTGGAGTGGGAAACGAGGGTAAGTCGAGGTGCGCGCGTGTTTCAGAATTAATCGACGTGACACTCAAGTCCCGACGACTTATCTTACTTGAAGAAACTATTTCTTGTGGGACACATTTGAATTCGTCTGCAGACAGATTTTAATTGAGCCTAAATCTCTGCTTTCAAAAGATTAATCTCAGAGTATGGACACATATATATGTACGTAAAGGGTTATCTCTTTAAATTACGATTTTGTGAGTAAGGAAAATTCTTTAATTTCAAATCAGGAATTACCACATCAAATAATACATACACTGAGAAAAATGTTTAGTTAGAGCAACCAAAATTTGGTTGGGCCAACACAAAAACTGTAGGTAGGGAGCTCTGACCACTGGACTACCCATCCTTGTGAGAGATATAAACTAACTGTCCTCTTAAGCTATAAGCTGAGAGCGAATCAAAATATTTGGTTGTCGCAACCAAATTTTGGTTAGAACAATAAATGATCATTTGGTTTTTTAGACCTAACTATTTTGTTGTGTTAACCAAATTATTTTTTTTTCGTAACCAAATTTTGGTTGGAATTTAAAAATGTTCAACCAAATAAGCTTACTGAGCAATCTTGCAGTAATCTTACACTGCAATCTGTCGGTAAGATTACCATATGCAAGCTTGGGCCAGGTGGGACATTTGAAACTTGCCGCAAGGTTATCAATTAAATTTTCAGGCCAACTCAAAATAACTAGACTCTACACTGAAAAAAATTCCTAACACCCGTATACCAGGAATTGACTAATTTGCCTGGTTACGAGGAACCCACTAGGCAATCTTGATCAAAGTTGATTTCGACAATTAGTCGGAATGACTAGGAAACATTATCAGAATAACCAGGTATCTTAGTTACATTGGTTAGAATTACTTTTACTAAATAAACTTTAGCAAAATTGGCTATATAGATACATGTGATATTAACCAAAAATCTTAGTTAATATAAGTAGGAAACAAGGGGTCAATTCTACTAAATCGACTTTGACAATTTTAACCTTAGCTACATAACTGAATTGACTAAGATTCTAGATTACGCTGACTAGATTTAAAGTTTGCTATGATTAATAGTCATTAATGCGAAGCAAATTTTTTTCAGTATAAGTTAACCTTTAAATTTAATTTTTCGATTTGAAAACTTTTCGTAATATAAATTCGAATTTTATCTTAATTTTCTCAGAGAATATTGTACGAAGTGTTGTTGCATTAAACACAAGTTTTCAAGAAGTGGGAAGCCGACCAGTTGATAATTTTGCTTCCTAACCTAACCTACTGTACTTCTCAAGTGAGCTATTCGACTGCTGCGCAATAGCAGAAAACTATTTCAAATTGAAATCTTAGACATGACCCAAAAGTTTTGAACGTTCAAATGAACGAAATATATATTCCAATCTACAAATTATTAAAAATTATGATGTCAATGTAAAATAAAACAATAAATTAAACAATTAAATTAAATAAAATATTTTTAGACATTTAAAACAATATTTTATAATAAAATTCGTACTTAAAGAAGTTACAAAAAAAATTTCGTTCATTTGAACGTTCAAAACTTTTGGCTCATATATCTTAGACTTACAGTCGCGTTCAAAATTATATACATGAAACTTGAAAATAAAGCAGCAAATTATGATGGCCATATTCTATCTATAAATATTGATGTTGAAATGATCATGGTAGTCAAGATTGTTTTTACTAAACGACGTTTGGGATCAATTAATCAATGTTGAACACGATTTACGAAGTGGTGATGAACATGCGTAGCACGCTGCTACATCATCTAGTCAATCCTTATTTAGTATTCACTTTTTAAACATTTTTATTTTTATTTCTTATATGAGGTAACAATGTGTAAGTAGATTTGTCCGTTAGATAAATTTGAAGCATTATCGAGATAAATGACATGAATTAAGTTAAATATTAATTTTATCAGTGTTAACGCCATCAGCGGATAAACAATCTGCATCACGAATTTCCAAGTTCTACTTTTCTGTTTATTCAAAACTGTGGTAATTAGTATGAACTCGTATATATTAATTATTGGGACTGTCAAAATAAAAAAACAACTGCTGTCCAGAGTTTTCTATCGATAAATCCATATTTAAAAATTTTCTCTTGAAAATAAGAACAGCATTTAAATTACATATTCATCGATTCAGCCCCTTCCTTTCGCTCAGTAGCCTTTAGTTTGCGAAATGAGAAAATGAAGGGTCCTAAAAAACGAAATGGAATTGGATTATCATGGGTTCTCTATATATACAAAAGCGACGTGTTTTGTTTTCTGTTATCGCGGATATTTATCATTAAAGCAATTTCTCGATTATTGAATTTACCTTTTCAAAGCAATTTTACGGATGCTGATTTTTATAAAATAGATTGAACACTACAAATAAAAATAATGGTAAACGAATTTAAGTGATCAATCGTTCTCTTTGCAGTCACTTTATTGGACAAATAAAGAGAAAAAAATTTTTCATTTATTTTCGTATTTGTGTTTTTATTATCCTTATAGGGGCAGTCATCGCACCATGCGACCCTCGCAGCAGAAGGGCGTCTAATCCGTCATTAAGGAGTTTTTCTTAATGACTTTTTTTGACAAAATATAACATTATTAAATATTTACATTTTTTATTATTAAATTTGAACTTCTTATTTTCTAGCGATTTCAGGCATATGTTATTTCACTTAAAAATGTTAAAATTCAATATTATTTTCATTTACCCTCACGCAGTCGCGATCAGTTTTAGAGTCGATTGAATTTACTTCCGGTTGATCATTAGTTGTCATAATTTTTTAAAAATCAAATTCTTTCTATTTTTATTACTTTTTTAGGTTTAGAGATAGAAAAGAAATTAATGTATCGTCGGGAGTAAAATAGATTGTGTTTAAATCTTTAAAAGCAAGTTAAAAAGTTTCTTAAAAATAATTTTCTCACGATTTATTTTGATAATTTTAATATGTATTTGAAACTTTCCCTTTTTTTTCATCTTTTGTCAAAAAGTCTGGTACTCATGTGCTGGACAGAGTCGAGTCGACCCTTTTTTATTGCATTGCCTGCGCTCGACCAAAAAATAGCATAGCGGGTGAAATCTTACCCGCTCGTGAAAACTTTTAACCAATATTAAAAATAACTTGGTAAATTTCCACAGCAATTTGTATTCCCCCACTCCTTTTTTGGGACTTCAAGCATCCTGAGACAGGACAAGATCCTTTTTTACCCGAGTCAGTACGCTTCCGCATCGCAAATTCAAAAGAAGCACGCGCGTTTTCCTTAAAGAACCTTTTACATATTGCGATACTCTGGACAAGTGCATAACTCATTCGTAAGACCTAATCATTCTCACCTTTGCAAGTCCCTCTTGAGTTTTTCCGCTAACTTGCAAGGCTTTCTTACGAAGATTACAGAGTAATCTCTTTCTTTTACAAAGGATCTCATTTTCAATGTTATTCACGAATCTCGTAATTAATTCTTTCACAATGTATATCGTTTTATTTTAGAGTTATGTAATAAACTTAATTTAATGTGAATTGTTGTGTGTTTCTTTTTTCTTAACAATTATTGAACGATTTACCCTTCTCTTTCCTCTCTTACAAAAATTGTGTAAATTACAGTCAACTGTACCAACAGATTGACTTCGAGGCTGGTGTGCTAACGGCTGTGGAGGTTTACCCTCACGCAGTCGCGACCAGTTTTGAAGTCGATTAATTTTACTTCCGGTTGATCATTGTATGGTATTAATGATTGTGTTTGTGTGTCTTATGACTGTGGGGCCGTATATCAGTACTAAGGCCTTTAATAAATGTATTTTATTTTTAGGATGTTGATATTGAATGTTTTGTTGCTGTAATTTAAAAAAAATGCATAACTTTTCAATAAGTAATAATTAATGTTTCGATTTCAATTTTATTAATGATCAGAATGAGGCAGTTATGTACCGATACATTTGCCTTCTGCAGTTTAACTGCGATGTGCATATGTCTTTGATTTCATATCAATGATATACCACGGGAGTATGAACTCACAAAGCATCATGCGCCTGAGGAGTGATGACTGTACTATAATTGCCTTAATTGCAACAAAACTTTAATTTTCTCCAAAGCTTTTGTTTCTGTTCGTCTTTTTTCATACAATCGCACTGCCAGTCCTGAGTTCGGCTTGGGATACGGGCGAGAATCCATTCCTGGTGGTGGATTCCCTCACGGGACGGAATCGATGATCGCCCGTACAGGTAGTACCATTCATAAAAATCTTCTTTTATTACGCTGGTTGCGTTGGAATTCCAAATCAGCTTCAATGAATGCCTTCTGCTTTTTTTAACGTAAACGAGCGGAGCCTGCTTTACCATATCTCGGTTTTTATTTCAGGACATTTTTTCTGCTACAAAAAAAATAGACACAAAATAATAATTTTATACTCGTGAAGATAGTACTTGAGGGTTTTCTATCAGACTGACTGTTTGTTTTATGTTCACTTACGCTGATTGGATGTGGAATACTTTAAAAGGAATATTTCATACCGAGAACTAATAGCGCTACATTCAGTGTCGATATTTCAAAGTCGAATGCTGAATTCACATGATCCCTATATGTGATAAGCAAATATTTCTTCTCAGGTGGAAATTTACAATTGACTCACAGTTGTAGTATAGCAGGTTTTTTAGTATTTTAAAAAAATTATTATTTTGCACAGTTTTACCATTGAAACAATAATAAGGTCTTATATTAGAGGATATAATGAGGAAATTCCAACCCTTGTTTTCTTTTGAATTTCACACAAAGGATATCTTCAATTAAAAAAATGTTGGTGGAGATTAAACTGTACCTCAAATAAAATTAAATACACGCTCAACTGGAAGAACAAAAAAAAAGAAAAATCAGTAGCTTTTGTTCATGTCAGTCTGAAGAGAACCACAGAATTTGCTTTACGTTGAGTATTCTTCTGAATTTTTCCTGAAGGCACTATACTTATTGTTCTTTAAAAAATTCACTTAAAGAATAAGAAATGAGACAAAAGCCGACAACTTGTAATAATTATAATTAAATAATAAGTATTTGAAATTGTTGTAAATAGTTCAATTATAATATTTACCTTCTACTTTTGATGTTTATTTTATTTAATTTTTTTTTAAATGTTTGTTTCTTTTTTCATTAAATACAAATTTAGTCTTTTTACAAAAAATAATTGAATCACTAAACATTTATCAACAATTAATGCGATTATTAAAAAATTTTAGTTTTAAAAAATACTTTTAATAAGTTTCTGTTTTACGTTTTTGTTTATTCGCAGTCTCACCCATGCGTGTCATATTCTACCTCTGTAATTTCTCCCGCGAGAGCAGATGTCGAGAAATTTTACGGAATATTAAAACAAATGATGCAACCCATACGTGACTTTTCACTCCTTGCTATAAATCATCTCGAATTAACGCAATTTAATTGTTGCGCATAGATAACAAAAATTAAAAAATTTTACTAATAATAATTAAAATAATAATGAAATCATTATTTTTTAACTTTTTTTTACAACTTTCAATCTGAAAGTGAGAAGTTTAATTTGGAAGCAGGAGGTGAAGAGGTGGGAAGAGATGAATAAAGAATGGAAAATGTACACGGAGAGAAAAATCATACTATATTCACATGAGCCACTGTTGCTTTTTTCACATAACACTATTTCATGTAAAAATCGTTTATCACGCAAGATATTTTTTCATGAAATCTTGTGTTTATTGCATGAATAAACGTTGTGTGAAATTAGAAAGACATGTATACTAATTCTGATTGATCTGTAAACTATAAACGCTTAAGAAACATGATAAAATTGCCTTCCTTCTCTCTATATAAAATTTGCTTGAAATCCATGCGCTTTTCGGATGGATTTCTTACAACGGAGATAGAAATGCTAGTGCGCATGCGTGACTCCCGTTCACGTGTCTAGTCATATATATATAGTCACGCATGCGCACTATCATTTCTATCTCCGTTGCAAGAAATCCATCCGAAAAGCGCATGGATTTCAAGCAAATTTCGCATTGAGTGGAGGGGAGTATTTACTACATGGACTTGAAGCAAATATAGTACATGTTCCAAACTTTTCTTGCATAGAAATCTACGATCCAATAAACACATGAATTTTGTGTAAAAAAAGCACGTCACAGGTGATGTGAATAATGAGTGACACAACCCATGTGAATATAGTATGATTTTTCTCTCCGTGTAATTCATAGGAAATAAGACAGAAATATGAAATTTAATTTTGAAAAATTAGAAGTTGAAGCACATCACATTCACAAGGTTTGTGGAAAGCACATTCGCGTTCTGTGAATAACACAAAACTTCCTGTGAATTGCATTTGTTCCCTCTGGACTTACCCAAGAAATGTAGAATTTCTAAGAAAAAAATGTAGACGTGTTTCTCATGCTGAAGTCACCTGCAAAACGCATTGTGGGCTATGCTCTCTTGTGGGAGACTTTGAGACACTCATCTTCGGGAGTTGTTAGTTTCAACATACCACAAATATGCTTGGTATACTATTCCTCGTTCAGCCAATGGTGGACTAAAATTATATTAAAGTTGTATTTGTGTGGACCGTATTGTATATTGCTTCACGTATAGTAGGCCATAGCTAGCTTGGGGGTTTGCTTTGACTCCCAACAACTTCTGTCGAGCAACTCTAAGTACCTGCTTTCAGGTATATATGTAGTTGTTATTATAAAGTGCGCATTCGCTTCTCGAATTGATATAGTTATTGTTACCATATCAAATCAATATGGGTTTCATTGATACTAATTTATTAAATGTTATATATAGTAATCATTCCTATTTTGATGTAATTTAAATATCTTTATAGTTCCAACATAGGAAATGTTCTAAATTCTAAAATTAATAATATATTTAAATTTAACTTACTAGCTAAGAAAGCAGCTACAGCAAAGAAAGAAAAAATAAAAATGAAATTCAACTTGAACCGGATAAAAATAATTTTTTGAACGTGTGTGAGTTACAATGAATATTCAAACGCCACTTTTTAGACACTTTAGGAAATGAAATATGTAATGGATATACATGGAAAATTCTGGAAATACTTGCATATAATTTGCAAATTAAATTTCAAAAATCTGATTAGATTTGGCTTTCATCGCATTTTTATTTTTCCGATCTTTGATGCATATATGTGTTGCACGAGGTGTTGCATGAAAGTGCAACATGAGACACAAATACCACTACTATTATATTGTCTCTATATCTGCGCTGCAAAGTGTAGGACGATTTTTCTCGTTGCCCCGAGGAAAGATAAATAACCGCCCTCGACGGATGTCCCTCGCATTTCAAAGAGAAATGAATTTTCTTTTAGTTGGTGAACATTAAAAGTTCCCTTGTGGCATAATTTACCAGAAAAATCATTACAAGTAATATCTAGTCTTTTGCTGTGTATGAAGTCACGAAGAGCCTGGAAAATTACGTTTTCAATGAAATTCTCAAAATACGTAAAGCTAATAAAAGTACAGTTTATGAACATTGTTTTTTTCGTAATATGAAGAGAAAAAGTGTTTAAATTAATGTTTTCCTTTAATTGTTTGTTTCAGGTAAGTTTTTATGACTATGCAGTGAATAATTTTGACGACCGGTAAGTTTTACCTATATCGCATTAACGTTTTTCATATAAAATATTTGTTTTCTGACTTGTCTAAAGATTTCGAAAATTGGAAAGATACGACTTTTATCCTAATCAGTGTAATTGACTGGGAATTATTTGATTAGCATTCATTTAGCCATTAGAAACTCTTCGATTAGCGTGATGGACGGTCATTGAATCGCAGCGCAGGGTCGAAATGTTGAAGGGACATGTAGTTTGCTATGTAAAGTGTAGGTAATGCCAAATTCTGTTGCGGTATTCGCTGTCAACTGTATAGGGTTAAAATTCCGTTCAACTCCATGTCCGCAAGAGGTTTATTACCCATCATGAATAGGGGTTCTAATTAACTAACCCAAACTGTCACTTTAATACATTGATGTCCCATATAATCTGCAAAATGTTCGTGGATATATTGCATTTAGATATTGAAATAAATGTACTTGTTCAAAAATTTCAACAGGATTCTCGTTAGGAACTTGTCAGACATTCGGTACTTTTAAAACTTAGAAATATATAACATAACAATATACTATACAAGAGCAAATAATAGCTAACCCTGGTAGAAATTTGTTCTAGCTGTAATAAAAGCGAACTGGCCAGTCGTGCTTGAATTTGTCTAGTTACTTTACTAGCCAGCTCGCTAAAAACTCGGATGTCATGTCACGCTTTTTTTATCAAGTTATTATCCAGCACAACTTGATAATTATTTATCAATAGGACTTTTAAACAACTAGTCAAATTAATTCTTTTAAATATTTTGAAATTCATTTAATAATAAGATTTAATGTAGTAAATACGTTTATTTTATGTAATTAAAAAAAAATTCCAATTATCAACAAAAATTATTATATGAAAATATAATGCACTAAATATAGTAATTCGTTATAAAAATGTAATTTTTCATTCCCAAATAAACTGGATTTAAAAAAAACTTACATAAGTAAAACGATTGAAGCAACACATCCACATCTTGACTGAACTATTAACAACACTGAAACAATTATAATTATTATATTAATATGAATGTCATAACATGAAACTTAAGGCCAGGTGCAACTCATCAAATGTAAACAAACATGAAAATGTACGTAATTATTGACAAATTTGCGACAGCCTTTTTTTAAATAGAAAATAAAAATTGTTCTTTTTCTATTTGAAAATGGAAAATTCATATATAAAACTATAGCCTGACACCGTATTTGACTAATAATATGAATAATTATAATAAAATGAAAATTATACTGAAACAATAATTTTCTCAAAGTTACGAAAAAATAACCATTTGAGTATATCTGAGGCACGGACGTTGAGAAACTAGGTGGGAGAAATAGTTCGGGAAGGGGTAAAAGACCTAGTCTTTATCCTCTGGTGGGGGTATAATTTCACAATTTTACCCTTTCCAAGATGTGACTGTCCAATCGCTCAACTCTTTCTCCCACCTAGGTTCACAAAGTCCGTGCCTCAGATATACTCAAAATGGTTTTTTTTCCGTAATCTTGAGAAAATTGTTGTTTCAGTGTAATTTTCATTTTATTATAATTATTAATATTATTCATATTATTAGTCAAATAGAGTGTCAGGGTGTAGTTTCATATATGAATTTTCCATTTTCAAATAGAAAAAGAACAATTTTTATTTCACATTTGATGAGTTGCACCTGGCCCTAAAACACTTCTCGCAGTTTCAACGAAAAAATCTTGGGGGTACCGGGGAGCGAACATGGGTCCGCTGGGCAGGAACGAAAGAAACGCACGCTTTATGCAACTCGGCCGTTCTGATCAGTGATATTAAAATAAATGCTTGACGTGTTTCACTGTACCTAATAATATTATGAATTTGTGCATATTATTTTTATTATTTTCTAGGCAAATGAACATTTCAGATGTTTATTTGATTTTAAATGATTTATTTATAATTTAATTTAAACATTAGACAATTATAAAAAAAACTAATTACTAATTTTTTTTTATTTATTATCCTCAAAAACTATATGAAAATTTAATAAATAAAATTATTTTAATAAATTAATAATTATTGATATAATATAATATTATTATTATTATTATATTATTATAATATAGTCAAACAGAAAAATAATATTCTACTATATATGTAAAATTTGTCTGAAAATAATAATAATAATTGTTTAATAATTTTTTTTTAAAACTAAAAACACTTTTTTATTCAAGGTAATATTATTTTCATAATAATTTAATTTATTGCAGTTATTTTATTATATAATTTAATAAATTTCATTATTTTAAAAAAGCGCGCGCTATTTTGTCTTGGGCCAATCAGGTGATTCCAACTAAATATAGGTTATGTTCGTTTCTGATTCATGTCAGCTGGCAAACATTTACAACAAATAATATTTTGCAAGTGTACATTTATTGCAATTAAGTAAGTTATGCAAAAAATATATATGTATAAAATGAATATTGATTTAGATGCTCTGGAAAGTAAAGTTAATTTTTTCTTAAATTCAATTTTTTCGACCATCGAGATATTTCGATACATTTTCATGTGTTTTGTATGCACTGTCTTTTTTTGAGAAAGGAATATTAATATTATTATTAATTTTTATAAACAAGTTGTAATTTTTTTAAACCAAGCAAGCGAAATGTCAATACTCAAAATCCTAACACAGCTGTCCAGTTACTAGACTTATTGTAGCGCCACCGCCATGACAAGGATATGAATATAATTTCGAGTAGCACTGGACAGTGCCATTAAAAAAACTGGATATAGCTTTGAGTCGTGGAAATATCAAGCTTAACTTGAATTATTTCCGAGAGTGTTGGTCAGCCACTATATAGCAATTTGCAAGTTTAACTAGAATCATCTGACACGAAAAAAACTGTCCAGTAACTTGACGCATTCTAGTGCTGCCATGACAAATTTCTACTAGGGAACTTGATTTTTTACAAATTAATCTCCCATAAGCGTCGACGTAATAATGAGGTGAATCTCATATCAGAAATTATATTAGCTTTCCTACTAAGTCAGCTGATTATAAACTGATACCAGTAATTAATCCAATGAAATGTTAAATCGCCACAATAATTATAACATTTGATGACTATAGTGACAGTATGATGATAAACTAATAAAAAAACATTAACAACATGTGATTGTTAAGTGACGTCATCGATACAATGATAATAATGTTGTCGGGAACTGCACTTTTAAAATATTGAATGGATCTTGATCAAGATTTTGTAGATAAGTCTAAAATATTATTGTTTAAATTTTCTATAAATTTCTAAATATTTTATATTAATTAATTCAATATAATATCAACATTTTCGCACATAACAGCCCTTCCTCATTATACTTGAAATTTCTTTACAAAATCTCAGATCAATGTATTCAATATTTTAAGAGTCAAGTTCATTACAAAATTAACATTGTAGAGAAGACCTAACTTTAAACTTCGTTCAATAAGTTCATTTTTATGTGAATCAAATCAAAGCATGTAACACTGTTTTATTCTTGAAATTAAAGGTTCAGAAATATAACAAGAAAATGCATGTCATAAACACTTATAGGTTTTTCCTTCTGCATTACAACCTTATAAAAATAAGTCAAGAAAATTTCTTTCCTTTTTATTGCTGATAAAATTCTTAAAAATTAAACTGATTTTGAAAATATATTAAATAATTGTGGACGACTAATCAAATTTGTGTATTTCTTTTCTGTCGCTAAATTTTTTTTTACCAACAGAAAAGATAGAAAGTTATCAAGTATCTTTGCATAAAAATTCTCTATTGTACTTTAATTTTATGTTTAAAAATCATCAAAAATTTTTGAACAGTTAATTATATTAAAACCGAGAAACTTATAAGTTATTAGTTTCCCTGTTAATTAAGATTAGTGAAGACACAAATGTTTTTAACTGATGCTATGCAACAGTGAAAATGATTTTCTATATGTAGCAGACTTTTAAAATTGGAAAGAACTAGTTTCCAAACACTGTCACAAAAATTGAGCCAAGTTGTGTCAAACTTTGGAGGATAAAAGTGTTCACGGAAGAAGAGATACATTATTCTATTCTGCGACTCTCTGAAAGCATTTTGAGTATAACAATACCCACTAAAACCATTTCTTGATTGTATACTTAATTTAGTGTATTAAAAAAAACTGAAATCAGAGAAAATTTTGATCCATCGAATTGTCACTCGGTTTACTTAAACTCGCTTCATACAAAATTTTAACATAAATATTTGTTTACATTGTTTTTCTACTGGTATTTAGATTGTGAAATAGTAGACGGTATACGGGTTTTTTTTTGTTCTTTGCTGTTTCATGTTCGTATTGGAGAAGAATTTGTTTTTTTTTGTACATTTGTACTACAAAACTAAATCCAGAAATTCCTGACGATTATGAAATGGATACTAAAAATTAGTAGGTTTTATTTTAGACAACTAATTTTTTTACTGTGGGCCTTACATTGGGCCCTGTGCCCAATTTGAAAAGTAGCTTTGAATTTTTTAATCCTGTGACCCCGAAAACCCCCAAAGATACGATTTTTTAAATTTATTTCTTTGTCGAAAATGTTGGGCCCGATATCTTGGATTGGGCCCAATATTTTGGGCACTTATACCACATGTCTGAACGCAGAATTTCATGGGGATTACGAATTTGATATTCAAAATTAGTGGTCTCATTTAAGAAAACTACTTTTTTCATTGTAGGGCCCAACATTGGGCCCGGGGCCTACTTTTTTGGTTTCAACAATGTAGATCTTTTTGTTTGGAACAACTTTTGTATTGAACATTTTTTACGAAAATTCGTACTTTTCGAGATATTTGCAAGTTTCCATACTTTTGGAACACCCTGTATAAGAAAAAGAAAAATATGTTACAATAATTTTTTAATGCAAATATCTCTAAAAATATTAAAAAATTTTTAATTCAAATTTTACATAATTATTTAACATCAAAATGTCTCTCAAACCCCAAAAGTTAAGGAAAATCTGAGACGTCATATGTCGTTCTCATATAAAATGCCCCATATTCACGACTCTCCCCCTTTTCCTATCAAATAAAAATTTAGTTTGGAAATTCTTAATCACTTTAGTGGAAATATTTTCAAAGAAAGAAGGGAAGAGTATGATCAATGGAAAAAGCCAATAGAATTCTAAAAAGAGTACAACAAAAGGAGATGTTGATGAGAAAAGTGTGAAAGTCGAAGCTTTTAAAGGGTAAAAAATGGGGAGCGGGGGTCTTTGTTGGGTGAAATAAAAGTCGATTTGCACTTTGCCTCTTTTAAACAAGCTCAAAGTCCTTTCGTGCGGAAAACAGGCAAAAATGTGTACATTGTCGCTCCTTCTTCTGAATTTTATATAGATCACTTGAAAACGACCGTGGATACCGGCTTAAAGTTTAAAGCTTCCACAACTGGTTTCAATATATATATATATATATATACATGATGTATTCCACGATAAATTCGAAGTCCATTTGCAATTGCATCTCCGATTTTTTTGAAACTTTTTTTTTCTTTTAGTACTAATTGAAACTAGCTTTTATGATTTTTTTCAAATTTTTTTAGCAAGCCGTTTTCGAGATATGAATTTTTCAAAATTTTAGAATTTTAGTGACTTTTAATTTTTGAATGCTGATAACTTCCTTAAAGATGCATCAATTTTAAAAGTTGTTTTTTTTCAAAATGTGTGTATTTCTGCATTAAAAAATTAAAAGTCATTGAAATTCTGAAAAATTCATATCTCGAAAACGGCTTGCTAAAAAAATTTGAAAAAACAAAAAAGTCATAAAAATAGTTTCAATTAGTACTAAAAGGAAAAAAAGTTTCAAAAAATTGGAGATGCAATTGCAGATGAACTTTGAATTTGGCGTGTAATAAATCATATGTATAGTGGCAAATGCAAATACGCTTGCGTCTCTTTGTGCGTGAACACTGAGCGGCATAAAGTACGTGAAGTCGTGCCTTTACTCTTCGAGGTAAATGATGCGATGGAATTAAAAGTCGATAAAGCCTACTTCCCTGTTCCACTCGGTTTTTTTCAACTCTCGCTTCTTTCATTCACTTCAGTACTTACATTACAATTTTAACCGTTATTATTTTTTGGATATATTACAGCGGTTCCACATGTATGCGAAATCGCAGAGTCGTTGCGATCGTCGTACTCCCACTGCGCCATCTACTCAATGCATTCCCCTCCGTGACGTCAGAAGGGGAAATCATTAGGTAGATGGCGCAGTGGGAGTACGACGAACGCAACGACGGCACGATTTCGCATACATATGGAACCGCTGTTATACTTTATAAGAGGACAAAACTATGAATCATAGAGAAGCGTGTGTGCGAGTGAGACGCTTATAGAACATCGCATAAGAGCGTCCTTGTCGCACTCGTAAACTGATTCATACTTCAGTATTTTTATTGTATATCATATGTATACTTTTCTCTGTGATGAGAAATTAGAGTTTATAGACAATCCCTGTGTCTGCCGATTTGAACTTTAACACCACTCTAGAGAGAATTGGAGAGAATGTCCTTCTCCACTGAGAGCCTCTACTTTTATAGTACTTGATGCTCTGGAAACACGCCCTACTCTTCGCTGATTGGTAGTCGACGGGTTGGAAGTGGCAAAGTTTCATCGCCGCGCTGTCACTAAGAGTGTCAGGGATGCAAAGATCTAACTTACCGGTAGTTGGTAATATAGATCGCGCGGTTACCTAGGTAGGGTAATCTCCATGTTGCCAATTTAGTCGGTAACTTATTTCCGTAATAATATGGTACCATACGATAATACAAATAATTTTGCAGATTAAAATAATATATTTTTTAGATTAAATTTTTTTTCAAATAAATGGTTCTAACTTGCATTTTATTTTAATCCATTTTATTAACTATACTACCATTGCAGAAATATGTATTACCAACTGACAATAATTTGCTTTCCGAATAATCTTTATTACCGTCGTAAAGGCAACGTTGGCTACTAATCAATCTACCTTACCAATCAATTAATAATTTGTTTTGAAAGAAATATAAAAAAAATTTTAATAAGATTTTAGACCAAGTATATTAGTTTAAGTATTACATGTACAATTTACATTTATATTATGTACTCAGAATTTGAAGGATTGAAAAGAAACGTTTTTGATTTTTCGATATCGATAAATCGCATCACTAATAGTTATATACCTATATGTAATGTTCTGAACCCTAACACTATTTGACTTGAGACATTATACGCCAGGTTTATTCAATGATACAAGAATATCGATTGCAAACGTCATGTTTGTTTTTCAGTAACATGGTCCTACACGTAAACCTGGAAACTATTCTGTCGCATTGAGAAATCGATATTTTCCCGACATATTTACACTGTAAAAAATTTTGGGAATTATCACCAACTTTTTTTGGTGAATATTTCATATTTTTGGGGAAAATGTTTTCCCCAAAAAAATAAGTGATTGTTTTCCTAAATTTTGGTGAAAATTTCCTAAAATTCTAATGTATATATTTTCCCTAAAAAGAGTTGGTGAAGATTTCTCAAAATTCCAATGAATATATTTTTCCCCAAAAACAAGTGGTGAATATTCCTCAATTTTTTTGAAATCCTTCTTCAAAAAAAGTTAAACTTTAAACTTACTTAAGTTACAAAAAGTTATTTGTAACTTGTAATATAATTTATTCATTTCATAGATAAGTTAATCATAACTTAACTAAATAAGTATTTTTAAGTAGACAAAAATTTATATTTCTAAAGAATTAAATTAAAATTTAATCAATATTTGTTTAACAGATCTTATTTTATTTATTATATAACATAAGTCACAACTATTTTCAACGTTTGTTTCCTTTTTTTAAAGTTACAAAGCATGTTTACATAGTTTCATCTTATATATTGAAATTATCATTTTATTTTCATGAGCCTCCGTGGCGTAGTTAGTAGAGCGTTAGACTTCTAAATCTCTCCTAATGACGCTTACGTTCGAGACCTCATGATAATATTTGATAATTTTCAAGAAAACAAATTTTCATCAATAGGTACCAATAAATAATGTAAGTAAGATATAAATGCTACATGAATCAAATTTTTAAATTTTTATTTCAATTTTTTAAACTATTAATATTAATCTTTGGGAAAATTCACTAATATTTGTGGAATATTCCCTAAAATTTTAGGGAAAAGTTTCCCCAGAAAATTTTAGGGAATTTTCCACAAAATGCCCTGCAAATTTGCGTCACTAGAATTTTGGGGAATTTTAACCAAAAAATTTTTTACAGTGTACGTTTACAGACAATAACGACTTTACTAAACGTGACGCCTAAAACCCTGAACCCTACTCATGAACAATTTCCTTCCTTTTAGTTTAACCTTTCTTTTCTGATTCTGCCATTTTCCATTCATTAACACATTTTGCAAAAAATTATAGCTAACTTGTAATCATTATTGAGATGTATTTTTCACTTTTTAAATAATGAGCCTTTCTAGTTAATTTTAAAGAAACTGAAAAACATTAGTCTGGCTCAAATAATTGATTATTTCATTATTATTAAATTAATATTTAGTCGTATGGAATAATAATATTATAATTTGTCAATTAAATTTCGATTCAAATATAATATACGTACTATATTTACTTAATTCTTATCAACATTATTTAGTTTAAGTAAATATTTATTTGATAATATAATAGCAGGGTTTCTACAAATTATGGAAATATCATGGAATTTTTTATCATATGACATTTTTTCAATTTTCGTATCTAAGACTTGAATTTACACGTTCGTTGAAAATGACCTATTTCAGTATTTCAATTCGTCATAATTTATGTTTATAGTGAGTTTTAAAGTATCATAAATATTTTATCATTTATCACCTGGAAATCATGGAAAAATAATGGAATTTCGCGGAGAGAAATTTGTAGAAACATTGTAATAGTCAAGCAACCGATTATTTGAATGAAATTGTATTTTTAGTGTGCTTTCCTGAAAAATAAGAATTAATTCTTATTATTTAATTTGTCATATAATTACAAATATGTAATTTTTATTTATGTCACGCTGGTTTGTTGTAAAAAAAAGAGTAAAAGGAAAACTAAAAAAGAAAGACAAAACGAGAGTATAAAAAAATTTTAAACATATAGCATGGAATTTCCATTATTATAGGCTTTGTTGAAAAACTATCTTTTTATATGTTTGAATTTTGTCGTGTTTATGGAAATTGGATGATGAGTTTATGCGTGACATATAACCTCCAGTTTGACATTTGATGGCGCGTTCGTCTCTATACTTTATGCGAAAAAAGAAGGGAGGGTCCATTTTTATCTTTCGGTATAATATCTCATTTTGTCTAGTTTCTCGTGCTCTTTTACAATATTAAGTACGACCATAAAAACCGAAGTACACAAAGTTTTTCACACATAGTATTGAAAAATATTCTTTTTTCAAAATCATAATAGACGGTTACTTAATTATTTTACTTTTATCAAAAACAATACTTTATCTTTACAATTATTTTCCAGAAAATAATAACATATTTTTAAATTTTTATTTATTTTATCATTTTCTGAAGAATGAAATAGCTTTTTTAAAAAATTTATAAATATTTACCTATAAATATAAAGATTGTTTACAAAATTGAAAGTTTTTTATGTGATGCCAACAATTGAGAAATAAAGTGCATACACTGTAAAAAATGTCAGAGTTAATTTACGTCGGACGTTGGAAAAAAGTGATAACGCATCCAACAATGTAAAAAAGCATAACCTGCATGTTTTTTTATAACCTCACGTAAAAATACTATATCAAAAAAAAAATAATTTTTTTTAAACTTCAATTAAAATGAATTAAGAAAACTTGTTGATAAAAGTAAATAATTTTCAGAATCAAAAACTAAATGTATAGGGAATATTTATAATTTTCTTATTCTTATGTAATAATATTTCTGCACTCTTAATTTGAATCAGTGAAATTTCACTGGTGAAATATAGCTTCAAGTCGGTTACTGAATCATTTAGGGAAATTTTCACTGAAAATCAGTCACATATCGCTGATTTTCAGTGGAAATTTCACTAAATGAATCAGTCAATCTGTATTATCGGTAATGAGTAAAACAGATTGACTGATTCATTTAGTGAAATTTTCACTGGAAATCAGTGATATATGACTGATTTTCAGTGAAAATTTCACTAAATGATTCAGTAACCGACTTCTAGCTATTTCACCAGTGAAATTTCACTGATTCAAATTAAAAGTGAAAATATTAAAAATTTCTGTATAATAATATAATTTTTATTAAATAATGAATTTAATTTCAACTGTTATTAAATTTAACGCCACATTATCTATATAGGTTTCCTTTTACTTATAATTAATTTGATAATTAAAAATTTTTATTTTTAATTTAATAAACGATACTGAAGTCTACAACGTTTATGATCAACGATTAGAAAACAAATTATTTTTTAAAACGGAAGATTATAAAAAAAATTTTATTATTTTTTTATCAATAAACAGTGCGCAAGAAATATCTTTGAGCCAAAAATTCATAGAATTTTTCATTCCAAAAAATATTTCATTAAAAATCGTTGATCATAAACGTTGTGAACTTCAGCAACGTTTTAAAAATGTAACAATATTAGATATAAATTTGGTGTTGTCAGTGTCACACCCTCTAGGTTGCTTCTTGTAGAATTTAAACAAGTTTCTGAGTTGATGATGATAATAATAATAATAATAATTGTTGAACAACGAATGATACAGTAGGGTATCTGTCAATGAAAAGAAAAAAGGCTTGATTGTGACCTAAAGTCGAGACATCTGTTCGTCATTACCAGGATTTCTGGTTTTGCATAATTTCTACCTTCTCCCCTCGCCGATGGATAATAAATTCCAGTTGTCTCCAATGGTAAGGCAGATCTCTTCCTTTTACCCTTTGATGTTGGCAGCACTTTCCAGTCGAGTAGAGAGTTTTCCTGGTATTATAGATTTTCCGACTGTTGGCTACTGGACCTTGTGGTACATAGATGGCATCAGAGTTGTCGTACCACTGGAGGATCGATATTTCGAGAAGCGAGTTTGCATTCGTATTTTAGTAGTCCACCACCTTTAAAATGAAAACTTTTCTTTAATTCAGATTCGGTCTTAGTCCTCTATTAAAAAATAAGTTTATTTTGTATGAAAGTTCAATACACTACAGATACTAACGTTTGAATCGATTTTATGAAGGTGGAATATTATGAAAAATATTAAAATAAATAAAATGTAATGTTTTTTGTTCAGAGTTAAAAAATTCTCGATTAATTATTGAAAGATTATTTTTATGTAAATCGGTTTAAAGTTTTTAAATAATATTTTCCATTGGAAAATTGAAAATTGTACAAAGTCTGCGGATTATGTTCGATATTGTTATGTCTCTTCAGTCCTCACATGAACCGCCATTAATATTAAACAGCTTCACTCCATCACTGTGTCGATGTCAAGCCCTAATTGGTATCATCCCTCGGGAGGAAAGTTCAGGAACGTTCCAATTTGCTTACGCGATTTATGCGCCAACCGCACGTTTTGCTATGTCCAACATTAATCCCTCTCGCAGAATATTAAAAATTCATTCAACAGCTGTACACACTTTTATGTTTTTAACATTTTATTTTGCATTTTTATAGACACTAGTATTTTTAATAATTAAAAAATTCTTTTTCCTGTTATTACAGTAAATTTTTTATTGTAACATTTTTTCCCTGTGTAGGATATTTCGATCAAATTCAAGTTGAAAATTATTATATTTACAGCGGCTTTTATAGAATTTTACTGGAAAATACTTTTAAATGAGGGGTATTTTTATTGTTGGTATGTTATGATTACTAAAGTTCCCAAGTAGAAATATCCGTAGCTCGCCGTAATTAAACACCGGCATGGTACTGATCCAATACTGGCTGTCGGTATTGACTTTCAGTACTGGCAGTGTACTGACTAATACACCGAATCAGTACTATGTCGGAGGTAAAAAAATATTAAAACCAGTACTGGCAGTACACTGTCATTCACACCGAATCAGTACTATGTCGGTGATAAAAAACATTAAATGAAAAAGTCTTTAAATTATTCCAATAGATAGAAAACGATGATTTTTTATTTAAAAAAATGTATATTAATTTCCTTCGAATACTTTCCCTCAAAATTTTGGATGTAATTGTAATGTATTATTATATACCTATATAAAATATATTTATGTTTTTTAGTTATTTTAGTACTCATTGAAATATGTGCATTAAGTTATTTATCATGCATACAATAACAATAAGTTGAGAATTTTTTTCTAATAGTTTTAAAAATAAAGCAAATGTAATTTTTTCACTGTAATTTTTAAATATTATTAATAATTAAATATTAAATTAAAAAAATTTTTCACCATTCATATTTTACAGTCGTCTTTTATTAACTTATTTTTAATTATGTAATTCATCAATCATTTTTGTCTGTTTTAATATTATTTACGGTAAAAATAATTTATTAAAAATATTTAACTGAAATTGATATCCAGTTTTATTTCATTAAATCTTTGTAAAAATTGAAAAAATTTTGTGAGTTTAAAAAATTTAAGAATGAATTCATTTTATTTTCGTGATCAATAGATAATACAAACTTTGAAATCAAAACTTTTGTATTAGGTGAACTACTTCAAGTCAGCACTTCAAGCCAGCGCGGCTGTGCGGTATGCGTATCTGACTTGCGTTCCAAGGGTTTAGGGTTCGATCCCCCATGCGTGCGAGATTTTTCGTTCTTAGTTTTAAGTGTTATAAGTACAATATTTGTTCATGTGTAATATCAATTATTAAATAATTATTAAATTATGTATAAGTGCAAAGTAAAAAAAATTAAATATTAAGAATTTAAAAAAATAAAAAAATTTACAACACAAATTATTTTTTGTAAAATAATTTATTAAAAATAAAATAATTTAATTAATATAAATGATAATTATTATTTTAATTATTTATTGTTAATAATATTTTATATATTCTAAATAACATTAACTATTATTGGCTTCACATTACCTGTTCGTGGTAAAAATGGGAGTAATAAGCTAATAAGGATGAAATTTGCATTGGAAAGCGTGTTTTAGCATTTTGTAAAAAAGTGAGATTTTAAGTCCGGATGAGTACTTTGCCAGTATTATGCCAGTATTATTCTAGTACTACGTTAGTACTGGTGAGCGGGACAAAATCAGTACTGGACAGCGTTACCAGCCAGGGTTGGTCCACTACTGGCCCAGTACGGCAGTCAGTACCGTTATACTGACTGGCAGTGTTGGGTCAGTACTATGCCAGTGGTACATTTCTACTTGGGTTAATTAAAAATATTTTTCTTTCAGAGACGAGAATTCTATAGAATATATTATTTGACATGTTTTAATCTTGATATTTAAAAGTCTCATCCTAATTAATAAAATGTTTACCTTTTTAGAAATATCTTTCAAATTAAATTAACTTTTATAATCGCTAATCAAAGATTTGAATAAAAATGTAATTAAATTTAATGTTATATAGGTGCGTATAAAATAAATTTCTTCTATTGTTTATGTTTTGCCTATATACATTATGATATCGATTTTATTTTTATACAGTAATAAAAACTTAGAAGTTAATTTTCTTACTTCAACCTCAGAATGACTTGTAATTTTAAACGAAATAAACTGTTTAACTTCTTTTTTTAATTCCCTGGAATTTTTAATTTTATCGTTCAAGTGTGATTACACTAAAGATTCCCTCGATACTCAAAAGTAAAAAGTTGCTTTAAATCAAGAATATTCTCTTGCGATACGTGACTAAAGTTCGTAACGATGCTGGAAAATGGGAAAAAAAACTGTCTTACCAAGTTAATACAAAATGCTGAGAATAAAATTTTCATTTGACTTAATATAGACTCAATATGGTAGTATAGTTTGCTTTGCGCTTGACACTGAGATAAAACAATTTTTTTATTTGACAATTCTAATATAATATAGTCTTATTTAGTTCTACTCTTGTAATAATAAATAATAGGGTAAATGTCCCAATTACTGTGATGTACAACCCAAGACCGACTTTAATGATAAAATAATAAAAGTGTAAATGAAATAATGATTTAATTCTTTTTGTTAAAATCACTATTAGTGTTTATTAAAATAGAAACGATACTTTCAACTTGAAGAAATAACAAATATATTATTAAAAATATTAACTTTTATAAAAATGGCATATGCTGGTATTACTGCAAGTTTGCATGAATTATACTGCAACGCTAAAAGTGTTGATTTAGAGGTTAAGTTAACTGGATAGACCACAGTAATAGCAGCATGAGAAAAATATACTCATGCTCTAATTACTATGATAGATTCAATTTTAACTCGAATAAATAATTTGATAATAGTCGAAATATGCATCATTAGTGGATATAATATCAAATATCATTTGGAATAAGTTTTAAAGTCATTTTGAAACAGTTTTATGTTTTCAATTACTAAGTTTTACTTATTTTTATAAAAATCGCAGTAATTGGCGCATCAGCAGTAATTCATACACTTACCCTACTTGAATTAAGAAATATTTTTATTTTAAGAATGTTATTTTTTTATAAAAAAAATTGTTAACGACTAGGCTAAATGCACTAATTACGACGCGATTCGAGTCAAAACATCTTTGAAATAGATAATTTGACATTTCTATTGTATAAAATCAATTTAAGACTTATTAAACTAAAAGCTTATGTTATTTAAATATTAAAAAATAGAAATTAAAACTGATACCGTAATTTTCTATTGCGACGCGTTTGTATCGGTTTCGGTGTATCAATTTCGGTGCCCAAAGGACCTGTATTTTGAAGATAATTTGTCCGCCGAAATTGGAGCCAATGGAAATCTTAAACATGTTTCAATTGCGGCGCGGAAAAAAAATTGGTCTTAAATAATTAAATTAATAATTGTTTAAATGTACATCTTTATAAGTAATTGTATCAAAAAAAGATTAAAATAATTTTTTTATCATTTTGCAACAGTTATATTAAATATAATAGTAATAATAGATATTTTTTATGAACGCGCCGTAATTAGTACACTTACCCTATTAAATGGTACAGTCAATAATTCACACTCCTATTACACCAACAATCGTTAAGGTGCACACACAGAGAAAAGATTTCTTTGAAACAAAGAAATCGTTTTTTTAAACGCACTTTTTGAATCAAAGGTAAAATTTGTTTGAATTAAAAAAAATTTTCTTTGCTTTTACGAAAAAGAAATTTTTTCTTTGAATGATTTTTTAACCTAAAAAAAATTTCTTTGAATCAAAGAAATATTTGTTTCGAACTTAAGTACGCTGAGTTGCCACTACTACGTTTGCGAAGACTGCGTAAATTAGTAAACAGCTGTTTGTGCCTCATGGCGTGATAATGGATTTATGGTTTAAAAAGTTTTGTATTAATAGCTAAATTTTGTTTTAGTTTTTCTTACAGTGAGTGATAAAGAAATTTGTGAATTGTTTGTGTCTTTAGGATTTATGATTGATATGTGAAATGTGCTCTCTTAATTTGAATCAGTGAAATTTCACTGGTGAAATAGCTAGAAGTCGGTTACTGAATCATTTAGTGAAATTTTCATTGAAAATCAGTCATATATCACTGATTTCCAGTGAAAATTTTACTAAATGAATCAGTCAATCTGTTTTACCCATTACCGATAATACAGATTGACTGATTCATTTAGTGAAATTTTCACTGGAAATCAGTGATATATGACTGATTTTCAGTGAAAATTTCACTAAATGATTCAGTAACCGACTTCTAGCTATTTCACCAGTGAAATTTCACTGATTCAAATTAAGAGAGTGTAAACAGTGACTCACACACTGAGAAAACTGGAGGTTCAGATTAAACCTCTGGAAGGATTAAGAATTCATATTTGAGAGTTGGCTATGGAACAACACTCTAAGTAATCGAATACACCATTCAGGGAAAGTCGTGTTAACCCTCCTGGAGGGATAATAAGTTTATGATTGAGAAACAAATGATAAATCTTGAGGAATCCCTTCCTTATCTTGCGCGGAATAAATAAATATGGCAACCTAACCTCAAAATTTAATACATTAAATTAAATGTCACCATATATCTTAGCGCGATCTTTGTGCGCAGAAGCTAATTCAAATTTTCTGCGCAGCTTTTATCCCTCCGTGCGTGAACGGACAGAATATGAAAGCAGATTTCTTTTATTAATTCAAAAATACATTTCGAAGGACTATTAAACTCTCTTGATAAGACAGTTGAACATACATTTTTTGAACCTCTGAATTTAACACTCCAGTTTTCTCAGTGCAGTCACTGTACTGTGTATTGATTGTTTTCTTCGTGATCAAAATTTTGCAATGAATTTTTGTTTAGTGTTTTACATGTAAAAATGCGCATTAAATTAATTAAATGTCTTTAAAATACATTTAAAGTATTTCAAAAATTTAATATTTTTAAACTATAATTTAATCAAAATACGAACGTATATACAATCTCAAAACGAAACGAGAAACGAAATAAATATATTTTCCATTTAAAGAAATTTGTGCATTAAAAATATTAAAATAAACATTGATTTCTTTGATTCAAATAAAAAATTTCATAAAATCAAAGAAATATTTTTTTCAGTCAATAAAAAGCAAATAAAGAAATAATTTCTTTAAATCAAAGAAATTGATTCAAAGAAACCTTCTTTGAAACAGAGAAACTTTTTTTTGGGTGTGGGAAACTGTTTTATCGATGCAATTCGACGTGAGCTTACCAACCACCCAAAATATAGGACCCTTCTTCTTTTTCCCCAATGACCCCCAATGACTTATTTTTATTATAAAAAATCAGAATCTATCTCTTTAAGATTATTTTTATAAACAGGAAATTTATTTTACTTTTTTCTACTCTTTGTTGTTTTCAGCTTTTGCAAAATGATGTTAACAACACTGTTAGTAGCAAATGACAATTTTAGAGTTTCGACATTTTCACTATAGGTTTTCTAGTATTGTTAACTTAACAAATCCGAAAGAGAATTTGGAAACCGACTACATATCTTAAAAGGAATTGAGGACTCCTTATACTACTTTGTGAATCTAATCTAAAAATTAAAAATATTACTAAATTGTATACTTTTTCAAAATATTAAAATTTTCGCTTTTTGACTTGAGGAAGCAAATGTAATGTATTATTTGCAAATGCGAAAAAGTTTAACAAATACGTACTAAATTTTTTTAAGAAATATGTTTGAGGTAGGTCAGATGAATGATATTGTAGAAATATCTTGGACGCGATGAGGATAACGTCTTGGTAGTCGCAGTGAAAGATCCAGTTCCCATGCAAAATTTGGTATGCCCCGACAGTCGAGAGCAATGCATCTTTTCATCCCTAACGACGCTAACGAGCGGTCCTCGAAGCGAAGCTTTTATGTTAATGTTATACTACGACCTAGCTTCCATGCCGTGTGGTAAAAATTGCATGCAAATGTAAACAATTACTTTCTCCGACCAGTTGACTGCTTGATTTTTCCAAGTAGGCTTGCCCTGACACATTTATTTACTTTATGTCATACTTTACGGCGAAACAATGAGTTTCGAAATGTGCTATTTCAATATCATAACTCTAAAATAGAGAAATATTTCACAAGGATAACAGACATTTTATGCTTAGGATTATAGATATTTGAAATTCTCATCTGTTTATTTTTTCTGCCTAAACTGAATGATAAATTATTATTTTCTTGTATATTATTTTATAGGTACAATGTCAGTGTTTAATATAAATATTTTTAAAAATTTCACAAACATAACTTAACTTTCTTTCAAGTTTTTCAAAATTCAAAATTTCAGATACAATAAGACTTGCAAAATTTTAAAAAGAAGAGCTAAGCTCATAAAAAATTACTTCCCAAGGGTTTTTCAAATCTTTTGATTAAGAATGCCGAGTTTTTTTTAATACATAGTATGATATAGTGATAGTCAGGAAAAACAAGTGTCTATCTTGTTAGAAGCAAATACTTATGTCGCTATAAATGATAATAGAAAAAAGACAAATGTTTAACGCAAAAGCATTAAAAAATATATGTCTCAATTATTTAAAAATTCATGACGAGTGTGTTTTCACATGTTGTTAAACATGTTTATTTCCCAATGGGAAAAATACCATTGGCGTATTAATGGCCCAATAATGGGAGCCAGGGATGCCAATATAATTCCAATAATGGCACCCAATAATGGACCATTATTGGTAAAGTCATGGGCTGTCCACGCCGATGCCAATGATTGGCAACCATCATTGGCAAATTATTGGCAACCAATAATTAGCCAATATTAAAAATTTTAATAATAATTTAAAAAATCAATAATTTAAAAAAAAATTTATATTTTTATTATTTTTTAATAGTTATTATTATTATTATTTTATTTTTAATAATTAAATTAAAATAAAAAAATGGTCATCAAAGTATTAGTGAAACTATTTCTTCCAAAAAAGAGTTTGTCTCAAATCCAATTAATAGGAGAGACATCGGGCAGAAAAAAATTTCGACGAGAAAAAAATTTTAGATCACTGCTTATGTACCAATCAAGTGGCATCTCAATTGCGAGAAACAGTGATGTTCGCCCTCCCTTTGCGGCGTTGAGTGAACTAAAGTCCAGAGCTGAGCCATCAGCGCAGCGCGGGAACATTTAAAAAATTTGATTTTATTAGATATTTTATTTTATAATAATTAACGAATTATTAAGTATGACATTATGTTATTAATAATTATTAATGACATTAATTATTTATTAAGTTAATTATTTGTCATATTTAAAATAAAATAAAATATCTAATAAAATCAAATTTTTCAAATGTTCCCGCGCTGCGCTGATGGCTCAGCTCTGGACTTTAGTTCACTCAACGCCGCAAAGGGAGGGCGAACATCACTGTTTCTCGCAGTTGAGATGCCACTTGATTGGTATATAAGCAGTGATCTAAAATTTTTTTCTCTTCGAAATTTTTTTCTGCCCGATGTCTCTCCTATTAATTGGATTTGAGACAAACTCTTTTTTGGAAGAAATAGTTTCACTAATACTTTGATGACCATTTTTTTATTTTAATTTAATTATTAAAAATAAAATAATATTAATAATAACTATTAAAAAATAATAAAAATATAAATTTTTTTTTAAATTATTGATTTTTTAAATTATTATTAAAATTTTTAATATTGGCTAATTATTGGTTGCCAATAATTTGCCAATGATGGTTGCCAATCATTGGCATCGGCGTGGACAGCCCATGACTTTACCAATAATGGTCCATTATTGGGTGCCAATGGTTTTTTCATTGGCTCCCATCATTGGGCCATTAATACGCCAATGGTTACTCGTGGCAGTTTCCCATTGGGTTGTTAAATTAAAAAAGAAAATTGAATTTTTCTTTTAAAAAAACAAAGCACACTTGAAAAATATGAAAGGAAATCAGATTGAGACCGCAGTAGATTTTCCCACTTGAAATATTTCTATAATTTTTGAAGTCTTCTTGTCAAATGTGGTCGTTAAATTGTTTACTTTTAAAAGTCGATATAGTTGAAGAAGAAACTCAAACATTTTGCATGTGTCACATTGTGGTTAGAAATCCATATTTAACTACATTTACGATAAACGTGAAGACCGCTTTTGGGTCCATACACGTAGTTGTGGTTACTTACAACTCGAGGTGTAGACGGCATTACTCTACTGGGTATTGCGGTCTTAACCAAGACCAATATCGACTACAAAATTACGTAACTTGGGAGAGTTACTCTGTAGCGCTGGGTAGATTCATTGATGCTCGTGCAAAGATTACATAAAACATTATCGATGTAGATATTCTTTGACTTCACCACCTATAAAGCTCTTTGAAAGCAGAAGTAATTAGTGAATCTCTCTAGTAGCAATTAAATCAACTCTCTCTCTCTCTCTCTCTTACAAAATCTCAACGCTGGATTTATTATTTGTGTTTTCTAATTAATTTTCTCTCTTTCAAAACTTTTATTCATGAAACTGAATATGTAATTACTGAAAAGGAATTATTGATTTAGAACATGTTTTGTTTGGCCGCTGCTGCTTTTTGAAATACGGTGCACGGAGAAAAATGGATACTTAAATTTAGTATCTGTATATTCACGAGTAAATATATTAGATACTTAAATATGGGACAACTATCTATAAATACTCAGATTTAGTATCCTTGGATATTTAATTCTATATATTAAATGCTACTATCCAAGATATTCACATTTAAGTATGCCAGATACTAAAACGTACCACCTGAACAACAGCGCGCAAGCGCCTTGTAGTTTTTTCCTTTTTACGAACACTTTAATAACATAAATAGAAATTAGGTCCGTTAACCTAGCTTGTCCACATTGTCCGATCTGGATAAAACCTATTTGAAAATTAAGGGCTAATTTAATGCCCTAATGCCGAATTTAATGCTCGGCATTTTCTTTAAAAAACTTGTGGACAAGCTAGCTTAACATTAAGGTGGCTTGTCCACACAATGAAGGAGCACTCGTAGGAAGGCCTACTATAGGTCAACATTTAAAGCTTTTTTAAGGCTCTTGAATGCTCTATTGTAGAATTTAATGCCGGCATTATTTCGCGTAATAATTGAAAAATTCAATTTTTACTTGATATTTGTTTGTCCAAAAAACGAAGGAATACTCCTAGGAAGGTCTACTATAGGTCAAAATTTAGGGCTTTTTTAAGGCTCCCCAATGCTCTATTGTCGAATTTAATGCCGGCATAATTTCGCGAATTATTTGCAAAAATTTAATTTTTACTTGATATCAGTTTGTCCACACAATGAAGGAATACTCCTAGGAAGGTCTACGATAGGTCAAAATTTAGGGCTTTTTTAAGGCTTTTGAATGCTCTATTGTAGAATTTAATGCCGGCATTATTTCGCGAATTATTTGCAAAAATTCATGTTTTACGTTATCTCAGTCCACATCATGAAGGAACACTCTTAGAAAGGTCTACTATGGATCATAATTTAGGGCTTTTTTAAGGCTCCTTAATGCTCTATTGCCAAATTTAGTGCTGGCATAATTTCGCGAAATTATTGCAAAAATTCAAATTTATCGCTATGTTAGTTTGTCCACACATTGAAGGAAAACTCTTAGGAAGGTCTTCTAGGTGTCAAAATTTAGGGCTTATTTAAAACTCTAAAATGCTTTTATGCCAAATTTAACACAATCTTAGCAAGTCTAAACGATTTTTTTTTAAATAAGCACTTAAGAATTACTTGCTTATTTATTGCTCGTAAATAGCACTGTATTGGCTGTTTAAAAATGATCTACCAATCCTAAAAACTACCCCCGACTAGTTCAAAAATTTATTTTTGAATTTTTTACAGAAAATAACGATTTTTTTATAAACAAATTATTTTTTTTAACTTTAGACCCGTTGTTTTACTTTTTGTATATTTACATACATGGAAATACTACTAAAATACTTTGTAAAATGTTTTACTGATAACCTGATTACCCTTTTTGGATGACTACTCGAAATTTTTTTTTGCAAAATATTTTTACTATTTTCAGGTATGTAAAAATAAAAAAAAGTAAAAATAATAGCTTCCACAGTTTAAAAAAATTAATTTATTTATTAAAAATCGTTATTTTCGATAAAAAAATGTAAAAGAAATTTTTGAACTACTGAGGCGAAGTTTTCGAAGTTGGATCGTTTTTGAAAATGCAATTTAGTGCTATAATAATGAGCCTTAAGTTAGCCCTATATTCCAAAGTACTTGTTTTTTGTAAAAACTGAGTTTGAAGTACTCAGGGGTAGTTTTTGAAATTGGTGGATCATTTTTGAACATCTAATTTAGTGCTATTTAAGAACCCTAAATTAGCCCTAAATTTCTAATTACTTGATTTTGAAAAAATTGATTTTGATTTTCTCATGGGTGGTTTTTGAAGTTGGTGGATCATTTTTGAATATCCAATTCGGTGCTCGTAAAGAGCCATAAATTATCCCTAAATTCCTAAGTACTTTTTCATGAAAAAATTGAGTTTGAAATACTCATGTATAGTTTTTAAAATTAGTGGATCACTTATGAACATTTATTTAGTTCTATTTAAGAGCCTTATATTAACCTTAATTTCTAAGTACTTGTTTTTTGAAAAAATTGAGTTAGAACTACCCAGTTAGTAGTTTTTGAAGTTAGTGGATCATTTTCGAACATTTAATTTAGTTCTATTTAAGAGCCTTAAATTAGCCCTAAATTCATAAGTACTTGTTTTTGAAAATATTAAGTTTGAATTATTTGAGGGTAGGTTTTGTGTTTGGTTTTCTATCAGTTACATGGTTGGGGTGCTTAGGAGTGCATTTTTAAAAAGTCAATTTAGTGCTATTGAGGAACACTAATTTAGCTCCTATGTCCTATATGATTATTGAATTCATAGCGTAAATCGGCTTACTATTTTGAAATAGTAAAAAATACGACTTACTCCATAAATTAGTAGTTTTCTACTAGCAATTAGTAGTTTTTTTTACTACAAATTAGTCATAACTGTTACTAATTCAATTAGTAAACGAATACGCACTCTTTCATTAGTAGAAATTAGAAAACTACTAATTCAGATTCAGCTTGACGTCAAGCTAGCAGTACGAAGGGTTACTTTAAATAGGTAAAGGGCCCTAAATTTTTGCATGAGGTACTAAATTAGCCCTAATTGAGCCCTAAATGTTAGCATATATGTATAAAAACTTTTTTCGTGGAAGTGGTACTTCTAGGATTAACGACCTTTTTGACTAGACTTTTCAGACGAGCGACGCTATTTAGGGTCTGACTAGTGACTGAGTAGCAGCAGAAATAGGCAAGCTTATCAAGTAAAAGTTGAATTTTTGCAAATATTTCGCGAAATAATCCCGACATTAAATTCGACAATAGAGCATTCAATAGCCTTAAAAAAGCCCTAAATTTTGACCTATAGTAGACCTTCCTAGGAGTATTCCTTCGTTTTTTGGACAAACAAATATCAAGTAAAAATTGAATTTTTCAATTATTACGCGAAATAATGCCGGCATTAAATTCTACAATAGAGCATTCAAGAGCCTTAAAAAAGCCCTAAATTTTGACCTATCGTAGACCTTCCTATGAGTGCTCCTTCATTGTGTGGACAAACTGATATCAAGTAAAAATTGAATTTTTGCAAATATTTGGCGAAATTATGCCGGCATTGAATTCGTCAATAGAGCATTGCGGAGCCTTAAAAAAGCCCTAAATTTTGATCCATAGTAGACCTTTCTACGAGTGTTCCTTCATGATGTGGACAAACTGAGATAACGTAAAAATTGAATTTTTGCAAATAATTCGCGAAATAATGCCGGCATTAAATTCTACAATAGAGCATTCAAGAGCCTTAAAAAAGCTTTAAATGTTGACCTATAGTAGGCCTTCCTACGAGTGCTCCTTCATTGTGTGGACAAGCCACCTTAATGTTAAGCTAGCTTGTCCACAAGTTTTTTAAAGAAAATGACGAGCATTAAATTCGGCATTAGGGCATTAAATTAGCCTTAAATTAGCCCTTAATTTTCAAATAGGTTTTATCCAGATCGGACAATGTGGACAAGCCAGGTTAACGGACCTATAGAAATTATATTTTTAAAAAATACTGTAAAAATAATTTTTCATTAATAACAAAATTTTTTAGTCATACATTATTATTATTATTTTATGTAGTATTTTATCATTTTATATTCAAAAATGTTAAAATATACACTATGAAAAAAAATTGTTATTAATAAGAATGTTTACACATTTTTAAAATAAATTATTATATTTTTATTTACAATAATTATAATATTAAAAATTAGTATTATTTAAATATTAATCGATTTAAAATTTTTCGTTATTAATCATAATTATTTATACATTTTTATTATGATAATGAATTATTATTTTTTTAATTTTAATGTAAAAAATTAATTATTGCTAATTTTGAAAAATAATTTTAATAAAATTATGTTTTATTTCAACTATATTAAACATTTTATATTACAAAATACTGTAAAGATAATATTTCATTAATAATTAAATTATTGTAAAAAATAATAATGCAAAATTTTATTTAACACTTTTTTTTAATTGTCAATAATTAATTTTTAATATTAGGATTAAAAATATGATAATTCACTGTGATAATAAAAAATATGTCAGTAATTAAGATTAATAAAAAAATTTTTTACCCTTTTAATATTATATTCAAAACTTTTAATATTCATTTGTATTTTCGTATGATTTAGTTAGTGTAGAAAATATTAAAATATTATATAGAAAATTATTTGTTCCTAGTAATTCATATGCAATTTTAAATTTATAGTACAAAATTAATTTAGAATGTTTATTTTAAAAAACAATAATAAATAAAGAATTTAAAACTATGCTTAAATGTCACAAAATTTGTTAAAATAACATAAATTATTAAAAAGTAATTCTTAAAAATGTCAAATTTTAAAAAATTTTTAACTTTATAAAGAAGAATCTTAATTTTATTTACCTTTTATATATAAAATATTAAGAATAACCTTAATCTTGATGAACGTGGAAAAATGTAAACAAAAAAAACATACGTTAACCACAATTAGAATTGTCAAAAGTCAAAACCTATAAACGAAACAAACGCAAGAACAACCAACTTCAGGTGTGGACAGAATGAAAGAAAGAAATTCACGATTATTATATGTAAAAGTTTCGGTATTTATATCAATTTCAATCAATTATTCTCATTATTTCATGGAATAAATCAGTTTTTCGATCATAATAAGGAATAAAATTATAAACAAACTTGAAATACAAATTTTATAAACATATTATGGAATCTCAAAATTTTTTTGTTGATTATATATATATATATTATACACTTGTCAACGATTTTCTACACGTGTGAAACACAGAGATTTTAGGTTAGTTTTTCGAATTGAATATAGCAGTGCGGCGTGACTTTTGCGCAAGCGCTTATGTTACATTTAAATATCTAGAGATACTAAATCTGAATATATATTTTTTTACTAAGATACTATTTTTGAGTATATAGATGTTAGATTTAATTAAAATTTTTTTAAGTATATTTTGGATACTATATTTAAGTATCCATTTTTCTCCGTGTGATCTAATTCGAAAATCTCTTCGAACCTTTACCTTTGCAGGTGTACTTATATTGAACTTGATCAATATAGTAATTCAAATCATGAAACGAAAAAAATATCTTTGCTCTATGTGGCTTTTACTTGCGGCAACTTCAACTTTTTGATTCGTTTGAGACTGTATCGAATAACATTCTTTGACATATGTATTTCAAATGACGCTCATATTTATATGAAATTGAATTTACTATGGAAGAAAGTTTATATGAGAAAAATAGAATATGAGGTTCCCATTTTAAATATAAATTCTTTTCAAGCACACAGATTATTATTTTGTTTTTATTAGAATATTTTTTTATAAAAATAAAATTTTCCTCGTGTATAACGCTAATTGGAATAAATAAAAATTTTCTGTTTTTAACCTTCTACACTGTAAAAAAGGATTTGAATTTCAACTCCATAGCGGATGTCATAAAAATCTAATCCTTTTGGAGTTGATGCGAAGGGAGTTAATGCTTTACGAGTTAATTTTAAGGTGTTAATTTAATTATTAACTTCGTTTTTAAGTTGATTTTTAACTCGAAAAATTATTTATTTTCATAATCAGAAAACTTTATTCTTTTGTTTTTGTTAATTGTCATGTATATGTCGAAAACCTTGAAAACACATGAATAACGAGTTTCAATCAAAACCGTCAAATTTAAAAAATATATCCGCCATATTGGTTGCGCCATTTTGAATACGTCACATCAAAATTGTAATCATCGACTCCAAAAACCCCTGAGTAACGATATTCAAGCGATAGTGAACGATTTTTTTTTATTCTTCCGCCATATTGGATCGGACATTTTGAATTTTGAAAAACGTACACCAGATTCGTAATGAGCGACTCCAAAAACCTTCGAGTAACGATCTTCAAGCGAATATGTTCTAGCACATGAAAAAAGTTGTCAGGGTTCTAGGGATCACAGTCAGGCAACTATACGTACATAAGAGCTTAAAAAAATGTATTAGAAAGAGTTTTACATAAATTTCTGTTTCTTTTTGTAAATGTACTTTATAGAATCAGCTTATCCAATTTGATAACGATTTTGAAAAAAAAATTTCTTAAAAAGAAGTAGATGAAAAAGCAAATTGTCTGGATCCGAGGAACCCAGCTCAGGCACGCAAGTGTTAATTAGTTTAATAATGAAAAAGATTACTTACTTTTACAGATGAAAATAAGTTTCTTCTTCTTAGTTGTACACTACCGAACAATAAATATATGCGCACTTTATAGTTAATTAAACTGAATAAAATTATATCTAACTAAATTATCAAGTAAAATATTAAAAATGAATTGGACATGCGCTATCTATGTAAACCAATAAAAAAATCATTTTCCTTTTTCTCTGTATATTGAAGTAGAGAGAAGGAAGAATTTAAAAATTTTATTGGTTTACACTTCTCTCTCTCTCTCT
Source organism: Leptopilina boulardi (assembly GCF_019393585.1). Lineage (NCBI taxonomy): Eukaryota > Metazoa > Arthropoda > Insecta > Hymenoptera > Figitidae > Leptopilina > Leptopilina boulardi. Next base: position 1,165,072 of record NW_026137969.1, read on the forward strand.
CTCTCTCTCTCTCTCTCTCTCTCTCTCTCTCTCTCTCTCTCTCTCTCTCTCTCTCTCTCTCTCTCTCTCTCTCTCTCTCTCTCTCTCTCTCCAGTTAACACCATAAGGAAGGGATAAATATCCCACTCTTCAAATATGTTGAAAAAAAATTTTATATAATAATACATGCGAACAGACAAAATATATATAGAACATGCGGGACAGACAGCCACTTGAAATTATTATATTGTAATTATTTAGTCGAGAGTTTAATACATCGCTGCATACGATTCTGATATCAGACTTCAGAAATTCAAAATAGCGTATTCAATATGGCAAACGAAATGTTTAAGAATCAATTCACGTGGAACTTGTTACTCATGGTTATTCTTATAGACTGTTAATTACGAATCTGATACCAGATTCGTAATCAGCGATGTAAGGAATGCTCTCTAAATCTGAATAAGTGATATTTCACTTAAAATGTGTCAAAAGTCTTCCACGTAGAAAAATAAGTGTATATGCACTTAAAAATAAGTGAAACTTCACTTATTTTTGAGTGAAAACCACTTATTTAAAAGTGATAAGTATACACTTATTTTTCTACGTGGAAGACTTTTGACACATTTTAAGTGAAATATCACTTATTCAGATTTAGAGAGTGCCCGAGTAAAAAGTTTCTAGTGAATTTATTTGTTTTAACAAGTAACTTTTAGTCCTACATAGCGAACTGCTATTTGATACAATTATTTTCCAAGACATTGTGTCAGAAATTTTATATTTTTAACAGTAACGATTCAATTATGTCCGACGACCATCAAAACTCACGATGGCTCCTTGTTAAAATATACCCGTGCAGAAATTATGGTCTGGGCCTCTCAAGGCCCTTCCCATTACGCCTGGATTCTGGCAAGGGCCTGACATGGCCTAACCTAACGCTTCGTAATCTAACACGCTAACCATTACGCCAACTTAACGTGAGAAAATAAATACAAAATTTATTTGATAAGTTGCGACTGAGGAAAATGAAGACTTGAGCAGCAGAACAATAAAGAAACAATAATTATATATAAATTATAATTTTTTTTTAATGTTAAATAATTTATTTAACATAAGTCAATATTTTCATTTTTGTATTTTATTAAAACTTAGGAACATAATTTTTCTTATTATTTAAAATATAGATAATATAGTAAAAAAAACAAATAAATTTTAGTTTTTGTAAAGAAAAAATCACTTATTTCTTTGAGTTGTTGACAAAATTCTTAGATGAAAATTGTTAATTTTTTTTTAAAAATTAACTTAATTGATTTTTCTTATTTTTTTAAAAAATTAATAATTTTAATAAATAAATTATTTTAATTAATTAATTGTTATTTAAATAATTTAAAATTCATAAATATTATTATTAAATAATTATTACTTGATAAAATATTTTGCATGGAAATTTAATTTTATTATAGTTTTATTTGGTGTTAAAAATTACTTTTTATTTTGAGGTTATGTCATAAAACCATGGCAAGACCGAGTTGCTCTAAGGAATGCCAAACTTGTGGAAAAACTGACAAGAGCCATGAGAGAGCCTTACTTAAAGTAGAACTAAGTAGGGAAATTTCTGCATGGGATTAAGAATATATATTTACTCATTTTTAAAACTGATTTGCAGCTTCTAAAATTTAACTCCCAACTCCAATAGCCCTTAAAACATGTTCTAATTTTTGACTGCATATTTTCTGTGATTCAATCGTTCATTTAATTGAGATTTCCTACATGTAGCAAAAAGGGTTACTTGTATGATTCACTTTAGAAAAGAAGGTTAGTGACGTCCGTCGATGTAATCTTGCTTAACGTTTCTCTGTCTTCTCTTGCGGAAATAGATTGACAACATTTGATGGACGTCACGGAAATGAGGTTAAAAAGCGTTCTGTTTACAAGTTGAGTAAATCTCTCTATCGACATAGCCTACGGGTTCTAGCTCCGATAAACCACAAATACTAAAAAGGAAATTTCAAAAAATACACATTGATATTTACATATATATATATATATATACGTATGCTTTCTACAATTTTTTTCAACGATTATTCATATCATAATTGATATTTTATAATTTCAATTCTAATATACAATAAGAGACATACTCTCTTAATTTGAATCAGTGAAATTTCACTGATTCAAATTAAGAGACTATAGTGCCATTACAATTTGTTGAGTGTTATTAATAAGAGTAACTACTTATACTACTACTACTTTATCTTTTTCTATAGCGAATATAACAAAGTATGGAAGAAATGGATATTGAGGAAAATCCATGGTACTGGTTCATTGGACTCTTAGTGCTATTGGTTATTATTACTATAATTATTGTAGTAATTGTCTTCTTCAACGTAATAATAAATTGTATTTCATCAAAGTTGAGTAAAAAAAAAAGGTACTTAATCATCACACATTAACTAAATCGAAATATCTAAAAGTTAAGAAAGTACACTGCTCCAAAATGCAAAAATAGTATATTTCGATACAAGGGGCCAAACGAGCGTTTGGCCCCTTGTATCGAACCATATTTTTCTTTATAAGTGCAGGCATAACCTCGTTTGACAGCTACTTGCAGCTATTCAAAATGGCCGACTCCCTCATTGTGCGCGCGGACGATGAGCAAAATGTTTTGGCCACCGCTTAACGGTGAGCAAAATACTTTGCTCATCGTCCGCGCGTACAGTGAGGGATTCGACTATTTTGGATAGCTGAAAGTGGTTGCCAAACGAGGTTTTTGCATGCACGAATAAAGAAAAATATTTTTTTTAATAATTGAATTTCAATTGATTTATTTCACATTTGTAGTTTTTGTAATTGACACTAATACTATATTCAACGATTAGAAAACAAATTATTTTTTAAAACAAATTTTATTTAAAAAAATGTTTTTTATAATTTTTTTTATCAATAAACAGTGCAAGAAATATCTTTGAGCCAAAAATTGATCGAATTTTTGATTCCGAAAAATATTTCATTAAAAATAGTTGATCATAAACGTTGTGAACTTCAGCATCGTGATATAAAAATAAGGTTAGGTTTATAGCTTGTTCCAATCGAACAGAATTAGCGTCCTTCACATACATATGAAAGATTGGCAACTTCATATGGCTAAAACACCTGTACTGCATTATTAGCACTGTAGCAGAAATCCTAATCACTTTATAATTATGCCAGTGTCACACTAATATTTTTTCATTGTAGGGCACTCTCACAATTAAATCTTATAAATTCATGCTTAAAATGTAAGCGGAGAGAGCCCTTGCTATGAGAGTATGAACTACTCTCATACTACAAACGCTTGACTTTTCTCTCCGTGTAAGAAATTAATAAATTGACAACCAAAATTTATCCTATTTATAGAATAGGGCTCAGATTTCAGCAGTTTTATTTTTAACATCTATAATAAACTTACTTAACCATTAAAGATTTAATAATGTATACGTAGTTTTTTTACAAACCACATCACGCGTTAGCTTCACATCACATTTCTTTGTTAATGAACAAGTGATATAGTAGAAATGAGGTCGCGCGCGAGGTGAAACATATATTTATAATAGTTACACTACTTCGAAGTGGGGATAACTATCGATAGTATATGTAGTCACTGAGGTAAGATTAAAAAAACAAATTGACAATAATTGATGCTTTATTACTAATGGGCTCGATCGAGGCGCATGACTTTTCCCAAAAATTAAAAAGTTCGAAATTATAATTGATCTAAAAATGATGACTTTAAGTCAGTATTTTATTTGGTCGAAATTCTCAAAGAACGACAGTTATGAAAGTCGATATTTTATTTGATCAAAATTCTAAATGATCGATATTTAAAGTGGTCGACATTTTATTTGGTCGATATTTTGTTTATTCGAAATTCTAAATAATGAATATATAAAGTGGTCAACAATTTATTGAGTCGATATTTTAAATGGTCGACATTTTATTTAGTCGATATTTTATTTGATTGAAAATCTAAATGCTCGATATTTAAAGTGGTCGACATTTTATTTAGACGATATTTTATTTGGTCGAAGTTCTAAATAATCGACATTTAAAGTGGTCGAAATTTTATTAGTTCGATATTTTGTTTAGTCGATATTTTAAATGATCCACATTTAAAGTGGTCGATATTTTATTTGTTCGATATTCTAAATGATAGAAATTTAGAAGCATCGAATTTTATATCCATCGAAATTTAATTTGGTCGATATTTTAAAAGCTCGACATTTTTATTACAATAATAAGCGTTGCAGCTTATTTTAATGCCTTTTAATTTTCTGTGTTATGATGTTGAAATATAGAAAATGTTGTTAACTTGGTGCCTTTCTGATTTTTCATTCGTTACAAGTTGTAACAAAATAAAAGACTTCTTTTTTATAGTGATGCAACAGTTGAAAACAATAAAAAAATTACGAACCCGCAGCATTAAAAAAATTTATGCAACCACTAAGTAATGAAAATTTATTTCTTGCTAAGTCCAGGAAAACGGTTCTTGAAAAATAACTATACAGGTTATTGGAACGTTTTTAAGTTAAAGTTGAGATATTACTTATGAAAACGACACAGTTAGTCATCAAAGTGTGAAAAGTGTTCCATAGCGCTCCGGTCATTCCTAAGTAATAATCAAAAATCAAAACTTGCGTTCTTTACAAACAAAGTTTAAAATGTGTTTACAGTTTTCTTGAAAGTATTAAATTGTATTAAAAGGTATCAAATTGAGACCAAAATTTGTATCAATATTTTATTTATGATCCACATTTTGGATATCAATTCGTTGCAATTTGATACTTTTCAGTTAACAGTGTTATTAATAAATTTCTATAATTATTTGTGAAAGAAATGTAATAAGAAATTTACAGCACGCACCTAGTTTGAGTGGAGAGTGAAATTATTTCGACTTAACACTTTAAGATAATTGAAATGTTTCTTTACGCCTCTATATCCCCCCTATATTCTATATTCTAATAAAAAATTAGTCAAAATTTTGCAAACATACATACAGATATAACACGGAGAGAAATAGATAGTAAGAACTTATGATCTTAAGATGGTAAAAAGTAGATGTTATCCGGTACTATCAAAGATGTTACAAAAAGTGTGGTTATGTTACCCACTACAATCAAGATGTTACTCCGTACAATCTGGATTGTTACTTATAGAATCTAGATTGCTGTCCGTATATGTAAGATCAAATATGGCTCCGTGAATTTTTCAATAACATTTTTAGATCTTTTAGTGGATAAGAAAAAAAATTTAATTTTGTGTAATGTACAAACAAAAGTTGAGAACACAAAAATAGTACAAAGAATTGTTGTTATGTGCCAGAGTATTATTATTTAATCAAAAAATTTATTTTTACAAAATTGCTTATTTAATATACTCTGGCACATGTCAACGAATCCCTATCACATGACCTTAAACATTATTTGCTGAAAGTATGATATACTAAAACTTATTAATAAGAAAAAGCGTAGTAATTTATCTTATCCTGAGGAATACATATAGAATAACGAGATAAATAATGGATTTTGAAAACATCATCAGGTTCTGGAACATTGGAATTTTTATACTTTTGATTCTTGGTTTTTTAATTTATCTAATAGTTATTTTCTATAATAAAATGCGAGGATGAAGTAGCTTATGATAGGTACTAAAAATCAGATATTAAATAAAAATAAAACAAAAAATGCAAATTAAAAGTTAAGAAAATATACGATAATCAAATGGAATATATATGAGTTGAATTTATCACTCGATGGTATTTAATAACAAATTGATGCTATCGATACTCCGAGTCAATTATATTATTAATTAAATTAATTATTAATATTGAATGTAATAATTTTTTTTTCATAATTGAATTTCAATTGAACGAATATTTGATAAAAAAAGAGGCTTTATTAAATATTGTACAAATTTAATTTATTCATCGGAAAATGGAAAGACGTGGTTCTTTTGAAAGGAAGATTATTTTTTGGTGAGTCAATCTTGATATGTAGAATTAACTGATATTGAAAGTGCATCGGCACTAATTTAGTAATTTCGATTTCGACTTTGACATAATGTATAAAGTTCCATAAAGTCGTAAAGCAATACACCCGGAAAACGGTTGCTATGAAGCTTTGAGACTGTTCAGAATACTTGCTGCTAACTGAAGCGTGATACTGACTGCGGATGCCATTGAGACGGATGTACGTAATGTCAAGCAACAAACCCATTGTTTGTAGTGGTCCAGAGTTCAGTTTTGGTCATTTGTTACACATTATTGTGCAGACGTCATCACCGAAAGCAAAGCTTTGTGTATGTGTACACTATGCTGCAGCGTGTGTTAATTAAATGTCAGAATTAACAAAAGCACAGTTAAATTAAACATTTCGGTGTATGCGAAATAGCTGTCCGTAATAATATGATTTTCATCATATTTACCTACTGATTTGAACTTTTTAACGCATGAGAGTATAACCCGTCAGAATAAAGGATGTTTCGAGGGTAATGAAAAGCTGTTCAATACATATGATCCGCTATATGATATATCAAGTTCATACTATACCATTTACGAACATGGACTCTCGATTTAACGAATTACCACATTCGTTCCATTCCCATAAACTTTTTTAACGATTATACCGAATTATAGGTTTTCGCTGTATAATGGACGAACAATATACAGTCTACTCGAAATGCGACTTGTTTCAAATGGAACTCTGAAAATCAAATTTTCACAGGTATAAAGGGAAAAAAGGCGCGTACAGAATAGTGCTGCAAAAATGTCTAGTGACATAAAACATACTTTTATTGGACAAAAAGAAAATTGCAAATAATTTTATTATTCGTACAATGGGCAAAATAGATAACACAAAATAATACAAATGTCTGTACCAATTAATTTTCTTTTTAAAGTCATTAGTGCAGCTTAATCCTCCGAAGCTATTCATTTTATGGCGCGCATTTCTAAAAATATTGTGCATTCTAACAGATTCATAAAGTTAAATTCTAAAACTAAATATTTTTAATAAGTGAAAACTTTCGGTATTTCATAAAAAATTTTATAAGACTTGATCCATTCATCGTACATTGAGTGAGAATGCACTATTTCTTCCAAGTAAGCCCTTAAGTCTCAAATTAGTTGATAAATTTGAAAACAACAAAATTTGATGTGTATGACTATGAATATTATTCTTTTTGATTTGCTGGAAGCCAGAACGTAACCATTGAAAAAATGTTTGAAAAAATGCGTTACGTAAATTACATACAACACATACAAGTTTCATTATTCAACGATTAACAAGTGAGCTGTGTTGCATTGCGTATTATTTGGACGGATTTGGGGATTAAGGATCTGCCATACAATCCTATTCTCATTATTTAAAAATGTCAAAGCGATGTTAGGTTATAGGTATATGTTTAGAGTTTTTTTCTTTTGCATAACTTTGATTAACGTTACACAGAAAATTAAAAGGCATTAAAATAAGCGTTGCAGCTTATTTTAATACCTTATAATATTTTCTGTGTACAGAAGCACACAGAAAAAACCTAGTCTCATTTTTGTTGCATATCAAAATGAGCCGCCTACACGACTCATTCTGAGTTCAGTTTTTTTCTGTGCACCAGTGTGATTAATCTAGTTTAAAACACCTTGCTTAATCGATCTTCATAGTATTATTTTGTGATTTAATAATTTTTATTTGGATTTTTATTATTATTATTATTATTATAGCTTTTAAAAAGAAATGAATGGCAGGTTTTATTGTTTGATTATTTGCAATTCACTTGTCTTATTGTCAGTGAAAAATATTTTTCAGTTTATGGTATACATCATGCGATGTATCTAACAGTTTCGACGAAAGCTTTGGCTTTGTGGGATTTACGCTTATCTCAGTCCACCTTTTCTAGTAAAGCGTTTTGGTCGTTTCTTTTGATGTATATAGCTCGTACATTGAGAACGGAAGTTTCCCGGGAAAATTTCTCTCTGAATTGAGAGTAATTCGCACATTATAGCCACTGAAAAGCATCTTTAAAACTGCTTTTATCCCTTTTTTCTTTTCTTTTATAATACAAAACCCAATATCTAGTTTTTATCTCGTTTTTTCAATTTATTTCGTCAATATATGATAAGCAATTCGCTTCACTATAATTTTTAAAAAGTGAAAGCTTTTCATATCAAAGTGTGACAACATCAAAAAAAAAAGAAACAAAAAAAATCTCTAAATTAGAAGGTTTTTTTAGACAATTTTCAATATCTATACAAAATATGAATAAATTTTTTATTTATTTTTATAGAGACATTTTTTAGAATCTGCTTGTATTAAAAATAAATAAATGATTGGTATATAGTTGTGAATAGTTGATTAAAAAATGTTATTATAATTATTTAATTTGTATGAATACGGTCGCCTGAATATAATTTGAAATATTATGTTCGAATATTAAATTTGAGCCTCTAATTATTGGAGTCCATGTAAATGAAAAAAATAAATATAACGGATAAAATTATTACGCATTTAAAAATGAGAAAATTGATATTGCGTCCAATTATTATTGCAATTTTTGAGCTTGGACCTGGACGGGAGAGCGAAACCGAGCACCAATTTTTAAAGACCAGCGGGGGATCCCACCAAAGCGCTGGGATTCCCGGGCGGCGCGGCAATGGCTGACGATAAGTAGTGGCAGTCCGGCTAGCGTGCGGCAAAGGCTAGGCTGACTCAACAGTTACCACGTACCATCAAAATCAGCTATCGCCAAAGCAAGACGAGATCTAATAAAAAATGAAACCAAGTTACATTTCTGAATAATTTTTGTTAATTCGTAATAAATTAAATTCTCTTTAATTTTATTTAATTTATATGTAGCAGAAATTGTGAGATAAAATAAATGTTATTTTATCCCTTATTTTAGGTGATAGACTGAATAAATGAACTTCACTCTGTTTTAAATGTAATTATTTGGACCTATGCTGGGTGCCGACGAAATCAACTGTCTTTATAAAAGAATGTGTGAAAACGAAGACTTTACAAAACTGTGAAAATCTCGAATATTACCGACAATTTACGAATATTCACGAATAAACATAGCATATTTTGAGTTTTTATGATTCAGATGTACCGTAAAGTACATCGTACCTTAATAAGGGTACTTTATGACGGATTGGGATAGCGATCTTGTACATAGAAATAGTAATTCATGGTACTAAAGTTTATCTTTTTAAATCCATATAAATAAATATAAATAATAATAATAATAATAATATATATATATATATATATATATATATATATATATAAATCCATATAAATACCTAAATTTTGAAAGAATTTCAAATATTTGCACCTTTTGAAGAATAATTTTTAATATTTAATGAAACGTGACAAAAATTTGAAGACCCGACTTAGCGACATCTTTTTATAATTTAGTACTGGAACCAAACAAAGTTGGAATATAATAAATACACTAAAGTTTCTTAGTTATTGGTATAAGCTACATAAAAATTTCTATATTACAGTTAGGTTAATTTAGGACGAAGCTGAAGTGCGCAACGTTTATGATAAACGATTTTTAAAGAAATAGTTTTTTAAAATCAAAAATTCTATAATTTTTTTACTAAAAAATATTTTTTTATAATTTGTTGATTAATGAAAACTACAAGAAATATTTTTTAGGCAAAAAATTGTAGAATTTTTTATTTTAAAAAATTATTTCTTTAAAAATCGTTTATCATAAACGTTGCGTACTTCAACTTCGTACTTTAGGTAAGCTAGATATAAGATTAATTGTTTTATTTCGTAAATAATTGCCTTAATCTCAAGTTTTAGTTGGCGTCAATAAATAACAAAAATATTTCTTTCAATAAGATAAACTTTTTATTCTATCTCACTGAATTTCCATCTCTGTTCTTTAGTAGAAAAATGTAAATAAATGCGTGTTATTTTTGTTCTGCCAATTGTTATCTTAAATTGTTTATCTGTAATAATGAGGAAGATGAAAGTAAGAGAATTTTCTCTAAATATAAAATTTACAACTTTTCAGTTTGTCTTTCCGACACTTTAAAAAGAGTAAAGCACCACATCATTCAAGTTTATTTATTACTTTCTTTTTGTCTGTAGAAAGAAGAAACGAAAAAGGATAAGAAAATCAACAGACTATATGTATTCTTTTGTTTCAGGGTTTTTCAAGGTCATGTACCTCCTTTGGAGTTTTTTTTCTCCTTTATGACGTGATCCTTCAGCTGAAAGAAGGCACGAAACGTTTTAGCGATGAGTACTCTCATGGCACCTAAGGTTCGACAATTCGACAGGTCGCTTTCTGCTTTAAACACTTTTAAAAAGTGGTCCGTTGCACGACGAAAAGCCACTTATAAGACTTGGTATATTTTTTATCAAAGTTACGTTACACTGAAACAAAGAACAGGGAATGTATATCGTTTTTCAACCTTGCTACTGTTACAATATCCATTTTTATTTTAACACCACACAGAGAAAAATGGTGCTGAGATTATAGTAAAAATTATACTTTTTTAGTAAAATTTACTAAGCATGTGTAAATATTACTATTTCTGGTAGTAAAAATTACTAATAGTAATTATTGCAATAGTGTTTTTAAAAATTGCTACAGATGTAATAAAAATTGCTTTAGGATTTCTAAATTTTATAACGCCATAGTAAATTTTATTAAATTTTGTATTACTTTTTACATTCGACACTTTTTAAATATTACTCGTAGAAATTCTAATAAGTAATACTGCGAAATATAAAAATTGCTACTGCCAGTAAAACTTACTATTTCAGATCAAACTTTTTACTATTAAAATAGTAATCCGTACAACTACTAGTATACACCTGTGTGTGTGTGTGTGTGTGTGTGTGTGTGTGTGTGTGTGTGTGTGTGGATGATGACGTCACTACGGTCATGCGCAGTGTTCGTAGCCCGGCATCAAAGTATGCAATTCATGTATAACGAATAAATACTTCATTTATAATTAATTATTCACTAATTAATATAAAAAATATTATAACAATTATTATGGCTATAATAATAAAATAAATTAAAAAATACAAGGGATAAACTCATTAAGACTATATAGTAATTATAATTATTATTTGCTTCAAAGTTTTTAATTATTACAATGTGCAATTCCAGGTTTATATAAAGTTATTAAAAAATTAATTTACATAATTCTTATTTATTTTATATAAAATCAGAATAAGTAACAAAATAAGTAATTTCTTTTATTAATGGAATAAAAATACTTTGTAATGAATTTATAAACTTTTATTTTTATTAAATTAATAACTTATATATTTATAAATACAATAAAAATATAAAATAAAAGCATAATATAAATTGATGAAAATATTTCAATCGTTGTATTTTGAATTATTTGTATTTTTGCAAATACAATTATAGTAAATATTGTTTTTTACGTTATATTAAAGATTTGTCATCTTTATAATGTATCAAATTTAATTAATTAATTATTACAACATTATAGGTATATTATAATATATAATAATACATAATAAAGATGATAAATTATTATAATATAATGTTAAAAAAACAAAATTTATTAAAAGAAATTATTTTAAAAAATGTGTTGAATATAATTATTATGATTTTTATTGTATTTACAAATATAATATTTATAAAATATTTATAAAATATTTATTTATAAAAAAACAAAGAATACTTTCATTGAAATAAATAGCAATATATTAATTTAAATAATATTAATTAATAATTATAAAATATATTAAATTGTAATTAACAAAAATTGTAAAAAATGTATTATTTAATTTGTATTACTCAATACAATTGTATTTTAGACAACATAATAATTAATATTGAATTAAGCTGCGAATATTAAGTCGAAAGTTGATTCAAGATTGAATCTAGACTGGACTTTTTTTTATCTTATTCTATAAATTCCATTCTACAATATACTCGTTTTTAAAAAAAATCTATCGATAACTTTATAAATAATTCAATAAAATGTATGAGTTTTACATGTTCAGATTAGGAATCCTATGTTAATTGGTGCAACTTTGAACCCAGATTTCTCAGTTTTTAGCATGGCAAGGGGTACTGGGTTTTTTTACCACTTATAAAGTACATAAAAAGGAACATTTTCTCAGAGTTTAAAAAAATTCTAGCAAAAATCGATTTGTCGGAGAAATACCTTAAGAATATCCCTATCAGAAATTGAATTTGAGTAGTGAACTCTGGTAATTTTTCGTAGGGATATATTACACTTTATAAATTTATGAATAAAATATGAGTCAAAAGTTTTGAACGTTCATATAAACAAAATATTTTTTTCAATATATAAATTATTAAAATTTATAACGGCATTGTAAAATAAAACAGTAAATTAAACAATTATTAAATTAATAACTTCTTTTTAGATATTTAAAAAAACAACACAGGAAATAAAGTCTTACTCCGAACATAGTCTAATTTTTAATTTGATTAGAAAGTAGCCGATAACTAATATTAATCACAAATAATGGTCTAAAAATAAGCCGCTTAAAGTAAGACTTATTCTATGAGCGAGTTAGAAACTATATCAGTCTACTTTGTGTCCCATATTGAAACTAGCTTCTTTTCGGGTTTGAAACAAAACTTATTTTTTCCTGTGAATATTTTGTAATAAAATTCGTACTTAAAGAAGTTGCAAAAAAATTTTGTTCATTTGAACGTTTAAAACTTTTGGCTCATAATAAAATAGATTCAATACGTACGATTACTTTTTCCCTCTCGGAATGTAGTAAAATAAAGATTTATCTAACACTTGTTCATAGTGAAAATTAATTTAAAGTGTGTAGAAAAATTCTCCTTAATAAATTTAAGTACATTTTACTTGCGATTTCGCTTCGTATACAGGTACTTTAGTAGATGAATTTTAATATACTTAAAGTAAGAAAAGCTAACTGAGGAGCATCAGGCAGGAAAAGATTAAATTTGATTTAATTGAAACTTTATCTTCTCATAGAGCATGCAAGTGCAAACGATTAATCCTCTTACGAAAAGAATTATAAGTTTTATCACGAAATCCTTTTTACGAAACTTTATTAAATTAATTATAGTGTTTACAGGAATTTGAATTTTTTCTTAAGGGCAAGTCCAAGTTGTATGTTTTGTTTGTCAACAACAGTGAATTGCACGGACGTTTACGACTCGAAATTTTTCGCAGTTCTCATTTATAAAGAAAATGATATTTTGCGATTTTCTTTGCGGAAATCATAATAACACAAATGAAACTTGGTTACCGTACATTTCTTTTTATTAAAAAAGGCAAAAATTACATTATTTTAAATAATTCAAAGTATCAATGACACTCGATTTTACGACAATCACGATTCGAAATTTTTCGCAGTTCTCATTTATAAAGAAAATAATATTTTGCGATTTTCTTTGCGGAAATCATAATAACCCAAATGAAACTTGGTTACCGTATATTTTTTTTATAAAAAAAACATAAATTACCTTATTATAAATAATTATAACATCAATGAAACACGATTGCACGATTCGTTTTTCGCAGCTCTCATTTATAAAGAAAATGATATTTTGCGATTTTCTTTGCGGAAATCATAATAACCCAAATGAAACTTGGTTACCGTATATTTTTTTAATTAAAAAAAGCATAAATTACCTTATAAATAATTAAGATATCTGTAACACTCGATTGCACGGACAATCACGACTTGAAATTTTTCGCAGTTCCCATTTAGAAAGAAAAAGATATTTTGGGATTTTCTCTGCGGATATCATAATAACACAACTGAAACTTGGTTACCGTATATTTTTTTTATTAAAAAAAGCATAAATTACCTTATAAGTAATAAAGATATCAGTAAAACTCGATTGCACGGACAATCACGACTTGAAATTTGTCGCAGTTCTCATTTAGAAAGAAAGTAAAATTTTAACATTTCTTTCGTTAAAATGGTAAAAACATAAGTAAAATTTGGTTACCGTACATATGTTTAGTCAAAAAAAGAAAAAGAAATTATATTCTGTATGCAAAAAAGCACCCGTAACATATCAATACCACGATCGTGTTGACATGACACCATATTGAGTCAATTTGCTGAAAATTCCGCTAACTCTCACTAGATGGCTCTGTTAGGAGAATAAGGGAGCACTCACACCTCTGGCTGCCTGCACAGGCAGCCAGTGAGAGCCAATCAGAGAGTCAGTTGATTTAAATTTTCTGTCTCTCTTACTCTTGTACGTTTTCTGTGTGGTGGGAGGCTGCCTGTGTAGGCAGCCAGAGATGAGAGTGCTCACCAATCTAACTAAACTCATTATTAGCCGTTATTTCGAATGATTTCCAATATTATAAAACAATTTTTTATAACTCTATAAAAAAGTTTAGTTGACATAAGAATTATTTTTTTTTCAAATTTATAAATTCGATCAATTTTTTACACAAAATTATAATTATTTCAATAAAAAGCTTTTAAATTCTTAAATTTTTTTTACTGCAATTGATAATTTATTTAATTGAGATATTGTTTAAAAAATTAAATAAATAATTAATTATTTTAAATAATTTTTTTCAAATACATGTGTAACAAAAAATGGTTATTTGCTTTTACAAAAATTCTTATTTATTTTTTTTAAGTTTTTCATCTTCCTCATGATGAAATAAATAAGTCATAAAGGCCGACTCACAATAGGTTCGTAAACGTGATGCATGAAATAGAATAGGATACGAGTATATTTGTGTCCTTTTCGAACGCATATTTTACGTTCACGTACGTGATTTATCAGATAGAAAAGGAAGGGAATATATTTCTGTCTTTGCCTAACGCATTTATCTCGTTCGCGAACGACTTTTGCGAAGCTATTGTGCGTTGGCTGATAAGGCCTGAGCAGAATAGGCCAACGCACAATAGATTCGCGAACGAGATGCATGAGATAAAAAAGGATACGAATATATCTCAGTCCTTTTCTAACTCATGTTTCACGTTCGCGAACGTCTTTCGCGAAACTATTCTGCTTAGGTCTAATAGAAACGTAATCGCAATCGTATACGGAAGAATGGGTTAGAGAAGGATAGTCATAAATTGTTGTTTTTCCGTGCGAAAAAAAGGACACTACATACTTCCCAAGTATACACTTTATCAAAAGTGCGACAAAAATCCCAATTCGGAAACGGCCTTGGGATGCGTCTGCGTTTGCAGAATGGAGATTCTGGAACTAGCCTTACTAATTCTTCCGATTGCGATTCCGGTTACGTTTCTATTGCGCTTAGGCCTATAAGCATGAAATGAATTTAAAAATGTCGGACACTCGATTATACTAAAAGTGCGATCATAATGTGAAAAAACAAGGGGCGTACACAGCTTCATAAATTATAGTGAAAGTATAATATTTAGAGTTAAATGTCTAAAATGTGCTAATGTTTTAGGGCAGATATTTCAGTACAGTTGAATGTTTATAATAATGCGAACATTTTGGAGAGTCTACAATGCATAATTTTGAGACGCTTGCTTTTCATCGAACTGTCAATACGTCGAACAAACAAAATGTCGAAAAGCCATAACCTCGAAAAGCCAATACGTCGAACGGTAAAAAATGTCGAAAAGCCAAGAAGTCGATCAGTCAATACATCGAACCGACAAAATATCGATAAGCCAAAATATCGAAAAGCCAAAACATCGAACAGCCAATACGTCGAACTGACAAAATTTCGAAAATTTTATTGACTAAGTATAATTATTATAGTTACTTCAATAAAATTTTTCGACATTTTGTCAGTTCGACGTATTGGCTGTTCGACGTCTTGGCTTTTCGAGATTATGTCTGTTTGACATTTTGTCCATTCGACATTTTGTTGACGTTGCTAGGACAATAAAAAAGAAATGAATCTAAGATAGTACACTTAGATGTGGTATAGGTCCTAATAGTATATAGAATAACTACAAAATTACATTAGAAAGAAAGGGAAAGAGATATTTCTTTCCTATTCTTACTGATGAAATCTTGTAGTTACAGTCTATATACCATCAGGACCCTTGAAAGACGCTCAAAAGTTTTTGGTATTTCAACAATTTGTGAAGTGTGCAAGCTTCGTTACACCTACTATAAAAATTTTCTTCACTTTACATATTTTAAAATGCACAAAGCGGATTGGTTGTCCAGAATATGATTCATTGTGGACAAGTTGTGCAACTTATAAGTGTACAAGTCTGTAAGCGCATGAAAAGCGAACTATTTCTTTCTATTTCTTTGCCTTTGTATATTTTGGTGATGGTTGGTTTTCATTGTCCCCACTCGCCATTTGTCATAATTAGGCATAAGCAGAATGAAATCTCTAATCGTAAATATTAAGCTTTTACATGAGAGAGAAAAGGATAGAAATATCTTTTGTTCTTTTCTCTCTCATGTAAAATCTTAAAATTACGATTAGAGATTTCATTCTGCGTTGGCCCATTCTCGTCAAAAACCGCACCCTGCTCTAGTAAAAATTTGGTAACTTTTAACTTTAACAATAAAGTCACTTTTTCACTTGAGCAGGGTGCGGTAGTTGACGTGAATTATGCCAAATGGCGAGTGGGGACAATGGAAACCAACCTGATGTGTGACGATATAAGTCTATTTCCAGCAGACCCCATTTTCACTAGTTTGTTATAGTAGGGACATTTTCAAATTAAGATATTTAGCGCATACTTGATAAAGCGTATTTTAGTGTCCTTTTCTCGCAAGAAAAAACAAGGGCCGTTTTCGAATTGGGATTTTAAACGCTTAGTTAATAAATACTTGAAGTAAACTGGCTGGTTGGCTGTTAACAAAAATATTTTTAAGGCCGTTTCACAATGTTTTCTTTTGCATCGGTTATTTTTCAAATGCCCGCAATCACAAATGAAAAACACCTCTATTGGGTGACAAAATTTGACAAGTTATCTTATTTTATCGCGCTAAAAACAAAAAAAAAGAACCTATTTGTCAAGTATCTATTTACAACGTCTACAAAATCCTCATTTCCGAAAGCTCTGACAAATTTCCCTTGACACGTATGTGTATTTCATATTTCTTCACGTGTGTGTTTTGTGGACATAATAATTGCAGTTTCTTATATTTATAGTATTTAATTTTGTTGCTAATATACGGTTTCTGAATATTGTTTAAAAATTTCACATTATATAATGGAAGACATTTTTAGAAATTCGTTTCTTTTGTAAACATAAGGACATTAAGCTAACCAAAAATAACTAAATTAAATAAATCACATTTATAGTCCCATTGGTAAAATAAATTTATCCATGTTAGTTGTTCTGCAATATCTATTGTGTAATGTGAATAATGAAGTGCTAAGTTGTGACCGTACCCTACAGGCGCCGTCCCATGACAGCGTAAAACGCCGGCGTAATGCTGATTCTACACTCACCTAAAACTGCGCGAGCGGTCCGCATTTGCGTTACGTTTTTTATATATATAGATATAGTTGAATATGGGAAGCGTGACGGAAAAGCGGACCGCTCGCTCAGTTTTCGGTGAGTGTAGAATCAGCATAAAAGCGGAAATCATGTGAACGAAAGAGATGAACATGTCCCACTAACTCTTTCGTTCCGCTTTTACGCCGGCCTCATCTAATTGACGGAGTTTCTCATCCCTGATGTGTATACAAAATGGTTGTGTGAATAGAGAATAGACCAAGTAGTCTTTCGACAATTGTTAATTTAATAGTCATTACGCTCTTTTTCTTTTGAGGTAAAAACCTGCTTCTCCAAAGAAAATATTGATTTAAATATTCAGGTGAGTAATGTAAATATATATATATATATACCTTGTTATCTCGTTAACTTAAACAGTTGGTAAAATAACATTGTAAAAAGAAATAAAAATACTAAAACCATGAACATGTAAACTCCGGTTCCAAATAACAAAAAGATATTTTACTTATTTTAATAAAATTTTATATTTTTTAAAAAGTTATTTTTATCGAAATAAGTGTTTTAGTATAAATTGTAGCGAATCTTCATATATAACTTATTTTAGGAAAATAATAAATAGAAAAATAAATTATTTTTAATAATTTTAATAAAATTCTTCTATAATAATCGAAGTTTAGAGCAATTTAGTGAAACAAAAAAATTATGGCTGAAATAGTTTCGTATCAACAAAAATTAAATATTTTTAAAAATGTTTTTTACTGCAGGTTATGGTTAATTAATAGTTCAGGCCTCGAATTGTACGATTTTTTTAACTTCTATCGACTTTTTTCAATAAATGCGACTGTGTTATATTTATTTTGATTAAATGTAACTTTTCCGATTTTCTTTACCTTTCTTAACAAAATGCGAGTTTCTTTTATCTTCTAAAATTTAATTATGTAACAGAAATATATTATACGATTTTATTATTATTAACTGCTTTTTTTCCTTTTTAGGTTCGATTTTTCAACACGAAATGAACACTCGCAGATCTCAAAGTATGTTTTCTAAAAAATATGTGACCCGTCACGAAGAAAAAGACCTACATAGGAGGGAGGATTTGTGTGTTGTTGAATCTTAAAAAATCGAATTTCTGTTCAACAAAATTTTATTAAGTGGATTTTACAATAAGCACAATTTCTATATCGAATAATTGTTATTTAATTGAAATCAGATTCGAAATTTTATAAAAGAAGATTTTTAATGCAGTTTCAATTTAACGTAAATTATGTTTACAAAAATTGACACAAAAAATAATTCTTATTTAACAAAAATGTTATTTTATTGAATTTCGATTTATCCGAATATTTTACTTAACATAACTTTTATTACAGGAGTTTACATTCAACAAAATTAAAATTTTTCAAAATTTTTAATTGATAAGATTTTTATTAAAGAACATTTTATTTTGAACTAATTTCTATTTAACAGAATTCTAATTAAACAAATATTGCACTAAATTAAATTTGTACGTAAGAGAATTTCTATTTCACCGAAACTCAATTGGACCGAACTTTCATTTGTCAAAATTATTATTTTAGAGACTTTTTAAAACGTCGAATTCTCATCTGACAAAACTTTCACATATTCGATTATAAATTCGACCGAAATATTTCAGCGGGATGTTTAAAATCAAGCAATCAAAAATCCTTAAGAAACTTTTGATTGGTTGATTTTAAAACTGCTGCTGAAATGTTTCTGTCGAGTGCATGATAAAAGTTCGGCTAAATAGTAATTTATTTATTATTAAATTTTAATTCACTGAAATATCAATTAAAATATCAAATATTCACTGTAAAAATTTTGCTAATTATAAAATCCACTTTATTCAATTTTTCTGAACAGAAATTCGATTATTTAAGACATGACAACACAAAAATTTTTGCAAGTTAAATATGGGGAATATTCATGAGTCCTAAATAGAAAAAATGGAAGGTTACGTTAACAGTAGTTTTACTTTGATTAAAAGTTTATTTTATTATTTTTTGATGTACTGAAAATTTAAATATCACTGATTTACATTGTAAGTCGAATCTCTTTGTGCATTTTCACTTAAAATTTTTAAAACATAATCAATTATTTTTTTCTTCTTAGGTCTCTTTCTTCGTGCCGCTTCATATATATTTTTTTGCCTCACGCACAAACGTGGCACTTTTAGATACCTGACGTACAGGGTGTAAAGCCAATCATTTATTCTTCCGTCTGAAAATGGCGTTCATATTTGCCCTAGGGTAAAAATGAACAGCTGGCCTATGCGTTATTTTTGCCCTAGGGTAAAAATGGACGCCATTTTCAAACGGAAGAATAAATGAATAGCTTTTTCACCCGGAAGTCAGATAACTTAAAAGCGCAACGTTTGTGCCTTTGGAAAAAAAATATCTAAAGTAACATAGGTTCAAAGTCTACAATTATTATCTTTTTTATAGGATCGTCTGACAGTAGTAAATTATTAGTTGATGACGTAGAGAAATTGTCTGAAACAGATGTTATTGAAGCAGAAAAAAAGGCTCAGGAAGCCGAAAGGAAGGCTCAGGATGCTGAAAGAGAGGCTCAGTTAGCTAAAAAAATGGCAGAAGAAGAACATGAAAAACGTGAAGCTGCCAAAAGACAGGCAAAGAAGGAAGAAGAGGAGGAGAAAATTAAAGCAGAATTAAATGAACGCATTTTACAAGCAAAAAAACGTCTAGAAAATGCTCAAAGGAGAGAAACAGAAGCAAATAAATTATTACTAGAATCGGAAAAAATTATAAATGATATGAATCGATTGGAACACGCCGAAAGACAGGCGAAAGAGGCTGAAGTGGCGGCCTTTCAGGCAGAAAAGAGTGCAGCGGAATCAAGACGACGTCAATTGGAAGCGCAGAACAATATATTTAGAGAAAATCCGTCAACATCTTTGGAACCATCTTTTTTTGATAAATCTTCCAACATAGGGCCGTACCCAAATCCTCTCCACGAAACGGAAAGGGAGAAAAATCTAAAGAAACAATTGAAGGTAGGTTAAGGCATCTCACACTTTTTTTCCAAGTTCCTTATTTGCTATTTTCTGAGTAATACTATTTTTTCAGGTTATGAAAAAACAACTTTATTATAAAAATAATTTTCAACGAGGTGGTAAGAATGGGCGTGGCGGTAGAGGTGGACGTGGCGGTAGAGGTGGGAGTTATAATTATTATTATTAGAAAAAATACCTGTTCTTTTATTTTGTCAATTACATTTGTAAGTTGGAGGGATGTAAAATAAATAAATAACAATAAATAAAATAAATAAATACTAAAAAATATTCAAATTCATTTTTAATAATTTGTTGACTTTTGTTAAAGATAGTAAACATTTCTCTAAATCACTTGTATTCAAATTTTGAAGGTTAAAATATTCCGATCTTGAAAAGTATACAGTTTTTTTTTAAAAATTAAGTACTTTATAAAGAGAAGCAAATTTTTCAAAAACAACTACATTCTAAAAGTTTCATCAATCTCAAAATACAATTAACTTTTTGATGCACAATCTATTAATATAACATTAACATAATTAAATTTTCTTAAATATTTACATTAAAAGAAACTTCTTTTAAAACAAATCAACATTTATTTAAAAAACAAAAATACATATTTAATTATGCATTAACCTTTTGATTAATTACTTAATTAATTAAATTATGGAAACCTGTGATGTTTAAATAATTAAAACTAATCTAGCCGTAAAATAAAATGTGACTATGTTAGAGAATTTTAGAAGAATGTATAATCCTACATTGAACTGATAGCTTTATAAGGAAATCAATTTTGAAGTTTAATAATCCATGAATACGACGATTATTATAGATATCAGAAAAGGTATAGAATAAAGACAAAATTAATATTTTTTAAAAATCAGTTTCTTTATTTTGAATGTAATAATAATACCATACTCACGGTGAGTTGTTCTGTTGATTTGGAATGCAACACACCATTCGATTGAGATCTGACCTTATATTAAATACAATTCAGCCAGACCAGAATCAGACGGGGCGTTACACACCTAAGTTGTATTTTCTGCAGTTTTTTACCTACAAAGAACTAAATGTAAAATAATTTAAATATATTGAATAAATGCATTTGCGTATTTTGTTTTTCAACACTTGTATAATAAAATTTAATTTTAACATCGTTTCCTTTCTATTATTGTAAATCTATAAAAATATTGTAAATATGAAAAAGAATTAATAAATATTTTAAAAATAAATGACGTGTTTGCAATTAAAATGAAAATATTTATCAAGTATATGCAAACATCATTATTTTAACTATTTTAGTTAAAATCAAAAGGAACGTAACATGAAATAAGACATTCATGTATGTACATTATTGTAAAATTTGATATTTGCATTTAAAACTTTTGAATTATATATGTGCATTCATGTATCAAATACAAATGTACATTATTGAAATTTCATTTTTAAATGTAAGAAAATATTTCTTTCAATTCTTTTAACAAAAAAGCAAATAAAATGTACATTACTTTAAACCTATTAAAAATTGTCATATTGTATACTTTGGTAATTCAATATCCAAGTTGTATGACATTCCTTCTAATACGGATTTGCAAAATACATAGACTTATTT
Organism: Leptopilina boulardi; assembly: GCF_019393585.1. NCBI lineage: Eukaryota > Metazoa > Arthropoda > Insecta > Hymenoptera > Figitidae > Leptopilina > Leptopilina boulardi. Next base: position 1,187,123 of record NW_026137969.1, read on the forward strand.
TCATGGCTATAGGTATAAGCATGATCGTTTTGACTGCTTTCGTCAAAATAAAAAGGAACGTACATGAATTAAAACTTTCATGTAATTAGTACAAAATATGTACGTCATTACAAATTAATTGTAAAATTTAAGAAGTGCCAATTTAAAATTTAAGTTTTTTTATCGTTCCTTTTTCGTCATTATTAATGAAAAGAATATGGCACATAAACAAAATAAAAAATGCCTATATTTTAATTGCGTATTTGCAAAGCCATGCAAATATTTATCATGTTCATGAAAGCATGATTATTTTGACTCTTTTAGTCAAATTCAAAAGAAACGCACATGAATTAAGACCTTCATGTTAAATACAGTATGTAAACTTTTGCAGATTATTATTTATTTAGAATTAATTTCTAATGTAAAACACTATTTCTGCGCCGTTTCTTTTCCGTCATTACAATTCGTACACAAATAAAATGGTACTACATTTTCCTAATGAAATGACGTATTTTAAATTACTATGCAAATATTTATAATGCAAGCATGATTATTTTATTCCCTTCAGTCGAAATAAAATGTAATTTACATGAAATTAAACATGCAAATTTAATTTCAAGAGTAAGAGGATATTTTTCCATTGCATTTACACGTATACAATGTTACTCTTCAATCATAGCGATGAACACCTGAAAAAAACAAAATTTATTGTATTAATAATTTATTCTCAAGACATATTCGAATATATCATACGCATGCCTGCATGATACTCGACACTTTAGTAAACATTGTTTTCTTTTGAGTGTTTGCAATCATTAATTTTACTCTGTATAATATTTGAAATTCAAAAAGATCTTAAAATTCAGGAAAAGCTGTTAACCTTCTCGTAGTTATAATATTTGCAAAATGCTCTCTTAATTTCATAACATCACGAGAAAACTTATCTGTAAATGGATCTCTACCCAAACCTATGCTTGTAGCTCGTGCTGCCGCTTCCACGCCACAACAATAACCGTCAGGCTGTTTTTGAACTAAAAGAATATGTATGTCCTTTGGAGACAACTTCGGATATCGCTTTTTTATAAATAAATGTTCATCTGAATGGAGATTGTCGTAAACCAGGTTTTCAAACATACTGTCAAAAATTGTGAGTTTGCCATCTGTGTAAAAGTATGTTCGCCAGTGATCAATGCAATTTCCACCAACAATTTGAGCATCACGATTACTTGTACATTCAGGAACAAATATCTGTTTCGTAATATTTAAAACGCTCAACGTCTCCAAGTTGGAATGTATTCGTAAAACTTCCAAAAACGCATCCAAAGCTTCGTCGTCTAACCTTTCCGTTTTTTTAGTAACATATTGCAAGCAATGTTTCAAATCTTTCGGAGCCCAAGCTAGCATGATGTAATTCTTTTCCTTTTTCTTCTTAGACGGCGTATCAACCTCCATGCTTACCTTTTTCATCTTTTTTTCTGAAGAGAGCATTTCAACTTCCAGCAGCACGTCATCTGCCTTTCTTTTACATTCGTTTACTTTATCTTTATTTTCCATAGTGGATTTATTTTTATTTGCCTTTTTCTTGATTTCCTCAAGCCCTCGGATAGGTCTACTCCTAGAAATGCGACTGTCAATTATTTCTGGAAGTATACAGTCAAAATAAAAGCGTGTCAGATGTGTCTCCATCTTCTTCTTCCAGAAATCATCATCTCTCCAGACAAAAATACTTTTCATGCCAAGAGGAGTCCATAATACAAAAAGGCCCCAAGTTCTCCTGGTAATATGTAACTGTCCTTGAATCTGATAATAAAATGAATGCCTTTTATTCATATAGAAGTTAGGTTTTTTTTTGTCAAAGACACTCCTTAAATCAGGATATGTTGTTATAACATCATCCGGTGTAAGATCCTCTCCTCTCTGAGGGCATTTGATTTCTACAACTCCACCTTCTGAAATGCTGTACGAGAAAGTGGGCTTCTTTCCTTTAGCTTTCGAACCAAAGACACGCAAATCTTTTAAATCAACATTAATAAGACCATCTGGTGATGCTGCTAAGTACTCCGATTCTGGATCAATCCAAATGCCAGTGGGTTCTACAGGATGACCTATCTTCTTCATTAATGACTCTCTTGCATTTTGTTCATTTTCCAGGCCATAAGTAGCAGCAGAGGAAGGATCCTTAGTAGATGGGTACAATATTTTTTTTACTAAGGAACTGGGAGATGTTGTTTTTCTTTGCTTGCAAATCTCTCCGAATGCGCTGGCCGTAACCAATTTTCGGTGATACTCTTTCCACTCATCATTTAAATGTTGATCGACCGTACGCTCAGCAATAGAAATTCTATTTTTTTGATAGGTTTTTAATGTCTGGAGAAATATTTCTTTTTGTATTTCGTACATATCGTCGTCCATATCATCTTTCTCTGCCAATAAACCGTAATACTTGTCGTTATATTTGTTACTTTTTTTGTCTCTTCGCTTTTTGCTGTTGTACTGCTTATTTCTGTTAACTTTTTCTTCCCTTTTTTGTTCCATTATACGCACGGACTCCGGTACTGTTTTGCCAGAATGTTCTATTACAACAGACTGAGTGCGCTTAGTACTCCAACCAATTACTGCACAGTGACATCTAGCAACGTAATTGCCAGTCAAAGATAGAGAGAGTCTTTTGCCAGCACAGTGTTTGCAAATCAGAGCATTTAAAGACTCTACTAAATTGGTTGTAGTATCTAACAATAAACTTTCAAGAATCAAAAACAATCGTCCGTGCAATCGTACGAGTTGCGGAAGAATATCAAATTCTTCTAGTAAAGAAATAACATTTTCTTTTTCTTCGTCATTGTCATCATTACCATCAGTAATTACTTCCTCATTTGCCTTGGACTTCTTTAAAATGTCGTTTACATCTTCCATGCATGGCCAGCCACCCAATGTGGAACATTGTTTATGATCACCAAAAACGTGAAGTGGCACATTCATTATATCTTTTTTAAGGAGCTCAATCTTCATGTCATATGTCAGTGAACTATCCTCTCTTCTTCTTCTTGCAGCAGCTTTTATCTCCTTGCGAAATTTATGTACATTTTTGCTTAAGATTTGACGAGCTTTTGTCATGCGTTTCTTAAGCATCCTTCTTTTTAAAATGGTAATAGACGATTTCGTTTTGATAATATTGTGTCTTTTTTTCTTTATAACAATTTTTCGGGCTTTTATAGACAATGTTTTTTTGACAGACGGAAATTTTGGACTAACCTTCTTGCAGTATTTAGTATGGTTCTTTAGCTTATGATTTATGCAAGAAAGCTTCTTGACAGTGACGTCAAATTTTGCGTAGGGATTAGATTTTAAAAGAGCACACATAGCGCTGCTGTCTCCATCACCAACAAAATTTTTATAGACCAATTGATGTTTCTCCCAACTATTTTGAAAAGCTTCAACAATTCCTTCAGCCTCCATTAATGAGGAGGCTTTACCTCTGTTAAAGTTTTTATAACAATCATGGTCCTTGTCTTGTCCTCCTTTATCGCATGTGGCACATGCTTTACACTTAACTCTTATATCTAAGGGCTTTTTGCATTCACGCCCCATAATGGTAACGGCACCACCAAGAGAGTCATAATGTCCACCGGGAAAAGTTCTTTGTAACCATGAACCATCGCAATAAACAGTTGCCAAAGGGACAATAATATCTTCTCCGTCTATTCCTTTAACAATTTTGAAGAGACCTTTTTTTATGAGAGCTGCTCTTTCCTCCTCTCCATTTTTTTTTTAAACGTTCTGAGCTGCATTTATTATAGTGGTAATTACTACTTTCTGATGTGTTAAATACGCTGTCGAAGACATACTCGGGATACCCGCAGGAGCAAGTAATTCTTGCATATTAGAGAAACCGCTTCCGGCTGTCATACTTCCAAATACCATAGCTGTATTTATATCCATTTTATCAGAATTATTTGGATGCGAGTTTTGCATAACAGTAGCACCACAAGATTTACAAAAAAGTGTAATAAAAGTTTTAAAGCCTTTTTGGCTCGACTTTTGAATTTCCCACTTCTTTTTAGTACATGATGCTTTATGTCGACCTTCTTCATCATACGCTATATTTAAAAGACCATAAATAAAGTAATCTATGTCAACAATGCGATTACCGTCAATGACATTTTTCTGAACATTATCGTCTATATCATTTTCAACCACAACTTCCACTGTTTCATTAGATGTTTTATCAATCGTATTATTACTTGCGACATGTGATACATCAGCAGGAATGGTAAATGAAGACATCATTCTGTCATCCTTTTCATACGCTGTAACAGTAGATGTGGACATCTTGTCATCTTTTTCATACGTCGTAACAGTAGATGTGGACATCTTGTCATCCTCTTCATAAGCTGTGACAGTAGTAGTATATACCTTGTCATCCTCTTCATAAGCTGTGACAGTAGTAGTAGATACCTTGTCATCCTCTTCATGAGCCGTGATTGTAGATATGGACATCTTGTCATCTTCTTCGAAAGCTGTTATGGTAGAAAAAGTTGACGTTTTGTCATTCTCCTCATAAGCAGTAATTGTAGAAGAACACGACATCTTTTCCTCCTCATTACAACCATCCACTTTTAAAGTGTTACTGCGATTATCAGAAGAAAAGGTTTGTTTAGTATTGTCAAAAGGGACATGAATAATTTCCGTAACATTATCACTCCAAAGATCTAAAATGGCATCAGAATTTATTGGAAAAGATAAAATTTCCTCTTCCTCCTTTGGACCAAATAAGGGATTTGGATTCCAGATATCATATGAGTAATGAAGATCATTTTCGAAAATAATATCCTCTCTTTTGGCTATGTTCTTATTATTTTCATTTTTTACATTTCCAACGTTACTTTTAACGTTTATATCATTCTGTTTTTGACGTCTGTAAAATAAAAAATATATTTAACAACAATATTTTTAATTTAAAAGTACAAGAAAAGAAAAAGAATGGTTGGTACAACCCTACATGTGGCTAGATACGCCCATATAATATATGATTACCACATTCATACTTCTGGTTTACCTAAATTTACCTACACTTAACCCAGATAGGTTAACTTTTAGTACATGAAAATCGCCAGGACTGTTTGTGTCAACCAAATGCATGGATAAGATAACCGTATAATATTAAAGGAACATATAAAAAAATATCTAAGGATGTCCAAAACATTCCTCCTCTTTCCGTGTAAATCAGTTTGTAAGGTTACGAATTGTTTAATGGAATAAATTAAACAATTCATCCAAATTTTAAATATACAATTCCAAGAAATATCCAGAAAAACGAGTATCATGTGAATCCAATGCTTTTTGATTAGGAAAAATGTATTTTTAGATTACAAATAAAAAAAGCGAATATTTAATAAAATAAAGTCATTAAATTCTGCATTAAACAGAATTTTAATTAAACATTTGTCAGTATTTGAATGCACATGTCCTTGGAGTAAAATTTTGAAATTATTCAATATCAACATTTTAACAGTTGATTGTTATAGTTGGAGTTTGATATTGAAAATATCACAGCCAAAATCATACTTGTGAAGCAAACTCGAGCCTGTGCCCTTTTAAGATCCAGAGCCTCAATTACTTTATTCGATACCGAGAAAGAATTCAATAACTATTTAAAAATTTTATTTTTAAAACTATAAAACTTTTTCCAATTTGTAATATTCTTTAGAACTTACAGTTGTAATAATGCTTATTTAACAAATATAGTAATTTAAAAATATTAAAATTTAAATATTTTTAGACACAATTTACGAGGTAAAACATAATATCTTGAAGTTCATGCAATTAATAGTTAACTTGATAAAAAAGTTTTAGCTGGTTTTGAGAAAATTTCTGGATACTAACAATTGATATTGAAGTAATAATATTTTTATTCTTTTGAATGCAGCAATTTAAATTATTTTTGATTTCTCATGAAAAAGCTTTGCATTTGTGACGATTTTCGATGTTTTAAAATTAGGTTATATGTACTGCTTTTATCTAGAATTAATATATATGAAGTTCTGAGCAAATGTTCAGATGTATGTGTGTACATGTGTGTACAAAAAAATACAAAATATTGTGTACAAATTATCTCAGAAACGTTTTAACGGATTGTCCTGAAATTGTGTATGCTTATTGTAATCATTAATACCTAAAATTTGACACAAGAATTTCCGAACATATTCACAACAAAAGATTAAATAATTTTTTTGAATTTTTGAAAAAATTGTTTTTTGCATTTTTTGAAATTACTTTTTCTTATATAGAAATTTTAATTAATTATTGTCAAAAATGTTTTCCTAGCATGAAAACGAATCGACTGATGTATATATAAAGTTTACATTTTACTAATAATTATAAAATTTATCGCTATTTTAGTTGTAATCTTTCTTCTAATCTTGAATATGTATAAGTGTATCATAATGAGGAAGCTAAATTGTCATGAAATGAACTTAATTTATTATTTGCAGCATAATTTTACTGTTTTAAACTTTGGAAAATATCAAAAAAGATATTATTATGTTATCTAAATTAGGTTTCTCTTAGAAAATTATTGTTAAAGAACTTTTACTATTTTTTTTCTATAATCAAGGTTGTGTTCAGTTTTTTCCATACTATGTTGAGAATATTTTTTAATCAAAGCTTTCTTTCTATGAACTAATTTTATAATAAAAAATAAATTTGTGTTATAATATTGTTATGGTTAATAAACTAAAAAAACAAATTTTATTTATTACAAAAAATACGACTTTTATAAGCCAAAAGTTCTAAACGTTCAAATGAACGAAATATTTTTTTCAATCCATACCCGGCTGAAAAAACTTGTACAAGAAAATGTACAAGTTCTTGTACATGTTCATGCACGAACTTGTAGATTTTCTTGTACATGTTCAGTTAATATTCTTGAACAAGTTCAGCATCCGGAATTGAGACATGTTCTTGTACCAGAACTTGTATAAGATCATGGACAAGAAAATATACTTGTACAAGAAAATGTACATGTTCTTGTACATATTTTTTGTGCAGGTTTCATGTACAAGTACTTTTACATGAACACGTTTATGTTCTCGCACAAGAACATTTGTTTAAAAATGTTTTTGAAAAAAATTTGAAATTTTAATAAGTTATAATTGTTAAGACTCTTCACTTATGCATGCTAAAAATTATTGTGCAGCTGTAAAGGCTTAAGAAAACTACTGCGCAGCCTTTATAGTTTTTAATTTTTAATTTAAAAGACATAAATGAACATTTACAAGAACATGTTCCACATCTGGTTCAAGAAAATGTACATGAAACCTGCACAAAAAAATATGTACAAGAACATGTACATTTTCTTGTACAAGTATATTTTCTTGTCCAGGATCTTGTACAAGTTCTGGTACAAGAACATGTCTCAATTCCGGATGCTGAACTTGTTCAAGAACATTACTCGAACATGTAGAAGAAAATGTACAAGTTCATTAATGAACATGTACAAGAAATTGTACATTTTCTTGTACAAGTTTTTTCAGCCGGGTAAATTATTAAAAACTATGATGGCAATATTAAATAAAACAGTTAATTAAAAATTTATTTAATTAATAACTTCTTTTTAGATGTTCAATACAATATTTTGTAATAAAATGCGTACTTCAAGAAGTTGTAAAAAAAATTTCGTTAATTTGAAAGTTCAAAACTTTTGGCTCTTTGACTTTTAGGGGAGAGTAGACCAAAGGTATTAGTGTTACATTTACTGATATTTTTTAATTTTGAATATAAATTCACCTGGTTAAATTTTGGTTTGTTTTGAGTTTAAAACTAAGCGGCAACACATTTTAATTTTCTTCATTTTATTTATAATAAGTATTTCATGGCAAAAAACTTATAAATCGTAACTGTATAGTATAATCTTGAAAGAAATTTTTTATTTCGTATTCTGAATTTAACTCTTCATTGTTTTGTTAAAAAATCTACTTATAGACTATTCGGAAATAAGATGTGATTGGAATAATTTTGCATACACTAGAATAAAAATAAACAATGCATGTTAAACTAACATGTCCAGAAATTTGAAAAAGAAATCTGTGAAATTTAGAAAAATAAAATTTGTGCTAGATTATCTTTTTAGCTGTCATTATTTTGAAATTCACTATTTTCAAAAAAAATTGTGCTGGCTGAATTGTCCTGACTGAGCACAGCAAAAGTTCTTCACAACGTTTTCCATTAAAATCTACACTTTCGAAAATAGGAAAAAATTGGGTCAATATAATTTTTCAACCCCTATTTTTTTAAACATTAAAATATAAAAAAAGAAAGTTGTTCTGAGGCGTGCTAGATAAGCACAACAGAAGTACTTTTCAACATTTTCCTCAAAAATCAATATTTTCGAAAATGTACATAAATTATTAGTTCTTTCTCGTAGTATTCAGGTTACTTAGTGCTGTAAGTATTTGAAATTATATTTTACTATATATAGTTATTATTTCAATGTTAATTATTGTGATTAATTTTTACATATTTCATTATGATTTGTTAGCAAAATTGCCTAATACACTGGAATAAGTACAAAACAGCTGCTAAGTTGAAGTATGAATATTTTGTGTTCATTTCATGAATACTTTGCTTCCTCATGGAAGCATTATAATAATTTTAATTTTAAAAAGAAAATTAATCACAAATGTATATAAAAATTGAAATCTAATGAACGTAGATTATCTTTTGAGTATAATTATTGTTAATGCATATCGGTTCCATCCGTTTTATCCTAGTTTTTCCGTATTATCCGAGCATGCACCTCGTGTTCGGTGCCTCGGATAATACGGAATCTCGCATAATCGAAGCTTGAATAATCGAGACTCTACTGTATTAGTAAATAAAACATAAAATAAAATAGCAATTTTCATAACTCAAAAAAAGTTTAGCTTTTTGATTGTTTCAGAAGCAAGAACGTTAAAGTCTTGGTGGGATTGACCTAAAATTATAAATTTTTAAACATTTTTCAAATATTTCAATTATGACAAAAATTTTGAGAAGAACATTTATTGTGATCGGCTAGAACAATCTATATTAATAAAATTAGTTTTTTTCTGTAAATTGCCTAGAATCTAAAAATAAATATACATTATTTTTCCTTTTTAAGTCATAAAGATTCAAAAAATACGACTAAAAAATTCAGTCAGTCTGTTCAATATTTTGTACGCGCATTACTCATAAACGGCTTGACTGATTTTAGTGAAACTTGGCAGTCTATTACGCAATAAGTGTAACCTAGAATCTGACATAATTACCGAATTAAAAAATATTAATTTGAACGGAAAGATTTGAAAATTTATCAAAAAATTATAAAACTCAAAAATTTTCAAGATATTTATTTTTTTATAGAATTCTTCTAAACTTTTTGTATGTACGTATTTAAAGTTACTGAGTAACATTCACGTTCACCTTCACGGAAAACAAAATTCAAAAACTTTTCTTTTGTTTCAGAGATTAATAACATGATTAATAACATGATATAAAATTATTTTCTTGGTCAAAGAAAATATGATAAAAAGACAAAAACAGGATTCTTAATACTTTATAATTTTATAAATGCAATAATCTTCAAATTAAGAATATTATTGTTACTCTCTTATTTTGAATCAATGCTATTTTTACTTATTTTCATCACTAACTACACGGAAAGAAAATATGTAACAAATTTTATTAAGTATAGTACATATTTTATTAATATTTTTCAATTTAGGGAAAAGTGTTAAAATGGGAAATGGGAAAATACAATAAATAAGACTTCTATAAATATTTTTCAGCCTTCAAGAAATGTATTTCAAATTTTAGTAAATATTTACGAACATTAACATAATTTATAGTAATTCTACAAAATTTTTACTGAGATTTAATATACTTCATATCAATTTTTTCCAATTCGACATGTTTTCCTTAAATTGAAAAGTATTTACGAAATTTTATATATTTTATATATTTTCTTTTAGAGTTACTTTTGTCAATATGTATATATTATAAAAATAAAAAAAAATTTAAAGTCAGCTACTGACTGAAATTAGTAAAAATGTTACTGTTTCAGAATAAAAATAACTATATTGAAGAAGACACGATAAACTACAACGCGCTGTAGGGAGCATTTTTTAGCTATATTATAATTATAACATCGGGTAAATAATAAATTTCAAAATGCAAAAATTTTTTAAATAAAATTTAAGTATCCTTTTTACAGTCAGAATTATATTTTAATAATTTAATAATTTTTTTTTAAAATGTCTATATATTATTGTTAAATAATATTTGTTCAAATCTTGATTTTTTTCATGAGAACTTTTTACAACAATTTTGAAAAAAAAGACAAGTACATTTCATAACAATTTTTTATTTTAAATAATTATGACAGTTTACATACTGCCGATGTCAAAAAAAAATCCTAAAAATTCTAGGATTTTTGACAAAAGATGGCAAATTAACCATTTTTCAAGAAATGACTAAATTCACATTAACTTGTTTTTCGTGGTTGTTAAAACCCTAAGAAAAATAAAATTATGAAATATTAAAAAGAAAAAGACTTAATAAGTCATCAAGTATTAAAACAGAAATTAACAAATGTTAGGCAGAATAATGCAATTTTTTATGAATAGGTTTTTTACAAGTACAAAAATATCATAAAAAATGTAATAGTACACTTACCTTGCTTTAGCACCCCTTTTTTGAGAATATGGTTTACGAGAAGTTTGAGGTCGACCACTTTTTCTAGTGTGACTATTTATCTTTATAGGCATCGTAATTGTTAGCTATATGTAACTGATATCAAATAAATACTCAATTTTCACAAAATAATATAATTAGCGATTTACAAATTTTTCACTTTTCATTAAAAAAAAGTAAACATAGTATAATCTGAAGTTGTGCATCAATTGTCGCTGCAGGCGAATAACGCTGAAACTGCATCAGTCATTTGTTTTACGATAATTATTTTTTTTTGCATAAATAGCATATGTAAGAAATTTCGTCTGTCTTTGATTTTTCCAGTCTTTAGTTTTTTCTATAAAATTTTTCTTTAAATGTATAACAAATTTTTACAACTCGAATTGGGAATTCCCTTGAATTCTATTCTCTGTGTTAAAAATTACTTTGAATTAGCCCACCTATAAACCATACATAGGAACTTAATGCGCATTCATAAACGAAATCTTGGCTAAAAGTATGGACACAGCTGATCTTATGGTGATTCCACAAATGGAACGCGCGTCTGACGCGCGACAATTGATCGTACGTATACGGAGCGTACTTTGCTGTACTTCAACAGACGGACTCTCTCGCATAAAGTCGGTTCTACAATGGGCACGTTTGTACGTGAACGTATACGTTCCGTGCTGACGTCACCCATTTGCAGAACATTGTGACGTCAGCACGTACACGTTCGCTTACAAACGTGCCCATTGGAGAACCGACTTAATGCTGACTCTACATTGGCTGCGCAAACGTGTACGTGAACGTGAACGTGCTGACGTCACAATGTTATTCAAATGGGTGACGTCAGCACGTTCACGTTCACGTTTACGCAGCCAATGTAGAGTCAGCATAAAGTCGGTTCTCCAATGGGCACGTTTGTAAGCGAACGTGAACGTGTACGTGCTGACGTCACAATGTTCTGCAAATGGGTGACGTCAGCACGGAACGTATACGTTCACGTACAAACGTGCCCATTGTAGAACCGACTTAATACGTATACTGCTCCGTATACGTACGATCAATTGTCGCGCGTCAGACGCGCGTTCCATTTGTGGAATCACCATTACGCCTGCCTGCCTCTCGGTACGGCCACAACTCAGCTATCTAAATAAGTAAGGTCATCATGACAATGTATAAGGCTTTTTTCGAATTGGGATTCTTACCGCACTTTTGATAAAGTGTATACTCGAGAAGTATGCAGTGTCCTTGTTTTACTGTAAGAAAAAAAGGACACTGCATACTTCCCAAGTATACACTTTATCAAAAGTGCGCTAAAAATCCCAATTCGGAAACGGCCTAAGAGTGAGAGAAATAAGAACATTCTTTACTTCTTACTTTCATATATATTACCAGGTTATGGTTTGTACTAGCCAACGCACCTTAGGTTGAGATCAAAGCAGAATAAATTAGGCTGTGTCAGTTCATCGAGATATTTCGAGTTTAAGTATGACGTCAAATAGCTGGAGGAAAAACAAACAAAGGACACAATGTTATTTTTAAGGCGCTCTCACACCTTCTTGGCTGCTTGTAGGTTACCATGGCAACGCATGAGAGTGAGAGCGACAGAAAATTTAAAAATTCAAATTTTTTGTCTCACTCACACCCGTGCGTTGCCATGGTAACCTGCAGGTAGCCAAAAAGGTGTGAGTGAGCTATTATGGAAAAAAATTTGTTTCCTCTTTTTTCAATTTGACTAATATTTTAAACATGAAAAATGGTTGTTTTCCATATATAATAAAAAATAAATATAATTTATTAATTAATAATATATAATAAAATAAATATAATATATATATATATATAAAATAAAAATAAAATATGTATTTATAATTAATTTTTTTATATATTTGATTTAATTACATTAGTAGATTCTCTGAATTCGTGATTAAATATAAGCTTTGAGGTTAGGGGTGTTTGTTTACCAAGCTCATTTTACATTGTAACAGGATTATTAAATAATATCCAGTACGTAAGTTATTAAAAAAGATATATTTTAAGTGAGAATTACCGCAGTAGTAATAGATTTCAAGTTAGTAAACAGACATCTCTAACCTACAAAGTTATTTTTACTTATAAGTTCAAAGATTTTAACAATGCAATTAGATCAAATACATAGCATATTTAATTAGCAAAACACTATTTATTTTTACTTCACTTCAAGCGTTTTGCATTTTCGAAATATGAGTAAAATTGTTAAAACTTTAACCATTTTTTATCTTTTGTACTTTTCTCTCTCATGTAAAAGCTTAAGGATGGATTTACATGTTGATGTAAATGCAGAAAACCTGTAACTCCACCCTTACGATTAGAGGTTTCATTCTGCGTTGGCCTATTGGGATCCGAAATCTTGTGTAACTACTCAACCCTGAACCCACTTGTGGCAACCATCTTGCTGTTTTGTCTCTTTCTTTATACATATGTTCGACAGAGACAAAATAAAAAATGGCTACCGCAAGTGGGTCGACACCAGATGGCGTATCGCAGTATTTCAGATCCCAATTGTGTTGTATTTATTTTCCCTCCAACTATCTGAAGCCACACCTAGAATCTACTATAACGTCACAAGTGACACAGTCTAATTCTTGAAGGCCTGAGCAGAAGAGAAACGTAATCGCAATCGTAAACGGAAGAATGGGTTTGAGAAGGAAAGTCATATATTGTTCTTCTTTTCTTACTAATTCTTCTGTTTGCGATTACGGTACGTTACTATGCTGCTCAGGCCGTTAGGTCCATTCCACAATAGCTAAACGCAAATGTGGAATGTGGAATGGACCTTAGGCCTTGAACGGGAACTCAATCGTGAACGGAACGTAAGAATGAGTGAAGTCGGCTCTACAATAAGCGCGTCGGACGTGGACGCGATCGTGAACGTGCTGACGTCACCCATTTGAATAACATTGTGACGTCAGCACGTCCACGTTCGCGTCCACGTCCGACGCGCTTATTGTAGAACCGACTTCAGAGAAGAATAAAGATATTTGCTATCCTTCTCTTACTCATTCTTACATTTCTGTTTACGATTGCGTTCCCGTTCATGAATATATTCTGTTTAGGCCATTAGATGAAGTAGTTTGTGAATGAAATGCATGAGGTAGAAACGATTACGACTTTTTTCTGTCATTTTCTAACTCATGTTTCACGTTACGGAAGCTATTGTGCGTTGACCCTATGTCGGTGAGTATCGCATGTGTAACTTGTTTTATCCTGCATTTCAGCTGGTCGCCGGTCTTCGTGTTTGGGTAAAAACTACTTCGTCGATGTAGTGATATAAGATGTGTAATATAACCAGTGTTAAAAATTATATAAGTGATCTTTAATTCTACTGCTTGTGATGGATGGTTTCAATATTATACACACGTGGGACACTTAATTATTTGAGGTAAGAAATTTACAGTTAAAAAAATAAAAATCTTTGTGTTTCAGAAAAAATTAATTTTTTCAGAGAAATATTTTATTTTTTAATATAAATTAAAATCATTGAATACAATAAATTTTTTTATTCGTTCAAGTAAATTATTTATTCATATTAATAATTTATTATTTAATACTAATGTATTTTTTTATCAAGTAAAAAAAAATTTGATCAAATAAATAATTGATTTAAACGAAAATAAGGATATTTTTTAAAACTTAAATTTTAAAGGAATTTACAGCATTTCAAAACTTTAAAGACTTTTAAAAAATACATAATTTATCGTACATTTGTGAAGAAATTTTAGATTTACTTACTCTTATTATGATATTACAATTCATAATATGTAGTCTTTCTTGCATTTAAATCACAAAATACGTAAATAATTTTTGTTTCAGAGGATCAAACAAGGTATACAGAGGAAGGATACATTTGGGAAAATCAAGGATACTCATGAATCTAGTCCTACGGTCCAACGATTCATTTATTGATGTTTTAACAAGTCTATAATAATTTACTCTGGATAGTTGATATTTTACGTTCATAAGAGGTAGGTTTTATAGTTTAATAAGAAAGATAAATATTATTTTAAGTCTTTGGACGCGTAAATTTATTTTTTATTCTAGCAGAAAAAAATTCTTTGAGTGTTAATTAATGTTAATTATTTAATAATTTAAGTATATTGTGTGGAAATTTAATGCGACTTTTTGTGTTAAATTCTTAATTTACTGTGAAATAGTGAAAAATTATTAGTGCCGTATTTTGTGTGTAATACTTGATAGTGTAAGAGTCATTCCATCATATTTTCATGGAAGTCGTTTTCCACTAATTTAATAAATATATAACACTTTTGCAGAATTCATATTTAAAATATAAAGGTTGTGGGATGAGAAGAATCTGATTAAAATTGGTTTTACTTATTGCAAGATATAAATTTAAAGTGTAAAAGTTGATAAAAAGTGTCAATTCCTCAGTTTGTGAAAAATATTTAATAAAATTATATAATTTACCTTCAAAGTGTAAAAAATTGGTGAAAACTATTTAGAATGAATAAGTTTTAAATATAAATTAATAGATAAAATATACTTTCAAACTTCACGCGATAAATAACCATTTGTTTAGATTTTTATTTATTATTAATGGTCACAGTGGACTTGTTAAATTGTCAAATTGTCAAATTTGAATAAAATGGAATTAACATTTAGATTTCCTTTGCACTTTACTTTTTCTTCTTATTAAGTATAAAATTGTGATTACAAAATCGTTACTTTGCTAATTTTTGCAATTTTTGAAGTTTAGTTATTTACTTTTAAAAAAGTTATAAAATTTCAAATAAAATCATCAAAGTAATACTTTAATTTATCAGGTTTTTTTATTTATCAAGAATAAAAAAGAAAAGTACAAAAAAATATAAAACTTTATCATAAGTACTTGTATTGTATTTGATATATAATTTTATTAATTCCTCTTTCTCACAACACAGAGAGAAATAGATGGTAAGAATTTATGATCTTAAGATGGTAAAAAGTAGATGTTATCCGGTACTATCGTTATGCTACTCGGTACTATCAAAGATGTTACAAAAAATATGGTTATGTTTCCCATTACAATCATGATGTTACCCCGTACAATCTGGATAGTAACTGATAGAATCTAGATTGCTGTTCGTATATGTAAGATCAAATATGGTACCTGGTACTATCTAGATAGTACCCCGTACCATCTATTTCTCTCTGTGAAGTAATCGATAAAAATCGTAGAGCTAGGTTGTTCAATAGATCAAGTTTGAAATCGGTTTGTATCTATTACTTTATATCTTTAAATACTTATATCCATTTATAATAATATATTTAATCATTCTTAATTCATTCCAATCATTTGTCTCAACATTTTTATTGTTATTTATAAACTTTGAATTAATACTTTATAATAAAAAACAAAAATTTATAAAGAAATTTATTTCTTCATATCTTTGGGCATAGTATTATAGTTTTTTTAAAATTAGTTGGAAGGGACTTTAATGAAAATATAATGAAATGAAAATTCATGTGTATTATTTGGTATTAATGTTTTGTATTATTAAAGCGTGCGTTTTGTTCGATTCAACTTTTTTTCGTTGTGTTTTCTGTATAAAATAATCTTTATAATATGGTTTGTGAAATAGATTCAGAATGTGGAAGTGAAAATTTAAGTGTTAACCTAAAATGCAAACCTAAAAATTATTCTCCGCGTTTTATTTTACGTGAAGTGTGTGAGAGCAGTGTTAATAAATTCAACGAAAATTCAGTAAGTAATTTTAATTTCTTAAAGAATACTATCCCCCTTTTTCTTCTTCCCTGAAAAATTATATTTTATTCGTAAAAATAATAAATTTACAAACTTTACGTGAACGATTCAAACATATATGAAAGTATTTATTTTAATTTCAATTTATTCAATAAAGTGTTTGTATGCATATAAAAATTAATATGGTTGAAAAATCTACACTGTAATTTTTGGAAAAAAATTCAAGTTTTTGTAAAATATATACAAATATGTATAGTTCAATAAATTGTAAATTTTTTACCAAAAATTGTTAAATATTTACTCACTATAAGTAAATATTTAACAACATGTATATATATATATATACAATGCATAAATTTTTAACTATCGAAATGTAGTTGGAATTTATGCGACAGTGCAAGATAAGTCGTAATATGTGTATTACTTTTGAAAAAGTTACAATCACAATATTTTACATATCGCATATGTTATTATGTATGTGTATAAATTTGAACGTAAATGACTGATTTTATGAATTTTGGCACGATTTTTGATAGGTGGAATTTTTTTGAGCATGTAAATTTTGTGATTGTTTTTTCTAAAAAATAGAAATATTTATTTCCATGTAAGAAATTCTGAAATAAATTGTATTACTGACTTCACGTGCACGGTTAAACTATGCGTTTGCATATGTGTATTAGCTAAATAATTTACGCTGTTATAAATAATGCATTTTATGTCATAAAAAGCTTTGCAGAATTATATAAAGTAAATAATTAAAGAATCAACAGAACTTTTAGAAAAAAAAGAATTTCTATTGTTGAAAAGTCAATTAATATTGACAACTTAATAAGACTTTATGAAAACAGTCGAAATGTGGTAGACATAACATAAAATTTTCTCAGAAATAATTTTCTGAGCACTTGCCGTGCACGATTCAACCATATTTAAAAGCATTTATTACAATTTTAATTTATTCAATAAAGTGTTTTAATACATAAAAAAATTATATAGTTGAAGAATTGACACTGGTATTTTTGGGAAAAATTTAACTTTTTTCCAAAATATACACGGAGAAAAAGAAAAAGTAATTTTTACTACTTTCAGAGTAAAACTGGACCAACTCGAAGTTTCTGCGCATCTCTGGCAATTTTTACTCCAAAAATAGTAAAATTTATTATTTCTGTAGTAAATTTTACTGTTTCCGTAGTAAGTTTTACTATTTCTAGAGTAAATTTGACTATTTTTGGAGTAAAAATTGCCAGAGATGCGCAGAAACTTCGAGTTGGTCCAGTTTTACTCTGAAAGTAGTAAAAGTTACTTTATAAAAGAAATCTTTTTTCTCCGTGTATACAATCACTTATACTTTAATAAAATATAAATTTTTCACAAAAAATTGTTAAATATTTATCCACTATAAGTAAATATTTAACTACATGTATGTATTCATGTACATAAATATTCCAATACCAAAAAGTAGTTGGTTATTTATGCAACAGTGCAAGATAAGTTGTAATAAGTGTGATACTTTTAAAAAGTTCCAATCACCAAAATTATCATGCATACATCACATGATATACAGTTTGTGTATAATATTAAAATACTGAAACTATAAAAAACGGAGATGACTGATATTACAGTTTTTAAAAGGATTTTTGTCAATTTTCGGGATACATTAAGCAAGTAAACATAGATGAAATAAGCGCACTAAAATTGTAATTACTACAAGGTAATTCTAGAAAGAATAATTCTAGGGTGACTAATAAAATCAATAAAATTTTAGTCACTGTAAGGGTGACTTTTAGGGGTTTGGCTAATATTTCGCTATACACAAATTTTTTTCAAATAACTTTTTTTACAATTTTTGAAGTACAATGTGCAAGTAAACCGCTTTATGCAGATGAAATAATCTCAAAAAAATTTTAGTTACTGTAAGGGAGACTTTTAGAAGTGCGGCTAATAATTCAAAATACTAAAAATTTTTTTCAAAAATTTTAAATAATTTTTTTCTGTCAACTTGTGCAAGAAATCCCTCCTATACTGATCTAATAAAAGCAATAAAATTTTAGTTACTATAAGGGTGACTTTTAGTGGTGCGGATAAAATTTTGCTATACTCAAATTTTTTTCACAAATTTTATATAATTTTTTGTGTCATATTGTGCAAGTAAACGGCTTTATGCAGATGAAATAATCACACTAAAATTCTAGTTACTGTAAGGGTGACTTTTAGGGTAAGGCTAATAATTCAAAATACTAGAATTTTTTTTCAAAAATTTTAAATAAGTTATTTGCGTCAATTTGTGCAAGAAATCCCCTTTATACTAAACTAATAAAAGCAATAAAATTTTATTTACTGTAAAGGTGACTTTTAGGGGTGCGGACAATGTTTCGCAATTCACAAAATTTTTTTCAAAAAATTTTTTCTACTATTTTTGTGTTACAATATGCAAGTAAACCCCTTTATATAGGTAAAATAATCGCAATAAAATTTTAGTTACTGTAAGGGTGACTTTTAGGGGTGCGGACAATGTTTCGCAATTCACAAAATTTTTTTCAAAAAATTTTTTCTACTATTTTTGTGGTACAATATGCAAGTAAACCCCTTTATAAAGGTAAAATGATCGCACTAAAATTTTGGTTACTGTAAGGGTGACTTTTAGGGGTGCGGACAATGTTTCGCAATTCACAAAATTTTTTTCAAAAAATTTTTTGTACTATTTTTGTGGTACAATATGCAAGTAAACCACTTTATACAGATAAAATGATCGCACTAAAATTTTAGTTACTGTAAGGGTGACTTTTAGGGGTGCGGACAATGTTTCGCAATTCACAAAATTTTTTTCAAAAAATTTTTTCTACTATTTTTGTGTTACAATATGCAAGTAAACCCCTTTATATAGGTAAAATAATCGCACTAAAATTTTAGTTACTGTAAGGGTGACTTTTAGGGGTGCGGTTATTATATCGCTGTACATAAATTTTTCTATCAAAAATTTTATAGAATTTTTTGAGTAACATTAGTTAGTTATTGTTGTGTAAGTGTTCTGCTTGTAAAAACTACAAAGAATTTTTCTTGATTATTATCGATAAAATCGATATCCGAATATTCAAGATAAATTGAAATTTATTATTTTTTATATCTAATAACTTTTTCATTGTTATTTCTATATTTTTCATAATCATTTATCCTTTCCTAATGTTTATCCGCTTCATTTCATTTAATTATTTATATTTTTAAAATGTAAACAAAGAATGTAAACAATAACAAAGGACTGTTTACATTCGAAATAACAACTTGGACATGCCCTTAAGGAGCTTCGTTTGAAAAAATAGGGAATCTTATAAAACTTTTATATATATTTCAGTCAGCATTAATTTAACCATAAAACTGTAATTATAAATGAAAAATTATTGTTTTAAAACTCTTTGTTCATTTTATAAATCAAACTTTGTATAATGTTGGCAACGTCGATTGTTTGAAACTGAAAAGAATCACACAAAAACACATATTGTTTAACATTTCATGCGGCTTTTAACTTTTTGACAAAGGAACACAAAAACAAAAGAGAAAGAACAAAAAATCCAATTTCAAAGTTTACTACTTTGAAAAATGCATGTTGACGTGCACATATTTTACTTTTGTTATTAAATATGATGTTTGGAAAATATTGAAAAATTTATAATTGTTTTATATTAAAATGAGATTTAAAAAGTTTCAAGTCGATAATAAAGGATTAAAGTAAATGATCTTGGAAGTTCTGTGGCGATTCACAACCTCATTCGCTTTGTATCTCACCAAAGGATCAGCACTGGTCCCAGTGGAAATCAAGTTCCGAGCATCGATGATTAAGACAAATTGAAGCTTGAGAGAGATCTAGTCCACCTGTAAACTCGCTCAATTTCCCTTTTCTGATATTGTACGTCGTACCTTCTCACTATACATATTTTTCTTCTTTTCATTTATTTGATAGAATTCTTTTTTCTTTTTTCTTTTTGCAACTCTCTCAGTTTTCAGATGTACACACTGGAGCAGAAATGACGCGACGGGACGACGAAGAATTCTAAGACTATTCTGTGGCCTCATAATTCCACTAACGACCCTGGCTTTCATCCCTCGAGTCTGTTTTTTGCCATTTTGCCTTCTGCTTTCATCCTTTTCTCGTACCGTACATACATACGTACGTTTGTCAGTTTGTCTGTGTCCCGCCCCTCCGGGGACGCGTAACAACCTCGTAATTCTAGTTCCAGCTCCTTTCTGAGAAGGCGGAAATCACTGCTGTTTATCCTTCTTTTCCGTGGTAACATAAATATTATTTTATCGCTTCCACTATATTTGTGCCTCTTAAAGAGGAGAACTGAAAATGTAGACGGCAAACTGCAACAATATTTTGCATTATTTGAAATCAAGAAGCAATCATTTACACTACACCGAGTAATTTGTTGATGAAAATTTTAACAACATTTTACTCGAACCAAATATAATAAAATTTATCTCAGAGATATAAGAGAAATTATTTTGGATCAATGAAATTTCATGGTAAAAGCACGGAAATTTTCTTGATTCCTTTCTGTTTTGTAGGTTTATAAAACTGTATACGTACTTAAAGATACCTTTCGCAAGTGATGACCATATTAAACGAGCGACTTTAAATTCCAATACCACAATTCCAGAAGTTTCCGTGCTACTTTCAAAATTGCTCTCCCTACGATATCCAACTATTAAGCTTCATTAACGTGCTCTACTAATTATGACTAATTACACGAGCCATGCCGCTTTCCTAGGACAAAGCATGTACGAGAGAGGTCGAGCATTCTCAGTTGGAACTTACCTGCTTCCTTTAATAAAAGAAATTTTCTCATACTTCATAATTAAATTTCCACACCAGTAATTAATAATGTCATTTCTGTATTTTAACCGATTCATATCAAAGAAACTATAGAGCTTGTCTTTAAGTAGTATCAAATTCGGAAAAACTTTTAAATATAAAAATACGATTATAATATGGGTATAGAAATTTAGAACATCACTGAACGGAAGTAGAATGAACTCTTCTTATGCGTTCAAATATATTGTATATATACTATATTCAACAGAGAAATTAGGTGATAGAAATAAAATTATACACGACAAGATTAAAAGAGAATTTTTTAATAATAAATTTCCAACCCTCTTTAGTTGCTAAAAATATATATAATACTTAATAAACTCGCGATTCAAACATAAATTTTAAAGAAATCAATATTTCGGTCCTATTTGAAACCAGTGACCCAATAAATTCCCTCGTATCAAATTTCAAGTAATTTTATCAATTTTTCAAAACTTGTTCGCCATATTGAATTTTGTGTTATTACATTTAATTTGTAATCAAATGAGCGACCTCAAAAATTCATGGTGTAATGCTCAAGTTTTATGAACAATATTGACGGAAATTTTAAATAATTTGAAAATTCAGAAGACAATTTTTATACACTTTATATAGGTACGTGTGCAGTTGACTGAAAAACAATTTTACCTCAAATATTTTCTAAGTATTTTTTTTCCCTATATCCGAAAAGTTTTATCGAAATATAACGTTAAATGTTACTCGAATTGTATTTTTTTTAAACGAATAAACTGCGAGTCGGAAATTTGCGAAACATGTAAATACATGAGTAATAAAAGTTTTTAATCCTTTACCAGCGTGGCGACTAATGCGTGGTCTGCGGGCTTGAATTCAATTTTACAACCTACCAAAACCACGGGAAGCGGAGGAGTGGAACTCTCGTGGTAATTATTCATTTGTTACGATGGGTACATGCTGTGCCACTGCTGTAACATTGTGCTGCTTTTGAATGACATAGCATTTTACTTATGCAGAAAGTCTTCGATTGTTTTATAAAAATGACAAATTCGTAAAACCACATATATAAAAGTTAATCCTTAAATGTTAGACACTCTGATATGTAGTCTCTTTCTAAATCTTAATTTAAACTTTTTCCTCATGGACTAACATTAAACCAACTACTTTTATATAAATTATATTAATTTAAATATACATTTCATATCCTCGGATCTTAAAGAAGAAGGTAATTTGTGTCAGTAATCAACCATAACAGTAATGTAAACATATGTCATTTTTCATTGCCTTATAATGCATCTTTTGAAAGCGGATGTTCAAAGTTTTAGTGAAAATTATTTTATTATTCTTAAATATTGACCCACCTAATTCAAATGTCATTTTTAAAAGTGGGCAAATGGATAGGCTGATGAGTCCTATGAGTTTTTGTGGAATACAATCACCACTACTATTCATAGGTGGGTAAAATTACATTTAAAATAAATGAGGTAATTGACGTGTACAGAAAATCGATTTTTTTATATTCTGATTGAATGTTCCTTTCGAAGATTTGGTCGTAGAGATAACAAAAATTTTAAGAGTTGTAATAAAAATTCTAAAATTCGCTATAGTATATGCACTACTCATTGTTTTTTATTGTGAAAGGACTCCGCTCTGACAGTTGTGAACCATCATTTAAAATAATTATTGTTTCTAAAATCTATTATTATTATTATTTTAATTTTTATTAATTTAATTTCTAATTTAAAACACTATATTATTCGAAATACATTTAAATTTTGATTTATTATATATGCGAAGATAAATTTCTGAAGAGTCACTTTAAAAAGAATTATTTTTTATTTTTCTCCTTGTACCGATATTATTATTAAATGTTAAATATATAATTTCAACAACTTGCAATATCAGCTATTCTTCTATTCTTTGCATGTCTTGAAAAGTAAAAAAAACTAAGTTTCCAAGAAAAATACAAATGAGTGAGCAAGTTTGTTCGTTGAAAAAAATCGTCGGGTTTCCGCAACAGCGAATATGCGACGTTGCTATTCATGGAAAAAGTTTTAATCTTCTAAAAGTTTAAAACTCATCGACTATTACATCTTTAGTAAAACGCGATTGGAATTTATTTTTACTTTATGTTATTCTAGTTGATTTTCACGACAGACATCGTATAATTAATAAATTGGATTATATTTTTTAATGTAATATTAATGACAATCCCGAGGCGAAATTTAAGGCCTACTTTCCTAGGAGTAAAGTGTAGGATTAGCTGCCTGGAATGTGCGCAAATTTTCATTTTTTTCACTTTTGGAGTCAAAATAGGGCCTAAAAATTAATTACACTATTGAAAATTTTAAAATTGTTCCAATTTTACTCATTTTTTAAAAACGCTTCAAAATATATTAATTACAGTTTTTAAAGGATAATTAAAGAGGCCTTTCTTAGCTCCTATAACCTGTCGTAAATTTCCCTTTTCTCCATTATTGGATTCAAAGGAGGACCTACGGGAGTCTAAAAGAGAGCTTATTATTTAGGTTCTAGGAGGAGCTAAAGAGGATTCAAATTTCGACTCGGATCACAGAAGTATTGATTTATTTTTTATTTTACGTGAAACATTAGAAATATTAATTTTTTATAGGTAAATGATGTTTATTACAGTTTTCGACTTTTACCAATGCCACCGTAATTTATTAACTGCATGACTTGAGAGGATTTGCTTAAAGTTTCCGCAAAGCATAAACTACTTAGAAAGTCGATATATTGCATCATAATGTTACATATCTTGAAAGTTTGGATTTCTAGCTTAAGTAGAAACTTTACTTGAAAGACACGTATGGTGATATCTTCTTAAACACATTCTTGTTTGTAAACATGAATAGTCTCACTTTCAGTATTTAGAAGTTATGTCCAGAATCTGTACTAAATAATGATGCTGAAGTCCACTGGCTTCTATAAAAACTAAAAAGATTGATTTCTTGAAAGTTTGTGCAATTAAAAATTAGATATAAATTGACTTGAAAAAATAATTCTATTTTAATTTTTCGTTTTTGAAAACGTTGCGGACTTCAAGCTTATACTAAATCTCAAATTCTTAAGAGTGCATATCCTCTACAGTTTTACAGTTCATACAGCATTTTGTCATTAGCGTGATAAACGACGTACTTTTATTAAATATACATATTTTCCAAGCATCTTTTGATACTTTAACTGTTGAGCGAAGAAATTAAAATTTTGGTCACGTGAACGATTCTTCGTGGTCGTAAATATTCTATGTGTGTGCCATGTCTCGTCATGAATAAATTATATGGTTGCGCGTGCCGTTTCGTCGGAAAATATCTAAACTATACATGAACAATTGCAGGCATTTCATCTGTTAATATTAACCTGCTAATTAACCGCTCATGTCAAATTTTTAATAAATAACTTGGCGAGATATAGAATTTTGTGGATTAGGTACATGATCAAAATTCATATTCAAGTTGCACATATGCCAGCTTACAGAAAGGACGAAATCAAAGTGTATTTATCTTAGAAATTAAATCCTTGTACGAATTAGAATATGAAATCGCTTTACATATATACAGCCCATGCAAATATTGACCGCATCATTATTTATTGCAAATATGGTGTTAGAATTATACAATTATAGATACACACGCTCATCTATATATGTTTTAATTTTAATTAAATTAAATTACTATAGTTCATATTCCATATTCAAGGTAAGAATTATATTAAAAATTTATTAATTAATGAAATCTAAATTTAATATTTACTTAATTTTTAAAAATTCATTCACATGGAAAATTTAAATTTTACTTTTAGTAAAATATCAGTTCAATGATTTTTAACGTACACTGAAAAAAAAGTCTGGTTAAAATAACCAGAATAAAAAGTTATATATATACCCTTACTACTTTTTCTGGTTAAAAGTACTAGAAAATTTGGTTAAAAAATTCTGGTTAAAATTCTGGTTAATTTAACCAGAATTTCAAGTTAATCTTACTAGAATTTTTCTAGTTAAAAATTTTTGGTAAAAAAATTTCTGGTTGATCTTACCAGAAATTCTAGTTAATCCGAGAATTAATTAAATTTATTATTATTATATTATATTATAAAATATGTATTAAAGAAATTTGTATTATGTACATATAAATGCAATCAAATAATAACACCTTTACACTGAAATTCTCTTAATAATGTTTATTTAAATATTATTATTCAGAACTAAAATTCTGATAAAACGTGTCGAGCACGTTTTCAATATAACCTTCAAACTATTTTCCACACGAACGGGTTTGCCGTTCGTCAACAATTTTTTCACTTATATTATAAAATTAATTAACCTACCTTTAAACAGATCTTTTAATTCTCCCAAACCCCAATTTTCCAGAGCTTGGTTAACTTTTTCATCCATTCTTGCGATCCGCACGATAAACTATTCGAAAAAGAACATCAGACGCTATGCAGTGTCCGCGAACGCGCGTTTTTAACCAGAATAATTTAACCATACTTATTTAACTACCCAACCAAAAATTTCAGTATTATACCAGAGTTAACTACTGGCGCAGTACTGGTTCAGTATTGGCTGCCCAGGCTGGACAGTCTGTACTGAACCAGTACTGGTATTTTCATTATATCAGTACTGGTGCAGTACCACCCTCCCAGTACTGACAAACCAGTACTGAGCCGATATTGAGCCAGTACTGGCTCAAATAGATTTTCTTTTTGATTATAATACTAGTTTACAAAAAGTTCTAGAGTGAACCTGATAAATCTTTCTGTTTAAATATTTTGTTTATAAAAATTTTTTCACTTTGATTTTATTTTTGAAAATTAAAAGGTATTTTATTTTGCTTTTTTGTGGGTAAAATTATTTAAACAAAAAGTTTCCTGAGACTAATTCCAAAACATTTTGCAAGTTTTTTTTATTGTTTTCAGATATGCAATAAACCAAAAAAAATTTTAAACAATCAAACTAAAAATTAATAAATTTTTTCTTTAAAAAATTAAGAATTTTTAAAATAAAAATTCAAAAAAATTTTCTTAACAACACTTGTTAAATATTAAAAAACAACTTTTATTTTCTTAAAAAAGTTTTTTAAAAATTTATTTTGATGCAAATAATTAAAGTGAATAATAATAATATAATTAAATAGCTAATTGTATAATTATATACATTATAATTATTTTATAAACATTTTTATTTTTACTGAACTGTTTTTGTATTATTATAAAAACGTTGGTTTTATAATAAACATATTTTTATATTTATTTTTTGATTTTTTTAAATAATAATTTGCAATATATATTATACTTAATAAAAAATAAAAACTCTTGGTGTTTTCGATTTTATATATAATAAAATATTAATTAGTTAGTTGACTTATTTAATTAATATTTAATTTGTGTTGGGTTACTAAAAATTTCACACACTTTTTCCTAAAAAAAAAAAGTATTACCTGGAGCAGAGATTTCACTATTGCAGTGAAACTAATCTCTGTTACAGTTAAAGCTTTCTTTTCGTATACAATAAATTACAAAACTACCAGTACTCAGCCAGTACTGAACCAGTAATGGTTACCAGTACTGGTGCCAACTCTGGCAGCCAATACTGGTAAAATGTTATCATCCCAAAGTTACGCCAACTCTGGCGCCAATACTGGGTGCCAGTACTGCGCCAACACTTGTCAGTACTGCGCCAGTACTGCGCCATTAGTAAATTTTTGATTGGGTAGAACTGTTTAGTCTTTTTAACTATATTTTCTTGTTAAAATAACTAGAAATTTTTTAACCAGACGCATCTAGTAACTTTAACCAGAACTTTTTTTTCAGTGTACCTATTCTAGAGGAATATATTTTTTATATTATCATATACGGAGCGAAAAAACATGCTTTTACAGTATGAAGAGGCATACGTTCAATGTATGAAACTTTCTCATATGATTACAGTATGACATTCATAGTTTTTTCAGTAAGAAGTCCATACGCCAAACGTATGATTCTCATACAACTGACCATTAAGCCACGCGCACTTTCAGTGTGCATATTTCTGAATCACCTTCCCGCTTTAAATTCTTTGTTTAGTTTTGAATTATTTAAATCATTTTTAATTATATACCTATACTTATATTATAAATATAATAATAAATTATTATTATTATTATTATTATAAATTTTGCGGGGAACAAGAAAAACCTGACCTGATCATAACTGCGAGAACATCGTTTAAGTCTTCAGGAAAGTTGAAAGAAGGCGTGGCTTAATCGTCAGTTGTATGACTATATCATACCGAAAGAGTATGGAACTCATACAACTAGACTATGTTCGACATACCTTTAAAGTATGCAATACTCTCATACTAATAACAAATGAATTCTTACATCAAGCGTATGAACAATTCATACTAGGAAAGTACGAACCACTTTTATACTAAAAACGCATGGTTTTTCTCTCCCTGTATTAAAGTTAAAATAATGATAAAAATTCTTTTTACGTTTATATAATAAAGTCTTATACGTGAACTTAATTGGCATTTTAAAAGATGTGAGAAGATAATTTCTCATAACGATTTTAAGAGAAGCGAAAAACTCTCACACTAATGGCTAAGCTTTTTACAATCATTATTCGAAATCTCTATTCTGTTCTTTTTCTTTAAAAATCCATTTTTATCTTTTTACTAATTTATCATAATTTTATTCATTTTATCTCTGTTATAATTTTAAAACTAATTCATTTTTTTAAAATCATTTTGTTTTTTATAATACATATATATATAATATCTTAGGAGATAAAAAATTCTAATATTTCTCTATTTATGTAGAAGAAAAATAGTTTACCCTACTTTTCTAAGAGTAAATTAGGGTTAAACAAACTCTCGTTAGCTGTCTGGAATGTGCGCAAATTTCCCTTTGTGCGCTTACGGGAGTTTAAAAGATCCAAAAAAGGGCTTATTCAGGTTCTAGTAGGAGCTAAAGAGGATTCAAATTTCGACTCGGGTTAGCTTGGAAATTAGCTAAATTTACAATATTTAAAGTATGTAAATTAATTAATATGATTGTGTTATTCTAAATTCTAAATTCTATTGAGAGATTCACTATAATTACTTTAGAAACAATAATAAACAAAATTGTCATCACACCTCCAAAAGATCACTTTCTGTTGTGAATTTAATTGATTTTAATAATAATGCTTTTAATAGTTAATTTTCAATTTCAATTGTAAATTCTTAACTCATTTAAATTTTATAAAGTAGATGATGAAATTTAAATTAATTAGATATTGTTCGGAAAAAATCAACATTAATAATAAATCTCTAGAGATAGTAAAAAAAACTTGTTATTATAATTGAATTGATAAAAACAATATATTGAAAATTAATCAGATTTGCTACTTGAAAAAGTATTAGTATTAGTTATAAGCATTATTGTAGATTTTTGATAAATTTTAGAGTTGAACATCAAAGTGCTAAGAATTAAATTGTGGTCTGCTTTTTTCTTGAAAATAAAGCCAAATTAATTGGGAAATTTTCCACAACTGATGAAAAATATTTTTAGGGTCTATTAATATACCACATAAATATACATATACAGTGAGTTTTATAAAATCATTTGTTTGTTGAGTTTAAATTCCATTATAATAAATTTCGATTGTCCAGTTTTCTTTTTACCCTCTTTATTGAGAGCCGGCGTAAATACTAAATTCTTTCAATACTGTTCCATTGTCGAGTACGAATGCAATTATTTACATTCACTGGCAAGCGAATAGAGTCGTTTATCCAATTGCAGAGGTGGAGAATAATTAGTTAGCCTCGCCACCTCCTGCTTCTGCCCAATAGACGACGCATTATTTTTTGTTTATTGGACGTTCATAAAAAGCAGGAGTCATTTTTTAAGAAATAAAGGAATTTTTTTTATCTAATTTGTAAAAGTCAGTCGTAAATAAATTTTCAATGTTACGTACCTATATTATTTTGATACATTAATAGATTATCGTGATTACATTAGGTACCACGGATAGCTAATTGATTGAAAATTAACGAAGTAAGCGATTAAATTGTAGCAGAATTGAACTCGACATACATGTCCACCGTTCGTGATAGCGAAGTTTGCTGGTTACTAACTAAAATCGAACAGCTAGGACCGATAGTAAACGAGCACGTGGTTCAACTTGCAATTGTTTCGTAATTGGATGAGATATTACGCGGATTTTACCTGCTGTCCTCTTCAGAAACCCACTATCCCATCTCCAACTATTCTAAATGAGACATCAGTAATAGCAGATTTAATTAATTGAACGTGCGCTCCACGAAATTGGTTTTCGATTATAAACATTGCATTTTTCTAAACTGTCTAATTTAACTAGTAAACTTACTCTATTCTCATTATAATTTAACAAACGAAATTTAGTCGATATCACTAAATCAAGGTATTATTGGGAAATCTGGGATTATTGAAAGCAAATTTTGACTCAAAATTGATATAAATTTTATATACGTTTGCGAATTTAATAGATTAAGTTTTATGAACAATTCATTATTTTTGAAAACATCTTAATCGTATTATTTTTATAAGAGACCCAGTAACTCTATGTAAACGTGTTGGATATGGTAAATGGGACAAAATAGGGTTAGCAGCTTCTATAACATGCACACAAGAACACAAGCTGTTACCCATCGGCCATTTGTGCTCATATTGTAAATTTAGAAAAACCAGATTTTAATTAAAAACCTCCATTCATCGTTGCAGAAGGATTCAACGCCATTTTTATTGTAAGATGTGACAATTTTAAATGCAAAGCTTTATGAATGGTAAAGTTCCAAAATTAAAATAAAGAACCCTTATTTTCTAAGAGCAGTTAATTATAATGGACATATTTTAAAAGACCGATAAAATAGAAAAGTTAAAGTATTAGTCTTGGAATTGCCTTGGATTCGTATCAGGAAAATCTGTCACGCTGGCTCTGCTTAACCACAGTGGATTAACTAGCTGCTGAGTGTTATCGAGGAGGTGGTAGCGGTAAGTGGAACTTGAGCACTGTTGGAAATTTATCCGCAAAAACTTCCGCTCTGTTCTCTCCAACTCCTGGAGAAGTTAGTAAGGCTAACAAGTTGAAAAAACTTGAGTTGACGCCCAGGGGTTGCCCCAGTCGTCGTCTACTAATTTTGCCGTTAAAGTACTGCGCGTTTTAGAAACACGATGCGAGAATTTAAAGGTGATAATTATACTAGCGAATTAACTTATTATGTTATTAGTGAATCCCCGTTGCGGCTCTTTACACATCAACGAACTACCAAGTCATGCAAAATCAGTAAACAGGCAAATTCAATTACCATGTAGCACTACACTTCTCTAAAAGTTTATACCAATCCATACCTATGTTTCTCTCATGAGATGTTTTCAAAATTATTTTAATTTTTATTAACTGTAGTAGTAGAACTCTTCGGAAAATCAAGGGACTCATCATGAATTCTTTATGAAAATTTCTTTCTCGGATTCACACAAACCACCGAAACAAACGGGTGGAAGCATTTAAAATTTATATATCAGTTCATTATTACAGTTCAAAATACCTGAAAGTATTTGCACGGGAAATTTCCAGATCGCTGATTAGGAATTCCTAATTGAATTCTAATTAAATTTTTGAAATTCAAGATGGTTGGTCCAATATGGTCGAACAGGTTCAAATGGTTTTCGAATCAATATGTGGTACATTGAATATTCTAGAAACACATCGTTTAGCAATGCTTTGAATATTTACCGTCCTGTTTGTACATTTCAAATATTTCTTTTTTTTCAAACTTTAATTTGCGGTATTGTAGGTATTATTTTAAATTTTTAATAGGTGATATGCAGTTTCCTAATCGTTATAATTAACTAATCCATCGAATGAATAAACTATTGTTCTTTAAAAGAAATTTTCTCCTAGGTAAAGTAGAGAAATTTAAGATTTTATTTTGCACGAGCACACACGAAATGCTGCTGGAACGTGAGTCTTGTAAAAGTGGCTTTTAATCGCCTTTGCACGCGCGGCAAGAAAAATGCTCGACTGCTAATTCTTTCTTTTTGGTTGCATGGATTTTCGAATATCTAAAGTACACTTTTACTCGTAGAAACGAAATTGTTGCTTTGGAAATATTAAATTTTTACTTTCTAATAATATCATCAGTTTGAATTTTTCGAGAAATGCATGTGAGCTGGTTCTTTAATTAACAGAACTTCAATTGTTAGCACCGATAATTCCCTGATAAATGTTTTTAGGTTACCTTGGAAAAGTTCCATCTCCGCGTTCAGAAAAGATGGTTTAAATCTTAAAATTTCCGCATGTGAGCAAATGTTCAAGGCGAAACTTGACTGAATATGTAATTTACATTTTCGTTGAAGGTTCAAAATGAAACTTGACTGAATAAGTAAATTACATTTTCAATCAAGTTTCGCCTTAAGCATTTGCTCACATGCGGACACTTTAAGATTTAAACCATCTTTTCTGAACGCCGAGATGGAACTTTCCCAAGGTAACCTGAAAAACATTCAGTGAACCTTCAGGGAATTATCGGTGCTGTGTGGGTTGGATAGGTTCAAAATTTTCAAGATAAGATTTTTTAACATCTCAGGTACATCCCCAGGACTGCAACAAGTAATTGTTTAACAAATACATTATTTCTACTCAATTATTGCTAGAGAAAGGTATAAAATTAATTTTGAAAAAATATTCAGCAGAACAGAGAAATATTGTTTGGAAGAAAATACATAACGTGAATAAATTTCCTTTGACGCATGAAATGGAGATACACGGAAAGAAAAGGAATGGTTGGGCCAACCATAGGTATTGATAAATACGTCCCATCAATATTATATGGTTACCACAACCATATCTTTAGTTGATACAACCATAGTATGGTTGGCCTAACCAAAGGTTAGGTTGTCACATCAAAATGACGAAAAATTGCAAATTTGATGTGTCAACCTGACCTTTGGTTGCGCCAACCATACTATGCTTGTATCAACTAAAGATATGGTTGTGGTAACCATATAATATTGATGGGACGTATTTATCAATACCTATGGTTTGCCCAACCATTCCTTTTTCTCCGTGTACATATTTGACATCAGAGTGTTTGTAAAATCAGCAGTGGATTCTCTTTTAATAATGCAATTAATCGTGGCGTTCGGGGGATTTCTCGTGTTATTATTCACAAGTGTCTTTTGTATTCGCTATTAAATGAAGCACATTGACGTTTTGTATCGCGTCGCTTTGGTCAGTAGCTTCCTAGTTTGCAACTCGTAGGCCGATAATTATTCACGTTTCAAATAGAGCTTTTCCCTGAAGCGTTTCCCATTGGTATTTCATGCTCGCTGCGGCTGGTTGACGTCGTGGCAAGGCGTATTTCATACCCTGCATTTGGAATGCGATCCATTGTTTCCACGCGATCTCCCTTCTTCATCGCGCGCATATGTAAACCGGCTTGTTTGGAATCCCCATTGAAACCTAAATGCGCCTGGACAAATTACGCGATGAAGATACTAGCAAAACGACGAACCACGCGCAAATAACAGCACACCAATTGGTCACACGAATTGAAAGGATCAATCGATTCTCTTTTCATTGACCTATTATTTTCGAAAAATAAATCCAAACACAATCACGGTGCTGACAATTGAATACTTGATAGAAGTTTTCAATATCTAAAGAGGATTATTATTATTTGTCAATGAAAAAAATTTACAATTACATCAAAACAAAAGCTAAGCTTAGAAAATCTTGATACACATAACCTGTACGCAGATTATTGCGGAAAATGCTAGTTGATCTCTTCGACTGCTCTTTGTGGAGTGCTCTCTTAACATGTTGCTTTAGTATTCACTATTTTAATTAAAAGCTGAGCCGTGGAAAACATCGTTAGAAAATCCTTGGAAAATATTTGTCATCGTTTTAATTTTTCTTATTCATTTTGTAAATAAACGTTAAAATCAGAATCTGTTTTTTTGTTACTGATTTTTAGAATAAGTTGACTTCTCTTGAATTTTAAATTTGAACATGATCATCTTGAAACGAACTCGGTAAAGTCTCAAGAGTTAGCACTCAAGACATGTTCTAATTGTAAGGCAGAACTGTCTTTCCAAAAGGACAAGTTATTCAACTAAGGTCGATGAGCCAGCATACGAAGAAATATAAGTTTTCCTTTTTTGTACCTTCTTCAAGATTTTTCTATTATATGTATATTATAAAATTCATAAGTTAATTTACGTCTTTGATTTGTTGCTCTTATAAAAACTGAATTTTCTTTTGAACTGAAACACATTTTCACTTATACGAGACGTTGCTTAACTAGGCGCAATGTTGTGCCTGTATATTGAGTGGTGAACATTTTCCCTTTTATTTTTAAACCAACAAAATGTTTACAAAACCTTTGGTAATAGTCACGCAAACAACAAGCGAATTACTTGACCCTTGCAATCTGCTTCTATTCAGTGGTATATCCTATAAATACGCGCTGTGGAAATTGGCTACTTTAATTAACTTATTTTTTTCCTTCCAGTTGCACTGCGGTATGTTTCGACAAATATTCAGTTTTCAATCGTACACGATTTTTGTCCATTGAAACAGTTTTTATACTCAATTTATTCAATAACAATATATTTTTATCTGAAATTTTTCATACTTATTCTGGAAATATATTTTATCATTTATTAAGTTTGTTTGTCTATTCAGAAAAGTGACAAAATATTTAATTACCCAAATAAAAAACACAAAAAAGTTGAGATCAAAGTAAAAAAAGGACATGTCGCTTGATCCGCAGTGAGATTTGATGCTGCTTTTATAAAATTTTAATAATTTAGAATGGCTGCGTCACAATATGAATATATTTATATCTCTTTGACATTTTAGAGAAACATGATTTATTATGAAACATCTATAAAGCCAGACTTTTTTTAAACAAAAGAGTAAGGTGCTTTTCGTTTTGAAAACGTTGTCTCGCGTATTATAGAATTGGATTTCAAGATGTTTGATCTAGCGAAGTGAAAAATAAATTTTCCAAGGCAAAGAAAATCTTGCATAAAGAATAGTTTGAAGTGTCGATGGGTTTCGGTTCTTTTATGCAGTTCTTTAGAATATAAGGCGACGAGGGATTTCTTCGGCACACGTGGTAAATTTTTGTTTTTCTCGTCCTCACTCCAATTTCTTGGCATTAGGGCCTCGGAGCGATCCACGAGCGCTTTCTGGCCGCGGTTCTGTCCCGGGGGTAAGGCAGATTTCCACAAAGATTGGATTGTTGCTCGGAGTTGAGAATCGGGTGTATATATACATATGTGGAGTCGCCCTCCGGAGATTTCAAGTACCGATAGAGAGAGTGTCCGTTGGTGTCACGGAAAGCTGCTGGTGGTTGTCTGAGGCATGGCAAGGGTGCAAAGCGGGAGAAGCCGCTTCTTTGATCTAACCACCTGCGTTACTAGAGTTTCAACGTTCCCTTTATCGCAGCGGTTCTCAAACCGCATCGCATCGCTTTTAAATTCACTTGTCCATGCTATCGAATTCCAATACAAATATTTCGCTCTCAAATTCATTACTTTCATATAACAATACATTATTAAGGTATTTTGTACGTTGTTAAATAATTATTTTTTAACTTTATGTACTCTAATAACAGTATTGTAATTGCGGAGATGGTGGAGTCAGGAAAAATACCTATAATTCAAATAAATTGACGAAGCTGAAGTACGCAACGTTTATGATAAACGATTTTTAAAGAAATAATTATTTAAAATAAAAAATTCTATAATTATTTGCCTAAAAAATATTTCTTGTAGTTTTCATTAATCAACAAATTATAAAAAAATATTTTTTAGGCAAAAAATTATAAAATTTTTCATTTTAAAAAATTATTTAATTAAAAATCGTTTATCATAAATGTTGCGTACTTCAGCTTCGTAATAAATTGACACTTTAATGAGTCATAAAAATGGTCAGATCCATTACTGAATTCGAAGTGAACCTTTCTTCATTGCACTACGTAATTAATTGGTTGGGGGCAAGAGTTGGCCAACCCTACTAATTATCACAATGCTTTTGAAATTTTTTTGGCTAACCACAAGAAAAACGATGTCAGTTCGGATTACAACACGCTAATACATACACTGAGAAAAATATGCTATTGAATCAATAGCATTTCTGCCAAAGGTATAAAAATTATTGATTCAAAAGCATATGCTATAGAATCTATAAAATATTTTACAAATTTTATAGCATATGCTTTTGAATCAATAATTTTTATACCTTTGGCAGAAATGCTGTTGATTCAATAGCATATTTTTCTTAGTGTATATTGTAGTCAAAGTGTGTATATTTTGTATTACGAGAAGAAGCTAAAAGCAAATCAGTTTTAAGTGAATCCGATTAAATTTGTAAAAGAAGAGATAGTATGCTAGAAGAGATAGTAAAATGAAAATATAAACACTCTACATTTAACAAATATGAGGATAAAATGTAGATGCGAAACTGTAGAAGAATAAAAATTGAAGAAAAGAGGTAAAAAAGATATCGGAATAGTGGAAAAGGAAACTTAAACAGATGTAAAACACTGCAATGAAGAGTGTTAAGAATACAAGGTACAGTAAAAGTTATTATGGGAGGAAATGGAGAAAGAGAAGGTGTGATTTATTTGAAGGAAGTGGAGAAGGCAATAAAAGTGCCAGGAAATGAGAGTCAATAAATATGAGAAAAGAGGTAGAGAAAAGAATAGGAGAGGATTAGGATTGTTGAGTAGACCAAGTACTCAAAAACGGTTGAGAATCTCTGGTAGCTTTCTGATGATGCTTAACTTCCTCTTCAGAGAGTCTCTCATTTTCTCCACTTTTTTATTGTACATATGCGAATGACTTTCTTTTCTCTAGTGTACGCAACACGCGCAAATACTTGCAGCATATATGGCTGTCAATGTGTACTGCATGAGGAAAATTCAAGTTGAAAAAGAGCTCAACACTATCATTGACCAAGTGGGGGAAATAGAAAAGCGGCTCATATAAAAGGGAGAAAAATTAATAATGAAAAAATATGCTTTTGAGCATAATGAATTATACATGCGACACCTTCAAAAGAAGTGCTGGTTGTGTCTAATTTTGTGTTCTTTTGTCTTGTTCCCAATTACGCCTGAAACACCGAAAAAAATCTCAATGTTAATGAAATATTCCTTTCGCGCATTATTTCATTTAAATTTTATTTACGACCTAAGAATATTTATATTTTAAAAAAAGATTATTTTCTCAATTAAAGAGGATATAGATGCGGTGTATTTAATATATGACACAAATTATTTATTTGTAATTTCTTTATTTTTATTATAAATGGTTCGAGTTTTTGATTAAAGAGATTATTTTTTACTAACTTTAAGACAATAATTTTAACTTTTATTTTATTTCTTTTCAGGTAAGTTTCGGAATAATTTTAAGGAAGAGTGGCTAATATTGTAAGTGAGTAAATACCTAACGTGTTTTATTTTGCATTTTACACACTGGAAAAAATAAATCTTGATTTCAACTCACTTTGAACTAAAACTGTTTACATAAGTTTGAATTTCGAATGAATTTTAACCTTCATACCTAATATGATTTTTAGACCAAAAATGGACTGAAACTTATTTTGAACCAAGAAATTGGCTGATGTTTAGTCATTTTGGTTTTTAGTTTTAGATGGAGTCAGACTCTGTTTTTTGTGCAATTGTAATTCATTTAAAGTTTTTCAATTAATTTATGTGAAAATTCGTTTTTTTCTGTTATCACAACTGCTCTGAAACAGTCATGTTCGTTGTTTGTTAAATTCGAATTTGGTTTGATTGCGATCAAATATTCGAATCCGATCACTTGTGCATGTTGTCTCTTAATTTTAAAATTGATTTAGGCTATTTATTTCGTTGTAGAAATTCGATTTGGTTTTTAGTATGATTTTTATTTAAATTGCAGAGATTCAAATTATTATTTTAATATATGCCGAATCTATTTGTTTAACAAATATTCTAGAAAACTACTATAATTATTACTTTTTCTAGTTAGAAATATAAAATCTGGTTATTTATTCACATATTGATCTGTATTCTAGTTGACCTTACCAGAAATTATTTAACTATATGAACTGTTTAGTCTTATTCACAGTTTTTTCTTGTTAAAATAACTAGAAATTTTTTAATCAGATACATCTAGTAACTTTAACTAGAACTTTTTTTTTAGTGTATCATCAGTCATTGATGGAAATAAAAAAGACATTATTTTCGATGCAGCGCAATTTCACTTTTCAACATCTGTCACGTTTGAAAGTGTGAATCTTGTGTATATACATATGTACACTAAGAATATTGATTTTAATTCTGTTTAATGTTGAATTTATTTGATATGCTTGATGAGGCTTTAATATGCTAAAAGTTTAACGACATTATGTCAATGTTCGTGTTTAATTTTGTACCAGAAGCAAGAGCTCCATCGGTTTATCATTTTTGCTATCAATAATAATAATAATAATATTATTATTATATAGTTGGGAAAAAGTAAGTTTGTTTTTAATTTTTATTTATTCTACATTCAACTTCCTTTTTTAAAAAATTAATCTCAAGTTGTGTATGCAATTTTCAAAGTTACCCCAATGAAAAATTTACTAATGGCGCAGTACTGGCGCAGTACTGACAAGTGTTGGCGCAGTACTGATACCCAGTATTGGCGCCAGAGTTGGCGTAACTTTGGGATGATAACATTTTACCAGTATTGGCTGCCAGAGTTGGCACCAGTACTGGTAACCACTACTGGTTCAGTACTGGCTGAGTACTGGTAGTTTTGTAATTTATTGTATACGAAAAGAAAGCTTTAACTGTAACAGAGATTAGTTTCACTGCAATAGTGAAATCTCTGCTCCAGGTAATACTTTTTTTTTTTAGGAAAAAGTGTGTGAAATTTTTTGTAACCCAACACAAATTAAATATTAATTAAATAAGTCAACTAACTAATTAATATTTTATTATATATAAAATCGAAAACACCAAGAGTTTTTATTTTTTATTAAGTATAATATATATTGCAAATTATTATTTAAAAAAATCAAAAAATAAATATAAAAATATGTTTATTATAAAACCAACGTTTTTATAATAATACAAAAACAGTTCAGTAAAAATAAAAATGTTTATAAAATAATTATAATGTATATAATTATACAATTAGCTATTTAATTATATTATTATTCACTTTAATTATTTGTATCAAAATAAATTTTTAAAAAACTTTTTTAAGAAATTAAAAGTTGTTTTTTAATATTTAACAAGTGTTGTCAAGAAAAGTTTTTTGAATTTTTATTTTAAAAATTATTAATTTTTTAAAGAAAAAATTTATTTATTTTTAGTTTGATCGTTAAAAATTTTTTTTGGTTTATTGCATATCTGAAAACAATAAAAAAAAACTTGCAAAATGTTTTGGAATTAGTCTCAGGAAACTTTTTGTTTAAATAATTTTACCCACAAAAAAGCAAAATAAAATACCTTTTAATTTTCAAAAATAAAATCAAAGTGAAAAAATTTTTATAAACAAAATATTTAAACAGAAAGATTTATCAGGTTCACTCTAGAACTTTTTGTAAACTAGTATTATAATCAAAAAGAAAATCTATTTGAGCCAGTACTGGCTCAATATCGGCTCAGTACTGGTTTGACAGTACTAGAAGGTTGGTACTGCACCAGTACTGATACAATGAAAATACCAGTACTGGTTCAGTACAGACTGTCCAGCCTGGGCAGCCAATACTGAACCAGTACTGCGCCAGTAGTTAACTCTGGTATAATACTGAAATTTTTGGTTGGGACGACATATTACAAAATAGAATTTACGGTAACAAAATTTACAATATGTGTGTCAGAGTGAAAACGTTCTGTGAATATAAATAGTAAACAAATTTTATTAGTCTCAGAGTGAAACGTGGTCCAGAGAATTTTTCTTTTTACGTGACAATTTGCGAGAAGGGTTGGCTTGAAAGAGGCGCGAGCAAGCAGACTTAACGTCACATATAACCTCGTTATACTTATGTTTTTCTATGTGTCACTTGCAGTAGCGCGGTTTTGTCGAGTTTCCTGACATATGTATATAGTAACCTGATAAAGGATAGTTTCTAATTGCTCAAGTATATGTTCTCGAAAAGTTTCAAAAGTTCAGCTTATTTTTAATTTATTTTTTAAATTTTTCTTTATTTAATTCAAACAATTGTTTAAAAAAATTTACACCGAGAAATTAAAGTTAATATTTAAATAAAATGTCTCAAAATTTTTAAATCCTACAATTTAAGTTAAAAAAAGGAAAGGGGAAAAACATATGTTAAAAGTTTTCGTATTTAAATTTTCGTATAAAGAATATGACAACCTTTGTGTGACTCGTATTAAGGTCTGTAATATTATACTTGTTAAATTTTGTCCGATCTGAAATATATTATTTCTAAAATATTTTGATCCATGAGCAGAATTCTTTTAAAGATTTATATTTTTCTCAAGTTAAAATTCAGTTTTTATCACCCCTGCACCATAAGTGTGATTTTAGAAACTGATGCTGATGATATAAATACAGACTTAAACCCGAAAAGACATATCTATATGCTATGCACTGTGATTGCCGAAAATTCACGCAGAATTATTGGACAAAATTAAAGCATAAAAATTTGTTAAATTTTTCTATTCTTAAATAATGAAGCAGTTGCTTTTTTTAAATTTCATTTATTTGATGAAATTAAATTTTTTTTCATATTGAAATTTTCATAATGAGTCTAAACCATAAAAAGTGACAACATTGGATAACTTTAATTTGATTTAATCATTCGGATTAATCTAATTCTCATTATGATTCATTCCTTCCATAATCCTTCTAAATCTTGACAGTTTAATGCTCTCATAACTTATTTCTAGGTAAAGCATATAATTTATTTTAGGCTTAAAATTTATCAGTGCCTATTTTCTAAGTGTCAGTTTTAATATTTTTTTACACTTTCTCTGCAAAAAAATAGTTATAGTTTTAACTATACTTGAGACTCATCATTTAGTCAATTTCTTATCACTCATTTATGTGTTATTTGTTTTTATAAAAAAATTAATTGTGAGATTTAATTGAGGCGAGGCTTAAAAAAATGAATGATTTTCTTTTGAACAAGAGATGCTTAAAATACGAGTATTTTCTATTGAAGAGTCAGAAAAAATGTGAGTCTCGTAGTCTGAGGGAAAATGAAGATCGTTAAAGTCGGTATAAGGACAGGAAGGAAAACGGACAAGCCTGGTATACAAAATGGGAATTAACGAGGCGCATTATGGAGTATTTCTGCACTTTCATATCCCGTTCATATCTGCTAGATGGAACTAGGAAGGAAAGGAAAGGAGAGAGAATAGTGCAACGAGTAAAATCAATTATTGATGAAAACCGTCTATTGCTGCAACTCCTACAAAGTTTAGATGTCATTAATTTGTGAAGCATGTTAAAGCTGCTATCATTAATTATTATCGCTATCGTGGTTAATCATTTTGGAAAAAAGTTGAATTTTAACAGTAAATTTCTAATTATTGTTAGAATATTCATTTGACCTGAATTATAAAAGAGGTACATATTTTTGAATATTTAAATAAAAACTATATTACAAATAAAGTCAAAAAAACATATTCATTTAATATGTATTTAACTGTCTAAATTAATATTCCCGTGTAAAAATTTCCCTACCAGGGCCCTGGTAGTGAATAATAATCTGATCCCGATCAGGGACTGTTCAGGGCCACGAGAAAATGTGGATTTCCTAATCAGGGACACATCAGGCGCAGCGTCACATTCCCGCCCGATCCGGCCCCGATCCGAGCCGTGGCAAAATTTCTACACAGGTTGGGATTAAAACTGTCGAGGATTCAGAGAGCAATAACCTCCTCTACTCTTTCTTAACTCTGTACCCTTCTTTATAACCCACTTACATTCTCCATTTTTTCTCCTAATTTCTTCATCTTCTTTTCCTTAACCTGTGTTTAACATTTTCCACACTTTATTCTTTCAGGTAAGTTTTTTCATTTCGTTTGATTAAATTCTCCAGGTGATTTTGTCAATTGATATTATTACTTTAATTTTCCCTTTTTTCTCAAGTGTATACTTTAGATCTCAAAAGTTGCTGAGAAAACTGAAAACTTTATAGTTTCAATAGAATTAAAAAGAAATCCAACTTGAAAATATTATCTGTTATTAAAGATCAATATCTCTTAATAAATTATTCTAAATACAGAATGAAAAATGCAACTTTCTCATTATCAGAGTGACGGAGGGTTAAAGAATCAAATTTTATTATACCGACTGAATATTTTGTAGAGTACACGTTTCTATTAGAATTTGGTACACTTTTTGTAGGTTAGTTTTCTATACATATAAAAAAATCCAAAGTGTATTTAGTGGAGCTAAATCGATTAGAATAGTTAAAAGCACTGTCTGTAAAATTAGCCGACTTTGATCATCATAATATGGAAGTCATCTCGACTTCATTGATAACAAACTTTTTTTCACTTTTTCACATTCTCTCTTCACGTTTTAGCCTTTTATAGCTTCAACCAACGTCACCAACGTCGTCGTCGTCGTCGTCTTGAAGAAAACTTTAAGAACAGATCTTTAATTAAAAAACTTCACTTCTTTTATTGAGGCACCGTTAACTTGAACTGCTTCTTAATTGAAAAGTACTTCTTGGTTCAAAACAGATTTATTGCTTTGATCATAACTTTCATATCATCATAATGAGGTTTTGGCGTTTCCTAATACTCTTGCATGGTTATAAATTGCTAATTTTGTTTTTTTTTTGTTTTTAATAATCATTTTTTATTTTAAATTATAAATTTTCACCAAGAATATTAAATCTGAAAAGATTTAAAAATAATGCTTGAGCCTCTTGAGAACATGACGGGTAGATTGCTATGTGAAAATAAAAGAAAAATTAAGTTTTCTTTCATTCCCACCGTAACATTAATGAAAGAGACTACTGCCTATAGAGACTTGAGATTGTGATGATAGCCTTATGATAGATGAATCTTTTAATTGGAAATAAAATGCGCTTTTTTTATCGTGTATAAAAAATAAGTTTTAAAATAATTCTGTAAAATTTCTTCATCTTCATCTTTATCTGTAACTGGGTGACCTTCTTTAATATCTGGTGTAAGTATTGGAAACTACGAGTATAAAATAATAACATTTATTGGATTTTGAACAATTCTTGATTACTTATATATTATATGAAGATAACGTCATCTATATACTAGTTGTGACTGCTTTGTGAAAGTAAGAGCATGAAGAAGCGACTGTAACGAGCTTCAAAAACGAATTGAGAAAGTTTGGTCTTGTGAACTCTATTAGGTGTACGAAACGAGAACATCCTACTTCTTGGTACTATCCTACCTTATCTAACAACTAGAACATGGAAAATGTACTCCAACGTAAACACTGTCGTTGAACAAATATTATCCTTCGTCGCAGATATCTTACAAATAATACTATGCCTCAACAGAATAGAGGCAAAAATCCTTAAAATATAGAAATTTCTCTGTTGTTAAACTTTTCAACTTAGTGCGACAAAACAGTATTTATTATCTTACCATTATTGCTTTTTTAAATAAAAATACAGATTAAATTCGGCTTTTTTAACCGTATGAAATGAAAGCATAAAATTAAAAGATTTTTTTTAAGTGTAACAAAGGAAAAAAGTATTAATACTTAAGCTGTATTTGTAGACATTCCATTTTTCGTGTTAAAGTTTGTTTGAATTTGAGACAAACAATTTTCTTTCATTCATATTTCTTCCTCGTAATTATCATTGCAAAAGTTTTTTTTCCACTTATTGAACAA
The DNA here is from genome assembly GCF_019393585.1 of Leptopilina boulardi. Classification (NCBI taxonomy): domain Eukaryota; kingdom Metazoa; phylum Arthropoda; class Insecta; order Hymenoptera; family Figitidae; genus Leptopilina; species Leptopilina boulardi. Next base: position 1,230,219 of record NW_026137969.1, read on the forward strand.
AAACTTTTCAAGTCAATTTTGCTAACAAGAATAATTTTAGAATATCTATTATCATCTTTAATTACGAGTAAAAATTGTTTAAATGAATTAATTATAAAGCTAAGTTTATAACTTACACGGAGACAAATGGATGGTAAAATAAGACATTTTTGGATATTATTTTAATTGCATTTCATGCTTGATGTAGTAAACACTCTTTTCTTGCATATGTTAAAAATGTAGGAAAAAGAATTTCTGGATGGAGCAATTGCCTGCTTCTACTATGTACAATGTAAAATTACCTAAGATGTTCCAGCGTTTACACAGAAAAAACCTGAACTCATGCTAATTATTTAAAGTGTAGCAAAACTGAGTCAGGTATACATACATATATTTTACAACATCTATATAATTTTTAAAACAATAAGAATAAACATAACCACATTATTTTTAATAATATCTAAATTTAATAATACCCTTAATAATTCCTTCGAAAAAATCAAAGATTTTATAACTGTTGAACAAAAACTTTTATATAAAAGACTGAAAACTGAATGGTAAACCATAATAAATTAAACCGCTTGAATTAGGAAGCTGATGGTTCTCTTAATTGCCAGATCTGAGGGAATGAAATCAGAATATCTTCTATACAAATGTAGATTTAAACTCCTGAATACCTTAGTTTAATTCAGCACTTCCGCACCTTACCAAACATCCGACGACCCTTTCTATTTGTTATTTCTCATATATATTATCGGTGCATTAAAATTTATTAGAATTTATAAACAAACAATTGTAGTTAATTTTTAATTTAATGAAAAAATAAAGAGAAATTTCAAGTACCAACAACTATAAACATTTACATTCTTAAAGCATCTTCAACTTTTTCCCAAAGAAAACTTGGATTTTTACTACCTTTATTTGCTTAAGAACCCTTAAAGTACACACTGATTGCAAATCGCACATATGTTTTTTAAAATTGGGGTCCTTCTTTAAAAACATTTTTTAATATTTTTCTAAAAAAATAATTTTATATCAATAAAACTATATTTTTCATATTCCTTAGAAGATTTCCTATCGATTAAAAAAAATCGACTGAATTTCATCAGTTGGAGCTAAAGATATAAGGTTTCAATGTATTGCGGGGTACAAATCGCCCTTTTGTGTATCGAACGTAAGTTTTTCAAGTGTGTACTTTAAGGGTTAAACTACCTATGAGAATAAAAGTTAGATTCTGTGTGTAAATTAAAAACTTAATTAGTCCTTTTTCTTTATGGAAATACGAGAAAAATGAAATTGTTGCTTCTTCTTTTACTGTTTTATTAAACTCGAAAAGTTCAATTTTGAAGACGTGTTGTGTATTCTTATCTATATGCCTGGTACAGAACTTGGATATCAAACTTTTATACACGAATTCATCCTGCGATTTCGAGGGAATATTGAATGCGCCGATGCGAATCCAAGCTTTTAAGGTAGAATCACTCACCTTCGTCTACTATTCCTTACAATTTCTTCAAACTGAATTATTATTTATGCAGGATTTCTACAACGAAATACATAAATACTTGATAAATCTGGTAAAACCAACAATCGAATCCGTATGAAGAAATTTTTAAATTAAAATGGAAAAAATGTGCTTTTTCAAAACAAAATAATAAACAGTTATAACGTTTCCTCTAATTAAGAATTTGAAATTTTGTTTTATATTAAATCAGAAATATCTTTTTCTGAATGCATATTTGTTCGCAAAAATATGCTGAGAAGGAAAATAGACTAGTCAGGAATAAATTTAATTCGAGAAACTTAAAGAGCTAGATTTTATTTGTTTTTTAAAAAAAATTTCATTTCCTTTTTATGCTTTTTGTGTTTATTATTTCAGTCCATTAATTTCAAAAACGGTCACAAAATGGTCTCATGCAAATGCTATTTATTCACAGAATACTTAAATCAGGCTTATACTCAAAAAGAGTATATATCCTGAAATTTTTATGTTACAAAGTTACAATATTTTTCATCAAGAGGAGATTGAGAAAAATGTAATTTCGTCCTTTCAAGGAAATAAACTCTAAATTAACAACAAACTCATTTATAAAAGGAGACTGAATAGTTAATATTATCTTCAAGTTTCCCCACGTAAAACAAAAGGAAACAGAAGCTGTTTCATAGAATCTTTGTATGTAATGTATAGTTTCCATAATACTCTTTTTTCGTAGGTTTTCATTGGTTTCTTTTCTATTAGGACTGAGTTAAGTTCAATTTGATACTGTTTTTGCTTTTTTAGTAATAGAATTAGACTATTTTAATCAATTTAGAAATAATTAAAATTGGGATATATTTAAAAATATGGAGAAACACTGTCTCCTGTCATATATCATAAAGGTGCTCAAAAGAACTAAAAGTGTAAACAATTCATTTTTCAAATGAAATTGAAAGTTGTTTAAAATTCATCTTTAAGATATGTATATCTATTAAATTTTTAATTTTTAATACATTATCAAACAAGTAGGTCAGAAAAGTTTTACAATCAAACCCAAAGTATTTTTGATGTTGTAGTTTTTCTTGACGTGTTCTAAAAACCAAAACCTCTGCCTGTCACAAAATTTTTCCTCTAAGTAGAATGTAACAGAGTAAAAACAATTTTTACGACCAATCCGGGTCACTTTTCATAATAAACTAATACATTTACGTAAAATACTTTGTCGATATATCTCGTGAAAATGTACTAGGTCTTTTGCAGAGCGTTTTAAGTTGCTTCCTTTGAGTAGGCATAAACTGCGCGGTTGGGATTTAAAGGACTCGTAAAAATGTTGCGAACAAGCAGCTGTAACAATTTGCATCTTCTGCTTACTTCGCTAAAGAATACATTAGGGTCTCTTAGAAACTCGCGTAACCTGTTTACATCTAAAAAGATTTTATCTTATACCTTTTAAAAATTTGTTTACAGAATTTCAAAATGTGGTTCCCTCTAAATAAATACAAAATAGTGATGAGTATACCACGTATTAATTCCATTAGCGAAATTTCATTAACTCAAATTTAATGAGTTTCTGTCTATTTCTAAACTAAAAAGTAAAAAGAAAAACATTTTTCCCTAATCAGGTATTTTAAATTACTTATTGCATGACCTTTTAGAGTTCATAAATCTTAATTTAATTTAAGTGGTTTTTGATTGAATAAATTTAGATTTAAAATAAAAAAAAAGAATAACTAATCAATGATTAATTATCATACAGTACATTAATTTTTTTTAAGAGGTATTTAAATTTTTTGTTAATTTGATAAACCCCTCTATGTTCTCGCTAGTAGAACGAAACAGTTTTATGTGCGACAAGTAGAGCGAGTTTCGCTTATGTCAGACTAGTAGTGGGACCCGACACGACGCGACGGTTGCAATTGTCAGACCAGCGTTACTGCTTTAACTGCCGCTGTAAAATTCTCAAGTAAAGAAAGTTCGTTCAATTTTATCTCTTCATTCTTGACATTTACTGGAGAGGGAAAGCGCTTTTTTTAACTTTTAAATTTCTTTTTCTTCAAAGTAATAATTTGAATTTTCATGGGAAAATGCTGCAACTCAAGCTAGATAAAAATGCATTGCGATTCTGTATTCATGAAAAAAAGTTATGAATGTTACTTTTTTATTGGCATATTATGATTAAAGAAAGTTTATTATAAAAGTTTTATTGGTCATGTTATTTTAACTAAAAAGAATGTACCCCTCATTTACTAAAGACTAAAGAGTATAATTTATTTTAGAAATTTTAATAATTTACTTTTTTGCCAAGTAGCAATATAATTAAAATGCTTTTTTACATTACCCCGAAGGATTTATCTTTTGTTTCAGGTACGTATTTCTTTGTCTGCTGGCATTGGTTCAAGTCACTTGTGAGTATACGCCTGTATCAATTTTTAACTCCCAACTCCTTCTCCTCCATCGCCTCTTTTTACATTTAAAGGGAGTTCGCTTCGATATACGATTCAATTCAATCACAATAAAATAAGCAAACCCAATGAAAAATTTACTAATGGCGCAGTACTGGCGCAGTACTGACAAGTGTTGGCGCAGTACTGGCACCCAGTATTGGCGCCAGAGTTGGCGTAACTTTGGGATGATAACATTGTACCAGTATTGGCTGCCAGAGTTGGCACCAGTACTGGTAACCATTACTGGTTCAGTACTGGCTGAGTACTGGTAGTTTTGTAATTTATTGTATACGAAAAGAAAGCTTTAACTGTAACAGAGATTAGTTTCACTGCAATAGTGAAATCTCTGCTCCAGGTAATACTTTTTTTTTTTAGGAAAAAGTGTGTGAAATTTTTTGTAACCCAACACAAATTAAATATTAATTAAATAAGTCAACTAACTAATTAATATTTTATTATATATAAAATCGAAAACACCAAGAGTTTTTATTTTTTATTAAGTATAATATATATTGCAAATTATTATTTAAAAAAATCAAAAAATAAATATAAAAATATGTTTATTATAAAACCAACGTTTTTATAATAATACAAAAACAGTTCAGTAAAAATAAAAATGTTTATAAAATAATTATAATGTATATAATTATACAATTAGCTATTTAATTATATTATTATTCACTTTAATTATTTGTATCAAAATAAATTTTTAAAAAACTTTTTTAAGAAATTAAAAGTTGTTTTTTAATATTTAACAAGTGTTGTCAAGAAAAGTTTTTTGAATTTTTATTTTAAAAATTATTAATTTTTTAAAGAAAAAATTTATTTATTTTTAGTTTGATCGTTAAAAATTTTTTTTGGTTTATTGCATATCTGAAAACAATAAAAAAAAACTTGCAAAATGTTTTGGAATTAGTCTCAGGAAACTTTTTGTTTAAATAATTTTACCCACAAAAAAGCAAAATAAAATACCTTTTAATTTTCAAAAATAAAATCAAAGTGAAAAAATTTTTATAAACAAAATATTTAAACAGAAAGATTTATCAGGTTCACTCTAGAACTTTTTGTAAACTAGTATTATAATCAAAAAGAAAATCTATTTGAGCCAGTACTGGCTCAATATCGGCTCAGTACTGGTTTGACAGTACTAGAAGGTTGGTACTGCACCAGTACTGATACAATGAAAATACCAGTACTGGTTCAGTACAGACTGTCCAGCCTGGGCAGCCAATACTGAACCAGTACTGCGCCAGTAGTTAACTCTGGTATAATACTGAAATTTTTGGTTGGGAATGTATCAAATGTATAAAAATCCGTTTATTAACTTATTTTTCAATCCTTTCATTTCATTAGAATGATTTTCATGTTTCTGCACCTATATCATTTACTTTTATAAAAAAATTTGGAATATCTTTCCTACGTACCTACCCTTTGATTCTTACAACTAAAATAGATGAAATAATTGAAGATAAAGTTGTTGGTATAATAATTGACAAATTTCATTAGTAATATGAAATCGCAGATAATGTTATTATGAGGATTGTTTTAATTCATGTACTAAATAAATTCAGAAGAAGATATAAAATATAATTTTCAATTCAGGTTTTACAAAACTTCATTTAAGTTTCATATTACTTTAGATAATTTTTACAAGAGATGACTCTTCTCATTTAAAAATTAAAATTCATATTGTCGACATTTCTCGAAAGTAAACAAAAGAAAAAATGTTTCATATAATACGTGTCTTTTGTAATATCTTCCAACTATCAAGAAAACTTAATAAAAATGTAAAAGAATACTTCCAACACACAATACTATGTCATGTTCTGGATATCTTGATGCAAAAGAATAAGCAAACATTCCCTGATCAAAGTATTTTTAAAGTTATTTAACTTTTTATATTTTTAATGTTTATACTTATAGACTAACATTATCTCAATGATAATGACTTATTTCGCCTTACTCACCCTTCTTTTATTTTTATCTTTTCCTCTGTTGTTGCTTAGTTAGAGTTAACATGAAACTGCAATGAGTTTTATTCTAGTGGTCAGATACTTTTCTGACTTTCATTTGTCTTGCACGAGTTACAACCTCTCACTTCACATCTTCCACTCCTGAGAGGAAATTGCAAACAAAGTATAAAGCTCATGAGAGTCACGTATTTTATCCCTGCTTTACGTATAGTTGTCATCTGTTCTAACAAAACAAAATATATATGAGATAGAGAATCTTGCAAACAGTAAATAAATACAATAATTGTTTACTTTTCTCATCCGACACTTACAAGCAGTGCTGCAACTTATATTTTGAAAATTAATTAGTAAAAGATTAAAAATGATAATTGTTACAAAAAAAAACTAAATTAATTTAGTAGCTCTTAAAAATTAAATTACCATAACGTCTTGTTATTCAATTATAAAGGGCATAGAAATTTAAAAGAATAAGTTTATTGTTGTGCTTTAAGAGTTGAATAACGCCTTCCGCATGCAATTGTCAACAGCAGGTGAGAATTTTGGAATTTATTCTGGCCTTTTATTCTAAAATATATGTATATCAAGCTCTCAAAACAATAAGGAAAGATCTTTTCTATATTACAGCGATATTCATATAATAAATAATTTAGACACTTCTAGTTTTCTTCTACTAAGTATATGTGCTTTTTTTATTTTATGCACTATAAAAAGAGGTGTTTTATTTTGAAACGTTTTTAGTGTATTAGACGCCGAAGTGTCTTCTACTTTCACATTTTGAACCAATCGCAATGCTTTTTCTTATGATGAGAATATCAAAAAAACATGCACCTTGACTCAAAGATATAAATTTCCTTTCCAATGCTTTCTTTGTGCAAAGAAATGATTGTTTTGCTCTTGGCTATAAAAGAAAAATAATCAAGTTGTTTCTTTGAAAGCAAAGAAATAAAGTAAAATAAAATATAGTAAGGTTTTTTTCATTTTAAAAACTGTTATAATTGACAAGATAATTGTTTCAAATTATTATTTTCCAGAAAATTTCTATGCAATATATGTTTCAATAGATATAAGTTTTTGAATTTATAACGAATTTATATCCAATTTTCTCATTATAAATTAGTTAAATTGTTTCGAGTAGAAAATCAAATTTGAAACAAATGAAAATTATATTTCAAATGTAGGTCGCAAAGTTAAACTTGAGAAATGTAAGTACATTGAAGTCGTATAAAACTATAATACTTGAACTTTGCAAAATCTGATAAAAGAGTCAAATCAGTTTTTTATCGAAAAGTAAATATTAATTAATAATATATTATTAAATTAAAACAGTCGAATTTACCTGATGGCAGGAATTACTTGACATTCCCCAATATGTCCCCCAAATGCGACTTGTACAACAGTCGAAAACCATTAAGGACTCTCTGAAACTTTGAACATGTCAAAGAGCCCTCTGAGTTGGTTTGGTAAACGTCCAGATCCTGTTTTTACGATGGTAGAAATTTCAATTCGATACTAGAGAGTGACTTAGTGATTGGCTAAAAATTTCGGACACATTTTTGGGTTAGATTATTTATTAGTACTGTTAAATCAAATGTTAATTAAAACTTAGTTTCTTTTGTATTCTACATTAAATTCTTGACTACAAAATTATGACAAGAAATATTTTACTGTCTCATTTTTGACGTATATTAATTAAATTCTTAAAGTTTAAATTTCATCTTTACGCGCGAAAATCTTATATTGAATCGGGATACATATTTGAAATATGTTTCAAAATGATCAAGAGATTATCTCTCTAGAATTAGAATAAAGTATAAGTTTAAAGGAATCCTTTTGTTTCAGTCAATATATTAATATTTGAAGTAAATTTTTAAAAACGCACTGACCGATTTGTTTGTTTAAAATCATATGTCCATCTTGCTGTGTTTAGTGGTCGAATAATTGTCAAAGAAATTATACGAGGCTTACAATTAGAGAGCAAAGTGTACACGTCTTAGTAAAGTTAATCTCTGCCAAAGTATCTTGTTCATTAAAACTTTCGGTTCACATGGTCGATAAACTTTGCACGAAACAACAGTGACCGAGGAGACGCCTTGCGAGCCAGTTTGAAACTGTTAACGATTGCGTTTCTCGCGACACGATGTCAATGGAAACTACAGTAATTACTTGATCTGCTACTACAAAACTTTCATCGGACCTCATTTCCAAGTCAGAGTTCATGTTATACCAATTAACAAAATACGGGATTTTCATAAGTAAACTCTTGCAACTTTTCCCCACTCGAAGATTAAATTTCAAAACTTCTGTTTTACCTATGCTCTTCCTCTATAAAGACCTCGTTACATTTTTCCTCTTAAAACTTATTTTATTAACTTGACTTTTAAATTTCATCTCAGAGTTGTTTTTCAATTATATTTATCGAGAGATTTATATAAAGAAGCTGTTTAATTAACAACTTTCCCAATTTTATTGTTAACGATGCGAATTATTATTATATTATTATTATTACTATTTTCGATCAATAATAAGATAATTTTTGAAATTGTAAATGTCTTGAGAAATGTTTACACGACCACGACACGTACCACGTTATAATTTTAGTACTTTAATACGATCGATAATTTACTGCCAAGTCATTTTTCGTTTTTGCTTTATTTATTTAAAATATGCAGTTTGAGGTTATGTTCGTGAAAATTTCTGAACGTGCTACAGTGGCGATATCTTTTCATAATACAAAGTGGAATATGCGAGTAACATTTTTAAATATAGATTTGTTTGAACACGTGGCAAGTGATGGTTTTTATATTTATTAGCTGTCATTTTTACGAATGGCGCACGCGAACAATTAATCTCATAGTTTTTCGAAGCGGAATTATTTATTGCTTTTGGATAGTTTATACAGGGTATAGAGAAAAAAAGAATTATTGTCAGTGGGCGAAAGCATTGATCATTTCGAATGTGTTCCGGTACATATAATAACTCTTGTCCTTCCGTGTATGGGTTGTAAAGTTACACAACAATAACTGTGAATATTTTACACTTGAAACAATTTTATTTGTTAAGTCCTGTCGTTGAGCAGAAATAATTGTACGTTTATCATCTATTATTCAACTTATGGTTTAAAACGACCATTGAAATATGATAAATATTGTAAAAACTTGAATATTATTTTTTTTGTTAATTTTAAGGAAATTTAAATATATAAAATAATATATAATTATAATAAATAGTTCCTATCCTTTGTGTGGAGTAATAGTCATATAAGCTTAAAATTTGCTCTCTTATTTGATAATAAATTTATGTAAATTCACCACATTTTGAAAGGGAGAATTGCTTTGTTGCGAAAAAGTGTAATTCACATATCTGTGTAATAACGTAGGTACAAAGCATAAAGCTTTAAGTAATTGCATCCAGCAACAATTTTCACAAATTAAAAGCTTTTCTAGTTTAGAGTTTAATCTCGCTCAAATTGAAATTGAGTTACTTGAGTAATTTGTGCTCGTATTCGATACTTTCTACGGGAATAAAGTTAAGATAATCGCAAGGAAGCTTGGAGCGCGACAAATTGGAAAAAAAGGGGAAGGAAATGTGGAGTGTGCCGCAAGTCCGATTTTAATGGGAAATGGGTCGGTGCGCGCAATCTCGATAACTCCTCTCGTTCGTAATTTCGGAAACGTCCTAGTGGAAACCGTGGAAAAATCCGCAGTATCCGCAGCTTTTCCGGATGGACGAGTAATCGAGTAATCGAATTTTCCCAGAAAGAGCTCTTCAAAGATCTTTCGGTGTTGACGAAATCCGAACCGCTTAATTCCAAGCGTCCTGTTTACCTCTAAAAAATTTATAGAATTTTATACTTTTCCTCAACTCAAAATTAGTTGAATTCAGACTCAATTTGAAGTGCAACAAAAAGATGGCGCCACATTGTCATTGGCTCATTTTGAGTTGAGGTGAATTTATTAATCAATAATAATAATTTGTAAATAAAATAAATATATCAGTGTAGATAGTTATCGGCGTGGCATCGGACGTTGACACCTCGAAGTTGGATGTGCATTTGGCGAGCTAGTGTAAACACGGGATGGGATAGTGCTGCATCGATGTCAGTTTGGCTGGAGGAATGGGCACATATTCGGAAGTAAGGAAATTTACAATCCAAGTCTTCTCATACATTAAGTAAAGTTACTCGAAAGTCGTAAACGTCGAAATATATCAATAGCAGGGCAAGCACTAAATAACTTATACGTCCCTTTCCACTTCTTCTCAACGTTCTCTAGTCAAACGACTTCTTCCCATACCTCACCCTTTATAATATTGGTCACTGACCCATTTCGCTCCTTCAATAGAATACTTAGCCGCTCTCAATATCGTTTAATGATTTATTATTAACTGCTTCTAACTTGATTCGCCAACTGTTCTTGCAAAATAAATTCCTGAGTAATATTACAACTAATATTCATTTTTTTATCATTTTTTAATTTATTTTTACTATAGAACAAAAAATGAGTTTCTCTTGTGATACAGAAAATGAATAATAATGTTAAATTCTATATTATAATGAGAGAGATTTTAGCCAGGCCATCAGTCTACTGCACTTTCTCGGTCTCTAAGCCGTATTTACACAAGTAAACCCTTCTCGAATGATCGACCCGATTGCTTCTGGCATTCTGCTAACCTATGTAAGTCCTTATCGAACATCAACTAACGAGCAGTGAAGGAAGCTTACCTAAAGCTGCACTTTTAATTTTTTTAATTCATTTCAGAATAATCTCCAGCCTTTTCAATAGACTGAAACGATAAAAATACTGCAGCATATGTGTATATTACAGTTTTCGTCGAGAGAATTCTCGTAGTCGATTTCGAAATTTTATTGATTGAATGTATGTAAATAAAAAATTCGATTGAGCTGGGTTTAATTTCATCAATTAGAGGAATATAAATCTTTAAAGAATTAATTATAGTGATAGCTGCTTCCTCTATTTGAAGATTATTTTTCTTGGCGTATACAAATTGAACATCATTCGTTTAATTAAATAATGCAGTAAATTTTTTGTTTTATCTAAACAAGCATTGAAGCATGGAAATTGGATACGCACGGCTGCTCAAAAAGAAAACGTGAAAATTACGTTCCAACGGAATTTTTTGTTTTAAAAATAAAACTGACGCTGGGAAGCATACTTTTTAGCACGTGAAATTTAAACTGTTTGTAAAACCGTTCTTTTTAATTTAAACAAGAACCCGGAATTATGTTTAAACGATAAGAAAATCGTTGAAAAATATTTAAATTTCAACCTTGAGATATCGGAAATTTTCGTTCTATCATTTTAGAAGCAATAATAGATTTTCATGATTGAAATGTTGTAAATTGAAATAAATCCATCGATCTATAATAAAGTTTTGAGGCAATCGTTTGGTTATATTGCTATAAAATTGTTGAATCCACGTGACCATAAATACGACGTTGATGTTTGCGGTACGGTTCAAAGATTCATGATATTTGCGTGAATTGCACCGTGACATAGCGCACGCAACAATAAAACGTTATGATCCAGGTATAAAATTCCTGACCGGAAAGAGCTTGAAAACAAAATTATGAGACAATTTGCTGTTATTGTTCACCGTTGGAGTTATCAAATATTTATACATTGGAACATACATATTAGTTTCACTGAAATAATACGTAACTTTATGTGTAACATTGTACACGAAATCACTGCGAATAAAGTATTCACGTTGCAAGCATAGAAAGCGTTGAGTGCAAAATCCTAAAGTATTCAAAAGTGAAGTCAGTAAAGTATTTCCGACTCATGTGTAGTTCCGACATCTTTGGAGTGATCAACCTTTTCATACTCCATGAGAAACCCTCCAGGCACCATTGTTTGCATGCAATTTCCCCTCTCTCTCTGAATTTTCCAGAGAAACCACGCGCACCGTGCAGGAGTTGCCTCGCAGTCATTGTTGTTCTCTCATATTGTGTTTGTGCTCTAGATTTGTCTTCTATAACTATTATACTGATGTCCATAAAAATCGAGAATGACACTGATTGACAAATCATCTGTTAAATAATACTGAACGAGAAATCGTCATACAAAAATAGAACAAAGGTGTTTTTCCAATGTTTGGCTTGTCATATTTCAGATTAAAATGCCATTCATTTATGAATTTTATAAAATTTTCATAGGTGAACTTGTTTTCCAAATATTGAAAAAAATCTTTCATTATATATTTAGTTTCGTACCTGCAAATATTTTCAGAAAAGGGACAATATACTATACTATATTAGCAAATTTCAACGTGATTTGATCAATTGGCAAAAATTGCCCATCATGTTGTATCCGCCATTTTGAGTTTTTAAAATTTAATTGTTTTCTAGTTAGAGACTTAAAAGTCGTAATTGGGAAGTATGGAATTAAGTGTGAATTAGAAAGTGGAAAATTGGGACAGTCAAGAGTTTGCTGACATAAACTGGAAAAACGCGAATCTAGCTCACTCTTTCCAGGACTTTGCCGAGAACGTTATTTGCATTTTCCAATTCAATTCTGTTCAGCTTGCAGCAGTTTGTAAAATTAGGGGACTCTCGAAAAACTTAAGCAGCTACAAAGTGCAGCCAAAGTAAGGCGATTGGCAATTCGAAAAGTTAGCTGCTGCCTCCCGGTTCTTGTCCAAGTCCAATGCTCCATCGCATCGCATTGGTTCGTGTAGTTGCGAAATTTAGCAACTTTCTTGAAGCTCGTTGAATTAACTAAATAAATCTAATTATCGATATAGTGAAATCGATGACATCGTCGAGGCTATGGTTAGGACATGATATATTTATTTGAGCCACCACTTCATATTGATCCCGAAACATAAGCCTTTGTTCCCCCGTAATTAACTGCACATGCTAGCTGCTACGAGAGGATCGCATTAACGTTTGTGCACCAAAAGCTGGATAGTTAACGTAGCATTAATGAGTTGCAGTTTCGATCGGCAAATAACTATCATGCGAACTCTCCGCCATCGGCAAATTATACAAACTTGCATCAGACACTGAGTAATGCACTATTGTAAACATTTACGAAATTGCAAAACAAACGGGATTGTGGCATTCTCTAATTATGTAAACAAATGATTTTGAAAGTTTAATCGTTCGAAATTGAAATTCGGTTTTCTGTCAGCAGCGCAGAATATAATATGCTTATATTAACAGCGACGTGTTCCATTTTCCATTTGAATGCGCTATCAATATTAAACTTTTGTACTGATAAAGGCAATGTTTCTTACCAGTAGAGGAAAATAGTTGCATTCCACGCAGACATTTCCTCTCGATCGGCTCGACTCTAACTATGTCGCCGCATCTCCATTCTGAAATTAGCTCTCACAAGTAACATTCTCTGCTGTAAGGCAGCTGTCCCGTTTAGTAGCTTGCAGCTAAATGTCATTCTCGTAAAGACCGCTTATACGTCTCTATTAACAATGTAAGCCACATCACAGCCATTACACTTTCGCACTTCCTCAGGTACCTTGCTGATCGTGCTCAAATTTAACTCTTGTCGCCAAATAATACCTTATTCTGTAAAATAGTTTTTTCACATAAAATACAACTTTAGTTTATAAAACATAGATAAAAATAGATTTCTTTGAATACAATTAATCAATAATAAACTCATTTTTTTGGCGTTCGACTTTTTTATCGAAACAATTGTTTTCTTTTCATTATCTAGAGTTTTTTGGAACACGTCAAAGTATTCTGCTGTCAAACTATCCACAGTTATTAACATTTCTCGAATTGAAAATATTGAAATATGTGATTTTTCTAATATTTTGGTATCAAATTTCCATATAAGCTCTATTACATAATCTAAAGATTGACAAGTTATTGACTTTTAAAAACTTAAAAATGGTAGAAATCCTCATTATCAAGAATTAAGTTTTTAATTTTTATTTAAACTTTTATGTACAATAAAAGTATTTTTCAAAAATTACGACTTTTTTTCAACTTCTTTAGGAACTGTTTTTAAAAAAATGCTTTTTTTGGTTTCAAAATCGTACAACTTTTGATAGAATTGACCCACAAATTATATAGAAATACAAATAACTCAATATGAATGATGCCAGTTACAAAATATTCGAAATAAGTGTTTCTTGATTAAAGGAGACTGATTATGGTAAATTAAAACTCGATATACAATATTGATACATAGATTGATGTGTTATAGAATGATGATATCAGTATTCAAAATTTAAAGATTGCATTTTCACACGAGATATTAAATTGGCGAGTTATCATTGTGATGATAACTATAAAAGTTTTGAGAAATTGCTGGAAGCATAGTGAAGCAAAAGGTGGACCTGAGTGCGTGAGAGAATTTATAAGAGACGACAGTTAAGAAGAGCACATTTAACTACTTAAATGATGCAGGAGAGTTTTTTCTTTGGCGCATCAGGTTAGAGTAAGTGTCCCAAGTGGTAGTGTCTGTTTCTATCGTTAAGAAGGAGTATGTGAATGAGAGAAGGAAGATAAGGATCAAACAAGGATATACCAAGAAGGGGTGATGGGGAGGAAGGAAGGAAGGAAGGATGAAGGGGTTGAAGAATAAGAGCGAAAAGTGGCAGGAGGTCTCCTCGCTGTAGGGATTGTTGAGGGTGAAGGGGGGCAGTTTGGGTGGAGACGCGGTGCGGCGCCGCGGGCCGCGCCGTCGCCCAGCATCCCGCGAAGGCGCACCCTCACGGCGGCAATATCCGGTAGTCATACGTTGGCCCGATGCGAGCCACTCGTGTCCCGCGCATTCTCCTCGCGCTTTCTCTTTCTCGCTGTGTATCTCTCCTCCTCCTCCTGCTCCTCTCGGCCACGTTGCGGGTCCTTTGACGGAGAGTCCTTCTGACCTACTGCGCGCTTCAGTCTTTCCAAAAGGAATCTTTTCCCACCCGCGCGGGTCTGCGATCATTGCTTCAGATTAGCGACTCGGTCGAGATTCATTTGCGTCTGAAACGCGCGTGCATCCAATAGACGCCAGTGTGCTCCTGATGCACAGCAACAGCCGGTTTAATGTGATCAGGCCCTGCCCCAGTGAAAGTAGATTAGTTTAGTGGATTTCCAGTAAATATTGGCTCCAGCGCCAATAAGGTGCCGTTGACGTGCCTCTCGCGTGTCTTTGCAACGAGTAATCAGCTGTGATTGACACCGTCGATACGAGAGCCGATAGATTAACAATCATTGTTCGTAGCAATGGATACCTTCCTCATTATTGGACTTTGCATCATTTGTTATGAAGTTTGTGAACTCATTACACGTTACGCGACTCCGCAGGTTATTGAGACTCAAGATTTGAGGTCTTCAGCTAAATCGAAAATTTACTCCATTTCCGATAAAATACAGAAGCCTGCGAATTGCTGTTCGAAGTAAATGATATTTATCAAGTGAAAAAGTGCGAGGAGAAGCAGATGATGAATATTGTCAAGTGAAGCCATAAGAGGATTTCAAGTGTGGATTTTATGTTAAAAGTTGTTAATAAATTATGGATTCTCTACTGAAGAATGTAATTAAATTGATTTTAAATAGACGGACTTTAAATTTATATTGAAAAATGTGGCAGAGAATGTACTCAAGTTTTGAAATTTCAAAGTCTTTTGATGTACAGAGAGCAATTGGAAGTTTACCGTCTTGTTGGCAAATTGCAATTTCCCAAAGCAGAATTCTGCCAAAGAAGTGATTCTGTAGTGACGACGACAAAGAGCACTTCTCCCTTTAGGAGCCGAATTAGGTCCGGGCATATGTCACAGCAGCGTTGAGAAAGCGCCTGAGGCGTCTTGAGCACAACTCAAACTAACGCTCAATCACATGAAACTACCGCAACAGTATCGGGTCACTGAATACAAAAACGATAAGTAAACTCCAATTTTCTCGGCAGAAACCAACTGCGAACCCCGATTCCACGGAAATGTAGTCCCTTGGTAATTGAAGGAATTGTTCTATTCACGTTAAAGTGAATAGGAAATTAGATGAATCATGAAAGAGTGAATTTTAGAGATCGCAAAGTGGGAAGTGAAAAGATGGTTTGAGTGAGAAATGTGGACGGTGTTTCGGTGACCCCTTTCAGCGGCCGGGAAACCCACGGGGTATTAACGTGGTAAGAGAGATGGACTCGTTGAAGTGTCTAATGAGCGCCGCTCCTCATCAACCACCTCTCCTGGCTGCTGCTTCGAGATCACAGAATCCATTTGTTCAAGCCAAACTCTGTTCTGTAGTTGGTCGCAAAGGACGTCATCTCAGAATCAGTTTTTGTCTCACAGGCGATACCATGGATGTCATTAAACAGTGTCTCGTCTACTTCAAAGCTTCCGCGGTAAGCTTTTAATCCTCTTACACACCTACATTATTAAATAAGGCTATTTTTGCCGTTTTTTAGGTTATGAATTCAAGACATCGAGACAACTTTCCAATGTTTAGTACAGTCCAACTCCTGAATAAACTACGCATTGGTGGTTAGGGGTAGAACGTTTAGAAAGCTCCATTGTGTGAGGCTCGGCAGCAGTTTAAAAAGCAATCTCGACAGACTGAAAGTTTCCCATATTTCAGTTTAGTTTCATTCTTATCTAACAATAAGACAAAATTAATTACTGTATTGCATTATTGGTGGACCTTTAATTTGAATTTTGGAAATTCAAAAATAACGATTTAAGAGTTAGTTAATTGCACTCGAAACTTCACAGTGCAACTCAACTCAGATTACAATAATAATTACACTCCAAATTTCACAATGCATTTCATCATTAACATCCATTTTCAAGATTACAGTAATAATTTATCAATTAGAACACTATTATTATTTAATCTAAAATCAATAATAATATCATATAAATCCCTGAAATCTAACAACTATTCATAATTTTATGAAAGAATCTTGAAAATTTCTCTAACATTTCTTTTATGAAGAACACAGTTCCCACGTGAAAATATTTTATTACTTGGGTGCCTAAGTTTGAAAACAATAACGTATAATTACGAAGTACAATATTTGTAGACACAGTTAATTTAACCTTTGCGCGGCTGAGCTCGGACCCAGACAATTTTCCGCGCACGTCAAAAAATGAATTCAATGATCCAAATGTTAATATTAATTTGATACTTTTAAGTTAATCATAAATTCATCATGAATAAATAAATTATAAATAAAAAGTAAATATAACTGTAAGAATTATAAATTTTCTAGATTTATGTTGTTATGTTCAGAGATTTATAGTGAGTAATACAAAGAATCATATCATTTTTGTTAATGGTTTTGAAAGTGAGAGAGCGTCCAATTTCATATCAAAGATTATATTTTATTGAGAGGTTGTACTGTAGATTTCTTTTCATTACTTTCTTAAAATGTGTATTTTCTGAAAAGTTCTTAGCTTCTTTCAAAATTTTGAATTAGTGTTCTTAACTTTTTGCGTTTACTTATTAACATGTAAAAGTTCGTTATCGATAAAATATGGTTGTATAATATTATTATTGAATCAAAAAATTGATAACTATATAATCGTTATTTCCCGAGTCGAAATTTGAATCCTCTTTAGCTACCCTTAGAACCTAAATAGGCCCTCTTTTGGATCTTGTAGATTCCCGTAGGCCCTCGTTTGAATCCAAACGCGGAAGACCCTACTTTACTCCTTGTAAAGTAGGCCTTAAATTTGTAGTAGGCCCTTTGAAATTTATAATACCTAAAATGTTGAAATTTTTTATTGATGAATTGTTCTAAAATTCATTGTTTGAAATGAAAGATTTTAGTGTATTTTTCAACATCTTGGAAAAGTCTTGAAATTTGACGTATGTATATTACTAATGAATATCCATCATGACAAATTATATACTTTGATACTTACTTTGTTGAAATACGACCAAGGAAGAAGTCCATTTATCACATCAGAAGACTCAAAGACCTTGAGTAAATAGGAAAGTGTTTTTTCTTTTGATAATAATATGTAATTGATACAGCTTTTTGTCAAAGAAAACAGCAATTGTCAATGTTGCACCTTTTACTTTTTGCTTTCTTTTCATTTCTCTGAAATATTATTAAATATGTTTTTATTAAAGATCAATGTCATAGTTATACAGTCGAGTTACATGTTGTAGAAGATAAATAATATTCCATTTTGAAATTTGAACAATTTTCTTATTTATTGTGTTCGGTCTTGTCGACGGGGACTAATTGAATAAATTAAAAATTTGAAAATAATTTTTCTAAATATATCCAATAAATGTTTATCGGAATTTAAAAGGTAATGTCTGAAAAGTACTTTGGAACAGCATTAATAGATAACTGGAAGCAGTTGGGTGGGGTAAATTGAATGTGAAGCGTCGATAATGAGAATTCGAAATTGCACGTCGGAGGAATTATTCTCGAGAGCCGTACTTAGGTCGGGAGAATGAGTTCTTGCTTGACTGGAAATCGCTTTGTAAGGGGCTAGTCGACTTGGGGTTCCCTTTTCTTTTACTCCGAGAAACCCTCCATTTCTGTGTTGCACGCATCATTCGAGGAGAGTGAAAAAGACAGATTCACGCCAATCTTCTCTTATCTCTATATATGTGGCCAGTTCCTTGTCCGACCTGCTCGCGCTAATCCCGGCATAAATTTTTCATATCAACCCCCCCGGCTTCAGAAAAAGAGAAACAGACGAGAATCTCAAACTCAACTCATACTGATAAAAATAAACTCTAAACCCACTTCCATAGGAAATGTTTGTTTTCGTTTCGTCATACGTCTAGACGAACTCCAACTCAAGAGAAGCAGAGAAATTGTGCTCTACTGTTTTCAAACACTTGTCTGTCCAATTGCTTATTTCGACACTTGTTAAAGTACATAATATTTAAAATTTATTCATGTAAAAGCAGTTTTGACGTTCTACAACTCTATTATTTTTGTCATAAATTCTTCGGAATAACTTTTAAATAACTCCTCTGAACAAGTTCGTTCAACTTATTACTAAAAACAGGTTAAAAATATTAAATCGCAGTTTAAGAGAAAGTTAAAGCGTTAAATTTAATAGGTCAAATTTAGTTAGTTACATAATTGCATTTTGTAAATTTACTTCAATTCAATATCTTTAATTGGACTAAATTTAATCAAACACTTGTTTGATTCAGTCACAAAGGCACAGAGAGAAAATACAATACATATAAAATACATTATTTATAATTATGCATCATAGTATACCTACAAGGAGAAAAAAGAATTGTTGTGGTTACTAAAAATTAAGTCCCACACAACAATTCCGGATTGCCAATATAGAACCCGCAGTTCTATTTGTTTTTTGGACCAAAAAAAACTGTTCAAATGGAATTGTTATTAAAACTATTTGGATTGTTCGGTGAACAAACAGAATTGTTTGATGAACAAACAATATTGTTATGGAACAGTTGAAATAACAAAACTAAATTGTTAAATCAGCAATACAATTTGTTGTATTAACAAAGCTTTGATCCATCTAATACATTTTGTTCAGTTTCTACGCCTTCTAAAAATATGTAGTTTTTAAAATTTTTTCCTAAACATATGAGAAATAGTTTAAATGTTCATTTGTTTATTAAATAAACAATTTTTTGCATAAACAATAAAGGTTAATTGAAATTTCTATTGCATTTCAAAGAGACATAATTTTTCAATATACTCACCAAATTTTATTAAATTTCATTAACAAGCAACAGAGTAATTGCATATTTAGTGGAAAGGTAATGAAATATTCAATTGTTAATAAATAATTAAAAAATTAATTTTTTTAAAAACGCATTTCAGGAACATTTTTAATTCGGCTTCCTGCAGTAGATTATGAAAAAAAATTTTTTAAATTTGAAAAGTCAGTTTTAGGTGGCCCAGTTGGGAAATTTTCACCCTAATATGAATAATTTGCAGAAGGATTACAAAATCCAGTGTATTAAAATACCTTATTCTCTTAGGCTCCACGTTATCTAAACAATTAAAAGTATATTTTTCATTGTCAAGCAATATCAAATATACGTGGACCTACCCTCTACTGATGTTTAAAAAAATACGCAGCAAAAATATACTATACGAGTTAGAAAATAGTTATACGATATGACAGAAACAGCTAGAATTATGGCAGTAATAACGAAAAATTTCTTTAAGTGTAGAGTGATAATATTGGATTTTTCTCTTTAGCAAAAACCCTCTTTACAAGAATTTTTTTTCAAATTTTTTACTCTATGTTGTGAAAATGACCTATTTTTATGTTTCCTATAATTTAGGGATATAAAATTCAACGTTTAGATTTTACTTTTAGAGAGAAATAAACTTATTTTAACAATGCTCTTTCGGTTTGAAAAGCCGAATGTCGCGCAGCGTTGCATTACATCACCGACTGTAATCCGTAGAATAAGCCGATTCATTTCTCAAAGCCGACACTTTCTTGACGTGTACTTCTTTGCTCAGCTTTATGGTCAATTCTGTATAAAAGTATTGTACTAAAGAGAAATAAACAACATATTTTTATTTTTCAAATTTAGAAACAGAATTTAGTTGAAAGTTTGGATATTTAAACCCCTACACTGTTACTGACCTCTATACATGGAAAAAAATTTCTAGTGTTATCAACAGGATCTCTAGCGCTGAGTTTTGGGAAACAAACAAATTTCATAGAGTGTGTCACAATACAATTCATTGCGCATGCGCTATATGTCTCTGTACTAACGCAAATCAGGTAGTACTGCTTCCAATTTGTGTGTTTGAAACACAATTTTCTTATAGTCTACATGACAATTTATAGAATTGTCTTTTCTGAAATTTGTAGTGTTTTTTGCTACAAGAAATTTTTTTCCGTGTAGAAGCAACAAAATTCGTGCCACTTTGTACTAAGCTATTATAAAATAGAGAGAATTAGTATGAACTTTTTCTTAAATTTAATGAATTAAAATTTTAGAAACAAGAAAAATTCATGAACAAAACAGTATAATTGAATTATCTTCATTTGCAACTGAAAGCATGGCGAGACGTGGTAGTTGATTCCATAGAAGTATCTAATTAAAATTTGTAATAAAAGATTGCAATGAGTACATAATTATTACATACCTTCAAATAAGTTCGAATAAGTTTTACCGAAAATCAATACTTAAGAGACAGAATCTTTTGAAATTAGCTAAGAACGAGTTCAGACTGGGTTTTCTTCTGAAAATTGTTTTCCGTAAAATGGCACAACAACCTCATTTCGAATTTCTTGTACTATATGTTTGCTCTGCAGTAGTTGCCCCAAAGCGATAACCACTGCTAGATCTTCGAGCTGGGAGCCTTTAAGGTGCCTCGTATTTCTTCACTATCCATCCCAACCCCTGCACTCTCTAGAAAACTTACGGAACTGAATAAGAGAAAGAACATTTCAAAATGAAAAGAGAGTCATTTTGTTTGTCTTATTCTTCAAAGTGATGGAAAAATTACATCTCAGTGCTAAATTACTTTTTACAAATTTTTCTTATTTATGTCCGAGTAATATACTTTTGTAGTGTGTTTGATAAAAGTGCTATGGAATAATAAAGGGTTCAACTGTGATATATACCTACAAAGACAGTAAAACTTGAATTCTTTTGAGTTAATTAGCATTTTCATATTCACTTGATCAAAGTAAATTAAAGGAGTCTTGCATACCTTGTTCAGATAATTACTACGAGTGTTCATCTTACATTGGTCTCGAGCATGCAATAATTGGAGCTAAGAAAAGACAGCATGTTCAATTGGAGTTTCTAATCCAGTTGAAAGCAGTCTCTATGTTTACTATGATACAATCTATTGGACTAAATTACTACCTCACTGAATTCGTAGAGTAGACGACAATGTTGGTTCAGTTTCTAATTAAAGGAGATGTCCCTTCAGGTATATATGAGAAATTCAACATCTTCGCATGTTGAATGCAGTTTGACTTAAGAAATTCCATGTTTCGGATTGTCTTACACGTAATTATAAATTATCAGATTTCACTAGTTTCTCTCCAATGAATGCTATGTAATTATTGCATTAATTGTAATTATTGAATTGCAAAATTCAAGATTTATAAAACTTTAATGAATCTTGAAATTTAAATCCTCTTTAGCTCCTCCTAGAACATGAATAAGCCCTCTTTTGGATCTATTAGACTCCCGTTGACCCTCCTTTGAATCCAATAATGGAGAAGCGTTTTCAAAAAATTAATAGAATTAGAGCAATTTGAAAATGTTCAATAATTTAATCAATTTTTAGGCTCTATTTTGAATCTAAACCCAACCAAAAATTTCAGTATTATACCAGAGTTGACTACTGGCGCAGTACTGGTTCCGTATTGGCTGCCGAGACTGGGCAGTCTGTACTGAACCAGTACTGGTATTTTCATTGTATCAGTACTGTTGCAGTACCACCCTCCCAGTACTGGAAAACCAGTACTGTGCCGATATTGAGCCAGTACTGACTAAAATAGATTTTCTTTTTGATTAATACTAGTTTACCAAACGTTCTAGAGTGAACCTGATGAATCTTTTTGTTTATAAAATTTTTCCACCTTGATTTTATTTTTTAAAATTAAAATGTATTTTATTTTGCTTTTTTGTAGGTAAAATTATTTAAACAAAAAGTTTCCTGAGACCAATTCCAAAATATTTTGCAAGATTTTCTTATTGTTTTCAGATATGCAATGAACCAAAAAAAATTTTAAACGATAATTAAATAGCTAATTGTATAATTATATACATTATAATTATTTTATAAACATTTTTATTTTTACTGACCAGTTTTTATATATTATAAAAACTTGGTTTTAAAATAAACATATTTTTATATTTATTTTTTGATTTTTTAAAATAATAATTTGCAATATATATTATAAGAAGGAATGAAAATTCTTGGTGTTTTCGATTTTATATAATAAAATATTAATTAGTTAGTTGACTAATTTAATTAATATTTAATTTGTGTTGGGTTACTAAAAATTTCAGACACTTTTTCCTAAGTATACCAAAAAAGCATTACCTGGAGCAGAGATAAGTTTCACTATTGCAGTGAAACTTTATTTCTGTTACAGTTAAAGCTTTCTTATCGTATACAATAAATTACAAAACTGTCAGTACTCAGCCAGTACTGAACCAGTAGTGGTTACCAGTACTGGTACCAACTCTGGCAGCCAATACTGGTAAAATGTTATCATCCCAAAGTTACGCCAACTCTGGCGCCAATACTGGGTACCAGTACTGCGCCAACACTTGTCAGTACTGCGCCAGTACTGCGCCATTAGTAAATTTTTGATTGGGAAAGTGGAAAAAAGGCAAATTTAATATTTAATAGACTGAAAGAATAAAAGTAAATGGAAAATCTTTGTGGGTTAGAAAAGAAACGTTTTATGATCTGTAAAAGATCTTTGAGGAATAGGTATCAAATCTTTGAACCTCTCGCAAAGAAAAATGTTTCTTTCCTGCTTTATCGTTTTTACGTACACAGAAGCCATGAACTTCTTCGGTCGCATTACAACCAATGCTATGGCATCTTTTTCAGTTTACGAGTATTGGCTTTATCCAATTGGCTATAACTCTCAAAAGCGGCACAGTATTGCACCAGCTGTTCTTTATCGAACTCGGAGCGGTGCAAGAAATGTCAAAATCCAGATCTTTTGCGTCAATGAGTCTCGTTCGTTTTTATTCCTCGTTCAAATGTGTACTAAAAATTTTTATTTCTGAATCTCGTGAGTTACTGTTCAATATCTCGTCAGACTTTTTATTTTATTAGACACAGTTATCTAAACCTATTGTTTTAGTCTTAAAATAAACATTCCCAATCAAAAATTTACTAATGGCGCAGTACTGGCGCAGTACTGACAAGTGTTGGCGCAGTACTGGTACCCAGTATTGGCGCCAGAGTTGGCGTAACTTTGGGATGATAACATTTTACCAGTATTGGCTGCCAGAGTTGGCACCAGTACTGGTAACCACTACTGGTTCAGTACTTAATTTTCAAAAATAAAATCAAAGTGAAAAAATTTTTATGAACAAAATATTTAAACAAAAAGGTTTATCAGGTTCACTTTAGAACTTTTTGTAAACTATAGTATTAATCAAAAAGAAAATATATTTGAGCCAGTACTGGCTCAATATCGGCTCAGTACTGATTTGCCAGTACTGGAAGGGTAGTACTGTACCAGTACTGATACAATGAAAATACCAGTACTGGATCAGTACAGACTGCCCAGCCTCGGTAGCCAATACTGAACCAGTACTGCGCCAGTAGTTAACTCTGGTATAATACTGAAATTTTTGGTTGGGTTCTTATAATTAGGTATTTTACTTTCAAAATTAATTTATTTCTAAACAAAAAGAATAAAATATTATACAAGAGTGAATTGGGTTTCATTGTTTTTGGATGAGACTATGTTTATTATTAAAACTGCTTTTGCATTTCTTGAGAGAACAATGTTACAGTTAATAAAATAGCGTTAGAGATGATGTGTCTCAAACCACTTGAGCTCTCTACTATGTTTATCCTGTCTTCTTGAAGATAGAACAGATATTGCTTCCTCAGGGTCTAAATGCTTCAGCTCTGCTTTGATATACTCTATTGTTTATGCTTGAAAGATGGTTTTCTACACACCTGAAGAGATTGTCCACAGAGATAGGGATAAATTTAAAAATTAGAATTCATTTTAGCCATTCCCGGTCAAAGTCCCGAATCGGAAAACCCGAAAGCCAATACCCCGAAAACTAAATTTCACGAATGACCATATTCCCGAAAACCTTTTTCCCGAATGTCAATTTTCCTGAAAAATAAATTCCCGTATGTCTATTTTCCCGAAAAATAAATAGTCTCGAATAAAAATGTTATCGAAATGCATCGACTATGAATCGACATTTTTTTCGAAGTAGAATGTTACCATAGCAACTACTCAAATGTTTTCAAACTGCTGTCACTTTTCTAACCGTAATTTTATATCAATCGTTTATTACATCTTTTTTATGTGTTTTTTTTTATTAATTATTTATTAATTTATTTCGACATAGATAATGAGGTAAATCTTGGTACGAAATTAATAATGGATGGATTTATTTACCAACATCACAGAAAAAACTTAGTCTCATTTTGATATGCAGCAAAAATGAGTCAATGCTAAACGACATAGACAGTGGCGCCACCAACCTGACTCATTTTTGCTGCATATCAAAATGAGTAGCATACGCTATCATTTTGAGTTCAGGTTTTTTCTGTGATTCGAGAAGGGGAAAAGGAAAAACTTACTGGGATTGTGTAAGAGTTCGAGGGAAAACTTGTATGTCTCGGGTGATTACTGTATCCAGTGAACCCGGAGAAAATGTGGTTTACACACATTACATTAAATAATATTGATTTTTTAATTGATTTAAAAAATTTTTTCAGGTTTAAAAACCTGCGGGAATATGGTCATTCTTGAAATTTGTCTTTCGGGCAAATAACTTTCTTATTATTTTATTACATTTATAATGTATAATGTTAATTTTGTCGGTAACTTGACTCTTAAAATATTCAATGGATTGATCTGAGATTTTGTGGAAAAGTCTAAAATATGATGAGGAAGGGCTGAGACATTTTGTTGAATTAATTATTGTAAAATAATGAACTTGACGTCTCTCCTAACCTCACATTTCTACAAATTTCCAAAGTATATATTATAATAATTAATTCAACAAAATATCACAATTTTCGTACATAACATCATATCATCGTTCTTCATCATATTTTAAACACTCCAAAATCTGAGTTTAATCCATTTAATATTTTAAGAGTAAAGTTTCCGATAAAATTAAAATTGTGGATTTAATAATTGCATGCTGTTAATGAACAAATGTTTTAATTTAATTGTACTTTTTGTGATATTTTGATGAATGTATTGCTGCGCTGCTTAACTTAATCTCAAGTTATGATTAAATTCCATATCATTGCAGAGCGGTTAGAGATGAAGAAAATGTGGAGATGACCTTATCTAAGGTGTATTTTCGAGAACATTGATAACACTGGTTTATACCATCTGGGTACAATAGTCCTACTCAAAAAAAATTCTTAAATATATAATTATGTACATCGATCGATTTATTTTGGATTAAAAAAGGCAATTAATATAGGTACTTTTAATTTTAAACAAATTGATTTGAAAATAAGTTAAAATTTGCAACTTTCCAATATATGAGATGTAACACAAAGTGAGACAAAAGTTGAACGGAAATTTGACTTCCAATTCCGTTATAGCCTTTAACTCTGCGAGAGTTTTGTGTACGGCAGTCAGTAACACCGGTGATATCTAACGAAGCCACTCGCCGATCCGGAAGTCTATTGCCAAGGGACACTAAGGGTTGATGGTGGAGGATGGCGCGTGTAATCGTAAGGGCTGCATAATTTTGCAACGCGTCAAAGCTCTGATGGCAAATCGCTATATGAGAGTATCACGCGGAGAAAAATCGTGGGTCAAAGTGAACTAATTAAGTTCAAACTCTAAATGTAGTACAATATACCATTTACAGATATTCAGTTTAATTTTCCTGGAGGGAAAATTAACTATAAGCTATTTCAAGAAAGACTTCTTTATCTTGCTTTGTCTTGAAGAAAAATTAAGGTCATGTCTCGATTAGACGTGAAATCTACATTACCGACGAACAATAAAAAGCACATTCTTTAAACTATCATGGTGGCAAAGTGGAACATTTTTTTCGACATTTTTTAACATTGATAAAGACAGTGCCTAGGGGAGAGTGGGGCACCCCCCGTTTTCCATGATAGGTATTTCCATTTGTGTCACCCATTACATATATCTTTTATATTACAACTAACATGATTTTAATTGTATAACCACTATATAAAAATTTATTTATTATATTTTACGCGACTTTTAAATTTTAGGTCAAAAGAAAATCCATTTTTTATCGAAAGTAAATCACTTAAAAAACTTTTTGTGTCAATATATTCGTTTCGGCAAGTATAATATCTTTTTCAGCATTTATTTACGAGTAATTTTCATTGAAATTAATTGTGAATTTATTAACAATAAGCTGAGAATTTTACATTTTGTTAAAAAATGCAGTGCGGGGCAAAACCGGGTACTGAACGGTGGGGCAAAATCGGATATATTTAAATGCATTACTCTATACATATTTAAATTATATCTCAAAAGAATCGACATGTATGTTTCGAAATCGATGTTTAACTTTCGATATATCAATTGTTTACCATATCGATAAATAAACGATAAAAAATTAATAAAAATATGAAAAATTTCGTTTTAAAAGATTTAACTGCTGTTATTCATTATTAATATAATATATTTAAATTAATTTTATTGAATATTAATTAAACAAAAAGTTAAAGAATATTCCATGATTTATATATTTTCTTGATAGTACCCGGTTTTGTCCCACCATCGGGGAAAAACTGGGTACTTTGCATTTTTTTTTAAAACCTGGTTTAAATTGTTAAAAAATTTTTTTTTCATGCAATCGACCTTATTTTTTCATTCTCTAATGTTCAAGGAAGAATTTCGAGGCCACAGAAGAGCGCCCAACTTCAACTCGATTAAAACCGGGGCCCAACCAGGGCCTGGTTTTGGCCTCGGTCGGGTTCCCTATTTCAACCAGGTCAGGGCTAGGTTGGCGAATTTCTGCACGGGTTGTAAGGGTGAAAGTCATTTATCTATGTTTTAAAAATATAAATATACATGCTATATTGATTGCATAAAATATATGAAGCTGAAACCATCTGTAATTAACGTTCAATTTAAAATAATTTCTGCGTGCAAATTAATTGAATAATATACTATATTTGTAAGTTATATTGTACCCAATTTTCAACATATTAAATGAAATTTAATTATTTATCGTAACGCCCAAGGCGTTTTCGAATGTGTCCAATAATGATTGCACAGTTGTATAAATTAAATTCTGTTCTTTGTATTGTTTATTAAAGGGATTGAGGATGCTGATGTAAAATAAAGGTAGCTACGCTGTCAATTTTTATGAACTGGTGATATTCTGTCCGTACGAATATCTCAACTCATGTTTACCAATTATAAAATACCAACGAACATTACGAGATTGTGCACCTAGCATCAATATAGTGAACATTCATCATCTGGTTCGGCACCAAGGTGTCTCTGTGACTAATTGCTTTTTAAGTACTTCCCTTAGCTGCGCTGAGAGATTGCAAACACAAATAAAGACTTGAAGACGATTTCAAACGCAAGAATCGACAAATTCACGTTTACCTTGAAAGTGAGATTTTAAATAGTGTATTTAACTCAATCGCTATTTGAATGAGATGAAAAATATTACTCCAGTTCTGCGTCAGTTGTTATTTTTGCTTGGAAGTAAATAACGTAAGTCATCATTATTAACAAGCATTAAAGACATTTTCAAGGTAAGATAACTCAGCGGCGCCACATTCAAAAAATCAAAAATGGTACATGAGACATTTTTTTGTTCTTTTTTTGCTATTTTTAGCCGCCAAAAATAATTTTTTTTCTCAACACCCTTCCAAGATACCAGGACGCCGCAAGCTTGCTGTTAACTCAGTGGTCAACACAGATAAATTCATTTCATTCAAAATTTCAATTGGACCATATTTTTTTGCTTTCAAATGGCACCCCAGTTGATTTTCTAAAATTAAAAATGGCGGATCTAATATGGCGGAATTTTCTTTAAGTCTATCAAATTCATTAAAAATTGTTACTCTGGGGTTTTTGGGGTCGCTGAATACGAATCTGATGTCACTTTTCAAAAATTTTAAAAAGCGGAACCAAAAAAGAAAATAAATTTTTAAAAACGTCTTGATTTAATAACAAAAAATTACTCGGGAATTATGGATTCACTAATTACGAGTTTTTTTGGGTAGTAATAAGCGACGCTCCAAATTCCTGGCGAACAAATTTCAAGCAAAATCTGTTAAACAGGGAAAAAAACGCCATCTTTCTTAACAACTTCGAAATTATTTTAGATTTTTTTGCTCTTCGGTTTTTAATTTTATAGTATTTTCTTTCAAACTCAGAAAATTTTTTGATTATTTTGCTCTCTGATTTTTAATTTAAAACTATTTTTTTAACAACTTACAAAAATTTTAGATTTTTTTGCTCTTCACTTTCTAAGTTGTTAGAATAATAGTTTCAAGTTAAAAACCGAAGAGCAAAAAAATCTAAAATGTTTCCAAGTTGTTAAGAAAATACTTTACAGCTAAAAACCGAAGAGCAAAAAAATCTAAAATGTTTCCAAGTTGTTAAGAAAATACTTTACAGTTAAAAACCGAAGAGCAAAAAAATCTAAAATGTTTCTAAGTTGTTAAGAATAGTATATTGTGCATCTAGGGAAGAAAATGGTTCCGAAACGGAAATCATTTTCCTCCCGAGTTGCACATACTATTTTTTCTAACACACATACCGAAAGTACATAGATTAAAAATAAAGAATGTTAATTTTTCTAAAAACGGTATTTTATTATTAAATTTTATCGAAAAATATAACTTCTATAGTAAGTCGTCTACATTGAGATTAAATTATGTTATTAATGATCAACAGAATTGACAGAATGACAACAAACGTATACAGAGACGCCAAGCGGAGAAAGTGTTCACTATTGTTTACGTGATTATCGATTTTAATTCTGATTCGATATATCGAAATATGAACATTAAACTTAAACTCGATATTTCGAATCGATAGTTTGACAGTAAATTCAATAATATGCTGTTCTTGTTATTCTTAATGTTGTATAAACAACAGAAATAAAAATTGACGTTACGGGGAGGGAACTTTCCCTCCCGCTCGCCGGGAAAGACTTACTTTTCTCCCCCTTTACAGGTAATAAATGGTGTACTTTCGGTGCGTGTGTTAGAAAAAATACTTTACAGTTAAAAACCGAAGAGCAAAAAAATCTAAAATAATTTCGAAGTTGTTAAGAAAGATGGCGTTTTTTTCCCTGTTTAACAGATTTTGCTTGAAATTTGTTCGCCAGGAATTTGGAGCGTCGCTTATTACTACCCAAAAAAACTCGTAATTAGCGAACCCATAATTCCCCGAGTAATTTTTTGTTATTAAATCAAGACGTTTTTAAAAATTTATTTTCTTTTTTGGTTCCGCTTTTTAAAATTTTTGAAAAGTGACATCAGATTCGTATTCAGCGACCCCAAAAACCCCAGAGTAACAATTTTTAATGAATTTGATAGACTTAAAGAAAATTCCGCCATATTAGATCCGCCATTTTTAATTTTAGAAAATCAACTGGGGTGCCATTTGAAAGCAAAAAAATATGATCCAATTGAAATTTTGAATGAAATGAATTTATCTGTGTTGACCACTGAGTTAACAGCAAGCTTGCGGCGTCCTGGTATCTTGGAAGGGTGTTGAGAAAAAAAATTATTTTTGGCGGCTAAAAATAGCAAAAAAAGAACAAAAAAATGTCTCATGTACCATTTTTGATTTTTCGAATATGGCGCCGCTGAGTGATCTTACCTACATTTTCAATATCAAAAGCTTATGAAAGTAATGTTTAAAAAATGTTCCTTTTGACCGATTTATTCATTAAAAGTTTTGTTACATGAGTTTGCAACAGGAAATTATTCCCACGCTGGTTTTAGCTGGATAAAATTATAGCAAGGAAATATGCATTTCGCATATATAATTTGAATGGGAGAGTGAAT
Source organism: Leptopilina boulardi (assembly GCF_019393585.1). Classification (NCBI taxonomy): domain Eukaryota; kingdom Metazoa; phylum Arthropoda; class Insecta; order Hymenoptera; family Figitidae; genus Leptopilina; species Leptopilina boulardi. The sequence goes on from NW_026137969.1 coordinate 1,260,715, forward strand.
CGTTGTTTTATGAAAAGCACATTACTTGCGCTTCCCTTTGATTTTTCCATAATTAGTTACGTTAACGCTCTTCCTCTCTCTAGAATTAATATTTTTTTTGTGAACCGCAAACGTATTCGCAGACATTAATTTCGATAAATTCTTGCTGGCGGAAATGAACTGCTAATTAAATTAGTGACGTTTCATTTCAGAAGCTTGAATTTTATTGCGCGCTAGCTGATGGGACAAAAATCACTCCATTTTCTTATTACATAACGAAAGACTTTTTTCTTCTTTTATTCTATTAGGTATGAATTTTATCGAGCGAAAATTTTTCCCTCAGGAAATTTTGTTTAATTCCTAGACCGTGTTACACATCAGGAGAAAATGAGAAATACACGCGAACACAAATGGGTAATGAAAGAACGCCAAATGAAAGAGTATTAAAATTGTGATAGATAACGTGAAAGCACACGAGACTCTGCACACACTCGTTTCAAATTGACGACATCATAATATGCTGCATATAGTAGGCATTTTTTTAATAACACCGACCCACGTCAATAACAGATGCCTCGCTGTTGTTTCTGGTTTATCGTTTTATGCTTTCAGAATTTTCACTTTATTTCATCACTGTTATTCTTAAAGATAAAATATTACGTACAATTGAAGAATTTTGCGGAAATATTATGTAAAAATCACTTTTTTATTTTCATCTCCTAAATTAAGAATGCATACAATAAATATATATTAATATTCAGTTCATTCTTTATCAAGAAATGAAAATTTTGTACGCAGATAAAGTTTTTTGTTCAAAAAAAATTAATAAAATCTTTCACTGTCAAGGAAAATATTTTTATTTTGACAGAATAACGTAAAAGCTTTTAAAAGAGGAATTTTCCTTTTTAACTCCTCCTAGAACCTGAATAAGCTCTCTTTTGGATCTATTAGACTCCCGTAGGCCCTCCGTTGAATCCTATGATAGAGAAAAGGGAACTTGACGCTAGGTTACTAAGAAGGGCCTAGTTTAATTAAAAAAATACTTTTTTGAAGGAAAATGAAATTTGTTTTCACACAATTTCTCTTTAATTACCTTTTAAAAACTAGAATTAATATATTTTGAAGCGTTTTCAAAAAATTAATAGAATTATAGAGCAATTTTAAAATTTTCAATATTTTAATTAATTTTCAGGCCCTACTTTGAATTCAAAAGTAAAAAAAAGGGAAATTTACGCACATTCCAGGCAGCTAAAGCTTAACCCTACTTTACTCCTAGAAAAGTAGGCCTTAAATTTCGCCTCGGGTTCATTTTTGAATCGAGAATAAAACTTTAAATCAATAAATTTAATTCTTTTCAAAATGTTTACGCTTTTCAAGAGGTAGAATTTGAACGTCCGAGTTATTTTTGCTTGTTGCGCACATTGTTACAGTCCATATTTTACATTCTTTATCTCATTTTCAATGATGAATTATTCATATTGTACTTCTGAATAACCCGTTATATTCTTTGGATTGATTTTTATTTTCTTCTAAATCTGAATATTTCTCGAAATTCTTTCAAGAAGGAATGTAAAATATATAATCGAAATAGCAGAAAAGTTGAATTTTTCCTCTCGCGATAAGTTTTGTTCGCATAACATAGGAGGTGCGAGGTTAGCTTTTATAGGAAGAATCGTCTATTGTGTTCGACATTGGCCGCCTAGTATGTTGCATTTCGCAAAAATCGGAGTTATAATTCTTTTAGAGAATATAAAAAAGCAAGTTTTCTGCTCCTATTGACGACAATAGAGAAATTCGTTCCTGCGGTTTAAATTCTTTTTACTGGAATTTTATCAATGAAAAGACTTTGCTCAAACTGAATTGGATTGCTCTATACTTGCTTTTCCGAATGGCCTTTGAATCAATATTCTCTCAACTTTTTTAAGACTAGAGTGCCGAATAGGTTGCATTCATATATGTGATAGTTTTTCTTCCATTTGTTCCTCTGCAAAAAAAAAATTAAATATTTAAGTGAATTAAAGATGAATGAACCAAACTATTCTATGTCTAGCTTTTGAATTTATTTTCCTTGAAAAATGAATTTAACTTTCGATTGATACATTATCTTTAATTCAGGTTATGTTGGAGAGGATTTTGTTTTCTAAAAAAAACTTTGTACTTTCTTTCCGTATTTAATTATTTTGAAGCTCAACAGTTCTGAATAATCTTCATTAAGACGAGTTTGAGAGTTCAACTTTTGCATGGAACTAAGTTCAAAAACTTATAATAATAATTGAAGTTAATGAAATCCTATGGCGTAAAATTTAATTTTGTTCGTTATTGAGGAAAACAAAGATACCGCTTAACTTTACACTAAAAGTTTCTTTAAACAATAATCAATATTATTAGTAATAAATAAGTAAGAAAATCAAGCTTGCGAATGAAGATCGTAAGAGAATAATTTTGCAGTTTGCTATAACAAAACAATTTTTCTTTCTAGTATACTAAACAGTTTAGTCTACAGGTTTTTTATTCCCTCTTTTTCGCTTCTCTGTGACCTGTTGGTATTGAAATTAACCAGCATTGAAATTTTTTTATACAACTTTATTTTTCTTGCGTTTTATGATAAAAAGTGGTATCTAATGTGTGGGAGAGTTAATAACGCTGTCATGCTCTGGAAGTCTCATTTCACCGAGCTTGCTGCTTTTGATGCTGGCTGTTTCAAAGTTTCATTCGTTTCAATGCGACATCTTCTTCTATTTTGTACTCTGAAACAAAAACGCAAACTAATACGTAAACTTTATATATACGTAGTGATTTAGTTATTGTTCCATCCAATTTTTTCAGAATTTTTACAGAATTTGTAAAAGCTGACATAAATGTTGTCTTTTTAAATGACTAATTTTGGTGAGAAATGTCCTTGATTTATTATACCATAGGTTTCTTAGTATTGAAACATTATAAAAGAAAAAATACATTTCAAAAAGTACATTTCTATTTTTACAAATGTTTCTCAGTGAAGGTTGATGCATGCATAAAAGAAATAACAACTGAAAGTTTTCATTCATTGAATCGCACAGAAAACTATCTTTTTCTGGTATTGATTTTCGTTACCCAAGACCTGATATAACGTCTTCAATGATCCGCGTCCATTTGAAAATTCCACATCACCGAGAATGGAGGATATACTCTTTGTTCAATTTCGCTATTGTCATTATCGGAGTATTCTCGAACGAGACTTTTTCTAGCACATCGATACATATCCGATCGAATCTTACTCTAAAAGAATAAATTACAAAGAACACAGTTAGAAAAATGTTTCATTTTGTGTACCTTTTCAATTATTTCACTCGCAAAATATAAGTGATATTTTTCATATTTCGTCTCCCTCTATTTCTCAATGTCTATAAGCCAAGTGTCTCGAATATTTTTTCCGGAACTACGAAATTATTATCAACAGGCAATGCAGTAGATTTTTGCATCCTAATAAATAAAGGACTTTTTTCATACAAAAAGTTTTATTTTTGAAGCAAACTAGAGATAGCTTCAGCAGTTGAAATTACTTGATCAATAATTGCAAACCGACAGCCAATTAAGTAACGGATCGTAGTAAATAGAGAAATTTTTTGCCAAGCGTCATTAGTAGATTGTCGCACTAGACTAGACGGGATGAGGCATGTCTGCGTTCCGCTTGATCTATGAAAGCATTCAACCACATGGATTAAATCAGAAGGGGCAACGTAGAATCAATTGTCAACCACAATCCCCAGTTGCCATTTGATCGAATTAATACGATGATTCCACTGTCGTTGGTAATTAATATTGTTTTCTAACGAATGAAGGAATTAATCTTACTATTTACACCATGTCTTATTCCTATGAAGCCCTTACTTTTTCTTTTTTCCATTGATGTTATTTTAGTTTCATAAATTTTATTGTAAGAAACATTGAAACTGTTACTTTCTAGACAAAATTTGATTTGTCGTATTAAAAATTACAAGAGAGTAAAGGTTAAAGTTGCAGGATAAATATTTGTGGGAAAAAATTAAACATACCTTGGTATTCGAGCAAGGAGAAAAAAGTGCGGTTGAATTCGAGGGAAGAAAAAGCAAAATTCAGTAAAAGTAAATCGTCGGAGTTGCCAACATCATAAATCGTTTCTGTCGTGGCTTTATGACGAAGCTGCCGTTTCGTAAGCTTCACCTTTTCTGAAAACGTCGTTTCAACGTAAATGCTTTTCTCACGTCCAACGCAACGCTTCACCTGTCTTGAGATCCTTAAAAGTCAAAGAGGGGCAGATGGATGATCTTCACCCTTTAAATGCTCGTCCATGATCCTTCTTTTCCATTTTCTTTCACACACTCATTCCGTGTACCAAGTCTTTTTCTTATTAATTGAATTTACGTCAAAAATTAAAATTAATTTTCCAATTTACAAAAATCCATTACTATAACAAAGTAAATGCTTACAATATTAAACAATTTTTTTTACTTTTTTATTATTACCTTTTTAGTATATTAGAAAAGAAAATATAAATACCATATAAATTACCTGTTTAAGTTGAAATAACCCTGAATATTCAAAAAATACAACAGTGAAGAGAAGAAACTTTTTTCGAAAAGAAATCCTTTATATACAATGAATTGAAAATAAAATTTGCTTCAAAATAATAAAATCAATGTTTGTAAAACTCCTCTCAATAAACTGTTTCTGATGCATATGTCAATATGAGTATATGTAACAAGCATCAATGTCTGTTAATTTAACACTTTTTGATTAAAAACATGTTATGGTAGTGATACAAAAGGTTTTAACAAATGTATTTTTTGTTGCAGGTACGTATTCAGAGACGGAAATAAAAAATGGAATTTCAAAACGATATGTCGCTTTCATGTGAGACCAATAATAACTTTGAGAGTGACACGTTCACGTAAATATAAGTTTAATTAATTAATAATTTTTTATAACATCTGTGCATTATTAGAATGACTAATTCGGTTATTAAATCAAGGACATTTTTTAAAAAGCATCAAAATTATTCATTTCAAATTATAAAGCTTATAGCATATTTTACAATTTCTAATGAATCAATAATTTTTCTGCAACACCTGAACTTTCAGTAATGTTGCTAATATTACTGCAAGTTTAGGTATTTTAGTATTGCAAAATATGTTGTATAATCAACGATTTTAGGCACTTGTATAATAAATAACTATTATTTATTGGCAAAAATGTGATTGATTCAATAGCATATTTTCCTCAGCGTCACTGTAGGTAATGACTCTATAGTATTCCCGAGGCGAAATTTAAAGCCTACTTTCCTAGGAGTAAAGTAGGGTTAATCTTTAGCTGCCTGGAATGTCCAGAAATTTCTTTTTTTTCCACATTCGTATTCAAAGTAGGTAATAAAAATTAATTAAAATATTGAAAATTTTGAAATTCAAGTTCTAAGAGGAGCTAAAGAGGATTTAAATTTCGACTCGGGATTTGTAAAATCATTGGTTCCAAGTATTATATGCGAAAGAGATCTCTTCATATCACAAAATAGGAATTGCGGTTATGAATGATTGGCTTTCCTGGAATCACTTCTGCAGAGCCACTCCTGGCATATTGTTTTAGGTTAGTCTGAGTTGACAATTTTTCTAAGAATATCCACCTCTGCCCCCTTTATCAAAGGTTATATCTAAAATCAGAGAACACAATCTTCTTAAATATAATAATTGGGTACTTGCGAAAAATAATTTGGTTTCCTAACATTGTTTACAGAAAAAGTAACTCTTTCATACACATACGACGATACTTTCATTATTATTTTTTTTTTTACAATAATAATGAATAATTATTTTTATCACTTCTGCACTTCTCTTTCCTTTGCTTTAACTTTATGTTTATTTTTAAAAGAGATATTTCAATTTCCATGTTTTTTAAAGTATCAGCAGATTGTATTTTTCAAGTTTCCACATTCTGTTCGTGTTGCTCTGGATATTAGACATTAAAATTGGAACATTTTCAACTTTGTTCTCTTGTGACTTTAGAGAGTATTTTCACCCCTCCTATTCTCGGAAAGAAAACAAGTGAGAAGCAAACTATTTCGAGACACATCCAGCGGATGTCTATATAAGTTTTGTAGAAAGAAAGTTTCCTGTAAGGAGTTTCTCATCCCAATGAGAAACTCCTACTCCGTGAGAAGTAGAAGGGTTCAAATCAAGATTTGCAGCATTCGGTCTGAGCTTTATCAGACAATGCGACAAATCGCGACCTAACGTGCGAAATGTTATCCTAGAAAATATTTTCTGTCCTCAAGGGACAGGAATCAAGGGAATCTAAAGTACAGTAGTCCTAGGTACACGGAAAGAAAGTTTGTAGCAATATTTGATATTATGGTGTTACTTTTTAGTATATTTGGTTACAATTGCGGAACATTTTGGCATGATAACGATTTTCGATACTATTTTTAAGAATGATTGAGATTAAAATAAGAATATTTAATATAGTTGAAATGAAAATTTCATATAATATTTACGAAATCTGAAATCTTTTTTTTGAAACACAAAAATGTCAAATTTTAATAAGCTCTTTATCAATTTTTCTAACCAAATATTTCAAATTTCGTAATTAGAATTGTATAAAATGATATAATTATTTTAGATTTTGAAATATGTGATATGAAAATTGAAAAAGAAATATCAAAGTTAACGAGATTCGACGAAATTTGCCGAAGTTGAACGTTCGGAATTGCCCGATCCTCACCGAGTGGTAACGGAGACTGACGAAGCTCTTTAGACAAGCCCCTTTTTACTATTATCTTGATACAGGACCTGAATTTCTTTTATATAATTAATTTCGAAGATTTTACAATAAATCAGTAAAAAAAATTGTTCTTCAAAAAATAATAAAATATTTAATTATTTCCCAATAAATAATGATTTTTATTTATATTTTTAAACATGTTTTGATATAATTTCACCTTTCTCATAAGCGGTGAAAAATATGTCTGGTTATTATATAAGAATGGTCACATCAGTTTTTCACATGAGCGTAAATTTGTATATGAAGCGCTATCCTGCGAATGTTATACGTATTATCGTTAGTATAGGTTAGGAATAAAAATAAGCCAATCGATGTAAAACAATGCGGTGTATGTGTGTGTGTGTGTGCATTTAAAAGTTCATATCCTCGTCTATCCTCGAGATGAGAAAGAGATAAAACTTTGGCGTAGAATCTGTTGGTGTTTCTGTCGTCATCTGTCACGACTGAACCACTTCGAATTTTTAGTATAGTTTTAACAAATTTCGAAATAACGTTTCTAAATTTTCATATAAATTTAGTAAATAACGAAGTGCGCGTCGGTTTAACTTACTTCTGGTTTTTCGTATAAATTTATCAATTTACGAAATAATAATTTCAATTTCTGGAATATATTTACTAAAAAGACTATTGGTAAAAATATACCGATTTTCGTTATCAAACCCAAATGTTCCGCGTTTGAAAAAGAGAATACTAAAATTTCCTATCAGATTTATCAAATATTGCTACTAAATTTCTTTCCGTGTACGTAATTAATATAATCTACAATGTACGTGTAATTAGGGGATTATCAAGAACATTAGATAAGGCCCCTTATTTGTACATTATTGTTGTTGCATGATATTTAAAAGCTCATACGGGCAGTATGGTGCGAATTAAATTATGCATAATACTATTTTATAATTAATTCTCCACTGCACACATACTTGACCAGCTTCACATTTTGACCATAGTTAGATACCAGCATTATTGGATAAATGCTAGTATAGCTGGGTTATCCTAGCAATCGATACCCAGTATTATCTGACCGAAGGTGGCATATTCAGAATTGTCGATAATTATACTGCCGTTGTATATTAAAAGCAAAAATAAATTAAAAAATTATTTCACTTTTTTCGATATCATTTTAGACCAAGTATTTTCAATTTTTTACATTCGTTGCATAGTATAAAACTCAAAATTTCAGTGATAATTTATGTTATGCTTGAAATAGTAGTCGATAAACACAATAATTAACAGATTTAGAAAATCAGTCGTACAAATATAAAATGACGGATGGATTAGAACCGTTTCGAAGCGCTCATTTACAATCATGCCAAATAAAAGGGATAGGAAGATAAAGGAACACATCGATGCGGGTCAGAGGGAATCTTCGAAGAGGTTTAGTCAGATCAATAGGCGCCCTCCGGGATTTAAAGAAGGCGTACTTTCCTTCGAAAGCAAAGAGTAATGGTCCATTCCAGTCCATCTAATATCAGAGCTTGTTCTCTTCTTCCTTCAGCTTTCACTGTCGTTATTCCACACCATTTTCTAAGCAGAGTCCTATTTTTCTTCTTTACTTTTATATTTTCTCTCGCGCGCGACATCTTATTTTTTCGATTCTTTAATTAAATTATCGTTATTATTTGTTTTTCAATTCTTTTAAAAATAAAAGATACGACTCTCTTATTGTTAGTTTTTAAAAGTGAAAAAACATTTTAAGAATAATATATAATAATATAATAATTCCATAATGTTGTTTTTCAAATTAAACTCAACTATAATTTTAAAGAAAAGTAGACTATTTTTGTTTTTAGCGCTAACTGTCAGCTTGCGGGCAACTTTAGTTGCGATTTCATTAACAGAATAATGAGAGGCACGAATTGTAAACGTTTTAATTTACTTCCGAGATTTGTAGACATAATATTCTATGGCTTACTGGAATTAAAGGATTGTCGTGAAGAAGGATTAAACTCTTAACATTTACATTGTATTTATAAATAGAAAGAGAGAGTTATATTCTTATTTAACTTATAGAAAAAAATGTACATTAAACTTATAATATTTATTCTCTGTTGGAGATGCGTATAAATGAAAAGCAGAGAAATTGTCGTATACTTAAAAGTAGCCTCTTTTAACTTTGTCATGATTTATATTTTCTTCTCGAATAATTTTGTCGATGCAATCTTTAAAAATATAGCCAATATTGTAAAATATGAGTTTTTTAATTAAAATATCGATCTTCTAAATTCTAATAAAATCTAAATTGCACAGAGTACCTTTTTACTTTATACTGATTTTATAGCAGATATTTTATATTACCAGTTTATCTCCGATCTTTTCTAACCGTTCACCCTAGCAATGATCACACTTTCCTTTTTGGCACTTTTACGGTAAACGGAATTCTGTTATATAAGCGGATAAGGAACGTTTCAATTTCCGAGAAAGTGTTGTGCTGTGCTACCTAGCCCGCTTACGTTAAAGAAATCATAAAATATATTTTCTTATTTATCCTTTAAAATGTCTATTCATCTCCACCATTTCGCGTTTTAACATTTTTATACCTATTCGATTATATTCATTAAGAAAAGCAATATTTGGCAAAAGTTTTATTCTTATCTTTTAATCAGTATTAAATGTTTGTTCTACAGAAGACCGCAATATTTCTAAGGTGAAATTATACAATTGTGATTTAATTGAAATATTCAAGTTTGAGACTGCTTAATATTTTTAAAAAAAGACACGTCCAGAATTACTTTAAAATAAGGTTTTCATATCAAGTCTGGAGAAATTAGGAAATTATAAGAATTAATTGGAGATGATTTGTCGTTCGATACAGATGAGACTTGTCGAATTATAGATACTTTTTAGAATTTTATGATTTTCCTCGTTCGATCGTGGTATTAGTGATGATGAGTTATTTATAATAATTTAAGATGCTTGGAGAAAACACATTGTATTGAAATGTACATTTGAGATTTTACCGGAAAATCAGGAACGCCTTGGAACGACTTTTCTGTGATTATAAATAATATGCAAAATTTTTAGTAGCAAGAGTAAGCTTCTGTGTTTCAGTACCACTTATAGGTAAAAGTTACGGGATATGACACTTTTTTTATTTAATTGTTCAGAAAAAACAAATAAAGATATATGAAATTAATCAATTAGAGCAAGAAGAAATCGATGAAAACTTCCACCTAAACTTTGCACGGCGCTGTTGAGTTTAAAAGTAGGTTTTAGTTTTATTAACCTCAATTTTCTTTTTCCATTGTTTTTACTTAAAACTTAACAACTTCTTGCTCAAGTCCTTTAACTTGTTAGTGCAAAAGGTTTCTTTTGTAATATCAGTAACGATCTACTCTCAACAAGAAGTTTGTCAGTAAGAATACCTATGTAGTATTTCAAGCAAGAGAGTTTATTCGATTTTTATACTCGTGATTGTTAAATTTCTATTATATGTAATAGAAAGGAATCATTGTTTAGCAAGTAAACAATTTGACACCAAACTTTTTTATATTCCTATTATTATTATTATTATTATTATTATTATTATTATTATTATTATTATTAATTAGTTATTATTTTATATTGAATGCATGATTATAGTAAAATCATTTGAAACGACTGTGGACTTATAGGATTTTCATGTTAATTAGAATTATTACTTGCATTCAACTTTTAACAGTATAGATTCAAAATCGGAGGAACAAAAATTTAATTTTAATATTCAAGTTTGTGGATTTCAAAGCTCCCACCTATTTCAATCTCATTAACTTTATAGCTTGAAATTCTCTGAATAAATAAGCTTTGATGCAAAAACATTTATGGTAATTCGAGTGTAAATTTTGTTTAAACATTTGTAATATATTTACATGTGTGAGAGGATGGCTTTAATAAAATAAGTAGAATAAATTAAATAGATTAAACAATTTATTTGTCAGTTCAAAATCGATCCGTTCTCTAACACACTGACTCGTACAAACTGACTCATCTTCCTTATCTTCTTTTCGGCAATCGTTCATACACAATTAAATAAGATACACACACAAACATACACAATCTCTCGACACCTAAGTGAGCACACAATTAGCCAATATACTTATAATATCCTATACACATGGGATAAATATTACGAATTCGTTTCTATATATTTGAAACATGAAATAACATTTTGAAATATATTATTTATTAACCAAAAATTTTTTTGTTGCTTCAACAAAATTTTGGTTTTCCCAATAAAACTTTAGTTGGCTCAACCAAATTTTGCGTTGAAACGACAAAGTTGCTTTATTTTTCTTAATTGGTCGTGTAAAACAATGTTTGGTTGTGCGAACTATGAATAATGATAAAACCTCTAAGTGAAAACTATCAAGCGAATCCTTGAGGATACAAATTGAAATTCTTTAATTCAGAGAAAAAATATTTCTTGTAGTTTTCATTAATCAACAAATTATAAAAAAATATTTTTTAGGCAAAAAATTATAGAATTTTTCATTTTAAAAAATTATTTCTTTAAAAATCGTTTATCATAAACGTTGCGTACTTCATCTTCGTAAAATATTTAGTTCCTCTGAAAACATTTTATCCACTTATGCTTTGACATAACATGTATGACTTCATTAAATATTTATTCACTTTGCAACTTCGTAAATAAATTAGTCAAGTCTAGTCAAAAAAAAAAAAATCGATTGTAAAAAGCAAATGGCACATCAGTGTACGAGTTTATTTATCGTATCAGCAGTATTTGAGATTCAGTAATGCAGACCGTAGTATTGAAGTGGAGTACTACTCTAGGTGACGGTTTGCATAATATGTCGTCGCTAAATTCGCATCGAATGCAAAAGAACTATGTTTTCGTTGAAAATTTCCAGTCAGAAATATACATCTTATCACGGATAGAATTTATTCTATTCCAGACGTAGTAACTTACAAGTCGTCGAATAGCATTTAAAATATGTTTTTATGGAAATTTTACTTTTCAATATCTTTTTTCATTTAAAATCCTATTTTAATTAAACTATAATGCGAGCACTTTTCATATATACCCAATTTTATTTTTAAAAATGTTTTTAAAGAATTTCTACATTAGTTAAATTAATCATTTTTTTTTCTTCTTAAAGTGAGTTTTATTCGTCTCCCTTTTCGAAAAGAATTTCCACTTCGTTGCCAAACTCTGTATAACTTGTGTAACATCCAGAACCTAAAAAGTTTTTCCTTGAAAGCTTTGGCTGCACTTTCATAAGAGAAGCAAACAGATGATGCCCGAGAAGTTGACAACACCATTTTAAAGTCTTTAAAAAAGTTTTGCTGAAATGTGCTAGTCTTGTAGTTTATTGTGTCGTAAAAGATTTTTATAACGAAATTTCTCAAAAAATGTTTTATTTAAAAAATAGTTTCTTTTTAGTTTTAGTATTATTTTTAAAAAATAAATAGTTAAGTCTTAATGGAAAACGAAATCCGCATATAAATCAACAGGAAGATAATGTGCAAAAAAAAGAAGAAGAAGAAGAAGAAGAAAGGTATTTTGACGTAAAGTATTCTCAAAAATTTAAGTCGCCTTGTTACCTGCGGTATAAAGCCATACACAATGGAATCCTTTTTTAAGATTTCTCAAGGCTTCGAGTACTTCCAACTCTGGGCGAGTGAGTCTTACGCAGCTGCACTTGAAGATTTCATTTCTTTTCTTCCTTTGTTCGAATTAAAGTCTCTTACTGTACAAAACTTAAACTTATAAAAGAACTCAGAAAAGTCCTGTAATCTTCTTTTTTATAAGGCCATAATTTTTTGTTTCGTCATAAAACTGTCTAAAGTTGGCTTTTTAATAATCAGAAATTTTTTAATAGGTCTGCTTTAGAGATATTTCTTTTATTCAGAAATTACTGTTATACCAATTATGTATTTTTGTAATAGATTTCTTTCTTTCCTAATTGCTTGTTTTTGTCATGTGTTGGGAAAATGAATTTTTTCGAGTCCCAATGAAGATTTTCAACCTTTTTCGCCCCATTGATTTATTATATTGTAGAATTCAGTGCCAAGAGCGACCAGCAGAACAAAACGATAGAATGAAATAAGAGTACCGGAAGTCGAGAAATCACGTTGGATATTGTGTGGGATTGGCTGGAAGACTGGTTGGAAAAGTGGTTGTAAGAAGTAAAAAAAAAGGCACAAAAGGGTTGAGCAGGAAAGTAGTAAGAGAGGAGAAAGAAGAACAAGAAGAACAAGAAGAAGGAGAAGGAGATCCAAAAAAAGTGTACGATATCCTAGTGGCATGAGTAGCATTCTTCTTTTACCTGCATTCTATGTATACTTCTCTATAGATTTTTAGACGGTGCTCTCGGAGCCCCGATCACCGAACAGACATTCTTGTCACGTGCACTAGCATTCTCTTCTTATATATCTTGATACACAAGTCAATATCTACATATAGATATAGTTTCTTACGGTTGACATTATGTATCCATTTCTTTTTCTGTCGAATATTGTAGAATGTTAAATACATTAAGTTTAATATGACAGCTATTGAGAATGTGTTTTAACTTTCATTTCAAATACATATTTTTCGTTTAGGCCCAGAGTCATATTTTCAAAATTTAGGAAAAAAAATATTATGTATATTTCGTTAACAAAAATTTCAGTTGAAATCAAACTTTCCGGAAAACTTTATTATTCAGATATGAATATTTCACTCACTGAAAGTACGTACTCAGTGAAAATTTTCTCGATAAACAAAGAGCTTGAAAATTATTAAACACTCGTTCTACATTGAGCAACCAAAAAAATACTGAAATGTTTTTCTCAATTTAAAAAGTAAACATTGTCAGTAGCATATCGTTCAAAGAGTGAGATAGTTTAAATTATAAGTTTTTATAAATTTTATGCAGAACTGTCAATAGTTTTCAACACAGAAAAAAGTTGGACTCATATTTGTTGCATCTCAAAATGAGTTCATGTTAAATGTCATAGAACGTAGCGCCATCTGCCTGTCTCATTTTTGATGCGTATAAAATTTAGTATACATTTGTACTCAATTTGAGATTAGGGTTTTTCTGTGTAATTTAAGACTGTTATTATAATAGAATAAAGCAGATAACATTTATATTAGTAATGCATACTCTAAAAGTAAATATAATAATTATACTAATTTATACGAATTTTCCATTTGTTACAGTTATTTATTTGTCAATTTCGAAATACAGTTTTTAATTGACAGTTTGAAGTGACCTTTTTTTATGAAAAGTACCAATACTCAGGAGAGAACTAAAATCTATCGACAAACTGTCAATCAATTGTCAGCTAACCACCTGTCGACAAAACGTATCCCATGCGTGTAGGAAAAAATAAATCCTTGAAAAATCTATTTGAATACGCTCTGAACGAATAGTATGGCAGATAATAAATGGTCATTTAAAATTTTTTCTTTAAAAGAAAAAAAATTATTTCTACATATAAAGTATACAAAAATATAAAATATTTAAAAAAACAAATTTTTAAAAAAATATATAAATGAGTCGAAATTTCTGAAGTGATCCAATTGCCAAAATGTGAGAATTGCAATTTTTAAAAATTATAACTATTGTATAAAAGGATGAAAAAAATTTTGACCTACATACATGATTTCGAAAGTTTTTTTTCCTGCTCTTTCGAATGGTGGAAAATATTTTTCAAAAAATTCAAAATTTGACCCTTTTTTGAAAATCAAGAATTTTTTTGACTTTTTTTTTAAAGGGGTCTTTTTTTGATTTTTTTTTAAAGTTAAAAATGTGTATTTTCATTACAAAAAATATTAAGATGTCCTTTTTTGTTATTTTCAAAATATTAATTAATTAATTGTTTAATTTTAATAAAAAATGAAATATTTTATTCCACATCGTAAGAGTCCTATATGAAGTATTTTGTATTAGTGGATTGCTAATAAACAATTACAATGTTAGCCAATGGAATTTTACCCCTTTCACTAGGAAGGCAGTCCCAAATTTACACACGGAGTTCGTCATAGCGAGTGTTACATACAGTTTCCAAAATTATCATAGTTCTCAGTGGTTACGTGCGGTAATAAAAATCTTAACGACCAAGAAGATTCAATCTTAGGAGATCACTACATCAGGTGCTAATTGGAGATTCCTCAATTTACATCTTAAGGTAACCATACCAAACGGTATAAAACATAAGGATTTGTTTGATTGTCTTTCTTGTAACACTAATTATTGGGGAGCGTTCATAAACTACGTAGACCTATTTTTGTGACTTTTTGACACCCCCCTCCCCCCACGTAGACTGACGTAGACTTTTGATGAACCCCCCCCCTCCCCCCGTGTTTAACGTAGTTTTTTTTAATATGCATTTTTACTACATATTTAATTATATTCGCATTTAATACAAAGAAGTCAATTAAAAACAGTAAAATAATCTGAATAAAATATTTTATTCTTTACATATCGTCGGGTTAGCGCAATAAGGTGCCTATTCAGAAAACAAAGCAAGAACGTCCCAATTCAGAAACAGAAGCAAAAAGGTGCCTATTCAGAAAAAGAGGCAAGAACGTGCCAACTCAGAAGTCATATTTTTTTGTCAATTTTTCAGTTGGCAACACTGTCAATAATTCAATATTGACATTCAAACAAGCCACAATTATAATTCTGTACAATTTACCGAATAAGATCCAATTGAACATTTTCAAATCACATTTTACCTATTGCTTCCTCATGGAGGAAGCTTTGTTTTCGTGAAATTTTTGGATTTTGATTTTTTGATGTATTTTTATGTTTTGCGACCTCAGGAGTCCAAAAATCACATTTTTAAAAAATGTCATTCCGTGTGTGTGTATGTGTGGGGGAAAATGTGATGTTTACACACACACACACGGAATGACATTTTTTAAAAATGTGATTTTTGGACTCCTGAGGTCGCAAAACATAAAAATACATCAAAAAATCAAAATCCAAAAATTTCACGAAAACAAAGCTTCCTCCATGAGGAAGCAATAGGTAAAATGTGATTTGAAAATGTTCAATTGGATCTTATTCGGTAAATTGTACAGAATTATAATTGTGGCTTGTTTGAATGTCAATATTGAATTATTGACAGTGTTGCCAACTGAAAAATTGACAAAAAAATATGACTTCTGAGTTGGCACGTTCTTGCCTCTTTTTCTGAATAGGCACCTTTTTGCTTCTGTTTCTGAATTGGGACGTTCTTGCTTTGTTTTCTGAATAGGCACCTTATTGCGCTAACCCGACGATATAGAAATGTTTAAAATCAACAAATACAAACAATCTTTTAATACGAAGATAACATTTTTTTTTAATTTTCTTAAAAATTTTTTTTTAGATATCTTCGGTAAACGGTGAAACTAACCAGTCGTGTATGTCCCTCTGTCTTTTTTATTAGAAGTTCGAACTCCCGCGCAATTTTAAAAAAGCAAAGAAATTAATTTTAGTATATATTACGTAGTTAGAGTCGACACCCCCCCTCCCCCCACGTAGACTAAGGTAGAATTTCGCTTAACCCCCCCCCCCTCCCCCTAAACATGCTACGTAGTTTATGAACGCCCCCTTGAGAATATTTTAAATAAATAATTTATATATTGTTTTTCAATTCATTCATTTAATAAACATCTCCCCAACTTAGTTAATTTAACTAAGTTAAATTGAGGAATTAGAATAGGGTATAATTGTAAGTTCAGATTAGGCAAAATTAATAATAATTTAAATTTTAAATAAATATGACATAACATAAATAACAAATTTCTTTAAAACGAAGATAATTTTTTTAAATCAAAGATAATTTGTTTGAAACAAATAAATTTTCTTTGAATCAAAGAAGTCGTTTTTCTCGGAGTATCTTCGATTTTAAATGGGGCATCTGAAAATATTTGAAAAAACTTACGTTTTGCAATATACATACAATTTTTGCGATAATCCCAGCTCACCCTTTCCAAGTTTAATTTTTTTCGCGCAGGAAGTGGAAATGAAAAATGAGGTTTCATATTGTAGGTACCAATTATTAAATACATATTCGGTTATTAAGATTTTCATAAAAGAGTGAATCGATCTATAATCCCATTTGATCCTAGCGAATTGCTCTAGATGGAGAACACTAACAAAATATCGTGACAGTTTTTACATAGAGAGATTTGAGCATTAACTAGAAATTGTGGAAAGAGGGTTGAGTGCTTCGCATCGTCACACTCCAATTTACATCCTATCAGAGAAATGCGCCCATGCGTCTCAGAAAATCAATACTGAGCAGAAAAATCAGATGCGCACGAAAAAGTAAAGTTCCTGTAAATAAAAAATTTATTTTTTATACCATATTTTTGCCCAGCATAATTAGTTTTTCGATTATATTGTCATGGACATTTTTTTACATATATTACACTATGAATTTACAAGCATTTTTTTTTAAAAAAGATGTGGGTAAAAATTTTTACAGAAAATTAAAAGGCATTAAAATAAGCTGCAACGCTTATTATTTTAATCCATTTTGGTATTAAAATAAGCAAAATTGGATTAAAATAATGAGCTTATTTTAATACCTTATAATTTTCTGTGTTACTATTGAACAGAAGATGGAAAATAAAATTCTCGACATTTCTAAAAACAAACAAAAATTTTCTAACGAAGTTTATTTAGCAGAGAATAGTGAAACGAAAGCGTATACTGTTATCCTCATTGCTGGTTTGCAGTTTGGAGAACGTGAAACCGGATAAATATGGAAATACATTTACTAAGGCGTGCTGGAACTGAGTAGTGAACACTCCGAGAAGAAGTGCTACTGCGCTAGAATACAATTCCATTCGGCTACTAGGATGCAGATACTCCATTAAACATATCTAACTTACGATATCAACCGTACTGCGTCACTGATTTCACTAATTTAAGTTTGCAATATATACGTGAACATTGTACTTAACATTTTCTGTACAGTTAAGGAGAAAATCAAAATATTCAAATTTTCCAAATGATTCTTGGTTATTTTTAAAGCTTTTGTACATATTATCTTTTTAATTAATCTTCATTGATGTTTTGTCCAAATTGATAATAATAATTTCAATAAATTTTGGCATTTCTTAGGACAGGAAAAATGTTTTAACATATCTTCCCTGTCCTAAGAAATGCCAAAATTTATTGAAATTTTTTTTAATTATTCTTTATGATGGAAACAATATTTCCTTTTGATAGTTTACTTACACAGAAAATTATAAGGTATTAAAATAAGCTGCAACGCTTATTATTTTAATCCAATATTGCTTATTTCAATACCAAAATGAATTAAAATAAGCAAAATTGGATTAAAATAATAAACGTTGCAGCTTATTTTAATGCCTTTTAATTTTCTGTGTAATGATTGATTTTATGAGAGTACAATTACTCTCTTTTGAGCATAAACCATCTCTGAAAATTAACGTAAGATGTAAGCAGATCTTTAAAACTGAGATTTGAAATTATGTCTAATTAAAATATTAGAAATTACAAATTCTATAATATATATATATATATATATATATATATATATAGATTTGAGCATAACATTTTTATAGGTCAGGTTCTCAAGTGACACTAGAAAAATATTATTTCATGTATGTATTTTATTTGAATAAATTATTAAATTAGCACGTGAGCAGCTTACTTTAAAAGTTCCAACCCACTTATTTGATTCGTTTAACTCTTGACATTAACTGCTTAAGGAAGAATTAAGAATTATACTCAACTTTTAGTTTGGAATTGGTTCAGAGTTTCTAATACTAGGAAAATCTCTTATCCAAGAATTTCCTTCGGCGTGGATAGAGGCGTCAAAAATCTAAATATTCTCCTGTATTCTTTCTAAAATCAGGACAAAAATTTAAGGTTATTCTGTAAGTTGCAATAACAACAATTAATTGAAATATCTCGTACTATTCGTATTGAATTTCACTGACGAAACATTACGTTATGATGAAGGAACAGTATTGAATTAGTATGAAGCTGAAGCTGGCACCTACTTATTAGCACCCATTTAATTTTTGAAATATTCAAGTTGGTATTAAAACAAAAGAATATCATTTGTCAAAAATCTCAAACATCAAAAGGAATGTATATAATTCAAAGGTTATTCATTAGAAAACAAATGAATAACAAGAAAAAATATCAAAAATGAATTTAAATATTCTTTAAAAAAAAAATGAAAATAATAACGACAACATTAAAATTTACAATAACAAATGATTCTTTTATTATTTATTAATAAATGCATTTAGAAATAGGAAAAATATTATTACTTTTTTTAAAACAAGTAGAAGTTAAAGGAAAATAATTTAATTTTTAAAAGATTTTCCGATCAACTTCTACGAAAAATTTTTAATTTTTCTCGACAATAAAATTTAACAGTTCCCAATTTTTTTTTTAAGTCTTTTAGGGATTAAAAGAAGTTTTAAAAAAATTGTGACCGCGAGACTTAGATTCTAAACGAAATTTCCAAGATTTAACATTGAAAATTCGAGAAAAAAATTCCAATTTCTCCCTTGAATAAAATTTAACGGTTCCCAATATTTTTTTAGTCTACTGGGGACCGAAGGAAGCTAAAAAAAAATTGCGACCGCGGGACTCGAACTCTGGACGAAATTATAGAGTTTTTTCTTCCATAATTGGGGAAAAAAAATTCCAATTTCTCCCTTGAATAAAATTTAAATGTTTCCAATATTTTTTTAGTCTACTGGGGACCCAAGGAAGCTAAAAAAAAATTGCGACCGCGGGACTCGAACTCTGGACGAAATTACAGAGATTTTTCTTCCATAATTGGGGAAAAAAAATTCCAATTTCTGCCTTGAATAAAATTTAAATGTTTCCAATATTTTTTTAGTCTACTGGGGACCCAAGGAAGCTAAAAAAAAATTGCGACCGCGGGACTCGAACTCTGGACGAAATTACAGAGATTTTTCTTCCATAATTGGGGAAAAAAAATTCCAATTTCTGCATTGAATAAAATTTAAATGTTTCCAACATTTTTTTAGTCTCCTGGGGACCCAAGGAAGCTAAAAAAAAATTGCGACCGCGGGACTCGAACTCTGGACGAAATTACAGAGATTTTTCTTCCATAATTGGGGAAAAAAAATTCCAATTTCTGCCTTGAATAAAATTTAAATGTTTCCAATATTTTTTTAGTCTACTGGGGACCCAAGGAAGCTAAAAAAAATTGCGACCGCGGGACTCGAACTCTGGACGAAATTACAGAGTTTTTTCTTTCATAATTGGGGAAAAATAATTCCAATTTCTGCCTTGAATAAAATTTAACGGTTCCCAATATTTTTTTAGTCTCCTGGGGACCCAAGGAAGCTAAAAAAAAATTGCGACCGCGGGACTCGAACTCTGGACGAAATTATAGAGTTTTTTCTTTCATAATTGTGGACAAATAATTCCAATTTCTGCCTTGAATAAAATTTAAATGTTTCCAATATTTTTTTAGTCTACTGGGGACCCAAGGAAGCTAAAAAAAAATTGCGACCGCGGGACTCGAACTCTGGACGAAATTACAGAGATTTCTCTTCCATAATTGGGGAAAAAAAATTCCAATTTCTGCATTGAATAAAATTTAAATGTTTCCAACATTTTTTTAGTCTCCTGGGGACCCAAGGAAGCTAAAAAAAAATTGCGACCGCGGGACTCGAACTCTGGACGAAATTACAGAGATTTTTCTTCCATAATTGGGGAAAAAAAATTCCAATTTCTGCCTTGAATAAAATTTAACTGTTCCCAATATTTTTTTAGTCTACTGGGGACCCAAGGAAGCTAAAAAAAAATTGCGACCGTGGGACTCGAACTCTGGACGAAATTATAGAGTTTTTTCTTTCATAATTGTGGACAAATAATTCCAATTTCTGCCTTGAATAAAATTTAACGGTTCCCAATATTTTTTTAGTCTACTGGGGACCCAAGGAAGCTAAAAAAAAATTGCGACCGCGGGACTCGAACTCTGGACGAAATTACAGAGATTTTTCTTCCATAATTGGGGAAAAAAAATTCCAATTTCTGCCTTGAATAAAATTTAAATGTTTCCAATATTTTTTTAGTCTACTGGGGACCCAAGGAAGCTAAAAAAAAATTGCGACCGCGGGACTCGAACTCTGGACGAAATTACAGAGATTTTTCTTCCATAATTGGGGAAAAAAAATTCCAATTTCTGCATTGAATAAAATTTAAATGTTTCCAACATTTTTTTAGTCTCCTGGGGACCCAAGGAAGCTAAAAAAAAATTGCGACCGCGGGACTCGAACTCTGGACGAAATTACAGAGATTTTTCTTCCATAATTGGGGAAAAAAAATTCCAATTTCTGCCTTGAATAAAATTTAAATGTTTCCAATATTTTTTTAGTCTACTGGGGACCCAAGGAAGCTAAAAAAAATTGCGACCGCGGGACTCGAACTCTGGACGAAATTACAGAGTTTTTTCTTTCATAATTGGGGAAAAATAATTCCAATTTCTGCCTTGAATAAAATTTAACGGTTCCCAATATTTTTTTAGTCTACTGGGGACCCAAGGAAGCTAAAAAAAAATTGCGACCGTGGGACTCGAACTCTGGATAAAATTATAGAGTTTTTTCTTTCATAATTGGGGAAAAATAATTCCAATTTCTGCCTTGAATAAAATTTAAATGTTTCCAATATTTTTTTAGTCTACTGGGGACCCAAGGAAGCTAAAAAAAAATTGCGACTGCGGGACTCGAACTCTGGACGAAATTACAGAGATTTTTCTTCCATAATTGGGGAAAAAACATTCCAATTTCTGCCTTGAATAAAATTTAAATGTTTCCAATATTTTTTTAGTCTACTGGGGACCCAAGGAAGCTAAAAAAAAATTGCGACCGTGGGACTCGAACTGTGGACGAAATTATAGAGTTTTTTCTTTCATAATTGGGAAAAAATAATTCCAATTTTTGCCTTGAATAAAATTTAAATGTTTCCAATATTTTTTTAGTCTACTGGGGACCCAAGGAAGCTAAAAAAAAATTGCGACCGTGGGACTCGAACTCTGGACGAAATTATAGAGTTTTTTCTTTTATAATTGGGGAAAAATAATTCCAATTTCTGCCTTGAATAAAATTTAAATGTTTCCAATATTTTTTTAGTCTACTGGGGACCCAAGGAAGCTAAAAAAAAATTGCGACCGCGGGACTCGAACTCTGGACGAAATTACAGAGATTTTTCTTCCATAATTGGGGAAAAAAAATTCTAATTTCTGCCTTGAATAAAATTTAAATGTTTCCAATATTTTTTTAGTCTACTGGGGACCCAAGGAAGCAAAAAAAAAAATTGCGACCGCGGGACTCGAACTCTGGACGAAATTATAGAGTTTTTTCTTTCATAATTGGGGAAAAATAATTCCAATTTTTGCATTCAATAAAATTTAAATGTTTCCAATATTTTTTTAGTCTACTGGGGACCCAAGGAAGCTAAAAAAAAAATTGCGACCGTGGGACTCGAACTCTGGACGAAATTATAGAGTTTTTTCTTTCATAATTGGGGAAAAATAATTCCAATTTCTGCCTTGAATAAAATTTAAATGTTTCCAATATTTTTTTAGTCTACTGGGGACCCAAGGAAGCTAAAAAAAAAAATTGCGACCGTGGGACTCGAACTCTGGACGAAATTACAGAGATTTTTCTTCCATAATTAAGGAAAAAAAATTCCAATTTCTCCCTTGAATAAAATTTAACGGTTCCCTATATTTTTTTAGTCTACTGGGGACCCAAGGAAGCTAAAAAAAAATTGCGACCGTGGGACTCGAACTCTGGATGAAATTATAGAGTTTTTTCTTTCATAATTGGGGAAAAATAATTCCAATTTCTGCCTTGAATAAAATTTAAATGTTTCCAATATTTTTTTAGTCTACTGGGGACCCAAGGAAGCTAAAAAAAAATTGCGACCGCGGGACTCGAACTCTGGACGAAATTACAGAGATTTTTCTTCCATAATTGGGGAAAAAAAATTCCAATTTCTCCCTTGAATAAAATTTAAATGTTTCCAATATTTTTTTAGTCTACTGGGGACCCAAGGAAGCTAAAAAAAAATTGCGACCGTGGGACTCGAACTCTGGACGAAATTACAGAGTTTTTTCTTTCATAATTGGGGAAAAATAATTCCAATTTCTGCCTTGAATAAAATTTAAAATGTTTCCAATATTTTTTTAGTCTACTGGGGACCCAAGGAAGCTAAAAAAAAATTGCGACCGCGGGACTCGAACTCTGGACGAAATTATAGAGTTTTTTCTTTCATAATTGGGGAAAAATAATTCCAATTTCTGCCTTGAATAAAATTTAAATGTTTCCAATATTTTTTTAGTCTACTGGGGACCCAAGGAAGCTAAAAAAAAATTGCGACGGCGGGACTCGAACTCTGGACGAAATTACAGAGATTTTTCTTCCATAATTGGGGAAAAAAATTCCAATTTCTGCCTTGAATAAAATTTAAATGTTTCCAATATTTTTTTAGTCTACTGGGGACCCAAGGAAGCTAAAAAAAAATTGCGACTGCGGGACTCGAACTCTGGACGAAATTACAGAGATTTTTCTTCCATAATTGGGGAAAAAACATTCCAATTTCTGCCTTGAATAAAATTTAAATGTTTCCAATATTTTTTTAGTCTACTGGGGACCCAAGGAAGCTAAAAAAAAATTGCGACCGTGGGTCTCGAACTGTGGACGAAATTATAGAGTTTTTTCTTTCATAATTGGGAAAAAATAATTCCAATTTTTGCCTTGAATAAAATTTAAATGTTTCCAATATTTTTTTAGTCTACTGGGGACCCAAGGAAGCTAAAAAAAAATTGCGACCGTGGGACTCGAACTCTGGACGAAATTATAGAGTTTTTTCTTTCATAATTGGGGAAAAATAATTCCAATTTCTGCCTTGAATAAAATTTAAATGTTTCCAATATTTTTTTAGTCTACTGGGGACCCAAGGAAGCTAAAAAAAAATTGCGACCGCGGGACTCGAACTCTGGACGAAATTACAGAGTTTTTTCTTCCATAATTGGGAAAAATAATTCCAATTTCTGCCTTGAATAAAATTTAACGGTTCCCAATATTTTGTTAGTCTACTGGGGACCCAAGGAAGCTAAAAAAAAATTGCGACCGCGGGACTCGAACTCTGGACGAAATTATAGAGTTTTTTCTTTCATAATTGTGGACAAATAATTCCAATTTCTGCCTTGAATAAAATTTAAATGTTTCCAATATTTTTTTAGTCTACTGGGGACCCAAGGAAGCTAAAAAAAAATTGCGACCGCGGGACTCGAACTCTGGACGAAATTACAGAGATTTTTCTTCCATAATTGGGGAAAAAAAATTCCAATTTCTGCCTTGAATAAAATTTAACTGTTCCCAATATTTTTTTAGTCTACTGGGGACCCAAGGAAGCTAAAAAAAAATTGCGACCGTGGGACTCGAACTCTGGACGAAATTATAGAGTTTTTTCTTTCATAATTGTGGACAAATAATTCCAATTTCTGCCTTGAATAAAATTTAACGGTTCCCAATATTTTTTTAGTCTACTGGGGACCCAAGGAAGCTAAAAAAAAATTGCGACCGCGGGACTCGAACTCTGGACGAAATTACAGAGATTTTTCTTCCATAATTGGGGAAAAAAAATTCCAATTTCTGCCTTGAATAAAATTTAAATGTTTCCAATATTTTTTTAGTCTACTGGGGACCCAAGGAAGCTAAAAAAAAATTGCGACCGCGGGACTCGAACTCTGGACGAAATTACAGAGATTTTTCTTCCATAATTGGGGAAAAAAAATTCCAATTTCTGCATTGAATAAAATTTAAATGTTTCCAACATTTTTTTAGTCTCCTGGGGACCCAAGGAAGCTAAAAAAAAATTGCGACCGCGGGACTCGAACTCTGGACGAAATTACAGAGATTTTTCTTCCATAATTGGGGAAAAAAAATTCCAATTTCTGCCTTGAATAAAATTTAAATGTTTCCAATATTTTTTTAGTCTACTGGGGACCCAAGGAAGCTAAAAAAAATTGCGACCGCGGGACTCGAACTCTGGACGAAATTACAGAGTTTTTTCTTTCATAATTGGGGAAAAATAATTCCAATTTCTGCCTTGAATAAAATTTAACGGTTCCCAATATTTTTTTAGTCTACTGGGGACCCAAGGAAGCTAAAAAAAAATTGCGACCGTGGGACTCGAACTCTGGATAAAATTATAGAGTTTTTTCTTTCATAATTGGGGAAAAATAATTCCAATTTCTGCCTTGAATAAAATTTAAATGTTTCCAATATTTTTTTAGTCTACTGGGGACCCAAGGAAGCTAAAAAAAAATTGCGACTGCGGGACTCGAACTCTGGACGAAATTACAGAGATTTTTCTTCCATAATTGGGGAAAAAACATTCCAATTTCTGCCTTGAATAAAATTTAAATGTTTCCAATATTTTTTTAGTCTACTGGGGACCCAAGGAAGCTAAAAAAAAATTGCGACCGTGGGACTCGAACTGTGGACGAAATTATAGAGTTTTTTCTTTCATAATTGGGAAAAAATAATTCCAATTTTTGCCTTGAATAAAATTTAAATGTTTCCAATATTTTTTTAGTCTACTGGGGACCCAAGGAAGCTAAAAAAAAATTGCGACCGTGGGACTCGAACTCTGGACGAAATTATAGAGTTTTTTCTTTTATAATTGGGGAAAAATAATTCCAATTTCTGCCTTGAATAAAATTTAAATGTTTCCAATATTTTTTTAGTCTACTGGGGACCCAAGGAAGCTAAAAAAAAATTGCGACCGCGGGACTCGAACTCTGGACGAAATTACAGAGATTTTTCTTCCATAATTGGGGAAAAAAAATTCTAATTTCTGCCTTGAATAAAATTTAAATGTTTCCAATATTTTTTTAGTCTACTGGGGACCCAAGGAAGCAAAAAAAAAAATTGCGACCGCGGGACTCGAACTCTGGACGAAATTATAGAGTTTTTTCTTTCATAATTGGGGAAAAATAATTCCAATTTTTGCATTCAATAAAATTTAAATGTTTCCAATATTTTTTTAGTCTACTGGGGACCCAAGGAAGCTAAAAAAAAAATTGCGACCGTGGGACTCGAACTCTGGACGAAATTATAGAGTTTTTTCTTTCATAATTGGGGAAAAATAATTCCAATTTCTGCCTTGAATAAAATTTAAATGTTTCCAATATTTTTTTAGTCTACTGGGGACCCAAGGAAGCTAAAAAAAAAAATTGCGACCGTGGGACTCGAACTCTGGACGAAATTACAGAGATTTTTCTTCCATAATTAAGGAAAAAAAATTCCAATTTCTCCCTTGAATAAAATTTAACGGTTCCCTATATTTTTTTAGTCTACTGGGGACCCAAGGAAGCTAAAAAAAAATTGCGACCGTGGGACTCGAACTCTGGATGAAATTATAGAGTTTTTTCTTTCATAATTGGGGAAAAATAATTCCAATTTCTGCCTTGAATAAAATTTAAATGTTTCCAATATTTTTTTAGTCTACTGGGGACCCAAGGAAGCTAAAAAAAAATTGCGACCGCGGGACTCGAACTCTGGACGAAATTACAGAGATTTTTCTTCCATAATTGGGGAAAAAAAATTCCAATTTCTCCCTTGAATAAAATTTAAATGTTTCCAATATTTTTTTAGTCTACTGGGGACCCAAGGAAGCTAAAAAAAAATTGCGACCGTGGGACTCGAACTCTGGACGAAATTACAGAGTTTTTTCTTTCATAATTGGGGAAAAATAATTCCAATTTCTGCCTTGAATAAAATTTAAATGTTTCCAATATTTTTTTAGTCTACTGGGGACCCAAGGAAGCTAAAAAAAAATTGCGACCGCGGGACTCGAACTCTGGACGAAATTATAGAGTTTTTTCTTTCATAATTGGGGAAAAATAATTCCAATTTCTGCCTTGAATAAAATTTAAATGTTTCCAATATTTTTTTAGTCTACTGGGGACCCAAGGAAGCTAAAAAAAAATTGCGACGGCGGGACTCGAACTCTGGACGAAATTACAGAGATTTTTCTTCCATAATTGGGGAAAAAAATTCCAATTTCTGCCTTGAATAAAATTTAAATGTTTCCAATATTTTTTTAGTCTACTGGGGACCCAAGGAAGCTAAAAAAAAATTGCGACTGCGGGACTCGAACTCTGGACGAAATTACAGAGATTTTTCTTCCATAATTGGGGAAAAAACATTCCAATTTCTGCCTTGAATAAAATTTAAATGTTTCCAATATTTTTTTAGTCTACTGGGGACCCAAGGAAGCTAAAAAAAAATTGCGACCGTGGGTCTCGAACTGTGGACGAAATTATAGAGTTTTTTCTTTCATAATTGGGAAAAAATAATTCCAATTTTTGCCTTGAATAAAATTTAAATGTTTCCAATATTTTTTTAGTCTACTGGGGACCCAAGGAAGCTAAAAAAAAATTGCGACCGTGGGACTCGAACTCTGGACGAAATTATAGAGTTTTTTCTTTCATAATTGGGGAAAAATAATTCCAATTTCTGCCTTGAATAAAATTTAAATGTTTCCAATATTTTTTTAGTCTACTGGGGACCCAAGGAAGCTAAAAAAAAATTGCGACCGCGGGACTCGAACTCTGGACGAAATTACAGAGATTTTTCTTCCATAATTGGGAAAAAAAATTCCAATTTCTGCCTTGAATAAAATTTAAATGTTTCCAATATTTTTTTAGTCTACTGGGGACCCAAGGAAGCAAAAAAAAAAATTGCGACCGCGGGACTCGAACTCTGGACGAAATTATAGAGTTTTTTCTTTCATAATTGGGGAAAAATAATTCCAATTTTTGCATTCAATAAAATTTAAATGTTTCCAATATTTTTTTAGTCTACTGGGGACCCAAGGAAGCTAAAAAAAAATTGCGACCGTGGGACTCGAACTCTGGACGAAATTATAGAGTTTTTTCTTTCATAATTGGGGAAAAATAATTCCAATTTCTGCCTTGAATAAAATTTAAATGTTTCCAATATTTTTTTAGTCTACTGGGGACCCAAGGAAGCTAAAAAAAAAAATTGCGACCGTGGGACTCGAACTCTGGATGAAATTATAGAGTTTTTTCTTTCATAATTGGGGAAAAATAATTCCAATTTCTGCCTTGAATAAAATTTAAATGTTTCCAATATTTTTTTAGTCTACTGGGGACCCAAGGAAGCTAAAAAAAAATTGCGACCGTGGGACTCGAACTCTGGACGAAATTACAGAGATTTTTCTTCCATAATTAAGGAAAAAAAATTCCAATTTCTCCCTTGAATAAAATTTAACGGTTGCCTATATTTTTTTAGTCTACTGGGGACCCAAGGAAGCTAAAAAAAAATTGCGACCGTGGGACTCGAACTCTGGATGAAATTATAGAGTTTTTTCTTTCATAATTGGGGAAAAATAATTCCAATTTCTGCCTTGAATAAAATTTAAATGTTTCCAATATTTTTTTAGTCTACTGGGGACCCAAGGAAGCTAAAAAAAAATTGCGACCGCGGGACTCGAACTCTGGACGAAATTACAGAGATTTTTCTTCCATAATTGGGGAAAAAAATTCCAATTTCTCCCTTGAATAAATTTTAACGGTTCCCAATATTTTTTTAGTCTACTGGGGACCCAAGGAAGATAAAAAAAAATTGCGACCGTGGGACTCGAACTCTGGATGAAATTATAGTTTTTTCTTTCATAATTGGGGAAAAATAATTCCAATTTCTGCCTTGAATAAAATTTAAATGTTTCCAATATTTTTTTAGTCTACTGGGGACCCAAGGAAGTTAAAAAAAAATTGCGACCGCGGGACTCGAACTCTGGACGAAATTACAGAGATTTTTCTTCCATAATTGGGGAAAAAAAATTCCAATTTCTCCCTTGAATAAAATTTAACGGTTCCCAATATTTTTTTAGTCTACTGGGGACCCAAGGAAGCTAAAAAAAATTGCGACCGTGGGACTCGAACTCTGGACGAAATTACAGAGTTTTTTCTTTCATAATTGGGGAAAAATAATTCCAATTTCTGCCTTGAATAAAATTTAACGGTTCCCAATATTTTTTTAGTCTACTGGGGACCCAAGGAAGCTAAAAAAAAATTGCGTTCGCGGGACTCGTACTCTGGACGAAATTACAGAGTTTTTTCTTTCATAATTGGGGAAAAATAATTCCAATTTCTGCCTTGAATAAAATTTAACGGTTCCCAATATTTTTTTAGTCTACTGGGGACCCAAGGAAGCTAAAAAAAAATTGCGACTGCGGGACTCGAACTCTGGACGAAATTACAGAGATTTTTCTTCCATAATTGGGGAAAAAAAATTCCAATTTCTGCCTTGAATAAAATTTAAATGTTTCCAATATTTTTTTAGTCTACTGGGGACCCAAGGAAGCTAAAAAAAATTGCGACCGCGGGACTCGAACTCTGGACGAAATTACAGAGTTTTTTCTTTCATAATTGGGGAAAAATAATTCCAATTTCTGCCTTGAATAAAATTTAACGGTTCCCAATATTTTTTTAGTCTACTGGGGACCCAAGGAAGCTAAAAAAAAATTGCGACCGTGGGACTCGAACTCTGGATAAAATTATAGAGTTTTTTCTTTCATAATTGGGGAAAAATAATTCCAATTTCTGCCTTGAATAAAATTTAAATGTTTCCAATATTTTTTTAGTCTACTGGGGACCCAAGGAAGCTAAAAAAAAATTGCGACTGCGGGACTCGAACTCTGGACGAAATTACAGAGATTTTTCTTCCATAATTGGGGAAAAAACATTCCAATTTCTGCCTTGAATAAAATTTAAATGTTTCCAATATTTTTTTAGTCTACTGGGGACCCAAGGAAGCTAAAAAAAAATTGCGACCGTGGGACTCGAACTGTGGACGAAATTATAGAGTTTTTTCTTTCATAATTGGGAAAAAATAATTCCAATTTTTGCCTTGAATAAAATTTAAATGTTTCCAATATTTTTTTAGTCTACTGGGGACCCAAGGAAGCTAAAAAAAAATTGCGACCGTGGGACTCGAACTCTGGACGAAATTATAGAGTTTTTTCTTTTATAATTGGGGAAAAATAATTCCAATTTCTGCCTTGAATAAAATTTAAATGTTTCCAATATTTTTTTAGTCTACTGGGGACCCAAGGAAGCTAAAAAAAAATTGCGACCGCGGGACTCGAACTCTGGACGAAATTACAGAGATTTTTCTTCCATAATTGGGGAAAAAAAATTCTAATTTCTGCCTTGAATAAAATTTAAATGTTTCCAATATTTTTTTAGTCTACTGGGGACCCAAGGAAGCAAAAAAAAAAATTGCGACCGCGGGACTCGAACTCTGGACGAAATTATAGACTTTTTTCTTTCATAATTGGGGAAAAATAATTCCAATTTTTGCATTCAATAAAATTTAAATGTTTCCAATATTTTTTTAGTCTACTGGGGACCCAAGGAAGCTAAAAAAAAAATTGCGACCGTGGGACTCGAACTCTGGACGAAATTATAGAGTTTTTTCTTTCATAATTGGGGAAAAATAATTCCAATTTCTGCCTTGAATAAAATTTAAATGTTTCCAATATTTTTTTAGTCTACTGGGGACCCAAGGAAGCTAAAAAAAAAAATTGCGACCGTGGGACTCGAACTCTGGACGAAATTACAGAGATTTTTCTTCCATAATTAAGGAAAAAAAATTCCAATTTCTCCCTTGAATAAAATTTAACGGTTCCCTATATTTTTTTAGTCTACTGGGGACCCAAGGAAGCTAAAAAAAAATTGCGACCGTGGGACTCGAACTCTGGATGAAATTATAGAGTTTTTTCTTTCATAATTGGGGAAAAATAATTCCAATTTCTGCCTTGAATAAAATTTAAATGTTTCCAATATTTTTTTAGTCTACTGGGGACCCAAGGAAGCTAAAAAAAAATTGCGACCGCGGGACTCGAACTCTGGACGAAATTACAGAGATTTTTCTTCCATAATTGGGGAAAAAAAATTCCAATTTCTCCCTTGAATAAAATTTAAATGTTTCCAATATTTTTTTAGTCTACTGGGGACCCAAGGAAGCTAAAAAAAAATTGCGACCGTGGGACTCGAACTCTGGACGAAATTACAGAGTTTTTTCTTTCATAATTGGGGAAAAATAATTCCAATTTCTGCCTTGAATAAAATTTAAATGTTTCCAATATTTTTTTAGTCTACTGGGGACCCAAGGAAGCTAAAAAAAAATTGCGACCGCGGGACTCGAACTCTGGACGAAATTATAGAGTTTTTTCTTTCATAATTGGGGAAAAATAATTCCAATTTCTGCCTTGAATAAAATTTAAATGTTTCCAATATTTTTTTAGTCTACTGGGGACCCAAGGAAGCTAAAAAAAAATTGCGACGGCGGGACTCGAACTCTGGACGAAATTACAGAGATTTTTCTTCCATAATTGGGGAAAAAAATTCCAATTTCTGCCTTGAATAAAATTTAAATGTTTCCAATATTTTTTTAGTCTACTGGGGACCCAAGGAAGCTAAAAAAAAATTGCGACTGCGGGACTCGAACTCTGGACGAAATTACAGAGATTTTTCTTCCATAATTGGGGAAAAAACATTCCAATTTCTGCCTTGAATAAAATTTAAATGTTTCCAATATTTTTTTAGTCTACTGGGGACCCAAGGAAGCTAAAAAAAAATTGCGACCGTGGGTCTCGAACTGTGGACGAAATTATAGAGTTTTTTCTTTCATAATTGGGAAAAAATAATTCCAATTTTTGCCTTGAATAAAATTTAAATGTTTCCAATATTTTTTTAGTCTACTGGGGACCCAAGGAAGCTAAAAAAAAATTGCGACCGTGGGACTCGAACTCTGGACGAAATTATAGAGTTTTTTCTTTCATAATTGGGGAAAAATAATTCCAATTTCTGCCTTGAATAAAATTTAAATGTTTCCAATATTTTTTTAGTCTACTGGGGACCCAAGGAAGCTAAAAAAAAATTGCGACCGCGGGACTCGAACTCTGGACGAAATTACAGAGTTTTTTCTTCCATAATTGGGAAAAATAATTCCAATTTCTGCCTTGAATAAAATTTAACGGTTCCCAATATTTTGTTAGTCTACTGGGGACCCAAGGAAGCTAAAAAAAAATTGCGACCGCGGGACTCGAACTCTGGACGAAATTATAGAGTTTTTTCTTTCATAATTGTGGACAAATAATTCCAATTTCTGCCTTGAATAAAATTTAAATGTTTCCAATATTTTTTTAGTCTACTGGGGACCCAAGGAAGCTAAAAAAAAATTGCGACCGCGGGACTCGAACTCTGGACGAAATTACAGAGATTTTTCTTCCATAATTGGGGAAAAAAAATTCCAATTTCTGCCTTGAATAAAATTTAACTGTTCCCAATATTTTTTTAGTCTACTGGGGACCCAAGGAAGCTAAAAAAAAATTGCGACCGTGGGACTCGAACTCTGGACGAAATTATAGAGTTTTTTCTTTCATAATTGTGGACAAATAATTCCAATTTCTGCCTTGAATAAAATTTAACGGTTCCCAATATTTTTTTAGTCTACTGGGGACCCAAGGAAGCTAAAAAAAAATTGCGACCGCGGGACTCGAACTCTGGACGAAATTACAGAGATTTTTCTTCCATAATTGGGGAAAAAAAATTCCAATTTCTGCCTTGAATAAAATTTAAATGTTTCCAATATTTTTTTAGTCTACTGGGGACCCAAGGAAGCTAAAAAAAAATTGCGACCGCGGGACTCGAACTCTGGACGAAATTACAGAGATTTTTCTTCCATAATTGGGGAAAAAAAATTCCAATTTCTGCATTGAATAAAATTTAAATGTTTCCAACATTTTTTTAGTCTCCTGGGGACCCAAGGAAGCTAAAAAAAAATTGCGACCGCGGGACTCGAACTCTGGACGAAATTACAGAGATTTTTCTTCCATAATTGGGGAAAAAAAATTCCAATTTCTGCCTTGAATAAAATTTAAATGTTTCCAATATTTTTTTAGTCTACTGGGGACCCAAGGAAGCTAAAAAAAATTGCGACCGCGGGACTCGAACTCTGGACGAAATTACAGAGTTTTTTCTTTCATAATTGGGGAAAAATAATTCCAATTTCTGCCTTGAATAAAATTTAACGGTTCCCAATATTTTTTTAGTCTACTGGGGACCCAAGGAAGCTAAAAAAAAATTGCGACCGTGGGACTCGAACTCTGGATAAAATTATAGAGTTTTTTCTTTCATAATTGGGGAAAAATAATTCCAATTTCTGCCTTGAATAAAATTTAAATGTTTCCAATATTTTTTTAGTCTACTGGGGACCCAAGGAAGCTAAAAAAAAATTGCGACTGCGGGACTCGAACTCTGGACGAAATTACAGAGATTTTTCTTCCATAATTGGGGAAAAAACATTCCAATTTCTGCCTTGAATAAAATTTAAATGTTTCCAATATTTTTTTAGTCTACTGGGGACCCAAGGAAGCTAAAAAAAAATTGCGACCGTGGGACTCGAACTGTGGACGAAATTATAGAGTTTTTTCTTTCATAATTGGGAAAAAATAATTCCAATTTTTGCCTTGAATAAAATTTAAATGTTTCCAATATTTTTTTAGTCTACTGGGGACCCAAGGAAGCTAAAAAAAAATTGCGACCGTGGGACTCGAACTCTGGACGAAATTATAGAGTTTTTTCTTTTATAATTGGGGAAAAATAATTCCAATTTCTGCCTTGAATAAAATTTAAATGTTTCCAATATTTTTTTAGTCTACTGGGGACCCAAGGAAGCTAAAAAAAAATTGCGACCGCGGGACTCGAACTCTGGACGAAATTACAGAGATTTTTCTTCCATAATTGGGGAAAAAAAATTCTAATTTCTGCCTTGAATAAAATTTAAATGTTTCCAATATTTTTTTAGTCTACTGGGGACCCAAGGAAGCAAAAAAAAAAATTGCGACCGCGGGACTCGAACTCTGGACGAAATTATAGAGTTTTTTCTTTCATAATTGGGGAAAAATAATTCCAATTTTTGCATTCAATAAAATTTAAATGTTTCCAATATTTTTTTAGTCTACTGGGGACCCAAGGAAGCTAAAAAAAAAATTGCGACCGTGGGACTCGAACTCTGGACGAAATTATAGAGTTTTTTCTTTCATAATTGGGGAAAAATAATTCCAATTTCTGCCTTGAATAAAATTTAAATGTTTCCAATATTTTTTTAGTCTACTGGGGACCCAAGGAAGCTAAAAAAAAAAATTGCGACCGTGGGACTCGAACTCTGGACGAAATTACAGAGATTTTTCTTCCATAATTAAGGAAAAAAAATTCCAATTTCTCCCTTGAATAAAATTTAACGGTTCCCTATATTTTTTTAGTCTACTGGGGACCCAAGGAAGCTAAAAAAAAATTGCGACCGTGGGACTCGAACTCTGGATGAAATTATAGAGTTTTTTCTTTCATAATTGGGGAAAAATAATTCCAATTTCTGCCTTGAATAAAATTTAAATGTTTCCAATATTTTTTTAGTCTACTGGGGACCCAAGGAAGCTAAAAAAAAATTGCGACCGCGGGACTCGAACTCTGGACGAAATTACAGAGATTTTTCTTCCATAATTGGGGAAAAAAAATTCCAATTTCTCCCTTGAATAAAATTTAAATGTTTCCAATATTTTTTTAGTCTACTGGGGACCCAAGGAAGCTAAAAAAAAATTGCGACCGTGGGACTCGAACTCTGGACGAAATTACAGAGTTTTTTCTTTCATAATTGGGGAAAAATAATTCCAATTTCTGCCTTGAATAAAATTTAAATGTTTCCAATATTTTTTTAGTCTACTGGGGACCCAAGGAAGCTAAAAAAAAATTGCGACCGCGGGACTCGAACTCTGGACGAAATTATAGAGTTTTTTCTTTCATAATTGGGGAAAAATAATTCCAATTTCTGCCTTGAATAAAATTTAAATGTTTCCAATATTTTTTTAGTCTACTGGGGACCCAAGGAAGCTAAAAAAAAATTGCGACGGCGGGACTCGAACTCTGGACGAAATTACAGAGATTTTTCTTCCATAATTGGGGAAAAAAATTCCAATTTCTGCCTTGAATAAAATTTAAATGTTTCCAATATTTTTTTAGTCTACTGGGGACCCAAGGAAGCTAAAAAAAAATTGCGACTGCGGGACTCGAACTCTGGACGAAATTACAGAGATTTTTCTTCCATAATTGGGGAAAAAACATTCCAATTTCTGCCTTGAATAAAATTTAAATGTTTCCAATATTTTTTTAGTCTACTGGGGACCCAAGGAAGCTAAAAAAAAATTGCGACCGTGGGTCTCGAACTGTGGACGAAATTATAGAGTTTTTTCTTTCATAATTGGGAAAAAATAATTCCAATTTTTGCCTTGAATAAAATTTAAATGTTTCCAATATTTTTTTAGTCTACTGGGGACCCAAGGAAGCTAAAAAAAAATTGCGACCGTGGGACTCGAACTCTGGACGAAATTATAGAGTTTTTTCTTTCATAA
This sequence comes from Leptopilina boulardi, assembly GCF_019393585.1. Classification (NCBI taxonomy): domain Eukaryota; kingdom Metazoa; phylum Arthropoda; class Insecta; order Hymenoptera; family Figitidae; genus Leptopilina; species Leptopilina boulardi. The sequence continues at coordinate 1,295,940 of NW_026137969.1, forward strand.
TTGGGGAAAAATAATTCCAATTTCTGCCTTGAATAAAATTTAAATGTTTCCAATATTTTTTTAGTCTACTGGGGACCCAAGGAAGCTAAAAAAAAATTGCGACCGCGGGACTCGAACTCTGGACGAAATTACAGAGATTTTTCTTCCATAATTGGGAAAAAAAATTCCAATTTCTGCCTTGAATAAAATTTAAATGTTTCCAATATTTTTTTAGTCTACTGGGGACCCAAGGAAGCAAAAAAAAAAATTGCGACCGCGGGACTCGAACTCTGGACGAAATTATAGAGTTTTTTCTTTCATAATTGGGGAAAAATAATTCCAATTTTTGCATTCAATAAAATTTAAATGTTTCCAATATTTTTTTAGTCTACTGGGGACCCAAGGAAGCTAAAAAAAAATTGCGACCGTGGGACTCGAACTCTGGACGAAATTATAGAGTTTTTTCTTTCATAATTGGGGAAAAATAATTCCAATTTCTGCCTTGAATAAAATTTAAATGTTTCCAATATTTTTTTAGTCTACTGGGGACCCAAGGAAGCTAAAAAAAAAAATTGCGACCGTGGGACTCGAACTCTGGATGAAATTATAGAGTTTTTTCTTTCATAATTGGGGAAAAATAATTCCAATTTCTGCCTTGAATAAAATTTAAATGTTTCCAATATTTTTTTAGTCTACTGGGGACCCAAGGAAGCTAAAAAAAAATTGCGACCGTGGGACTCGAACTCTGGACGAAATTACAGAGATTTTTCTTCCATAATTAAGGAAAAAAAATTCCAATTTCTCCCTTGAATAAAATTTAACGGTTGCCTATATTTTTTTAGTCTACTGGGGACCCAAGGAAGCTAAAAAAAAATTGCGACCGTGGGACTCGAACTCTGGATGAAATTATAGAGTTTTTTCTTTCATAATTGGGGAAAAATAATTCCAATTTCTGCCTTGAATAAAATTTAAATGTTTCCAATATTTTTTTAGTCTACTGGGGACCCAAGGAAGCTAAAAAAAAATTGCGACCGCGGGACTCGAACTCTGGACGAAATTACAGAGATTTTTCTTCCATAATTGGGGAAAAAAATTCCAATTTCTCCCTTGAATAAATTTTAACGGTTCCCAATATTTTTTTAGTCTACTGGGGACCCAAGGAAGATAAAAAAAAATTGCGACCGTGGGACTCGAACTCTGGATGAAATTATAGTTTTTTCTTTCATAATTGGGGAAAAATAATTCCAATTTCTGCCTTGAATAAAATTTAAATGTTTCCAATATTTTTTTAGTCTACTGGGGACCCAAGGAAGTTAAAAAAAAATTGCGACCGCGGGACTCGAACTCTGGACGAAATTACAGAGATTTTTCTTCCATAATTGGGGAAAAAAAATTCCAATTTCTCCCTTGAATAAAATTTAACGGTTCCCAATATTTTTTTAGTCTACTGGGGACCCAAGGAAGCTAAAAAAAATTGCGACCGTGGGACTCGAACTCTGGACGAAATTACAGAGTTTTTTCTTTCATAATTGGGGAAAAATAATTCCAATTTCTGCCTTGAATAAAATTTAACGGTTCCCAATATTTTTTTAGTCTACTGGGGACCCAAGGAAGCTAAAAAAAAATTGCGTTCGCGGGACTCGTACTCTGGACGAAATTACAGAGTTTTTTCTTTCATAATTGGGGAAAAATAATTCCAATTTCTGCCTTGAATAAAATTTAACGGTTCCCAATATTTTTTTAGTCTACTGGGGACCCAAGGAAGCTAAAAAAAAATTGCGACTGCGGGACTCGAACTCTGGACGAAATTACAGAGATTTTTCTTCCATAATTGGGGAAAAAAAATTCCAATTTCTGCCTTGAATAAAATTTAAATGTTTCCAATATTTTTTTAGTCTACTGGGGACCCAAGGAAGCTAAAAAAAAATTGCGACCGCGGGACTCGAACTCTGGACGAAATTATAGAGTTTTTTCTTTCATAATTGGGGAAAAATAATTCCAATTTCTGCCTTGAATAAAATTTAAATGTTTCCAATATTTTTTTAGTCTACTGGGGACCCAAGGAAGCTAAAAAAAAATTGCGACCGCGGGACTCGAACTCTGGACGAAATTACAGAGATTTTTCTTCCATAATTGGGGAAAAAAATTCCAATTTCTGCCTTGAATAAAATTTAAATGTTTCCAATATTTTTTTAGTCTACTGGGGACCCAAGGAAGCTAAAAAAAAATTGCGACCGTGGGACTCGAACTCTGGACGAAATTATAGAGTTTTTTCTTTCATAATTGGGGAAAAATAATTCCAATTTCTGCCTTGAATAAAATTTAAATGTTTCCAATATTTTTTTAGTCTACTGGGGACCCAAGGAAGCTAAAAAAAAATTGCGACCGCGGGACTCGAACTCTGGACGAAATTACAGAGATTTTTCTTCCATAATTGGGGAAAAAAAATTCCAATTTCTGCCTTGAATAAAATTTAAATGTTTCCAATATTTTTTTAGTCTACTGGGGACCCAAGGAAGCTAAAAAAAAATTGCCACCGCGGGACTCGAACTCTGGACGAAATTACAGAGATTTTTCTTCCATTATTGGGGAAAAAAAATTCCAATTTCTGCCTTGAATAAAATTTAAATGTTTCCAATATTTTTTTAGTCAACTGGCTAAAAATCTTTTAAAAATTAAATTATTTTTCTTTAACTTCTACTTGTTTTAAAAAAAGTAATAATATTTTTCCTATTTCTAAATGCATTTATTAATAAATAATAAAAGAATCATTTGTTATTGTAAATTTTAATGTTGTCGTTATTATTTTCATTTTTTTTTTAAAGAATATTTAAATTCATTTTTGATATTTTTTCTTGTTATTCATTTGTTTTCTAATGAATAACCTTTGAATTATATACATTCCTTTTGATGTTTGAGATTTTTGACAAATGATATTCTTTTGTTTTAATACCAACTTGAATATTTCAAAAATTAAATGGGTGCTAATAAGTAGGTGCCAGCTTCAGCTTCATTGAATTAGTATTCCTTTGATAGCTTTCGTACAGAGCAGACGTGTTTTCAAATCGCTCCGCATCTGTTTATGGTTTGTCAATCTGCGGACCAAGATATGTAGATAAAGTAGAAAGGGTTCAATTGGGGTTTTTAAAACATTTCCTCCGATTAGTGTCGAAAACCCCGAACTATGCCTTAAGAATAGAGATTGGTAAAACTTCACTTGAACTGGAGATTTTTAAATCAGCTGTGGGATGGATTGAAAAAATACTAAGAATGGAAGAAACTAGATATCCAAGAATATGCTTCGAAAAGCTTAGAAATATTAAAGAAATGTTTAATAAAATTAATATGGGGTATATATGGGAAAAAACTGATCTCTGTTCTTTAATGACAAATAAAGAAACAATAATACAAACTTATCAGACCTATTTAATGCAAACAGATAGAAGAAGATTGGAAGAATGTAAAAGTTTGCAGATCTTCCCATATCTCTCACATACCGTGGGAATTCAACCCTACTTAAAAATTAGATTACCCCTTTTCTATACAAGATTAATGGCACAATTGAGATTATTGGGAAATTTTTTTCCACGTATAATTCACAATAAAATTAGACACTCCTTTAAAACTGAGAAAAACATTTGCCCCGTATACTACCAGTTGGTAGAAGAAAATCTTGTGCATATATTATTAAAATGTCCTGCATACGCAACAATAAGAAGTATTATTGTAACCGAATTAAACTACCCTTTAAATAAAATCGAGATATAATATTTTATATTTTCTCTTATTTTAGAACGTCGCTCAAAGGAATTATGTTTAACTTAAAATATAGATATACTATCCAGTCCCAAAACATTAATTAATAAATATAAAAGTATTGAATTAAGAAATTTATTTTCTCTCTCAGAATGGAAATGAAAAAATATATTGCGAGAGAGATTGCGGAGGAAAGTTAACGGAAGCGCCCACTAATTCGATACTTCCGTTGATGGGTTATGTTCCGCTTCAGAAGGGTGGTCACGCAAGCTATGAATACGAATGGTTGTGGATAGAATCGACTTCTTCAAATGCAGGACTATAATCTTTTAGAGAGAAATAGAAGTTGCATTCAGAACGTGATACTGGCTAAAGCAAAAAATAAACTTGCATCTGCATTTCTATACATCCTCTTTCAACATTCTTTTGCAATTTTATCAAACAAGAAATTCCTTTTTTTGCAGAAATGAATACTTTTCTGTATAGAAAAACTTATATTTCTGTTAAAATAAAAATAATAATAATCCTGTCGCAACAAAATTTAGTGCACCCACTTTTAAAAATCAGACTTAGTTTAGATTGTAAATTTAGTTTGAACATTCAGTTTAATTCTAAACTTGATTTAATCGAGGAAGTGGAAAAGTGCATCACTTACAATTAGAATCAATGTGAATAAATAGCTCTAATTATTGTCTAACACACAACCCGTAGTTTTAACAAATTACATACATCAGTATAATTTTATAATACCAATATTCAATTACAAATGCTCAATAATTTTGTTGCAATATTGAAAACAAGACTTATTCAAAAAAAGAATGATTTTGCTTACCAATTATTATCAGGATCCAAAGAAAACAACGCCACAATATAATTCCACGCTTATTACGGTTCTCACACTTTTAACAATGTTTCAACAATTCCTGTTTACTTGACAAAGTTGTTGTGAAAGTGAAACTTTCTTACAGTAAATTGAAAGTTTTTGACAGCCATGTTTGTTGACATTCCATCCCTACCAGCGCTACACTACTTTAAGAAACACGCGTCAATAGAGAATCTTGCAAACGTCTCTACTAGAAATTTTTTAATCTGATTCAGAAAAAGGGTGTTTGTATTTGTTCATTAAAAAATTAATTATGATTATTTTCAGATAGATTTTAAAGTGGTATTCACATTTTACTGTGTCAGAGAAAAAATTGATTGTTATTATTATATTGCTATTATTTTTTATATATGTATGTGTGAGACTTTTTTCGTGCAATGCGCGAAATCGAGTTTTGAAAAAAGATCTATTTTCACAGTACAGCTCCACCATTTTACGTTGTCTATTGAGTTCTGATCTGTCTGTTCTATCCTAGGATATCCTTTTTCATTTTCTCTCTCGTCTTCCTCATGGGCAGATCCCTCTCGTGCTTTACCAGCTTTTTCCTGACCTAGTTGCTCCACACAATTTCTGCAGCAGAGCAGACTGTTATTTACCGCTACTCGTAATCGCTGCTTTGTCGACAATCGTCAAGCCTCAAATCCAAAACCAGAAAAGAACTAACGATTCATATCATCAGCACTGCGCCTCAAAAATATTGAAAATGCACTCTTCTTTAATCTGGATACAGAATACGATATCATTATTATACTTTCGATGCCTGTTTTCTCAGAATGTTGATATTTCTTTTTAACCGATGAATATTCATGGAACAGAAGATAAACACACCCTTCGTAACTCTTCGCTGTATGCATAATTTACAATCTCATAAAATGTGTCTATACATTACATTTGCACTGTTTGATGAGTTGAAAGTCCATAAAATATTCAAGTTGTACAAGAAGCTCCCTTTTAATCTTACAATAAGGTGGAAATTTAATTTCATACAGACTCTTTAATGCACACATTTCTTATGGACTATGAAACCATTCTCAACTTTTTGTTTTATAAAACAAAATCTAATTTTAAGCTCGAGTCACTTTTTAATAGAAACCCCGCAGGCATTTTTGTGATAAATTTAAGTTGTGGCATTCATCAAAAAATTGTGGATGATATATATTTCATAGAAAGTTGCCCAGAAGGTCGCAAGCAGGTGCAGGTGCTTTCTGGAATTGTCGATCGACCTACACCTCGGTCGAATGAAATTTTCCTCGCTTCGGATGAAAAGTGGAGTTGTCGTGGAGTATAAGGGGAGGATGCATGCAATCGACCTGGGCATCTCATGGACACGAGGATCGATCGCCTCGAGGAAAATTTAATAAAGGATATCCCGTTACTGGTTACCAAGCAATGAAGAGAACGAGGTTGGATTGAGTGAGAAAAGTTGCTACCTGAAACACGGGATTAGAGTGATAATAGCATTTGATATGAAATTTTTGCCACAGCTATTCGAGCAGACAGCCGTAACAACTCTAAACCAAAGCCTACGCCACAATTGCTCTCTGTTGTTTGTCCAGAATGCACAACCCTTTTCCCTTACTAGACTATTTGGAAAGGTGTGCTTTGTACATATCACACCGTTTGGCCTCATTTTGCAAACCCACTGAGTGCGAAGATGATAATTAGTATTCGTGTCGGGAGCAGCCTTACCGACCTAGTGGGTCGTGTCATGTAAACATGTTACTGCGCATGATGCATGAGAAATATCATTTACAGATCCACGACCACAACATGATACAAGAAATTGCCAATTTTTTACAATTTTATTCATTATTCATTTTTACAACCATATATTTTGTCAACTACTGAAATTGAGACTCACCATTTATTCGCTTGATTTTTCGTTTTGAAACTTAATATAGAACAGCAGCTAAAAATCCCGGGAGACAATAAATACCCTTTTTAAAAGTAATGAAACATTTCAATTTATTAAAAAATGAATAAATGATAAATCAGTCAAAACTATACTTGTATTAAATTGTCTTTCATTTCTCAATTTAATTTCAATGTAAAGACAAAATAAATTGTTCCGCTTACTCTCCAACAATATTTTAATTTACTTTTAATTATTACAAGGAAAATGGGTTCATTTTTGAGATCTTAAAATTCGAAAGAAATCGGTACAATTTTTATAACAACCTTATTTTCTCCGCGCGAATGTATTTCAATTGAGGCTGAAAATAATGCTTAAGATCGCTATAAATTATATTCACCAAGGATTTGCTTAAGCATTTATTCTCTGCTCGATAGACTCATTTATTCTCTACTGTCAATAAAACAGGAATAAATTTCTGGTGCTCGAAACTCGCGGGTTAAATATATTTCCTATGGAAGTGGTAGCACATCTCCTGCACTGAATTTAACATCCAGTCTCTTCTCGTTCCGTACAGAATGCAACTCTCGCTTCGTGAGATTACGCGCTGAAAACCTGGGATTTTGGGAAATGAAACGAGAAGTTGCAAATACCACGTGAAAGTGTGAGTTTCTCTATAAATGTTTGAGTACACGTACTGCAGACAGATTTATGTTAGATTAGTGCGTGTGCCAATGTCCGTTCTTTGTGCTCAACCAATTTCCCTCTTTTTCATATTTACCATTCAATGTTGTATAATCCGGAACAAATTTCGAGCACTACGTCTGTCGAATTTGGCCGTTTATTAATCAACATCACATGATCTTTCATTTTTTTAATCTTCCCCTCTCATTCAAACACTGCAAATCACGTAGAAATCATATTTTTACCTTTTTTAAATATATTTATTGTCGCCAACAGTTATAGGTAAACAATATTACTATTAATAGGGTAAATCCGGGATAGATGGCCATACTTTTCTTAAATGTCCGTAAAAATAAAACTGAAGCAGTTTATGTAATAATTTCTATTGCTAATAAAACAATGAACATTATACTTTGAAAAAACAAAAAAATATTTAAAATATAGCAATGATAACAATTTAAAAATTAATGTTTCTTAAAAGAAATGAAATTGGCCATCTTTCCCGAAGTTATAAGACAATATATTACACAATATAATATTTTAAATAAATACAAAAAATTAGTATCTTTCAAAGCTTAGATCGTGTATACTGTTCAATAAAACAAAAAATTAACAATTATTCCAAAAATTACACTACAACAGCAAAAAACGTGAACATAACACCTGTTTTCAGAACTAGGCGAACTATTAAAGAAGGTTTATATTTCATACAAAATTTTTTTCGACACATTTTTATGCATGTGAACTTAGCCCCCCACTTTTAAAAAATTAAATTTTTTTTTAGAGTTCTGACTTTCTAAAGAATAGTTCTAGAGTTCCTCATAGGTTTTAGAAATAGTTCCGGCGATTAAGCCTTAAAAATATCAATTTTTTATAATGGGGCGCTAACTTCACGCAGCCCTCCACTTCTTAAAAAATTTATGACAATGTATGAAAAAGGGTTATGACAAGTTGCGATCTTCGTTTATTTAAACATTTCAAATGGCTCCGCGGCGGTCGTTAACGCAAGATTTTTTGTTGCACGCTGGGATAAAATTTTTAATTACTATTAACCGAATATAAGTTACCAAGTTTTTTTTTTTGCAAATGATTCTAGATTAAATTACGAGTAATATGCAACAAAAAAGAACTAAAAAATCGATTGAGAAGTTAATATTATTTTTATTTGTTTAATAAAATTGTTTATATTTTTAACAAATTAATTAATTTTTTCAAATAATTAACATCAATCGAAAGCAGCTTTACTTTTAAGTAAGTATACCAAAAATCAGAAAGTTTTATTAATTAGATTAATAGAAAAACAAGGTTTTGTAAATTCATGCAAAAAAATGTTTATAACAATAACTTGTATAAATATAAAAATTTCGCAAAACTGTTCAAGTTGTATTTTTTATTTATTGTTTTGAATAGAAAAATGTATATTTGATAAAAAAATTCCGACCTCTAAAAAAATGCCGGCACACTTCACAAATTTTTACTCAATTGAAAATATTACAGAACTTGGAAAATTAAAAAAAAAATAATTTATTTAAAAATTGAGTTCCAAGATTTCTGATGGGAGTTCTTTACGACACCTTTTGAGTTCCAAGAGTTCTGATAAGAGTTCTGTTTACCCCTCACAGAGTTCTACAAAAAACCTTAATAAATTTTTTTTCTAAACTCAAAATTAAAGAAACTACAGAACTTTAAAGTTTCAAAAAAAAATTATTTCACTTAAATTGAGTTCCAAGAGGTCTGATGGGAGTTCTGTATGACACCTTTCGAGTTCCAAGAGTTCTGATAAGAGTAGTGTACTTAAAATAATAATAACAGGAATAAATGAGAAATGTCATTTACGAGTTTATAACTGTTAAAAAAAACCTCTCTAGATTTTCATCAGTTTCAAGAAAACTTGAGAACTTGAGTAAGGTTCTTGCAAATGCATTTGCACCTCTTCTCTCTCTCTCTCTCTCTCTCGTGTACCAAGAATACGAATTACTCTCTGCCCTTACAATAATTCGATTGAATATGACTAGAGTTCAATATTATATTTCACTGTTGTATTATATAATATAATTTAATATTATCACTTACTCATTAAATGGGAATATTAGGAAATTATTTTTTTTATCAGGAATTTCAGGTGAATAAAGCGATCAGAAATTTTTTAGTTTACAGGATCAATATAATGCAAATACTTAATCTCTCAACTTCCCTTATCGCTGTAAGTTTGTCTCTCACTCGGTTACTATAGCTTCATATCTCGCAATTAATTGCTTCAAGAGAAAGATTGAATGATCCTAGGGAAGAGTGAGAGTTTGTTATAGGTAGGATATGGCAGGGCAAAGTTTATATTAATAATGAGGGTATTCCATTAGTTGCAAGGAAGCGAAGAGAAATGAGAAAGACTGAGATAATGAAGGAACGTATTTAGTGGGAACAGACACAAAAAATTCTATTAAGATAGACATGCTATTTTGATTCCTATTTGATAGTAAATAAAAAAAGCAATTGTTGTATAGACATGTGACTTATGCCAATTGCAGCAGTTGTTCACTGTAGCTCAACCAACGACAGATCTAAGCCACGAATTTAACACTCATTCTTACACAATATATATAAACCAGAAAGAAATCCTTTTGCGATTAGTTGCGAAGAGCATTTAAATGCTAAAGTTGAGTTTTAAAATATTCATCTCGTGGAAATGATTAATTATCTTCCTCTAAAGTTTTCCATATTTTTGAAGCTGCATTTGACATATTAACAAGGTCCTATAACATGAATCCGAGTATTGCAAAGTCATTGTAATCTGCCTGAGATATAGGGGGATGATCGATGTACGATGCAGGTTTTCAAGTGACAGGGAAAGAGGTGGAGTCGACAAGAGATAACGTTTTTTGAATCCTCGCCAAAGCACACTTTTTGTACAGGGAATTGAGGTCACAGGATTCGAATATAAAAGTAAAAATTTAAAGAGACTTGGTATACTCGTATACACATAAATTTGAATGTTCGTGCATCGTGATAGGATACACGTACCCTAATTTATAATATAAAACATGTCTCAGAACGCTGCTTTTCGACAAAATATACATTTTTAACTCTTCCTTCTTTTACTAAAGCATCACTGATGAGACTTCCATGGAAACACAGTATATTATTTTACCCTGCAAAACAAAAAAGTAAAATATTCCTAACTTTTAATTATGTGATGTTGCTCCTCTCTATTCGAAGATGTAATGGTGTAAGGGAGAGGATTCAGAGTGCAAATAGGAGCCTCAAGAGAGGTGCATCAGATAACAATTACGTAACACGCGTATACCTGATTGCTTCAGTTCGAATCTGCATTTGGACACGTCATAGAGTTTACCGAGTCTGAATTCCAATTTGTTGCCAAGCGATCGCTTCATTATGTCACTGCAACGTGCGACATTTCCTCTCTGTCGTTAATGATGCTTGCGACCATTGAGCATGATCTTGACACATATCAGACTCCAAAGATTATAATTGCAATCTATAAAATGCTTTAAAATGCGATTCTGTTACGGAAAATATTATATTTTATTTTTTAAGGTACCTAATATTCAATTAGTTAAATATAACCAAAAGACTTGGCATCAAAAATGAACCCCGTGTTTGTTCATTTTGAGTTGCAACAAAAATGAACCAAAATGATTTTGCTTGGATCGAATTGTTTGAATGTAGAAATTTTTCTGTTCAAAAAATTATTATTAGACTTTTAATAGAAAATTTCCAATTTGATTTTTTTCTTATATTTCGAACAGTTTTTCTTTGCAGATTTGACTAAGTCGAGTATCATATACGATTGAATGTGTAGTTTATTTGCCAAGCAACACGCGCAAGGGTTTAAGTAAATCACTTGACATGACTCAGCGAGCATGAACGACGAGATATAAATTGAGTTGCGGTCGAGTCGTAATTGACACATACTATATACATATAACGTTGAATTTGTGTAAATATTATTGTTATAATAATTTATAATTTATTATGTTTATATATATATATATATATATATATATATATATATATATATATATATATATACATATATATATATATATATATGTGAGTGTGTATTACTGTTACTTATAAGTTTTCAATTTGGTTTTTGTTTTTTAACGCTACGAGCGCTATTCTGTAGTAAATATGTAGTTATTATTTAACTCGCAGTCGAGATGACTTGCTGAGAGTATATAAGGTCTGAGTGTTAGAGCATCAGCCAGCAAACGATTTGCCGCCTAACGGCGTGTAGATCTCTTGCGCACTTTCAAATAAAGGTTCTTTAACTGAACTCTACTACTTTTCTTTCACCCTACTGCCGTAGGCGTACTAATCAATTTCTACTTTCAGGCCCCACCCCTCTTTTCCACTCTCACTGACGAGAACGTAGGGGGAGTCACTCTTTATAGCTGAGTGCAGAATGAATACGTTACGTTATAACGTTAACGTGTGATGTCACACATTTGAAATAGCATTGTGACGTCAGCACGTCGACGTGATAACGTAACGTTTACGTGCTCATTCTGGACTCAGCTTTTACGATCGTTTACGTTACGTGCAGAGTCTCTGGCCGTAACGTACACACTCTCACTGAGAAAAAGAATTATTTGTTTCAAATATAAAGATCAGTTTAAAAGTTTTTGTTTAACCCAACACAGTTTTTATGTTTAATTTTAATATATAGAAAATATTTTCTACTTTGGCTTAAAATTATTATTTGTTTGAATAATTATGTTTGATTCAAACATATTTTCTGTTTGGCTTAAACTGAAAATATGTTTAAAATTTTTATGTTTGATTTAAACATAAAAATTTATTATGAATAAATTGAAATCAACCATAATTTATGTTTAAATTAAATATATTTTCACATTGAATCAACCGGAGAATATATTTAATTTAAACATAAATATGTTTGACTGTATAACAAAGCTATTTTAAGTTTGGGTTAAACATATTATGTTTGAATCAAACATATCGTTTTCTCAGTGCTCGTTTCACTGCATGCGACAGAGAGAGAGAGAGAGAGAGAAAGCACTTCACGTGACGTCACTAATCACCGATCTCTCTATTACTCTAATACAACACAAACCCATTCACGCATGCGCAAACGTAATTTAGGTAATTTTTTACCTTTGAGCCTTTTACCCCTTGTGACTGGTATCAACTTTATTATTATTATTATCATCATTAGACTGTATTTTAGTAAACATTGAAACAGATTGAAAAAAGTTGAACAAGTTTGAAGAGAACATATTCAGCTTGAAATCAATCATTTAGCTTGAAACTAGAAGTAGTCTCGATGTCAGGACTTGGAAAGTTTTGCTCTTTTCCTTTCCAAAGTTATAAGAATACTTGGCACACGTTCGATTGGCAAGAAGTGATAAATGAGGTGTTGGGAATTACAAGCAATGTCTCGTTTGGTACTTGTTTTCCCATGGAAGCCGTGATGGTTGTTAATCTTTAACAAAGTAAGACGCTCTGCAAAATGTCTCATCATCTCAGGTCAGATTTTTCTAAACTCTGCACAATATGGTTTAGAATACAAAATAGTTTCAACTTGTTAGGACATTAATAGCAAAAGATATATCAAATACCGTTATTGTTCAACTTTAGATATTCCTTTAGTTATTCTTATGCAGTTCGAAATAGATAATGAATTACGCATCATCTTGTGTTTAATTAAACTTCTTTAGTTGCGGTTTTAAGACTGGGAAGAGAGAGTTAAAGCTAAATGAATTCTATTTGAATAACGAGCGTTCGGAACAACAGACTTTTGTTTAAGATTTATTTAAATGAGAAATTTTTTCTCAAGATTGTTGACAGATAACTTGGAAAAAACAATAAGTTTATTTTCTTATAATATATCGATGAATTTTCACATATAGGTACCTACTTGAAATTAACTTTCAATTTTCAATGTTGATTTTTTTATTAAATTATTTCAATATACAAATTGTAGAAAAGTTTTTGAGGTTTTTTTCAGGAAAATATAATGAAATGTGAACTTTAAATAATATAATAATTATAGCATGCAGACGAAAAACCGTTAACAACAAATGCTAGATAAAGTTAAAATGGAAATTGGAGAAAAATTTGAGTAGAAGTCTAATTGTAAGACTTGAAGAAGATACACAAGGAGAAAAATTGTTCAAGTACTTTGATGAGTGTAACTCAATAGATAGGTTGTGGAGGTCGAGTTTCTTCAGGTAGGATCAAACAGCGTCAGTGTGTGTCTGAAACTTGCCTTCAATGTCCTTAAGTTGAACTTCCTTCCTTTGAAAGCGTGGCACAATCTTCCTTTTTCTCTAGTTTTACATTCCCGAGCTTTTTCCTTATGTGCACTTACTTTTCCTCTGGGCTCACAAAATAAACACCAAAAGTGACTTTGACGATGCTTGACTTATGCTTGCGCAATTTTAATATTTACAAAAATCACAAATCTAATATATTACATTAATCAAGTTGATTTGATAAAATGTTGAGGTACATTTTGCTCTTGCAAGTTTTGAAAAAACGAGATATTTTTTAAGTGAATCTCCATATTTTTCAAAAGAGAAAAAGTTACTAGACTTTCCCAGATGTTACCGTGTTTCTGCATTGGTGATCTAAATCGGTTTTTCAAGTGACTTGAACTGAAAACAGAAAGCAAGTTTTAGATCCGACAACACCAAATTAGAAACTACGAGAGTACGAACTAAAACTAAAAGGTGATGGCGACAGTGACAAAACGAAAGTCTAGTATTTCCGCCCAGCGAATCCTCTTCCAGAAGTAGAGATCACGATTACTCTAATTGAGGTCACACCCGTGCACTGCATTCTACATCCATTTCACTATCTCCCATGCCTTTGCTTTTTAACGATCCAAAGTCTTTTTGTTTCAATGTAGTAGAATTTTTTTCGTTTTCCATTTTGTGTCGTTAACGTCAATCCCAATATGTATTTTTTTCCGGAATATATAGTAAAGGATACATTTTTCTCTTTTACTGTTCGTATATGTATGTGAATAGTATGTCACTGTGATGCCAATTTTTACCGCAAATGTGATGACAACAATTGGTTCAGTTATGTTGTGACGGATCCAGACCTAATTAAAATTTAACAAACATTTAACGAAAACAAATTTTCAATTAATTGGAATTGACAGAAAAAATCTCAACTCAAACTTAGTTGCTTCAGGCTCAACTCGAAGTGCAACAAAAATGAGCTAATGCTAAAGGACATAGAACGTGGCGCCATCTGTTAATTTGCTGCTGAACAAGAATACCGTGATATGTTTTTGATATTCAAAAAATTCTACAAGTATATTTTTGAGAAAAAAAAATGTCATTGTATTGGAAAAATAGTAGCGCAACTGTTAAACAAGTTAAAATCATAATTCTTTTTCTTTCTCTTTCTTCAAATCATCTTAATTATAAACGGAAAATATTGAAGTGATCCTTTTGTCATTTCTCCATTAGAACAAAGAATAAAAATATCCTACATTGAATTGGAATATTCTTATTTTGAGAAGATATTAGAAGAAATAAGAATTTTAATCTAACTGTGAGATTACTTTTTTGAGGTGTGGAGCATGACCAGTTATTTGTTTTCAAATTGAAGATGAATTTTTATATACTAGACTCCAAAAGATCGGAAATTAGTATTCTTTTTTTTAATATTGTTCGCGTGTATTGATTTTAGTAAAATAATTAATAATGATGATATTGTTATTATACGAAAAAATAAATAAAACAGTTGGTACTATTGTTTGTTATATGCGCGCGAGTAAATACATTTTTAATTACCAAATGCATTTCACCTTTATAAGTGAGTCTTGTGATACTCATCAAGTAAAAGAGAATTAATTTCAATTTACCCCATACCTTTAGAATTTCTTCTCTTCAAATTAAATGCAGCTTAAATTACCAAGCCAGTTAGAGAAATCGAGATAAACAATTCTCGTGACCTCCAATAATGAAAATTAATAAACGTTTTACGTCTCTTTTAGTATACTCCTCATTATATTTCATGAGATTCAGAGAATTTTTTAATTACTATTTATGTATGTGTTTGAATGCGTGTTTCGTAAATGCCATTCATCTTGAAGATTGCTGGTTTGATTTTTGTGTATTGAAAAAAGTTAAATAAGTTAAAATTCGCCCAACTTCAAAATGGAAGGCTCGATATATGTGTACGTCCGCATGAAAAGGGACCACTTTATCGATTACAATAAGAGCGATATTTGCATTAATGTTCACACAAAAATAACCCTTATTGTAATCGACAAAGTGGTCCCTTTTCATGTGGACGTACACATATATAATTTATTATTCTCTCATTTTAAAGTGCAACAAAAATGAGTCAGGCGGTGATCTGCTGCCAGTCCGGAGTTGGTTTTTAATAGTAAATATGACAGTAGTACGATATCGCTTTCGTCAGACAAACGGTCTGTGTACTACTTGCGCCTTCAGATTGTCGATACCTAACTTTATTTTTTATATTCAGGATCGTCCAAATTTTCCAAATATTAACAATTAATGAATAAATAATTATACAAATTAGTTAACTTCCCGAGTCGAAATTTAGACTCTCTATAAGTTCTCTAAAAACCTCCTTTTATCCTCCTTTTATTCTCTCCAACACTTTCATACTCTCTTTTCGACCTCGAATTTGCAAAAGTGGAAATATCTGCTATATTGGAGGCTGAAAGGAGGGTTTAAAGATGACTAGAGAGGCGTAAAAGAGGTTAAAAAACAAAAAAAAAACGAAAAAATAAAATTAAAAAAATGTAAAAATTGGATTTTTTTCTTATGGACATTATTTATTGACCCTACTCTCTAAATCTGAATAAGTGAAATTTCACTTAAAATGTGTCAAAAGTCTTCCACGTAGAAAAATAAGTGTATATGCACTTTTAAATAAGTGGTTTTCACTCAAAAATAAGTGAAGTTTCACTTATTTTTAAGTGCATATACACTTATTTTTCTACGTGGAAGACTTTTGACACATTTTAAGTGAAATTTCACTTATTCAGATTTAGAGAGTATTGAAGATATATAGATATATATATCTTTTCAACCTCTAAACATGCAGATTTGGAAATAAGCGCATGATTTCAGGGTGAAAAGAGGGAAAATTTTCGACTCGGGTTGGAGTATTTGGAAATAAAGTAAACAACTTGTTTAGGATCATCAACATAAAAGCCAAAAATTCTAATGGAAATATATTAACCTTATTACCTTAAACTAGAGAAATTAAAAACAGTAATTATTATTTGTTTACATTAATAGGAGAATTATTTAAAAGTTTATTTTTATATTATAAATTAATTAATTAGTGAAAATGAATAAAATGCCAAAATACTCACCTTGAGAGCTTACCGTAAAATTGCATTTGTCGAGATAAGTATACAAGTTTACTTTGATTGGAGTTCTTTATGTTGGATCTATGTGAATAACGTTCGAATTAATAATCATATGGTTCAAGTTGCAGCGCGAAGTACGTGATTTGAGTTGTGATTGAAATCGAATGAGTTGTAGTGGCTCATCGTGGAGTATGTGCAATCCAGTTGGCGGCTGTCGTTCTGGATTTGTTTGTATGAGTCGCGATGTTAGCTGAACTCAGTACACGAGGGTCATTCATTTTCAGAGTGCATATCGTCTATACCTACCATATAGTTATATGTATTGATAGGATATGTATTCCGAGAACGCATTGCGCCCTATATTTGCTTCGTTAACGTTCTAGAATTCACCAAGCGTTGACTGTCAATTGATGCATATGTAGGTCAGTAACTTGGAATTTTATTGGAGCCTCCGAGTTCAATATGAAAGGATAACGATGTGAAAAATTTGAAACAAATTTTCAACAAGTATCTTTTCTAGAAAATTCAACTCACTCTCCAGTTGTATGGACATTTATGAAAAAAGTTATTCAAGTACAATCAATTCCATTTTTCTGATTTTTCCAAGCAATTCACGAAAGGCAATGAGTGCTATGTATAGTTACCCAATCAAAAATTTACTAATGGCGCAGTACTGGCGCAGTACTGACAAGTGTTGGCGCAGTACTGGTACCCAGTATTGGCGCCAGAGTTGGCGTAACTTTGGGATGATAACATTTTACCAGTATTGGCTGCCAGAGTTGGCACCATTACTGGTAACCACTACTGGTTCAGTACTGGCTGAGTACTGGCACTTTTGTAATTTATTGTATACGAAAAGAAAGCTTTAACTGTAACAGAGATAAGTTTCACTGCAATAGTGAAATCTCTGCTCCAAGTAATACTTTTTTTTAGGAAAAAGTGTGTGAAATTTTTAGTAACCCAACACAAATTTAATATTAATTAAATTAGTCAACTAACTAATTAATATTTTATTATATATAAAATCGAAAACACCAAGAATTTTTATTTTTTATTAAGTATAAAATATATTGCAAATTATTATTTAAAAAAATCAAAAAATAAATATACAAATATATTTATTATAAAACCAATGTTTTTATAATATATAAAAACATTTCAGTAAAAATAAAAATGTTTATAAAATAATTATAATGTATATAATTATACAATTAGCTATTTAATTATTTTATTATTCACTTTAATTATTTGCATCAAAATAAATTTTTGAAAAACTTTTTTAAGAAAATAAAAGTTGTTTTTTAATTTTTAACAAGTGTTGTCAAGAAATTTTTTTTAAATTTTTATTTTAAAAATTATTAATTTTTTTATAAAAATTATATTTATTTTTAGTTTGATTGTTTAAAAATTTTTTTGGTTTATTGCATATCTAAAAACAATAAAAAAAACACTTGCAAAATGTTTTGGAATTAGTCTCAGGAAACTTTTTGTTTAAATAATTTTACCCACAAAAAAGCAAAATAAAATATCATTTAATTTTCAAAAATAAAATCAAAGTGAAAAAATTTTTATAAACAAAATATTTAAACAAAAAGATTCATCAGGTTCACTTTAGAACTTTTTGTAAACTAGTATTAATCAAAAATAAAATCTATTTGAGCCAATACTGGCTCAATATCGGCTCAGTACTGGTTTGTCAGTACTGGGAGGGTGGTACTGCACCAGTACTGATATAATGAAAATACCAGTACTGGTTCAGTACAGACTGCCCAGCCTCGGCAGCCAATACTGAACCGGTATTGCGCCAGTAGTTAACTCTGGTATAATACTGAAATTTTTGGTTGGGTAATTATCACCGAATCTAAAAAGTTTCCAGAGGGAAACAAGTCGCCAGAAAATTATTAACTTTTCTGTGGTCACTAAATGTCAGAATAATATTTACCAAGAAATTATGCCGAGTGGTTAGGTTTCGCAACAGAAAAAAAATTATTAGTCAAAATAATCAATTCAATGTGTAGCTTGTAAATAATTTTTGAACTCGAGGCATTTAATTAGTTCAAACTAAATACATTTAACATTTAATAATTTGACCTAAATTTTGCAAACACTGTGAAATTTTCGCTGTTGTTTAATGTTGGAAATTGAATTATACATGATAATTATTTTTAATGAATTTATTCCAACTTTTAAAAAAATATTAACTTCAACTGATTTTCAGTGAAAATTTCACAGAATGATTCAGTAATCGACTTCTAGATATTTCACCAGAGAAATTTCACTGACTCAAATTGAGAAAGCATGGATTTTATTTTTTTCGATTTATTTTTTAATCGATAGTCTCTCTCATCCTCATTTTGTTGTTGTTTCCTCATGTTTCAGAATAAGAGATTTTAATTAAATTGCTTGTGTAATCTACGAAAGAAACCCTTTGACACAAAATAGAAAAGACAATAAGAGGTATACCTATCTAGTATCGTTTGAGAGATACGCTTACCTTTTAAGCTTTTCAAACCAATTATTTAGTAACAAGAGAATGCTATCAAAAGAGTATCTTTATGAAATTTAGGATATTTAATACGTTTTATTTTTTCGTCATTTCATTTTAATTAATACACACATAGAAGATGTTTGCACTGTAACGTTTGTAATTGATAGAATCAATATTTAGCTCGCCGAGCCAGGGTTCGTTTTGATTCCAACCCAAAAAATAATAACAATAACAGGGTTAATTACAAACTGATAACAAATTATTTATTTACAACGGTATTTACAATATCAAAGTTATACGGAGATTACAAGTGTGTCGCGGAAGTCGGTTTCGAACAACGATTGTCGGCGTCTTTACAAATTATGTTGAGCAAAGATTTTGCAAGCTTAGCTCGTTAATATAGAGACAGCAAATAAGTTTGCTGTGGGGTTTAATTTCGTGATTTTAATATTTTTTTTGTACATCTCAGTTAACTTTTTTCATTCCTCTCCGTGTACTTTCTCTAATTTATTGAACTCAATTAAATGTTTATATTTATTTCTTTTGGACACTCTAATGAAATATTCGATAATAGTTATGAAATACGTAAATATTAGGTCATTTGTTTAGAATCAAGCGATCAAGTTTGTTTGGAAATTTTGTTTTAAGTTAAGGAGTACAGTTAGTACACAATTCGATAAACTACTCTTGGTTTATGCAATGGACAAAGTTGAATAGACAATACCAGGATATATGTATTATGTGTATAGATTCTCTCAGTTTAAAATTAAATGCAAAGTAGAGTATTTACCAGGAGTGGAAAAGTACGAAATTTATTTCGATATGCGTGACAGGTAATAAAATATCCAAAGATCAGTGCTCGACATTTATCTTGTTAATTAATTTTTCAACATAATAATATAATCATATTTTATTCTGTTATCTGAAAAATTCACTAAAATTACATTTGTGTAGAAAAAACCACGTTAATAAATTGTCTTGATAAAAAACTTGTTTTTCTAATTAGATAATTTTATTTAATTTTAAAGTAATAGTGCACCTTTGCTTCACACACATGTATATTAGATTTAATACTTTTTAACAGAGTGTAATAAATTTTATAAGCTTCAAGTAACTTATACTAATTAAGCGGTAATATAACATATGGATAAGTTGGTTTAACTGCAGTTCACTTGTAAGGTTGTAAGAAAGAAAATTTATTTAAAATAATTACCAGACTGTTTTATTTTTTAAACATGTGCGAGGCAAGTATTGCAGAATATATTTGACAGTTGGGAGAAACTGTGGAAAACGCAAAAGGGCTCAGAAACGTGGTTGACTTGGAAGTACGCTAATTGTGTAGCACTTGCTGTCTTCTCCATCTCTGGACCAGTTCCACATCAAGCCAGCTGAACCGCACAGAGCCGCATATGTATACCGAACTTGTCTACTCAGCATTGCAAATAGTACCCAGACAAGCTAGCGAAACTCACCGGATATCATTGGTTGTTAATTCAACACCAATCGCTTCGAAAATTGGACCGCTCGTAAAATAGGTTAGGCGTGACTTTCCGGAAAATGTGTCCAAGAGAACCTCTCTTGCTTCTGAATATAGAGATGACTCTATAATTTATCACATGTATGCTTCCAAATGCAAATCTGCCATCCATATTCATCAATATATCGTGTTCGATTTCACATGAAATAATGACCATTGAAACTTTTATTAAATTACGTCAAGTAGGGTGAACATAACCTCAAACTTATAATTAAGGTTAGATTAAATTAGATTATTTAAAGTTCAATATTCAGAATATCAAGCTCTATTTTATGAACGCAATTTAATACCAAATACATGGGACCGCCATCAGTCAATAGCTAGTTGATCAATGATTAAATTTGAAAAGTTTATATGATCGAAAAACACAATGTGCTTGGCTCTGTTTGGTGACGCAATACGGACAATTAAAAATTTTGTTTGTTTGTATTTATTTACATTGTGATGATAAAAGAAAAAAGTTCTTTTAAATAAATGAAAAACTCTTTTTAACTTTAACAATGGAATAACGTTCAATATAAACCTTGGAGTGACAAATCATTTTTTAATTTTCAAATATAAATGTGTAAATTTTATAAATGTATAGGTATATAGTTTAATCATTTTTATTCGGAAATGTAAAAATGATGAATTTGCAATTCAAAGTAAGCAATGACTAATAAATCATAAATTTTCCTGACATTTCGAAACATATTTTGTATAGTACTACATTATAAAATGTCTACTTACAGACTTTTCAAATAGAAGAAAACGACGGAATATTTGTTTCTGGTAATATTCAAGTGGAAGAAAATCGTATTTTCCGTTTTGGTGAAACGACGTGACGCATCGAACAAAATCTTGTTGTAAAACGTTTGCAAATGTCTCGTTGAAATAACTTGGAGTGTCGAATCCCTGGGAAAATTCGAGTTTAACTGAACAGTTGCAGGATTGCTTTTCAAATCCTGTCCTATTGTTTTATTTCAAGGTTTATTTTCTCAGTGAAACCGGAGACTCTCACTAACCAGGAGGACGTGTCCAAGTTGAATTGAATCAGATAAACGTATCAAATATCATACCTTGAATATTTAATCCAGGATACTTTTACATAAACAATCGTACAAAATAATATTTCAATATTGTACTGCAAAAACATTTACTCTATAATATCTGAATTTACAAGAAAATAAGAATCTTCATTATTTTTATTCATCATTTTTTCCTTCACACAGACTATATTTTTTTTTACTTTTATTACATATATTTCAGTTAATAAATAAATAAATAAATAAGCTGTTAATCGATTATCTACAGTTTTTAAACAGCAGAGTTTCAAGAATTCTATTCCATTTTTAAGGTACATATTCTACAAGAATAGAATATAGTTTATGGATTGCAGGGAATGATGCTATAAATAAATAAAAGAAAAAATTACTTTATTCATTATTCTTTTAAAAATTTACCTTAGAGAAGATTTTAAATTCATAATCAATATTCTGTCAAGAAACTAAAAGAGACGTAAGAAAGAGAGAAAACAAGAGAACACCGGAAGGGAGATGATGCTTGTGCGGAAATTACGCTTTCTACAGAGGTAGCACTTCCTGTTGAACAATATTCTTCTTGTATCTATAAAGTACAAAAGTAGCCTTTTTTACCAAAAGGACAGTTGATGCGGATGCTATCTTGAATTTTTTTTTAACGAAATGGTTGCCGAAATGAGGATTGGAATTTTTTTAATATTTCTGTTGAATTTATTTTTCAAGTATCATCTTAAACGAATTTAACGAAAAAGTCATTACCTACATATTACTTAATGCTTTCCTTATGGTATCAGTCGCATTCACCCACTCTATTCTTTTTTCTCTACCCATATAGCATGCAAGTCTGCTGCCAACTTGCAGCCGACATGCATTGCAAGTTTGCTGCAAGCTTGCAGCTAGCTTGCTGTAAGTCTTCTGCAAGTTTGCAAAGGGTGGGACATTGCAAGCTAGCGTGCTATCTGGGTATGTTATTTTAAACTGCGAGTTACGATAGTTTTAAACGCGTATCAACCTTCGAATTGAATTTTCTCTTAAAATTTTAATTAGGTCCGAAATCAGCACATGTGATGTTGTATCTCTTATTTTCTACTCTTAATAATGGAAGATTTTAATTAAAAACTAATTGTTTTTAACCATACTTTTACATATATGAATTAATATACAATACAGTAGAATTTCTTTAACAAAGGAATTAAAATATTCCTAAAATTATTGCATATAGATATATAAATTTAACTATTCTTTTTATAATTTTGCAGCTGGTGGGAGGCGAGTTCGACATCGAATTAAACTTCGTAATTCCAGATCCACAGAATATCAGACATATGCTGGAATTGTTAGATCATTGCACGCCAAATCTACAGGTAAAGTTCGCCACAGTATTAATCAATTTTACTAATTAGCGTCGTTCGTCGATTGAGTAATTCCAACTACTCTGGCAAACCTCCCAATAATTTCGATTATTGAGTGTGACAGAACATTGGTAATCTACAGTAATTATTACAAGTCTCTGAACACTGACAATAAATGAATTTTTTAACAGTTAATTAATTAGATTACCTACTTACATTTTCATCAGAACACAACTGTAATGCAGAGAGAATACGATTGACAATCAGTGAAAATGGAAAAATCATATATAAAAATACATTGAAATCTATTAATAATTTTTAGAGAAAAGTAAATATTCTTATAGATTTACAAGTTAATATTAAACAATTGGTTTATTATGAAAAGTTACGCTGTAAAATTTATTTGCAAAGAATTGGATTTTAAAACCCTTTCTGATAATAAAAGCAAACTTGACTGGTATATGAAGTTTGGAGTCGGTAAGCCACGCTGGATCGCCTTGATCCTTCTATAATCGTAAAACTTTTGGGTTCTGAAACCTCGCGAGGCTAAATTGCTGTCTCTAATGGAAGCTCAAAAAGAGCCGAAGACCAAAACCACTCTTCCATTATCGAAACCGAAACTCCACCACCGACTAATTTTTTTTTTTTTCATTTACCATCCTCCTCTAAATGAAGTATCTTTTTATTACTTTTATCATTCACCAAATTTAAGGTCCAAAATAATATGTACCTTTTTTGTTGCCATGCAAATAAATGAACAACCTTACTTAAATTTTCTTTCATTTTAGAGACACCGAAAACTTGTATCTTTGTGGCTTTCTCTCGGTCGAAAAGTTATTTCAGCTGCAAATAGAAATTTTACCTGCACCTTCCAAGTGAAACACAATGAAATGAATAAAAAGTCACGTTTCTATTCAGTTGATTACAACTTTTTTCCTCTTTAGCGACTCCCAGGAGAAAAATAAAGTTTAAGTAATCTATTTCAATTAGAAATTTTAATTTTAAATTTCATTGCTTTATATGAGAAAATGAATTTAGATTTAATTCTTCTTTAATATTAATCGTATGTCCTGAAAATATCGACAAATACGACCAAAAAAATGAAACGATTTTTATATCGTTGTAGAAGAAAGTGAATTGAATTTGTAGTGATTTCCACTCATCTTGAAAGTATATAACTAATTTGTGCACACGTGTATCATATTCATCATGCTTGCCCGGATCTAATATTATCAACTGACAAGCGTTTCAAATTCGGATTAAGCAAACAACCGAGAATATCATTGACGCCAGACTCAATTTCACCTCTTGAGAACCAGAAAGCGATTTTCAGCAACATACTCATGTGAGAATGATGCAAACGGAAATCCGTTCTGAGTATATATCTACAATATCAATTGTATGTTCCTCTGAAATGTTAATTCCGTTAAGGTGTTTTCCACCTCGTGGTCCAACAATATCCTACCTCAAATCATGAACATGTATATCTTGACAGTATACATATATGTTGTGCATATATAAGTTAGAATCTAAATGTATTTCACTGACCATAATATATACCTACATATATACCTACCCTATATATGTGGGGAGAGGAATTTTCGAAACGCGTATACCTGATAATTGAATTGACGCTTTTCATTCAACGCTTTTTTCATAAATCAATTTTACATTACTTCAAAGCTCTTTCAAGAAAAATCCTATTACTCGTACAGCGTTTATTTAATCAGCAACATATAGCTAAGCTAAAAAATTTTAAAGAAGCAATTAATAGAATATTTATTTTTTAAACTGCAAAAAATCAAAAACAAATCAAATATAAGTAGTTGCGACCATTTATTTCTTGTTATCTACTAGCATGTAGATTACTATTTCATATGTCAATAAAATTTGTCAATACTGGCGAATTATTTCTTTCTGTATACAGACATAATCATTTTTATTGACATGAGTCTTGAACTTTTATGTTCTTCTTCGCCATCATGGCAGTTTTTTAGTAATAACACCTAAATTCCATTAATGAAATTTCATCGCAGCGAAGTAAAATCATTTCATGATTCATGTCATGCTTTTATAGATGAAGCTCGCAAATACACGACATACAACTTTGATAACATAATAAATATATAACCAATTGCTCGAGTCGACGCGCATGTGAATAACGACTTTACATATATATTTCATTTTTGACGTTTATAGCTCCATGTATATTTATGCAGAAGCACCGAAACTTGAGAATTTAATTGTTTGCATATTATTACTACGTGCGAGCTATTTTATTTGTTCCTAAATTGCAATTATTATAAGTAAATAAGAAATTTACCAATAATTGGAATTGTATTAGGTTCAAATACACGCACTTCTCATATTACCGCAACTTTATTGCGAATAATTTTATTTTATTTATACAAATTTAAATTTCTCTTTTTATTATCTCACTAGTAGAGTATTCTTTGCATGATTTCAGTATTGGAAAAAATATCTATTTTTTAAATTAAAAATTCACCACTTTATATATATATATTACAATTTTTTTTTAGTCGTTAAAAAAAAATTCATATTTAAAAAAAGGAAAAAAAGTGATATGTACAAATGGTTCTTTTTTATCTGAAATGTGAAGTTGAATATTTGTACTTCGAAATCATTTGTTTCGTATTTTTTGCAAAATTATTTGTGACTTTTGTATGTTATAAAAAATCAATTATTGAAAAAATAGGTTGAGGTACACTGCAATAGATTTTCAAATTTTCACCTCTTTAGCTGAGAAAAAAGCTAGTTTTCATGCTACAGAATTTTTATTCAATTTGCTCTCTCCTAGTCGTCACTGAAAACGTATATCTACTTTTTTTTATCAATAACCCATTCTTTCTCTTGAATCATAAAATTCGTCAGTCCCGTGTAGAAATTTCCCTACCAGGACCATGGTTTGTACAATGCAGCGCATAAGCATAAACATTTCATTAATTAATTAATAACCATAAAACTTTTTGAATTGAAAACTTGAACTTTTTCTACATAACTAAAAAATTTGATCAATTTTTGTTTTCCACTTTTCATAATTAAAGTGTAAAAGCCCGAGTAATTTATTGAGCTATATGATACATAATCCGTACGAGATAGAATGACAATGTACTGGCAATATAATTGTTCATTAACTCCGTTAGAAATAATAGTAAGCTGCTCAAATTTTAGTTTCTAATTGTAGTGTTGTTTTGATCATCAAGCAACATGAAAAGAAAATTGACAACCACATCATGTTGCAGAAAATGTATTTTTGTTCCCTGTTTCCCGTGATGCGCTATTGTCTTTCTATTTTATATTTAAAACCTGTTGCTTATCTAAACATTGACTCTCAACAAAAATGTGGCGTATCCAAATTACTTTAAATGTATTCGTGATTAAATATAATAATAATAATGATATTTTAACTAGTTAAAGTCATCTGATGTTGGACTTTGAATGTTAAACGCGGCAGCAGTAAAGGCATGACAGTAGCAAGCAAGTTCGAACGGAGGCTATTAGTCTAGCTCGTGGGGTGCATACTAATGCGTGACCCGGGCAAGACCAATGGGTCAGCTGACGCGCAAAAAAAAGATAAAAATGATGCACAACTAGAGGAAAAAGAGGTAAAGGAATAAAAATAGTGAATCCGCGATTAAGCTCGGCCAGTGCTCTATAACAGAACCAGAAAACGAAATGCGAGGAAATGAGTCTGTGGAGCTGCGAACCGTGAAGTGCAAATATTTACGCAAACGCAAACGCGCTAAAATTGCGTCCGGGTGGACAGAAACGGTCCTGCCAGATACTTCTCACTGAAGCGGACTTCCCGCGAGGAACAAATTACAATCATATTCAGAATACTTCCAACTGTATCACAGTGACAAAACTCACTATTGACACAATATTAGCAAACTCTTTAATTTAAAATTACATAAGAGCAAGTGACAAATATTTAACTGTTGAAGCGCTTCTTTTATTATTTCAATTTAGTGCTCGATTGCGATTTTATTTTTTATTATTAACGATAATTTAATTTGTCTTTTGAATGTGATGAAATAGTACTGATAAAAATGAACACGTCACACTTGTCGCTTATTAATCGTTTCTTAACATTTATAAATTCCGTCCCTTATTTCTCCGACATTCTCATCACCGGCGAGTGGTATGGGAGCAGTTTCATTTCTCGGTTAGCAATCCCCATTTTCTGCAAGTGCTCGCGCCACGACAATCAAGAGGTTTTGCATTCGTGTGAACTTGTACTTACGGGGACGTAGTGCCGAATATTAAACCTGGTTGGTCAAAAGTTAAGCGGAGCAATTATGCTGACGCCCGTTCTGTAGTTGTCGTATAGCAACCAACACTGGCGGCATAAAAGATTTCATCCAGACAAATGCAACAAAAATGTTTTGTCGAAAAATTTCTTTGCAATAAATGATTATTTTTGTCAAGGATTTCATTTCTCGTGCCACATCATCTTGTTGAATTATTTTTCACTCTAGACTTATGGTTATCGAGATAGAATGTGGAAAAGAGGTAGGTGATAAAACGATCGCATAAACGACCACAGATTTGACGCAGTTACGCTGCTGCGTGAGTAGCATATATTGATTTATCACCATCCTGCTGCCGCCTCTATACCATTCTAGTACCTATTTCTCCTTCAGTCTGTTCCCTATCCTAGAACCAGAGAATTTCGTCCTCGCACGATTTTCGCCTTCGATGTTCCGCCCCATTCGATCAACCGTTTTCCATTGCATTGCCAAGTTTCGTATCGACAACGCAACACAGAATGTACTTTAAACTGATTCTGTTTAATAGCAAGCAGTTTCGAATTAGAATTCCAAATTCCACGCAAACTGTTGTTTGCTTTAGTAAAAAAAGAAATATAAATATAATCTAAAAACGTTTATTTCATATAATTTTAGTGACATTCATTAACAAAAAGATTGAATACGAAATGATCTACTGAAATGTGTTAAGACAGCTGAGATGCACAGTAGTAATAATGGATATTGTGATCCGACACTGTCAGTAGAAATATACAATTCAGTCAGACAATGAATCGCTTCCTTTCCCTCTTTTCGAAATAATAAAAACTCAATATTCCTGGCTGCAAATTAAGAGATAGCTTCTGTCGAACTGACCTAAATATTTAATATAAAAGGAATAGAAAAGTTCCCTGTGGATTTAATTGCAATTATGATCGACTAAACTACATATACTATTACTACTAACAGTGTCTTACCACAATCTTTATTACTACTTTGTCAGTCAGTTGATCACTTCCCGTGCAGAAAATTTGACCGGGCTCAGACCAGGTACGACCGGGGCCATATCTGCACGGAAAGACTTTGTGCATCACTTTGTGTTAAACTCGCCACGAGATTTTAGTAAACTTTTTACCAAACTCGGAAAAAAAGGAAAGATATTAATAATTCGTAGTCTGACTATTAAAATCAGAATAAAGTTACTGACGTACAATAATTGATTGTTGAGAATTTAAAAATTTAATAGTCAGTCGATCAAAAAATAAAATCTGAAGTTTCACTAAAAAAACATATACATAGCTTTTAATAGCGTGACTACTAAAGTTGCCATCTGAAACCTCATATATACGTATATATATCGACAATGTCGAATAATAGTAATGTAGAAATCCAATTTACCTATGAACGAGAGATCACATATATAAACGCATCTTAACCTAAAATCGCCTAAAATACAGATAGGGTAAACGCTCGCTTTAACCGACGCAACACAAATATAATTCATATCAACGATATCAAGAGGGCAGTTTATTTTTCTTATATACTAATCTCACCATTTCATTTCCACTTACGAGAAAATTTTTATTATGTTTAAACTTATTTCAAGTGCAATAAAAAAATTTCAAAAAAATAAATTATTTAATATTATTAATAAGGTCAATTTTAGGAAATGTCAGAATTAATTTTTTATGCAAACAGGATTATTAAAAGTGTTCGTTGTGTAGACATTTTTCTATCTATGCCGGAACTATTCAACTGCTGACGCTACACGGACAAGCTTCGCTTGTTTGTATGCGTGCTGTTTTCATCGTGAGACTACTAAATTGTAAACACGACGCAACGAAAATGTCGTTCTTACAAATATAAAGAATATACTTTTGACATTCATTTTTTCTTAATCTTAATTTTTCTTACAGCGTTAACGAATATTTATTAGCGTGACTACTAAATTTTGATAAAAAAGAAAACATTTTTTGTTGAAAACATTTATATAAAATGATAGTTTTCCATTGTTTCCGAATTTGGTCGCGAGTTTACTAAAATCTTTTAGCAAGTTTAACAGAAAGTGATGCACAAAGTCTTTCCGTGTGGTAATCTGATGTGGGCCCGATCGAAATGAAACAGGAACCCTACCGGGGCCATGGTAATTTGCCCGATCTTATAGTAATGGTAATTTTCTATAAATTATAATTATTTATCTCTAATTGATAAATAAAACAATAAAATTAATCAATATTATTATATTTTATGAATCTGCATTTAAAAAAACACCTTATAAAATGAAAATAAAATAAAAGTTGAAAAAAATTATTTGAATAATTGTTTCGTTTACTCTCTAAACCTGAATTATTAAAAATGTTTACTAATTTAAATTAGTGACTCACTTTTTGCTTATAAATTAGTAAAATTTTACTTATTGTTAGTAAAAGTTACTAATAATTAGTAAAATTTTAGTAATTCATAAGCAAAAAGTGAGTCACTAATTCAAATTAGTAAACATTTTTACTAATTCAGATTTAGAGAGAAAAACATGCCATAAAACGCTATAAATGTATTGTCACTAGTTTTTTTAAAAATTTTAAATATGACTTTTATATAAGTTTCTGAAAATTATTTATTAGATTTATTAGATTCATTAAAATAAGTATAATATAAAACAATGTAATTCCCTATTTACGTTTTTCAAACGGAATAATGTACTTCGTGTGAGAAGAGCGAACATAATCCGTCTTTTTAAAAAAGTATTTTTATATAAAGAAAACTTTTAAAAATAATTCAGCAATAGTAAATATAATTTAAATAGGTCTTAATTAATCAAAAAATTAAAAAATAAACACACTTCACTTTTAGTATCCTTACGAAGATCACCTCCAGTTCTAGCTGTCATTTAAAGTATATTGTATTGCACAAAGCTCAGTCGTCGACTGACTGACAAAAACTTTTATTTTCAATACATAAACAAAATAGTTGCAATTAAAACACAGAATATTGATCTAATAAATAGAAAAGTTTATGTTGCAATTTTTCACTTGTAGAAACATTTTATCAATTCTTATTTCAATTTGTATAAAGAAATAGCACGTAATAACGTACTAGGCCGTAATTGTGTACGTTTACATTATTTCAAATCAGTAAGCCGATTTACTCCATGAATCAGTAGTTTTTTTACTAGCAATTAGTAATTTTTTACTACAAATTAGTCAAAACCGTTACTAATTCAATTGGTAAACGAATACGCATTCTTTCATTATAGTAGATAACTACTAATTCAGATTTAGAGAGTAGACTGACTGAATATTTCATTTAACCTGAGAGGAATCCCATATAAGATTTATTTCTTAATAGTTAATATTGTTAATAAATATTTACATTATGTTATTACTCATACGTGCCTTTGTCTATACGAAATGAATTATAACGTCCAAAAAGAAATTTTTAAAAAACAGCTGTTAAGTATAAACAAGTCGATAGTGATGAGCTTGCGCGTTGCTTTCAATTGGAACTTCTTTTTCGGATGTTTTCGGGATCACTGATTACGAATCCGATGTCAGTTTTTCAAATTTCAAAATGCGGCTGATTCAATATATGGTGAAAAATTCTAATAGCATGTAATCGTTACACCGAAAAAAAATATTTTCAAATTTAGAATATACTTGTCAATTGATAGAATATATCAACTGTTTTTCTATATCAATATCCAAGTACCCATATTTAAATAATTAATTCATCAAAATATCAACATCCCCTTCCCCATTATATTTTAGACACCTCCACAAAAAGTCAGATCAATTCCTTCAATATTTTAAGAGTCAAGTCCCCGACAATATAAATAAACAAATTTTTATACTGCGCATGTTTATATTTCTTAACAAACTGCAGAAATTGTATTTTAATAAATAAGTAAAAGCAAAAAACAAGTTTGACTCTTGTTGAAATTGTGTGAGGTACTTCCATGTAAAGACCACCAGGAGATTTGTTTCGGGAAATTACGGGATTAGTCGTTAAGAACAGGAGATCATGAAAATTTGCTGGGCTTGTCATATTTCGTATCTATTCATGACTATTCTATGTAATCTGTAATTTAAATGGAAATTATATTGTATCTATGTTGAAATTATATGTTATGAGTTTATTTCATTATTTTATTATAAAATAACAATTCATGTTCTATACCTAATAATTTTAACACGAGTAAACAACTTTTGAAGAAGTAATGTTGTTTGCCTGTGCTCATAGGCATCTTTGACGATGATGAATCTAAATTTTCATTTACGTTTTACGATTAAATTCAGTATTCACCATTAATACTTTTCTATATAGAGAGGAATCTGAATATGTATGTACAACTACAACGTAAATGATTTATAAAATTATTACAAGAAAGAATCTCGTTTCATGTTGATAAGCATCAAGTTGGTCATTATGTTATCTATCCAACTAAGAAGGTTAAGCTTTGCGCAATCAGACTCTGACGAGGGTACACCCTTGCCACCCTTATCGATTACTGCTGCTCGCTCCGTACCAGCCAATCTCATTCTGGCATTGAATTATTGGGATTCCCATAGACGAGATTCCGATGGAGGGGAGTGATTCTCGCAGCACCTGCCCTCTTCACCTATAAGAAATCTGTCTATTTGTTATGCAGCTTATTTTAATAGTTTTAATATTTATTTTACAATGCACTCGTCTAATTCGAATTTGCCTTGTGTATTCTTGGAATCTGTAGAAAACCTTCCCTCAGTACAAGTGCACACCACTGTACCTCAACGTCAAACCTTCCACTTGATTTATCTCGATGGCAGTGAAATCACCAGGGTCACCATACTTAATGTTGCTTAACCTCGACGATCGCAAGCCAAGATACTTCACCATCGGTAATTGTCAAAATGAGTCTATATTAATGTAGTGGACCAAATTTGTCAGTTGTCCAAAATAAACTGACATTTATTATTCTTCAGACATTTTCAAATACGATGGCAAATACTACCTCATATAGTTAATAGAACGATTATTATTATTTATAATAAATTCTCAAATTTTCTCCTTTGCTTATTAAATTTTGATTTTGATTTTTCATATCTTTCCGACATCAAATTTGGAATAAAACTCATGGATTCAGACACATTTTTTATGCTCTTTCGATTGGTAATGATTAAAATTTGAACAAACTTTAATAAATTGGTTTTTGCAACCGTTACACAATTAACGTTACGTTCTTCAGCTCAATTCCTTTGTTGATGTTTATCTTCGTTGAGTTAATTAACGATAATATCGAAATAGTATATCTCTTTTATAAAAATTATCGCCATATAGTTTTCACTTTGAAAGAGTATTATAGAAGTAATGTACTTGGCAAATTTCCCTTCGGTATTCTTTCTTTAGACACAAGCGAGCCATTTAATCACCGATATTATTTTTCTCTTTCGCTTTCCATCTTTTTATGTGCTTGTGTAATGCCTTTTTTATTTTCCTACTTCTTCGTCTCGTGAAAATAGGACTTGAGTAATTAACCACTGCTCAGGGAGCTTTTAATGTTGGTATTGTAACGGAGTTCAAATCTCACAGGCCATATGAGTTGGAAGTTGCCTTTTTTTAAATGTATAATTCTGCTACAGGTCTATACTCAGATGTAACCACAGTCTGTATCCTAATCGAATTTTTAAAAAAAGAAAATAATTGCAGTACGTAATACGTACTCTCATACGTCTGGATAAACTAGATGGATAAATCAATCAACTGTCGCTTTCACTCTCCGAATTCAAACCAATTCATTTTACACTATTGCAATTTTTTTTATAAACTTGAGTCAACAACTTGGGGAAAATATACCTAACATGGAAAAATTTGTCTTCACTGAAAAACAAATTATTTCGTTCAAATAACAGTACGACAATAATATATAATATTATATAATAATAATAAAAATAATAATATGGCTTTTATTAAATAAACGTTACCTAAATACCTATTGCATCAGGGCGAACATAGTAATTTTTGCAACATTGTCGTGTAATATTGATGCAATATACATAGGTCATGTTGTGTGATGTGGGTATATGTTGATTAAATAATTTTATCCTAGTTTTACATAGCATAAATATTTCTTTGATTAAAAATACAACGCCATTTGTTTGTTCTTTATTCCGTTTCATGTACACCTTAGTGGCAAGCAAATGGCAGCTAGAACCAGGATTTTAAGAGATCCTTTGGGAACGCATTGTTTTGCATAGCGTAATGTAATTTTGTTGATGCAAAACAAAAGAAGAAGAAAATAATTCTGTCGTTTAATGAAAAACTGTACATATAAATAAAATATTTCGTAAATAAGCAATATTTTCATACACAGAAAATGCGATGAAACTGTAAAAAATTTGAGGACTCTCTTGATAGCGACAATATGTTAAATATATAGGTATTTTTGACATATGCAAGTACTGTGAACGAGAGTTTTTTCAATTATACATAGTTTGATAGATAGTTAAAGCCTTATCAGTGCCTACATACATATATACTAGTCTTCTTAAAAAAGATCCATAAGATTGAATGCACTCAAGGAATTTTATTCTTTTTTCGACGCAATACGCGATCTCTATATCTTGGATTGAACATTTACCAACTTTTACGTTCGCGCGCTCACTCTTGGCATGATTCGATCACAAAAAAGAGTCGTACTGTATTGAAAAACTTTTCTGGTTTCTAGAGTCGTTGCAAGTAAACTACTGTTATCAAAGTATATATACATTCTAACAAAGACGAAACGTATTTTCCAAGTAAATCAAAAGTTGAACAAGTGCTTGAAAAGAAGTGCTTCTTTTTCTATTAAAAATTTCTCAAAAATATGAAAAATTATATTTTTTTTCATTAAATGCAAATATATGTGTACATATAATATAGTGCTTTTTTCAGTAAAGGCAAGTATTAGTATTTTTGTCTTGATCGCTTTGATTGAAAGCTTAAAAATATGAAAACGAATTAGCTTTCACAAAGGCACTTTTATCAAATGGATATATTGCAATTTTTCGATTCCAAGCTCTTTTTGCAACTTGACTTAAATGTGGTTGACAATGCTATTATTTTTATTTTTAAATGTCGAAACTTTTTTATTTTCGCTTCATATCGAAAAAAGATACTCGTCTTTTTTGTTAAAACATTAAACCGTACTTGAAATTTCCCGCATGTATTTTAATGTAAAATGTGTCGAATAAATTAAGAAAAAAAACTTAAGATTGAATGAGGTGAAATATATTGCCGCAGATGTTATTTTGTATTTTCAATATTTGGGGATCGAGTAATATATCAAGCATGAATTATTATTGAGTCTATAATTATAGTTTGTTATAAAATTAGTTCCAGTTGAAGCAGACACACGAGAGTATATCTATCAAGTTGTACTTTAACATACACGAATGGATTCTATATATATTGCTCTAGTAAATCTCAACATGCCTGTGGCCTTAAGGAAATTTCTCGTATCGGTTTAGGGTTGGTGCCAAGTGGCAAGAGGAAGGTAATTGGAATATGGCACGCGGTAACTCTATTTCCTCGGATAGCTTGCGGACAGGTAGAAATGTATGTGTATACATCTCTATTTCTGGCTGCGTGTGAATGTGTAGGTAAGCTTTACAATCATACAGTTACAGCGAATTGTGATTCCGGGAATATTGTACTGTATTGCATACAAGTTCCTTTGTTTAACCCCAAGTCCAAAAGTTAAATTATGATCCTGATTCTCGTCTCAAGACGCCTTCGATTTCTAGCATCTGCACATAATCCTCGAATGGAATGTCTCACATTGTTCCTGATGAACTTCCTGAATTTCGACAATGGGAAAAAGTATTCTCAAAATTTTACTTCAAATATACAAATATTTATTATTTTTAATTACCAAAGAATTAAAAATCAATTTTAAATTGAGAATACCTTGGAATTTGATTGTTCTTGGTGATCTTGCTCTTCATTTTTTCTGCTAAATTCAATCCATTCAATTTTACCATTGCTTTGAATAGAGTAAGTGGTCTCAAGAATTTGTTTGACGTGCAATTCAACTTTAAGTCAAAGTTCCGAAAGAAGGAGGTCGTCCCTTCGGTACAACCATGTTAAGAGCACTAAGAAAATCCTAATGGAATTCTTTTTCCAAATAAATGTACGACTTCCTACAATACTTTGAATTTTTTGTTGTAAAATTGAAAAAACTTAATAATCCAAATGACTTTCGTCTTCCAATTTAAAGTTTATAATCATAAGGATGCATATTCATTTCTCAAAAAAAGTATATAAAGAGAATGGCTCCTTGTTTGAGTTATTTGACGAATGATTTAAAAAAAAATGTGGGACCTACATACTTTTGTGAGATTTGGATGCGCGTAAAAGTTATCAAGACCAACAATACTTGGCCTTGTTGGAATAAAATGGGTATACCTTTCACACTTGGAGTGATAAACGATCAACCGCGACCGTTAAGGTTCAAAGTTGCTGGTCCGTGAACCGTGAACAGCTACTGCCTCCACTTTTACGACATCCTTCCTCCCGATTCTATGCAAGCCAGAAACTCGACACAAGCCTTGCTCACTCTAAGATTTATAGTAGACTTTTCTGCATTTCCATTTTTTAAAAAACCTTCATTCACAAAAATTACTTGTCTAGAGAATTTTTTTTATTCATAATCTTATGTTGAGAGAAATTTAAATATTATATACATATAATGTGTTTTGTGTACATCGGCCTGCTACCAACCTAAGGGATTTTTAAGATCTTTGATTTGTTCTTACTTGAGAACCTGACCTTTTAATCCTTATAATAATTTCCATAATCTTTTTGATCCTCTAAGTTTCAGCATTCGAAATTACTGCTATTTCAGAGGGTCTCTTGAATGAGTCGCATCCTGCGCGGATCTGATACAAACATTGCTAGGACAATACTAATAATTATTACTGTTTGCATTAAAATATTTTACTGCTTTTATAGAAACCCTTAATTTTGGATAGTCGAAGGTCTGCAGTATTTCATGTTTTACCTATTGAAAACTGAGACTTTTGTAGAAGGATATCAAGAAATAATACAAAACAAACCACTACGATGCTCTGATGAAATTTGTTAAAGATGGTATTAAGTTGAACCTTTAGATCCTTTGACATTTACAAATAAATAGCTTTACGTTAGTTCTCCAGCGAATAAGCTCTAAAGCATGAAACGAAATTGATGGCTGCAGGGCCGAAGAGAAATTGAACGATCTCATGGGAAAAGAAAGGGAGAGAGAAAATAAGAGAAAACAGATTGACCTATCCTTAACCGAAATCTTAATTTTTAAACCACACTGAGAAAACGCTGGATAAATTTTATTGTGGGTAATTTCAATCAATGCTAATTCACATAGACGGTGACGCCCTCAACTAGGATAAAATTTGTTGCAGTTAATTTTTATAAAATTCTACTTTTTATCGTGTGTCAGGTTAAGAAATTTTTATGCAATTTAAATTATTTTTTAAAACAAACACCATAATTTAGAGGCCCGTGGAGAAGTTTCCCTAAGTTTCCTTATCGAAAACTAAAATTTGGTAAGTTTCTGATAGGGAAAAATGCAGAATTCTGGTTAGGTCCTGACGTTTTTGGTGACGCTTGTTTTTCTCAAAAATTAGTTTTAATGGTTAATAGTGAGAAGAATAACAAGGACCTATGAGAACTTTCAATTTAACTTTTATTTAACTTTCAATTTTTGATTAATTATAATTTCAGGTTATATTACTATATTATTCTTTATAAGAAATATATTTAAACTGTAAAAAGAAAATTTGTAGTTTATATAATTCATTAGAAAATATAATGAATTTAAATTATTAAGAATGTGAAAATAATTTTAAATATGTAGCAATCAATTCGAAGATATTAAAAAATAAAAATGTCTTATTTAATGGTAAAATCTCCTTGAACTTTGAGAAATTATTTTGTATGATGTTTTTGTAATACAAAAATTATTTTATTAAACGTTAATATATTATCAAATAGGGTATAAATGCTCCAGTCATTGACACTTTCTCAGTGGTTGGCACCCTGCTTGTTTTTTTAAATAAAAAGTAGTACTTATTTCAATACTCGATTTTTGTAATAAATGTTGTAAAATTTAATAATCGTCTGCAAAATATGCTAGTTTTTTCGTATTGCTTAATATTATAGAAGGCCGCCAATGACTGAGGCAATTATACCTTATATTAAAGAAAAAAAAATATTTTTCTTGACAAAAAAAAATAAAACATTTTGTTTATAATTTTCTCTTTTACAAATTATTGATCGAAAAATTAAGTAAAATAGTTTTTATGCAAAAATATGTAAACATTTAAATAGAAAAATATTTGTTCTTCTAAATCGTTGATTAGAAACGTTGTTAACCTCACTAAAGTAATTTATTAATTATTAGACTAACTATTTGATTTCAGCACATGCACAAAATAACAATATTCCTGGTAGCACAATATAAAAATCTTAATTGTAAGTTTCGTGTTAAAATGATACTGGTCCAAATTTTCTACTATTTATAATAAATAATATAACCTTAAATTATCATTCAATAAAAATGATAGTAAGTTGAAAGTAATCGAAAGACGGTCGTAGGGTTCTTGTAGGGTTCTCACTATTGGGTACTATGAATCATTTTTATAAACCAATCAAGCGTCACAAGAAACCTTTGAGCCTAATCAGAAATCCGCATTTTTCCACATCAGAATCATACAAGTAATAGGGAAATATTACAAGGCCCTTACGATTTCCCTATTTAAGTTTCTCCTCGGGGGTCGAAGTATACATGCATAAGTATAGTTGATTTATAAGCCTAAATATAATTAAAAACATAAACTCCATTAAATTTACTGAAAAAACCTATGTTCAATTTGAGTTGGTAAGAATATTATAAGTATAGATTCGGCTCGTGGATTGGACATGACACGATAATTGCCGAAAAAGGTACAAATGGGGAAATCGTAATTGGATAAAAGACCGATCGCGTACTTTTAAATTCGAATCTCGAACACATTGTAAAATAATATTACCTACCAACCCCTATTATTTCAGACATTACAAGTATATTGAATTTCATACTTAAATTTCGATAGTTGTTTCGACTTTGAGTATACGTTTTAATGCGAAAACACATTTATTCACAGTTGGGTGAGCTACAGTGAATAGTATAAGGCAACTAAAATTAGGTTCGAAACGCGTAAATGCAAGTTGCCGTACGCGACACGTTTTCACACAAATAAGAATGGAAAAGCAAGAACGTGCGACAAGATAGCAACTGTGTACATTCACAGTAGGTTTACCAAAGCCAGGATTTGCTTGCAGTTGTAGCAGACACATCGTGACGCGACTAACAATATAAAGGCTGTCCGTAATAAAGCAAAATTCAGTACCTGAGAGAGGCCATGTACTCTCTTGATGCGACTCTCTTGTCGTATAGTGTCGGCTTTGACGCCGCGTCGCGTCGATAGTATATAATCGACCTTAACTAAATTAACCATGCAAATTTATTATTCTCCTCACGTCGAAGGCACGAGATTTTTTCTCACATTCAAACATACATTTTCATTAAGCCTTTTTCAATTTATTATATGTATATTCATTTCTTTTATCTGTAAAATTTTTGAAAGTCATCAATTCATAAAATTGTAATAGTTTTGTACACTGAGAAAAATATGCTATTGAATCAATAGCATTTCTGCCAAAGTTATAAAAATTATTGATTCAAAAGCATCTGCTATAGAATCT
This sequence comes from Leptopilina boulardi, assembly GCF_019393585.1. Lineage (NCBI taxonomy): Eukaryota > Metazoa > Arthropoda > Insecta > Hymenoptera > Figitidae > Leptopilina > Leptopilina boulardi. The sequence goes on from NW_026137969.1 coordinate 1,334,861, forward strand.
ATAAAATATTTTACAAATTTTATAGCATATACTTTTGAATCAATAATTTTTATACCTTTGGCAGAAATGATATTGATTCAATAGCATATTTTTCTCAGTGTAGACAATACGTGTAATGTTATTTTTTTTAACATCACAAAAGTACTAAAACCGAACAACTTGTGATTGAAAAAAAATTTTAGTTGATTGTAATTAATATTAATTTTTGGGATTGACCTATATGGAATTTGGAAGTTTCCCAGTGCTTTAAGTCTGCTCATATTAAGAACAGTTTTCTTTGTAGTATAGAAATAATGTTGTGGTTGGTGTGGTCCTCATAGCATTCGTGATCCCTCTAAAAACCATTTCCTAGAACTGATCTATTTTCCCTTTTATCGTGATGAGTTGGGTTCTGATCCACCAAATATCTCCCGCATAAAGAAATCTGGGTTTTAACCCTCAAGTTCCCCTCCTGCAAACCCGGAAAGTAGTACAGTTGATATTCGAAGTGCTTGTTACCTCCAGATACTTAAGCCCCTGTTTTATAGCATAACATTTCTTGGCTGTCTCTCAGATTGTAATTAAATAACTAATTTCTCCTCAATCCCTCTCCAAGTAGTCAACTTAGAGGTACAATCAGTGCTTCTAGGATTAATTACGATCTTCTGTTTAGTTTAGTTTAGTTTATTCTTTATTGTTGTACTGTTTCAATGCGAAAGTTCTTTTTTAAGAATTTTGTGATTGATGCTTTACAGAAAAACAATTTTGAGATTTTGAATTTGATTTTAATTTTTATTAAAAAAATATGTACGAAAAATAAAATTTCTTTGCCTGTGTTAGATACATTTACCTTACTAGAAAAAAGGTAATTCCTGACCATACACGTGGAGAAAATATTGAGCACCTGACGCGCATATTCGATCAATCATGTCCATATACGAAAATATGCGACGAAAGAATGCGCTAACCTCGATAATAGCTTCCATTAATTACCTATTATAAGAGAATAAATACGAAATTTTAAATAGTTTTCTACGCAGTTTTTTAAAATATTGAAATAATATTTTTAAAAAAGTTGTAAAATAAATTTTATTCCGATATTTGTTATCTTGTCAGTCTCGACATTTGCATATTGAATAAATCTTATATGATTTGCAATTTTCTCTTCGCATTCGATTGGAAAAAGTAAGTGGAAGAAGTGTCACATAAAATATGCAATTTTGCCAGAATTGAATTTTCAGGTCTTGGAAAAAAATTAAATTTTGCCAGTTTGTATAATTTGATACCGTAACGATTCCAAAGAAATTTGCTCAAAATATTTATCATAATCCTACTTTGGTGGACAAGTATATATACAGGGTGTTCCAAAAGTATGGAAACTTGCAAATATCTCGAAAAGAACGCATTTTCGTGAAAAATATTCGAAACGAAAGTTGTTCCCAAAAAAAGATCTACATGTTTGAAGCCAAAAAATTGGTCCCGGGATCCAACAGTGAAAAAGAAGTATTATGAAAATGCGTACTTTTCGAGATATTTGCAAGTTTCCATACTTTTGGAACACCCTGTATATCTTTTTATAGACATTATTAAGTACTTTTGTTTTTTACTGAAATATTCAGATTTCCTGTGACACTGCACCTTAATCCCAGTGATGCATCACCCTCTGGAAAAGAAAGTGATAAAGTTCTCTAAGAAGCACTCTCTTTTTAAAATCTGTCGTCCATTCTCCGTTGGCTTACCGATTGCACATATCTCTGTCCTATAGACATTTTGACACTTACATCCACGAACGTTATTGACATCTTCCTATAGTACGACTGGACATACAAATATTGCTCTTAGAAATGATTTTCAAAATTTTTAATTTTCCAGATAAAAATTGTTTATAGTCGGCATAAGTATTTCGATACTTTCGGTCATCTACTTGTTAAATTTACTTAGTAAAATTTATTCCATTATTATTACAGATACATATGTCAATACTTGAAGATCGTGAATCACCAAGATTTTTCGATAATTAAAAAGATAAGATTAAGATATGTTTACTACATTATAAGAAACTCGATTTTATTTTTGCTTTTTTTATTCTTCTTCGAGGAAGAAATAACTTGAGATTATTTATGAATTTACCATGCTGCAAAACTCGTAGGATATTGGAAACGCAATAACGGTTCTGGAACGTAATAATAATGGAATGCAATGTACGTGGCATACTAATATCGCAATTGCTCGTAAATATCCAACACTGTACAAAAATTCCCATCTCTAGTTTTTTGCAAGTATCTCAATGCTAACATTTTGTTCCTGTGAATTTTTATGCAAAGCAACCGACAGTACATATACTGATAAAAATTATTCGTGTTTCGTTCTAGAGATACAGATATAGTTATATAGACGGACATCTGTCAACCAGCACTCATTTTACATGTTTATACCTACATATAAATTTAACGCATTTATTATTTATAGAAAATTGCATCAGAATCTAATGTATAACTTACTGTATACATTTCTAAACAATTATTTATTTTGAAGATTTTTTTTCAACTTTTCAACAAATATATTGTTAATTTTTGGGATAGAAATCAATTACAGAGATGTAGTTTTCGTTTTCCAATTTACAGATAAATAAAATAACCACTTATAAAATTGTTACATTGAGTAAATTTTTAAAATGCAGATTAATTTCAAGAACATTTCTAAGAATGTACTGCGATAATAGATCGTTTATTACATGGTTGTTAGCTCACTCAAATCAACTTGAAGCGAATATGCCTAAAGCTAAATTCTGTAGAAAATCTGTTGAATGTTGTGTCTGAGAACCTGAAGGTTCCACGACATAAATTACATCTACACAGCACTTTGAGTGACTCTCTTACTTAATTCGATTCCATGTAAAAGCCTTGATAGGACGAGTACTTATAATTTACCTAAAAGCCTGTGCATTTTACTATATGGCTACTATAATATTTTTAAGCTTAATTTCTATGTTTTATTTTTGTACATAAAGCTGAATGTTATATTTCTTTTTGCAGAAAATTTGTTTTATTAATTAAATTACGTGTCAAACGAAAGAATGAAATGACGTTGTCAAGTCTACATTTCGCTTTTACTTCTTTTTGCTGATACTTCGATCGATCTTAAACTGTTCAGTGCTTGGCTCTAAGTTCCACCCTTAAGGGAGTTAATTTTATCTAATGTTAACTCTCTTTCGGAGTTGATTTTTAACTCAGAAAATTATACTTCCGACTCCGATTGCCATTAACTCTCAAAACTTTTACAGTGTAATATAACTTTATAATAGGTACAAGTGTAGAAAAAAAATTAAAGGACTTAAACATCATCAATTAAATAATTCATGTTTTTTTTATTGTTTCAGGCTGAAATATGGAGCGTCTTTATAGCCATTTTGAGAAAAAGTGTCCGCAACTTACAAGCATGTACAGATGTCAATCTTATCGAACATGTTTTGCATCGATTGTCACGAGCAGAAACTGTTGTTGCAGGTAAATTTATAAAAACTATATGCATTTCACTACATTTTTAATTCAATCATTTAAACAGTAAATTATGCAATTATAAATTTATCAAACTGCTGAAACTCTTTGAAATAGATTTAATGATCGACATGTTGGGAGTTCTGGCGAATTACAGCATCACGGTAAAAGAACTAAAACTCCTTTTTGGCGCAATGAAAGCAGTCAAAGGAAAGTGGGTAAGTGTGAGTTATGTACTACTGCGAATACTGCGATAGGTCTTTTTCAAGACATTATCTTTCTTTTTAAATCTTTCAATGCACCAAGTTCATATTTTAACCAGATAAATATTTCAGTGACCTAAAAATTTTTGAGCAATTTTTTCTTTATTTCTTTCTTTCTTTCTAAAATGTATTGAATTAAATATTAAGATGAAAAGTCTTTTTGTATTTTATAAAAAAAAGTATTTTCTTTTCATTGTAGCCACGACATTCGCCGAAATTATTGAATGTCCTTCGACAAATGCCCCAGAGGAATGGACCTGATGTTTTTTTCAGTTTTCCAGGGAGACAAGGATCGGTGAGATTAATTTGAGTAATTTTAGGAACAGAGAGAGAGAGAGAGAGAGAGAGAGATTTTTTACAAGTCTAGTTTGCTGTAGTTTAAAAAGAATGGGAGCGCACCACTTTCAAAGTAACTCATCAAGTTTGGTCATTAACGTTCTTTTTATCCTTATAGAATTTTTCTTATTTTCACGTCCCGTAAAAAAAGAATTTCATTGCGGTTGGAAGCTTCCCATTGAGTATAGAAATACTCTCCATTTGAAATTGACGTTGGTCCTTTACCAAGTTTGAATCCCATCAAAGCCAAGAAAGCTTGTCAATTCCTAACAACTACAAATTCCTATAAATTTCATTCCCCTCCAAACTTTATTAAGATATATTCCACTCATGGTCATATAATTGGTTTAAATTTTACGACAAACTACAAAACTATCAAAAATAGATTCGTTTTTCGATTCTTTTAAATACATTACTTTTCAAACTGTTCAGTCGGGTCAGTGCTTGGCTCTAAGAATCAAAGGGAGTTAATTTTATTGATTAAAATTTAGACTTTTTTTAGAAATAAGATTGTTAAAAATATTAGGTATAATGAACAATTTTCGTCTTCTTCATTAGGCGATCGTTTTACCACCACTCGCAAAATGGCCGTATGAAAGCGGATTTACTTTTACGACATGGTTCAGATTGGATCCCATCAACTCTGTTAATATTGAACGAGAAAAGCCATATCTATACTGGTAAGCATGCAACTGCTGCACCTACACATTTCAGATTAAATGTAACATCACAACATGATTTTTCTTTTTCAAATTCTATAAATTGATACACAAAATTGAATTTTTTTTATGTTTAATCCTCTGTCGTTGCTGACTTTTCCCACTATAGAATGTAATTCCCATAATCCCCACCATACATCCAATCTGACGACAACAGTCGTTAGCAACGGCAGAGGGTTAATTGATCAATTTGATTGAAGGCAGTTGGGGATGTAAAATTAAAATGCAACAAGAAACTATTTTAATCTATTTTAATTAATTACATAATCGATGAAAATTTTAATTAAAAAAAGATGAATAATATTTGTTATTTTCAGTTTCAAGACAAGCAAGGGAATCGGCTATTCTGCACATTTTGTTGGCAATTGCCTCGTTTTGACGTCTATGAAAATGAAGGGCAAAGGATTGCAACACTGCGTCAAATATGAATTTCAACCGCGAAAGGTACGTTTCTTATTTACACAAATATATTCAGGTTTATACATATATGAGGGCGTTTTAAATTAAGCCGAATGTTTGTATTTTAACTCCTACAGGAAATTAAAAATTCTATCAGAGAGAACATTTACTACTGCAACTTTCAGTCATTATATCTTTTATCTTACAAAATTCAATTCTTTTATAATCTCATTGTATTGGATATAAAAAAAGTTATTGAATTCAAAAAACTTGCTTTAAATTTGAAAAGAAAATTCAATTTATTTCAAACTCAGTTATTATTGGTGGTCATTATTCAGAATCTAAAATTTTGCGTCATTATGAAAAGTTGCAAAAGTTATTTTATTCTTTAGTCAATCGATTAATCGAACCAAAGAAAATTGACATTCCTGAGAAACAGAAGTTTGAATTAGTTGAAATTTCAGTGATGCCTCCTCTCAAAATATATATTGTTTTTGTTGATTGAATCTCATTTTTCTTTTGGAATTTAATTTTATTGTTTTGTTTCAGTGGTACATGATTGCGGTGGTGTATATATACAATAGGTGGACAAAGAGCGAAATCAAGTGCTTAGTTAATGGTCAGTTAGCTTCTAGTACAGAAATGACGTGGTTCGTGTCGACAAATGATGTAAGTTTTTTATGAGGAGAAAATGAAGAAAAATGAGGTTTCATGAATGTCTTTTAAAATGTTATTTTTCATTGCATAGCCTTTTGATAAATGTTACATCGGCGCTACACCAGAACTGGACGAGGAGCGTGTTTTCTGTGGCCAGATGAGTGCCATTTATCTTTTTAGTGAAGCTCTAACGACGCATCAAATTTGTGCAATGCACAGGCTAGGACCGGGTTACAAGGTACGAAATTCTCCATAACACTCTTTTAAATGAAAACTTTTTTTAAATAATGATAAAAATGATAAAAAAAAGTGTCCTTTTATTTTTGACACAGAGTCAGTTTCGCTTTGACAACGAATGCTACCTGAATCTGCCTGACAATCACAAAAGGGTGAGTCAAGAGCTGGAGCTCTCGAGCATGAAGGACCAAAGTATGCGACCCGTAAGCATTTTGATTTCGTTTTCTTTTTATTTCATCACATTAACTTGCACTCCTAATCAGTCTGTTTATGCCATCACGTACTTACAAGGTGCCAACCTGTCTGGAACTAAATCTTGTGGAACATTACGTGCAGGACATCCTCAACATTATTTTTACATGTGTAAATTGTCATTCATGCTTATCAAACACATTAAATTTTTAAATCAGTTTTTAGAACTACAACACACTTTAATAACAAATTAAAGAATACATTTTTTAAAAAGAGTATAAATAATTAAACAATAAATAAAATTATAGTTTGTGATATTGCAGGGTTATTCCAAAAATGGAAGTTGGTATGTGGCCACCGATTTATGCGCTCACCTCGTCTTTCAATTGAATTAGTGGAAATCAACAAGTTAACATCTCATCAATTAAAATGTACATTTTAAAACATTTTTAAGAACTTAAAAAAAAGAATTCAAGTCCTTAATTATCGTAAGCACAAAATGTTTCAGAAAAAAATTGCTTCAAATTAGAGTTCTTGAGATGAATAGCTTTCTTTATTGAATAAATGAAGAGCAAGACTCCTCAATACGAGGAATAGTAAAACTTTATTGCTCAAATAAACTCCGCGCTAAGCTGCGAATGCCTCACTCACGTATAACGTTTAAAACATACTTTCTTTACAATAAAATAATTATGTACAAGATTTTTCTATATACATATATGAGATAGAATTCTGAGTAATGTAAAAACTAAAAAGTAATGAATGGACAAAAATGAAATAAAAAACATTCATAAACTTTTTTACAAATTAAACTATAATTTAAATTCGTATTAAACTCGTTATACTCTTTATAATTTGGAAACTAAATGTACACTTAATTTTTGATTTGCAAACTATTGATAGAATTGATTTTTCCAATTATTTTTTTTGCCTTCTTGGAAATATTCATTACTTATGATGCAATTTCAAAAAAATACAAAATACATAATTTCCATTATTTCAATCTACATAACTTATTTAAATTCATGTTTTCAGTTTCCTGTCTTTCTTTCTTTCATCATTTAATGCACAATTATTTTTATTATTTGTGTATTAGTCCAGAATGCTTGTCGTCAGTTTCATTTTTACTTTTGACATTTTTAGCATGCTTTTTGTGTCAAGTGATGCTTAGAACGTTGTTTTAATGGTATTCTTTAGAACTAAAACGCATGATAGTAAAAATTGAATAACTTTAAATTTATTCTCTTATTTTTAATTCTTTTTTTTTTTACTGACAATTTTATGTAATTTTAGTATTATACTGATTATTATTCTTAAATTTGACTGAAAATTTTGAAACACATTCATAAAAGTAAAAATTACTGCAATTGAAAATATACATACAACTTTAATATTTATTTCATGACAGTTGAATTGAATGTTTATCAATTGCATTATTTGGAAAGCGTTTCAAGTAGGAAGGTCAAGTTTTATTCGTTAAATGTGAACTACATTAGTAGACAATGAAGAAGAAAATGTAGGTATAAAAAATTGCCTCGTCAAATATGAAGAGAATTTTTTTCATTTTCCTAGGTGCTTTATGATGGGAAGCTGTCCAATGCAATTGTGTTCATGTATAACCCAGTAGCGACGGACTCTCAACTGTGTCTACAGAGTGCACCGAAAGGAAACATTTCTTACTTTGTACATACTCCACACGCCTTGATGTTGCAGGTACTATAAATTATTCTATTTTATTCTTTGATTACATCTTCCTTCCTTCGCAAAAACGAGAACCCAACCGAATGGAAATGTTAATTTATGTCAAAAAGAAAAGTAAAAGAATTCCAGAAACTGACAAAAATATAAATATTTATGAAACTTCCGCTTTTATGAAGACAATTTATTTTTGAGCGTCAGAACTTGCTAATATTTATTTTATTCTAGGACGTCAAAGCTGTAATCACACATTCCATACACAGTACACTGAACTCAATTGGAGGAATCCAAGTACTTTTTCCTTTATTTTCACAATTGGACATGCCTTACGATTGTGTATCTCCGAATGACATTCAAAGGGATCCTGCCTTATGGTAATATTTTATAGATTCTAGTAATTATTAACAAACCACTCTAGTTATAATATCTCTACACGAAAAAAAATATTTACCTGGAACAGCAAAAGTTTTAATTAATTTGACTAATATTTTTATTATAACTTGTGAGCGTCGAAATAAAAATGATTCAAGCTTTTTATGCACATTGAAAGCTATAATCCTTTGAAAATGTAAAAATTTGAAATTCTGTTTTATAACTATAGACAAACCGATTTAGTGATTGTAACAACGAATTTGGTTTGTTTCCAGTTCAAAATTATTAGGGTTCATTTGTGACATGATGGAAAGTTCACAAACAGTTCAGCAGCAAATGGTTTTAAATAGAGGATTTGCTGTAATTAGTTACATGCTTCAAAGAGCGAGTAGAGAGCATTTGACGATAGATGTTCTCACTTCGTTTTTGGAGCTTACGAAACACCTTGTCACATGTTTCAGTGCGAACAGTGATCTGCTGTTAAAACAGGTAAACTTTTTTCACTATATTGATATACCTACTAATTTTACAACTGACACAAAAAAAATTATTTTTTTATTTTAGCCTTTTAGACAAAAATTTAATTAACTATAAATAATTATAGTTATTGATTATAAATCGTTTTACATGGCGTAAGCTATGTCTCTTTCTGAGCTAATAGGCTGAAATAAATATTACTATTAAAACCTATTAAATTTTAATAATACTTTATAGCTTTTAAGTATTAAATTTCACAAATTTACTTTTGAAAACAGAGCTCTTTGAAATTGAACTTTTCATGTTTATTGAATGTTGATGTCATATTAATTTAAATTCACAGTAAACGATAAGTCTTGGAAAATTGAATTAATTATTTCATCTGATAACTGTCAGATATTTTCCGTTTGAAATTTCCATATTTGCGGTTTAATTATTTCATTTACCTTTCACGAGAAACAATTTTTTTTCTTTTTTTTTATAAAAAATAAAAATAATTTTGCTTCGAACCCATCCAAAGTATATGAAAATTGAGAAGATTTGTTAAAAATACTTTTTAAGGCTTTTCGATACACTTTTATTACTTTTAGCTCAATATATAGTAATAGGTCTTATGAAATATTTATTATCATTATTTAATCTTTCGGTACATTTTAGAATTCAATGTTTTATTATTCTACTGATTTACTTTTATTTTTTACATCTGCATATGTGTACAATACGCCGAAGTGCACTACACATTTTTATTGATGTAATTTTTAAGTTTCGCTGCAATTGGACTGCATGCAATCTACCGACTTTTCAAGCTTCTTCAATGTTCTTGGCGATATTTCTTTTTTATATTTTGTTGCATTTTCATACGTTTTTTGATTTTTCAAAAGTACGACAAACATAAATATAAAAGTGAAAAAATGTGTATTACTTTCTTTATCAAAATAGTCAAGTTTTTTTATTGTGTTATTCTTTAATTATATATATTTAGTTCAGTCGAAAATTTTTTTCCCTATTTTTTTATTGTGAAATATTAAAAATTTGTTCAATGAAACGTTTGTCTCTGCATCAACGCATGCCAAATAAGTAAGTACAGTGCAAAATAAGGAAATTGCGTCTTTATTGATCTTGAAATATATTTGTCAAATATCCTTGTTGAAAAATGAAAAGTTGTGGAAATGGTTTGAAACTTTAGTACTTTTATTGTTTTCCCCTGTGTTGAAATAACTAAACAGTAAAATATGAACTCATAGAAAGTAGTGGGGATTAAAGTTTTTAGGTCGCAAGCGACAATATCATTTTACAAAAAGGTATTCAAAAGTACTAGAAAATTTCTTTACAAAATTCCCTGTACAAAAATGAATATATTGATAATTAAAATTGAACAACACATTTAAAAAATGGGTTTGAAGAGAGATGTAAAAAATTGGTTTTGTGTCACTTATAACGTCTAAACTTCAACTCCGATATTTTAGGATTATATAAAAAGAAGAATTTTAGCGCAAGGAATTTCAAGACAATCCCAAAACTCTTCATTTTTCAATTGAGATATTTGAGAAAGAATGACTCATGCGAAAAAACTTTTTGTACAAGAATAAACCAAAAGACAAAATCTCAATGTGTATATTTTGAAAAAGAATGTATTTTTGAAATGCCGTAGAATTTAAATTCTTTTTCAATCTAACATTAAGTTTTTATGCTTGATTAGTTTAGCGTGGGTTTAGTTAGAGAAATAAATTGATAGGCTTGTCAGTAATGAAATATAAGACTAAGCTCGAAGAAAGTCGGGTAGATTGGTGTGTCCGAAGAACAGGCAGACCCATGGTGATGTAGATGATTTATTTTCCATTCCTGACATGGCAGCTGTTGGATCACGTCCTCTTTAACCCGGCTTTGTGGATATACACTCCAGCTCCAGTTCAAATTCGACTCTACTCTTACCTTGCTACGGAATTCCTTAGCGACACTCAAATCTATTCGAATGTGAGGCGAGTATCCACAGTTATGCAGACTGTTCACTCCCTCAAATACTACTACTGGGTTGTTAATCCGAGGTCCAAGAGTGGAATTACGCCAAAAGGACTCGGTAAGTTCAAGTTAAAACTAATTAAATATTAAATATTCCTTATCGGGCTCCTTCCATTTCAGTTTCTCCAATTGAAATATTCATTAATCTTCTCAATTACCGTTTCAACGAGTGATTAAATTCATTCACGTTTCATCAACTTTTCAAAGGAAATAATTCAATGCCCCATTAAAACTAATCCAGTAGTGTATAAACAGTATTTACGCGAGGAGAAGAGAGACTTTATTTTTTGGAAAATAAAATATTTTAAATAAACAATCTGACGACTTGGGCCAAAATAAAATATAAATTACGTGCAACATCTTCATATTTTCAACTTGAGAAATTTTTCCTTTCATCTCTTTATTTCTGAAAATATTTATTCCTCAAACATTCTAAAAATTTTATTTTATTAAAGTCAAAAAATTGTTTATATTCAAATATTTCCCTCGTGGCTTTTAAGCATATTAAACTGATAAATGATAAAATTGAAACATCACTTTTTCTTAAATTTATAGTGGAGAATTTTCTTTTATTTTCAAACTAGAAAAATCAGGTTGCAAATCGAATCAAGAATAACAAAGTTATAAAAAAATTTTTTACATCAACTCACATGAAAACGATTCTTTCTTCCTCTGATATTTAATATTCATGGTGTAGCGATACAATTCAAGTAATTTTTATGATTTTTGAGTACTTTTAATAAATAAGACCAATCTTGTTACCATCTTTACTTTGCGAACAGATGGAACACGACCTCCACAAAAGGACATTTTGACAATACGATCGTACATCCTGTTATTTCTGAAGCAACTCATTATGATAGGACATGGTGTGAAGGAGGACGAAATTCAAACCGTTCTTAATTATCTAACGACAATGCACGAGGTGACTCTTTTTCCTATACTATATCGAAATATTATAATTTCATTAATTAGGAAGTTGTCAACTTGCATCTATATTACAATTTTTCAGGATGAAAATCTTCACGACGTCTTACAAATGCTTATCACAATGGTTTCTGAATATCCATCGTCTCTAGTGCCAGCTTTCGATTCTAAACACGGGGTCAGGACAGTCTTCAAGCTTTTGGCAGCAGAAAGTCAATTAATACGACTTCAAGCACTCAAGTTATTAGGTTTCTTTCTCAGTCGTAGCACTCACAAGTAAGATTTCTATATTGCAATTGGGAATTTACTTCAATTCAACTGATACACGTATATTTATAATTTAATATGTGTAATTTTAGGAGGAAATACGATGTTATGATTCCTTATAATTTGCACTCGTTGCTTGCCGAAAGATTAATGTTGAACGAAGAGACGCTCTCTTTACCAACGTACAACGTTTTATACGAGGTAACGTTATTAGAGCACCATTGTGGCTTTTTAAGTTCTTTATATAATTTTAACTTTGTTAATTGCAGATCTTGACAGACAATATTAGTCAACAAATATTGTATACGAGGCATCCCGAACCAGAATCACATCATCGAATAGAGAGTGCAAGTGAGTATCATTTTAAATAAATTTTATCCATGTAAAATAATAATTTGAAAAACGAACCGACAAATTTATATTTATAAAAATTTGCAGATATTCTCAAAGTAGTGGCAACATTAATTCGTCAATCGAAGCGAACTGAGCAACTGCTTGATGTAAAGAAATTGTTTCTCTCTGACATGACGTTACTTTGCAACAACAATCGTGAGAACAGACGAACCGTCTTACAAATGTCAGTGTGGCAAGAGTGGTTGATTGCAATGGCTTATATTCATCCTAAAAATACAGAAGAGCAGAAAATATCAGACATGGTTTACTCCTTGTTTCGAATGTTGCTTCATCACGCCATCAAGTATGAATACGGTGGATGGCGAGTATGGGTCGATACTCTGGCCATTGTTCATTCTAAAGTAAGCAGTGAAATTGAAAAATTAATAAATAAGACGGACACACTGAGAAATTGTTGAATCTATTGCTATTCTTCTGTTACAGGTTTCTTACGAAGAATTCAAACTCCAGTTTGCTCAAATGTATGAACATTACGAGAGACAGCGCTGTGACAATATAACTGATCCTGAATTAAGACAACAGAGGCCAATTAGCACAATTTCAGGATGGGACCAACACCACCCAGTGACGAATGGTTACACAAAACCGACAACGTGGGTTAATCAACAACAGTTGGAAATACAGCATGTAAATGTGAGTAATCAAAATAAGTAGGTAATGAAAAAGTTGCACAATTATACTGTTTACTTGTACTGTCTTTAGGAATTCGATCCGCCTGAAAATAACGACCGATTAGAGGAATCGTGCAGTTGTGATTTAAATTCGATTGACAACACTGAAAGCGATGGAAGTCCTGCACTCGTCAAATCACGTAGTGAAACAGTTGACACTCAACAATCTAGCGACGTTGTTTCCCTTGATTCTAGACTTAGCGATAAACCTGAAACACCGACAACGGCTCGAGAGAATCACGTCGAACCTCTGACAATTTTGGAGAACCAAAGTGGTCAGGTTTCGCCAGTGACAACAACTCAAGAAGCCAGCGAAACTTTTTTAACTGAGAGCTCGAATGAGTTTTCCAGTGAAAAGGTTGAAAGCTCAAGTCCAGACTCGATGATTCATGAAACTTTAACAAAGGACAAAGAAACAATCAGTCACATTCAAGAATTGGATGTATCCTTTACGACAAAAGACACGGAAGACACAACTTCCGTTTCTCCTTTTGAAGATGCCGAAGACATCGAGGACAAGAAGGAAGAGGAGAAAACTGAAATAAAAGAAGAACAAAGTACAGAAGAAAAAAAGGTGGAGGAAGATGAAGGAAGTATATTAGAAACAGAAGGAACTACTGAAGAGAAGGAAACAGAAAAAGAGAAAATGTTCGAAAACGAGAAAGAAAAACAGGAAATTTCAGACAGAAATGAAGAAAAAGAAAATGTGGAGCAACTTGAAAAGTCACCATCAAAGGAATTAAATGAAGAACCGAATGCGGCGAATGAAGAAAACGAAGTAGTCAGTGAAGAATTCAAATCCGCGTCAGAGTCTCAAGAAGATTCCGAGTTGACAGCAGAGGAATGTAGAAAAGTATCTATTGTCGAGGAAACAACTGACGACAGCGAACTAGAGAAGGAAGTTTCCATTTCAAACAATACAGTATCTGAAACGAACCATGCGAAAGAAGAGATTGAACAGAATGAAGAAGACAAAGACAAAGACAAAGAGTGTTTGGAAATAAGTCTTAATTGCTCAACTAGCGTAGTGCAAAACGCCGAAAACTCTCAAGTAGGGATTAAAGAATCGGAAATATTAGAAGATAGTACGTTAATTAGGGATGAGGGTGAAAGTGATGTTATAGATAGTAGCAAGAAAGAGGATCATCCCGAGGAAGAGTCGAATCAAGGTGAATCTAGCGAGCCGTCCAATATTTCTACTAGCTTAAGTGATAATGCGGACCTTCCAGTGAGGACTAACGACGAGGAAGTAACGGATAGTGTTTGTAAAAATAGCGATGTTCAAACTTGTGTAGATAATGTGATGCAAGTGCCAAACTCGACGCAGCAAATTCCAACAATGCCTACAGTCTGTGATGATGTAATTACAAGTTTACAAGACGGTGTGCCTGAAAACGATAGTTCTAATGTGATTGCAAAAGACAATCCGTTACCAAATGGCTCAAGTTCACCAAACGAGGAATACGTCAAACGAAAAATGAGTTTATCAAATATACAAATCTCCGAGGAAAATGTAGATTCTGCTTCTAGTGAACACTCCGCCCTGTCGGCGTCCAACAAACCATACACCTCGCCACAGAAACGACCAAGGAGTGCCTCGACTTCCACGCAAGTCGATCCAAATCAATTTGGTTAGTATATATACTTTATTTACTCCTCCTGTCCGGTCCCACGCAGAGATCTTTATTTCTATTTACGAAAAGAAATCTTTCTTCTAAATATATTTAATTATTATAAAAGATGTTATTTGTATACTCAATTGACTTGTTTAGGTGAAGTGTACTTATTAATATACACTTTGCAGCACAATTTAATTAAAAGTACTGAGGGATGTTTTTTTGCAGATTCAAATAGAGCAGTTTCAGCAGCCGCAGCGGCAGCTACTACCGCACGGCAAGCAACTAATCCTTCCACGAGGCCAATGTTCAGTCCAGGGCCAACGCGACCGCCGTTCAGGATACCAGAATTCAAGTGGTCTTATATTCATCAAAGACTACTGTCGGATGTTTTATTTTCTCTCGAAACTGATATTCAAGTTTGGAGAAGGTGAGTTACGACTACATAATATCAAACAACTAGAGAAACATGCTATTGTGCATATTTTCTTGAGTAATTTAGTTTTTTCTTTAAGGTTTATTTTAATTATATTATAGTTTAACGTGATATTGACAAAAACTAAATAAATTTTTACAGTCATTCGACGAAATCAGTCCTTGACTTTGTCAATAGTAGCGACAATGCGATATTTGTGGTGAATACGGTACACCTCATATCTCAACTTTCTGACAATCTTATTATGGCCTGTGGTGGATTACTGCCTCTTTTAGCTTCTGCAACTTCACCAAATGTAAGTAATGTTCTTATTGGAAATATATATTTATTTAGAATTTATGCGAAAAATAAGTTCCTCGAACATTTATCTATAATCGACAATTGCAGAGCGAATTGGACGTGATTGAGCCAACTCAGGGTATGCCAATCGAAGTAGCAGTCTCATTTCTTCAAAGGCTAGTCAATATGGCTGATGTACTTATTTTTGCAAGTTCGTTGAACTTTGCTGATCTGGAGGCTGACAAAAATATGTCCAGTGGTGGAATTTTAAGACAGTGTTTACGTCTGGTTTGTGTTTTTTTTCCAATTTTCTAGCTCTTTTATAAACTTTGCCTATGTATCGATTTTCATATGAAATCTACCATTTTTGACAAGTTTGCTTTAAGCTCAATAGACAAAAAGGCTTTAGAAAAATCAAATATTTGTTACAGTTAATTGATTTTTAAACATTTACTTTTGGAAGTAAATATTTGTACGAAAAATATTCATACGACATGCACATTGTGTGTTTAGCTTTCAGTAATTTGAGTATGTACAGGAATCTCAATTTTCTTGCAAGACAGATTTTTTTCATGTGTAAAATATTGAAAGAGAAATTTACAGAAGAGCACTTTATTCAATAAAATGTCACAATTTTCGTTTGAGTAGTTTAGCCCAGAAATAAGTTTTAAAATCAACACTCAAGAAAGTCAGTAGTTGAAGAAATATTTTTTATTTTATTTTGTATACCTGGATTGTTATTTATTTCTATTTTCGACACATTATCGTCCTACTCTAGAATAGAATAAATTTTTATTGCCCTTTTGAGTCCTGATTAATCGTCGATTAACAGCCACGGTTTCAACTGTCTTTAATCGTCGATTAAACTGCTTGTTTAGGTCTGTACATGTGCCGTTAGAAACTGCTTAGAGTGTAAAGAACGTGGCAGAACGTACAGCATGTTAGGTCGTCAGATTGGTTCTAGTAATAAATCACAGCACATACAATCACTTATTCGAGGAATTCAAATGTCACCCAAGGTGTGTATTTTAGCCTGTTCTATAGTTATTACAAAGATTACTTACATTATTATTACTTAAATGATGGACAACATTTATTGTCAACACTCAATTTTCTAGAATATCGTGGATAATTTAGCGAGTCAATTAAGTCCTGTCAAAGATCCAGAGAAACTGCTTCAGGATATGGACGTAAATCGATTGAGGGCAGTAGTTTACAGAGATGTTGTGAGTATTAACTTTTCCATCAGTCCTCTTACAACTAAAAAGCTTCTTTTGCAATTAATTAAATAAAAAACATTCCAATCAATTGTGGCCTTTAATTAAGTTAAATATCATTGTTATACTTTTGCTAGCCTTGAACAATTTTTTTGTACAAATATCTTGAGTCGTTTTTTTCTTCACGAAACTTTCATTTATTTATTTTAAAAATTGAAAAAGGATGTTAAAATAAAAATGTTAATATATGAAAATAATTTTTTATTTTATGTTTTAATATTCAAGTCTTTAAATTTTTATCGATTAAAAGATACTTGACGAAAAATCAAAAAATAATGTGATGCCAAATAATATTGAACATTTTTCTATCGATTACAGGAAGAAACCAAGCAGGCACAGTTTCTGTCTCTGTCTATAGTTTACTTCATCTCTGTACTAATGGTTTCAAAGTATAGAGATATTTTGGAACCACCAGTAACTCCGCGTCCACCCAGTCCTGTAAAAATGATTCAAACAAATGGGACAAATCTTCGACCTGGAAGTCCGACAGGTAAGATTTCAATAAAATATTTATTTTCATCAAACCTTTCAAAACTAGAAAGAAAAAAATTCTTTTCTTAATCCACACGGAGAGAAAAATCTGCCTTTTATAGTATGAAATAGATTGCTGCTATTTTTCTTTAAACTTTTCATACTAATAGAGCAAAGATTTGAGAATTTTTAGGATAGTATTTGTCCGTACTAAAAAAGCATAGTATATATGCTTCTATAGTACGAAACATGTAGTTTAATAGCAACAACGCCATGCGAAGATCGCACATAACATCATCCTACTATGTTTGCATAAGTTCTATGCTTTTTCGGGGATAGACTCTTGCATCTGGCGATTAGGCCACGCCCACCTTTACTGAATTGGAACTGCCCTAATCGCCAGTTGCAAGAGTCTATCCCCGAAAAAGCATAGAACTTATGCAAACATAGTAGGATGATGTTATGTGCGATCTTCGCATGGCGCCGTTGGATTAAAAGTATAATAAGTATGTAATAAGAGGCTATATGACAAACATTATTAGCATAGACAAGCTAGTTTCATGCTAAAAAGACATACGATTGTACTATAATTACTCAAATTTCATGTCTATATAGCATAGAAAATTTATGTGCATTAAATGTAAACCTTTCTATACTATAAAAGGCAGATTTTTCTCTCCGTGCAGAGATGAAAAAAGTACTTTGTAACCAACTACTAATGAAATTGAAACAAAATTTCTTATGAACAAAATTCTTATAAATAAAAAAAGTTAAGTTCAGAGACTTGAATATAGTGATGGATTGTAATTTAACATGAGAAGTTAATAATTATTTGATAAAATGAAGAGAAAGATTAGTATATCAGGAAAAAAGTTAGATTTCAAATTTTGTTATTTAAACATTGAAAACATCAAATTATGATTTTAATTTATATTAAATTTATAGTAATTCTTACTTTTCGCATATTACTTTGAATTTTTTTACATTGTCAAAACTCTTACGTGTCAGATATTATGATAATTTTAGCCATCACTGTTGATTTTCTACATTCATCATAATATTGTTTCTATTTTTTGAAAAAGAAATAAAAAGAGAAAAAAAATTCCAGCATGATAGAGGTAATTTTAAACGCATGTCTTGCGGTGCCAATAGATGCTTAGTCTTTAATCAAGACTAATATAAATATAGAATAATAATAATACATACTAGAAATATTACTAAGTTTACCAAAATTAGCATTTCAGAAAATTAAGGACTGCTCAAAATTTGTTATTAGACATAGAATATACAAATCTCATTATTTTTCTCGATCAATATTCTTTATTCATCCGTCATTAATGAAATATTATGTATATTTGTGAATGTACATACAAAGAGAAATGTAATATTTATTTAAAGAATAATTATACTGAGAAATTTATTTAACAAAATATAATACTTTTATGGCCTTTGCGCCAGAAATAAGAACAACTTGAAGATTAAAATAAAAAGAGTACCTACTTGACCAAGAAAAAAAATTTTTCCTTTTTCTCAAATTGGGAAGTTCAACCTGGTTTTGATTGACATAAAATTTATGGCTTGGGCGAAATTGGGAAGATTTTATTATTTACGATTCAATTAATTTGGCAATGGTCTTTTACACATTATTATTAGTAAAGGAAACTTAATTAACTCCTGCTGAACCAATTGCCACAAGACAATAAAAACAATTTAACATTTAAAGAATGAAACATTTTGAATAAAATTTACGACCAGAAATTTAATTTAATCTAGTTATTTACTCTCTTTAGTTGATTCAGAGAATAATTTATTTTAACTTTTGAAGTAGATTGCACTGGAATAGAAATAGATTGAAGTAGAGATGATCAAATTAAGGAAATTAAATGATAATAGATATTATTTAGGCACATATCATAATAAAATATATTATATACACCAGTTGACTTAACTTTATTTTAAATGTTGTGAAACAATAATTTATCCATAAATTGTTTCTCGAATATGTTATAATGTATTAAAGATAATACAAATACATACAGTGACGAAGGGTTTGTGCTGGTCGGACTAAACATATATTGTATATTGTTTTGATTTGATGATTATGCAAAAAATTTTGTTGCACTAACAGTTTTATAACCAGCATTGGGAAGACGATATAATAGCACATACCACCCTCTAGAAAGCATGTGTGGTTGCACTGGTAATAATTAATAATTTGACATCTCTTACTTTGTATCTGACAGTGAGAGTTTTGATGTTAGTTAAATATGTTTATATTGCACATTATTCTCCAGGTATCAAATTCAATTCCATTGTTATCTCGTCTTTATTTAAATTCATCGATTTTTCTTCGAAATTTCTTCCATTGTAACCTAATCCTATTTTAACGCCTCTATGATGATTTCATTTCTTATAATATGCTATATTTCTATGGAGGCAGTAACGGATTGAGAGAATTTATTAAAGAATTTCGTTACTATTGATTTATATACATTCCTGTAAAGTGGAAAAATCGTAAGAAATGGTACAATCAATGGTTCTCCATTTTTATCTTTAACTAAAACAATATTTATAAAACCTTTTCATTAACACGTTATGAATGTCACAAATTGGCTTGGTTCGCAACAACACATTGAAATTATTCAATATAAATGGAATTTTAAAACTAGATTTACATTAGCTGCAGTTTACGGAATGTTTAAAGTGTCGAAAATTTTGAAATTTACAAGTACAAAAAGTTAGAGATTTGCTGGTTAAAAATGGGAAAAGATAAATGAAATAAAGAGATGCTTTTAATAAGTTGGGAAGATGCAGGAAGGTTACATACGTATAGTAAAATATGGTTCCACAGCGGATGGAAATGGTGGTGGAGACGGGCGGCCTCTATTTCCACAATGGTCTCACCACGTACACCCTCAGTTCCTTCCGGGGTCACAC